>NC_088777.1:43192082-43875888 GCF_954871325.1 Gordionus sp. m RMFG-2023 | reverse complement strand
TAATTTTTAGAAAATTTTGAGTGTGTCATTTATCAGAAGCCTGGACAGACTGCTCCCCAAGTCATACCTATTTATTTTTTTCAAATTGGGTAAGGCGAACCCGACCTAGTTCTTTGTTTTTTTAAATCGACTCTAGAGCACGGAGCTATGAAAAATTTTTTGACCAAAATCGGGGGGGGGGGATTGCCGAATTTTTATTTTTCTTGCAGAAACATCACCAAAAATAGATCCGACATTAAAATATACCTTTTTCATTTTAATAATTAATAGGAGCTGTTCGTACCGGTTAATAGCAAAAAAATACATTGGTATACCTGTGGGCCGACGGTTTACGATGCTTCACACATGGGGCATGCTCGGTAAAAATTATTAATATTTATATCAAACTTCAAATTTTACACTATTCTAGGTCTTACATTTCGTTCGATATAATAAGAAGGGTTTTAGAATCATATTTCAATTACAACATAATGTACGTCATGAATATAACAGATATCGATGACAAGGTACGAAACACATAATTTCTTGAATTAAGTATGTAGTTTTATCAAATTTTAGGGCTAAATTGGGTTTTTAAAACAATATATCGTCAACTGAGTATTATAATATTCTATATCCATTTTTTTTTAAAAATTGTTGACGAGAGAATTTTAAAAAAATATATATTTCATGTATTTTTAATAGGAGATCACAATGTAATAATACAAATAAAAGGATCATTCTCTATTAGGGGAGGCCAGAGTCGGCACAATTTTTGTCAAAATCATCAGAGCTCCGAATATAATGATCGTATAAGATCTTGAAAAATATCAATCGAAACCTTATAAGCACTTATATATAAATAAATATACACTGTTATATTTTATAAATATTTGATAATTTGTCCAAAATAAGATTAGTAAAAGTAATTTTTTGATCCTTATAGCCCCAAACCCCTGAATATCGGATCATAAATAAGGCTTGTCGAATCAAATGGCTAATTAGGCTTCCTGTGAGACACAGAATAATTTTCTTCAGATTTTCATATATGCTTTATTTATATTATATTATTTACAATTATAACAAATAAAATAGCATTTTTTGACACAAAATCCATGAGCTCAGCCTTTACACACTACATTGAAACCAATCTTCAAAATCGTGAAAATTTTATAGCCCTGATTATTTATAATACAAACATCTTTTATTAATATTTTTTTGATTTTTTATTCTGCTATTTTAATAAAAGCTGCTTCTTGAATGGGGATAAGGTAAAAATCTTAGCTATAATTTTTTAATACCTTTTTAACAGATACCATAAAAAATTTTTACTTCATGAAATTAGATATTCAACCTATTTATTTTCCTCATCATCAAATACTTTTTTTACTGTCTAGACATATTTTTTATAATGTCTTAAAAATTTGTAGTAGGTATACCTCATAATAAATTCACTCAAAATTTATCTAATTCTATATTTAAATATATAACAATATTTGAATCTTATTTTCAGGCCAAAATAAATATCCTCTATGTAATAATTTGAATCATATTATATTGTCAATTTAGATATATATAAATCTTTGTTTGCTAGATATAATTCATTTTAAATAATTGATGTTATTATCAGGCTAATATCTATATAGGGTAAATAGGTGTTCATATTGATTAATTAAATATAATTTGAATGTAAACAAATAATATGTCAATCGCATATATATGAAGATTCAAGATATTTATTTAGGTCTGATATCATATTGAAATTAAAATATATTATGAAAAATTACATTAATAAATTTATAAAATATTATATTTTGACCTGTAATAGATTTCACTTTTCTTGAGATATCATTTTTATACAATTTTATTGCTTCTTCATAATCCTCTTTATGGTGAAATTTTCCTTTGAAATTTTTATATATTCGAGTACCATATAATAATATTAAAATTGATTGATTGGGCCGACAAGCCACGATTCTACTAACCCCAATGGTGGTAATATCACAAATATAATCTTAACATATATTAAAGCCTTACATATCAATCTGAAACCTTCCTAAATATCAAAATAGAGTTTTTATTGTCCATTTTTGTCATGTTTAAACTTTTAATTTTTTAATACAACCAAATAATGTAAAGTGATAATATTGTAATTTTCAAGCCAAAAACATGTCATAAAATTTTGAAGTTAAATAATATAAATTATTTTCTTCCCCAAATATGGATATCATAGAATTTTATTTTAGAATAAAATTTTAACAAATAATCGTTATTAGTTTTAAAAGCTAAACCGACAAGCTCCTTGTACCAACTAGCCCTGGTTTCCCCTATATTTTAACATTTTTATTGTGAATATAGGAATTAAAAAAGGTGCATATAGAAGATTATAATACTCACTACGATATAGACTAACCCAAGCTGATATTAGGCCTTAATTTAATTATAATGTTTAGGAAATTTTGTCTGGTCACTTGTTTTTTTTAAAAAATTTATTTTTGTATGACGACCATGCCAGAGCGTTCTAGAAGTCGGAAATTGAGCGTATGGTAATCATTACAAATATTACAGTTTATAAATTTGAAATTTAAATATGCAAATTATTCGGAATCCTAGCAAGCAGACTTTATAGTTATAAACTGCAAACATTCCAAATAACTAAATTTTAAGTACCGATATTTTAACGCTCGATTTTAGACTTGTTATAACTAGTGTTGTTAAACGACTCGATTTGAGTCGATTTTTAAAAACGGCTAAATCGATATTATGGCCAGAAAAATGTTGCCTAAATCTCGAGATTTCGCTAATAGAAGTCTTAACCTTTATGTCTATGACCAAAAACTCCATGCTTGCGTAATATTTTTCTGAATAAAATATTTAGTTCGCCATTTTTAAAAACGGCTCTTTATCCAGCTGTTTAACAACTCTACCTTTTAATAATTATGCACTCTAAATTAATTATTGTAGGAATTGTTGACATTTACGCTTCATTTTTTTAAAGATTATTAAACGCGCCAGACAAAAGTATCGTTTCAAAAAATATGTCGAAGAAAATCATACCTTAGATCAAATATTTCAGGACGCGATAATAGCTTTGGAAGTTATTTTTATAAATATTTTCAAATTCACATTTTATTTATTTTTTTCTTAAAAAAATAGTTTTTTTCGGTCAAAATGAAGAAAGATACAAATCCCGATGCTAAAACATTGGAAAATATTATAATAAAAAAAGTGAACGATGGTATAGAAAGATTGCGCCACATGGTAAATTCAAATATTAAAACCGAGAATATTGAACTGGAAAAAGAGGTTGTTTTTTTTGGTCTTCCATAAAATTTTTTATATTATTTATTCATTGATACAAATATAGAATTTTTTGAATCAAATATCCGACGTCTTATCGGATTGGTTAGATATTCAGCATAAATATAATATAAATGACGACTCCATTTATTTCGATTTACCTCGTGTTTGGGAAAAAGAATTTCACGATGATATGAAAAATCTAAATGTAAAAATTGATTGATTGTTTATCTTCCTTTTTTTATCATTAATATTGTTATATTTTTTTTCTTCTTTCCTTCATTTCTTTTTTTTTCTTAAATATGAAAGATTTCCTTTCGTTGCTCTCTTCATTAACTTAAAAGGATTTATGTGAATTTAATTAACAATCATACTTAATTATGAAACAGATACTAATTCCAAACGCACTCACTCGTGTTACCGAATACATTCCCGAAATAGTAAATTTCATCACCCAAATAATTCAAAACGGATACGCGTAATTATATACTCATTGTTTACTAACCTTTGTTGACTATTCATTTATTAAAAGCGTACATACATAGAAATCAGCTGTAGGCATTTATATGGCCTGCGAGTATATTACATGACATTTATCATAGTGGTTATTTTCAAGGCTCTGATTAGCTTGCAGGTGATGTGCCTGAGTTTGTCATTTATATAGTGCCATATAATGATTGGTCCAAAAAATGAAAATATCGAAAGGATCAGATACAATCGGGCAAGGAGAATAGTAGAGTGTAGTTTTGGGATTTTAACCTCAAAATGGAGATTTTTATTAAATGAGGTAGAAGTTAGTTTACCTGTTTTTAAAGACATAAATAAAGCATGTTGTATTTTACATAATATCATTTTAACCAAAGAAATACTAAATATAACAAATTTTGAATTTGGGGATTCAGATCTTCCTTTATGGAACCAACAGAGTATTAAAAATACTTCTGATCAGAATAAAAATATTAGAAATTTATTTTGTAATTATTTTAATAATATTGTTATCTTGCCATGGCAAAATAATATTTTAAACTAATATTCATTTATTCACTATTTTGTAATATATAATTTATAATATGTTTGACAATTAAAATAAATTTATTAAAAATAAGAATATATGAAAGATAAATATATAATTTTTTTAATTGACTTTCATACAAAAAAATAATTTGTATAATATTCATTTTCACTTTATCTATATGGTCTGAGGGTAGAGATATGTTTCATCACCTATGAATTTTTCAAAAGAGGATACTTTTTTTTTATTTTCCTCAATTACTATTTTTTTAATATTTCTTTAAAAAAAAAATTTCTTTTTTTATCTGAGGTTGTTGGTAGATTTTTATCTGTACCTATATTTTCATCTGAAGTGATATCACATAATGGAGTGGAATTTGATAGTTAAATTGGATTTTTATAAACGAGGTGTTAACGTTTTGTTTAAAAATGATAAAGATTCATAATATGGCCCTGCTGAAGCACTAGGATTATCCATTGTTTTTTATCATCTTTATTTTGATAATCTCTAAGATTATTCCATTTTGTCTTTAAATCATCACCTAAAAAATTTATAATAGAGGTAATTGATCACATTGTTTGCTCCATTAAATGATTATTGAAAGATATTGATTATCAAATTTCAGAAAAAATGTTAAGCTTAATCTATTTTTCTAAATTACATGAGAATAAAACATAACAATATATAGCATTAATATTTTTAGGGTGATTTTTATTAAACCGTCAATAAACTATAATATTAGAATTAAAATAAAATCCTATTCAATTATTTTTACCAAGAACTAGAAGATAGAAAAAGGATGACAAATGGAATAGTAAAATATAATTTATTTAAAAAAATCTATGTTATATTTTATCAAGTTTTAATACCTGTTTGACCAAACTGCAAACCTAGATTTTTGCAAAATTGTGCTTTCTTGTTTGAATTTTTATAATCATCATCCATTTTATCATATATATTTACATCCTCCACTATCTATTAAATTCATTATATTAATTTCCATTTTAGTAAATGTTATATGTTGTTTTAACGATTTTTAAATATATGCCGGATCAAAAATTCAAAATGTTTTGACTTTAAAATTTGCCGGATCTCTTTTTAAGACGGAAGGTATCGAAACGGACACACTATGAACATTTATATCATTTTTAATGATATTGACCTTTAACGGAACGGGTGTAAAAAAACGGATCCGTCTCCACTATGAACTCAGCCTAATATAGTAAGAAATAATAAAATAAAAAAATATTTATCTTTTGCTTGATTTTATTAAAATTACAACCTATACAGTTTGGGAAGTTCTAAATCTCATCAAAGCCTTGAGCAATTTACTTAAACATCTCCAATGGGTGGGTTGTATAATATCCCATAAAGCTTTGGTTGTTTCTACTAGTAATCTGCATCGTGTTAATTTTTCAAGCCCAGCCTGGCCCGAAATTAACTTTTATTAGTATAAATATTAGGGTTAGATCTCAATATTAATTATAAAATTTAAAATTATTTTAATATATATATATATAATAAGCTGATTTTGAGAAATAAGTATATAAATCTAGTTTTAATATTTTTATATATATTTATAAATAAGATATAACCTATCAAAATAAAGCAGAAAACGCTAGCCAAGATCCAAAATAATTAAAAAACTTACCGAAAATCAAAAATCTAAATAACCCGAAAATGAGGGAACTTACAAAAATCACGAACCTACGAACAATATAAGACTTACAATGATCAATATATATAACTTTCTTAAACACAAAATTATCAAAACAAATTGCATTTATTTTTTTCTTATAAAATTAAATTTTCAAAATTTAATAACAAAAATTGATCATTAAAGAATGGTCTTTTATAAATTTGCGCATAAAATTAATAATCAAAAAAAATGGTTTTATAAATTTTAATATAAAAAAATTAATGATCATTAAAAATCATTTTTAAAAAAAACGATAAAAAAAATCAAGTTAAAATGATTGACATTTCAACCAAAAATAAAAAAAAATGCAAATTACAACATAAACTAGTTACGAAAAAGCTATGATTATCTACCTCAGCAACTTTTCATCTGAAGTAATTAGTCTTAATAAAATTTGTTTTTATTTTTGTAATTTTAAGTTTTATAAGATCCAATATGTAATAAAACTCTTCCTATTTTTTATAGTGGAATTATAAAAATACTATATTTAAAAATATACTCACATTTTTCATACGCATATAATTATAGAACTTTATTATTTTTAAGTAATTTGGGTAGCAAAGTAAAATGCGCTCCCTCATTTCTTCTTTTCGAAGTAACTATATTTTTTACTTTCTTAAATAATTAACTAAAGAATGTTTGTTCATTTAAATAAAATAATGTTTAATCTGTCAAAACCGAAACGTTAAAAAAATTCATTATGAAAGCCTTGTCGGACGCCGTCATATCAGTATTTTGACGTAAAATTGGATCCCGTCTCCACTATGAATGCAGCCCAACTTCTTCAAATTAAAAAATATATAATTTAGTAAAGAATAATCCACATAAAAAATTAATATATACATCAAAAAATCGCAAATATATATTTTTTTAAATATAACAGTAAAAAAATATTTATTTATATATCAAAAATAATCAAATCTTTAAACTCTAGTCCTAATAAAAATAAATTTGTTAAATGTAAGAGAATATCTCTAATAAAATAACTAAATTTTAAATGAAAATTCTAATGACCGATAGCATAATATAAAGACTTCGCTGATCGAATCGACCTAATTTTCAATTCCGTATTTTAAAATAAATCCTGAATGATTTCCCTTTAAAACCAGAGGAAGGCTAAACAACCACTTTATAAAAGAAATTAGGAAGATCTAATTAGAATTGAAAAGGAGTCATTTTTATCAGAAATGATATAAGACGCTATCTTCCTTAACAGCAGATAAAATCTAAAATAACCAACGATAATTAAGATATCTTAAAAGGCATCCAAGTTACTAAAATCTTTTAAAATTATTTTCCAAATTACGTCTCTGTGACAACACTATTGTCTCTTCTAACTATATGGAGTATTCATTATATGGAACTTTTTAACTCACGTGCTCCGACACCATTCCCTGCACCCGAATTTAGTAATATTTAAATAATCTCCCAAAATACCCACCTTGCATACCACCATATGGCATCTGCAGCTGATCCTTATGTAACGTTCAAACACATTTTAATGAAACAATCGTTAGTCTATAGTAATATTAATATCATTGTATAATATAGTACATAAAAATTTAAGATTTATCTTTTATAATATATAGATACGTTTCTAACGGATCCGTTTACTTTGATACGATCAAATTTGATCAAGACCCTAACCATCATTACGCCAAATTATTACCGGAGGCTTTCGGAGATCAAAAAGTTTTGAACGAAGGCGAAGGTATTTTTTTAAAAAATATTTTTAGGGATGCGCCATTTTTTGAAAATAACCAATCAATCGATTTATATCGGGTATCGGCCAATAATTTTTAATTGACTCATCTAAAACATTTTTAAAAAAGTTTAAATAACTATGCCTAGGCGAATTAAGCATCTCGGAAGATAAACTTTCGGAGAAGAAAAGCTGCAACGATTTCGCCTTATGGAAAGCTTCGAAACTAGAAGAACCCAGCTGGTATTCTCCTTGGGGCAAAGTGATTTTATTTACAAATTATACAGCTAGGAAAATAGAATTTTGAATTTTTTTATAAATTTTAAATCAATAATATAAAGCTATATAAAATTAATTTATGATAATTTTCTCTTTATTTATAAAAATAGGGAAGACCCGGATGGCATATTGAGTGTTCTGTAATGGCGACATCCATATGCGGTTCGAAATTAGATATACACGCAGGAGGAGTCGATCTTAAATTTCCGCATCACGACAACGAAATCGCCCAATCTGAGGTATACTATGTGTTTTAACTTGATTCACTTTTTTCCACTGTCTATTAGCATATTCATTTTTAATTTGAATCCTTGGTATCATCGTAAAACGTAAATATGCTGCAAAACATATGCTCTAAATAAATTAAAAAATCGGAATTTATAATGCCTAAAATTAATAAGTTGACTATGCCACTATTTATTTCGAGACCAATTTATTTTTTAAATGATTTATTTTATCGAAAATTCACAGGCTTACTTTGGCGACGATCATTGGGTTTCCTTCTTTTTACATTCCGGCCATCTAACTATCGCCGGTTGCAAAATGTCGAAATCTCTTAAAAACTTTGTCACCATTAAAGATGCCCTGAAGCAGTATACATCCAGACAACTCAGGCTCACTTTTTTATTGCATTCTTGGAAGGATACTTTGGATTATAGTCCTAATACCATGGCCTTATCCCTGCATTACGAAAAAATGTTGAATGTAATCGATTATTCATTTTATAACGCATTTCCCATTTTTGATGCATCTTGTTATTTTATTTCCCCACCGCCCATTATTAACTTATATATTTTTTTCTTTGCGCGTTGCGTTGTTAGCATTTAAAATTCTTTAAATATTATATACTCTTTGCTTTTTACTTGTAATAATTAAATTTCTTTTATGTTAAAGTTTTCCAAAAGCTAGCTCTTGTTTATTTCAATTTCGCAATTCGGTAAATCGATTTCTTGGATTATAAATGAATTTTATGCAATGTCTCACAATGATCAATTTTATTAAATTTTTTTACAGGAATTTTTTTTGAATATGAAAGATGTTTTGCGGAAGGCTCCCAAAGATTGCCAAACATTTACGAAATGGAATGGCCACGAAATGCTTTTAAATAACAAGTTAGTTTTTATATGTTCCTATTTTTGTAAAAAATAATATTATAACATTTTACAACATCTAGATTATTCGAAACTAAGTCAAAGGTACACGATCATTTGTGCGGTAAATATTAATCCTTATTAAATTGCGTTATTTTATTTTTTAAAATAAACGATAATAGATTCAATCGATACGAAATCTTGTCTGGACGATGTTAAGGACTTGGTCAATTTCACTTACATATACCTGAAAAATGTGACTCAAAACGCTGGCCCTAATTTCGATATTATCCGTCGAATTTGTGTGGAGATTACGGATCTGTTTAAGGTTATTCAATTTTTAGGCTGATTTCATGTATTATTTTTAAAAAATTTTAAATGGAAGAAATCATGGATTATAATTTAAAAATCAACAACTAGTAATTGTTTTTGGCCCGGTTTGGTGGCATGGCCCATTTAAATCAAAAATTTGCATTATTCAATGTTTTAATAAGAAGATTCGGACCAGCTATTAATAAACTTTTGCGCAGCCCGAAAAATATTTTGTAAAAATTGCTAATAATATACTTTAAATCAACTTCTTCTTTTTATATTTTAAAACTCATTATTAAGATAAATTAATTATATTTTGACAGATTATGCATATTTATTTTTACAAATTATTATGAACTTAGATTTTTGGAGTATATGAAGAAGAAGCTAAAATTGGACCAACGTTCTCTAATAACGTTGATAGCATTATGAATGTAAAACCTACCATTTCATTTTTACAAATTATTATTTATATTTTTTTTTGAATAGAAAGAAGATCAGATTCTACCTTATTTGGAGGTCATCGCCGACTTTAGAGATTGTGTTAAAACATCTGCCATACAATATAAAAGTTTTGTTCCAAAAAATATTAGAATTTTATGAAAAATTTACCATTTCACCCGAAATGTGATTTTATATCAGAGACCTGCATGCCTTAAACCCGGATACACGAGCCGGGCTGTATATTTTAAATCGTCATTATTATAGCTATAAAAAATAAATATAATATATTAGAAAAAATCCGTGCCGGGCAAATGATGCCTGCAGGTCTCTGAAATATAAATATCAAATTCCCTATTTTCATTGGCTCAAATCTTTTATAAAAAAAACCCCATTAGAAATAGGGAAAAATTTTTGTATCAATTATGGTCTGAATGGATTATAAAATATTAATGGAGTGTTTATTGGAAATTATTATTTAAGATCCTAATTCTATTATATATGTCGTGATGTATAATCATTTAGGGATTTATAATTTGAAATAATCGGCTTATTTTATATAAGCCTTATTTATTTTTAATTTTTTAGGTATGATTTTGATGTTAAATTGGTTTTGGTATATTTTAATTTTAATGAAAAAATTTATGATTTGTTATGTTAAATTAATAAATGCTATGATATTAATAGGAATATTGTTTTTTTATAGCTTATTCCATGCTGAATGCATTTATTAATGGGTTGAGAATGGAAAAACTTTATTTTTCTCGTTTTATGTTTTGTCATTTTTTCAGTTAAACTTAAATATTTGATATTCACTAATTCTTGCTCATATCACTCTAATCTATAACCTCATTCTCTTCTAAGCTACCTATTTTAGTAATAGTTTCAGAAAATAAATTTGTCCTAAGCCGGGGATCGAACTTCGATCAAAATAGCTTGCTGCGCTTAAGTTCAAGTCTGTACCCTCTAAGTGACATCTTAAAAAAATGATGTTTTTTTTGTATATGTTAGCGACAATGTATTATTTTTTTAACATAAAATCATTTTTTTGGGCGCGTTTTTTTAAATTTAAATCTGATTTTACCGAAATGTATTCCTTCATATTTAGAATACTTTTTTATCGTTGACATTTGAGTCATTTATAATTTATATGAAAAATCTATGGAAGAACTAATGTAAATTATATTAAGTTAAAGAGTACATGACTAAATTGTCTGAAATTCATAGGGTAGGCCAGACATGGTGATAGGTTTCCGGTAAAACGCGCTCAAAATTAATATAAAAATGAAAATATAACACATTGCCGCTAATATATATAATGATAGTTTCTCAAACGGAAGAATTTTTTATTAAAACGAGTTTTTCTTATTGCCTCTCACACGTCATATTTATCATTACTAATATATACTCACCCTTGAATGCACTGCTTTAAACTTTATATATATATAATAGCTAATTTATATTAAACTTGGCTAATAATTAATAAACATTGCAATTTTGATTAATTATGGGACAAAAGATTATAACAAAAATATCAAACATTAGAAATATATAAATATAGCATTTAAATAAAATCAATGAGACAGATATAAAAACATAACTATGCAATATTATTTACTTATATATTGTTCCATTGATTTTATTTTTTTTTATTATAATTTGTTGTTAACCTTATAACTAAAATTTTAATTTCCTGAAATTTAATTTTTGATTATGAGATCTAAAATTTTTAAATATTTTATTAGCTGATTTACCCAAGCAATTTAGGGAACTAAAAACCCCTAAAATAAGGTATGGGCACTTAATCCTAGAGCTTATTTTAAAATTTTAATGAATCTGAAAGGTTTATTAAACTATATCAAATCATTTGCAAACATAAAATAACACACTTTAATAATAAAATCATTTATAAAAAGAAATACCATCATAATATACATACGGTGTTCAAAATGGTTTGATTCCAATCCATAGATAAGACAGGCCAAACATTTGCCCTAATAATAATAAATATAAAATATTGAGAACCGAAGTTGATAAAATATGGATAGCGATGAGTGTAGGATAAAATAAAACCTTTTTAGACAATGAAATACATAACATGCCCAAATTATCTAACTTTGAAGTTCCTGATAAAGAAATATCACCTATAGCCACCTGACGCAATGTTAGGAGTTGCAATTATAAATCCGCTTGCAAAAGCACATAAAAACATGCATTAATAGTAACTGTTTCTAAGAGATCAAATTCTTGGAGCAATAAATTGTCACAAGAACAAAAGACGTATTTTTTTGAATTATGATATATAGTATTTTTCTCTGTATTATGTTTGCAAATGATTTGATGGATTTATCCTAAGAAAGAATATAAGTTTTTAAATAAATAATCTGCACTACCCATTTTCTCTCGTGGGCTTAATTTTTCTCAATTTATAGGACTTTTTTCGCCACTTATATCTGGTAAAAATATATAGGAAATATTAAAAATTATTACTCACTCTCATAATCTAAAATTTTGAAGGGCTAACCAAAATATTTTGCAACATTTTAATTTTGAGATGGAAAAATAACAATAACTAAATAAGGTTGATGTATTTTAAAAAATCGACTCGTTTTTAATTATTCCAAATCTTTGTTAATATTTAACAGATTCGATCCCATATTTATAATGCGATAAATATAATTATTTATTCTAGAGCATGATGTCAGACTATTTTTTTTAGGTCCAGCACTGTCCATAAGGAGAAAAATTTTGTCGAACTACTATTATTTCATTAACATTATATTCTATCTAATTAAAAACTAATTGTAGATTATGAAATTTTGAAACAATGTGATGATTTGCGCGATAATATCTTACCGAATATCGGCGTGCGACTGGAAGACAAGAGTATTATAAATTTTTCTTTTTTAATGTTTGAGATATTTTAATTTATTATAGACGGTGTATCGGTTATCAAAATAATTGATAATCAATCAACACCAGAATTTGACCAAGATCTAATCACCAAACAAGCTAAAGATGTTGAAAAGTTAAAGCTAAAGGAACATAAGGTATTTTTAAATTAAAGTCAAAAAAAATTTTTTTTTATAATAATAACATGGGTTAGGGTTAATTAATGGTTTGAGAGATATATGTTAGTGTTGAGATATATTAAAAATGGTTTTAAATCAAATTTAATCAATTTAATTAATAGCTTGTCATATCTGACATGTCATATAATTAAAAATGATTTTCTTGGTTTGGACCGATTTATAATATATAATTTATGTTAAACGAATCGATTCATATTTTACGAATAAGGAAAATATTCGTCATATTTTTTTAGCTTTTATTCGATCGCATTGTTCGTATAATTTGATTCAAAATTTATCAATATTAGACATTATATTTCCACATCTATAAATCACTTTTCATATTTTAATAATCTAATTTTTTCAGAGTATTTTTAAAGAAGAAAGATTTCTGGTCAAATGTATAGTAAAAAAAAAAATCTTATATTTTCATGCATAATAACATGCACAAATTGAGTTTGCCTTTGGCCTTAGTTTTTTAATATAAAAAAGCGTAACGCATCCCTTGTTTAAATTGAGGTTATCTTTTTATTTCGATTAATCAAGTCGATGTTTTTATTATTCTTATGAATACAAATAATGATATAAATTTTTGATTTAGTTAAAAAAAGAAGAATTATTACAAATCCCGCCAGAGAAATTATTCTTAAAAGAATCCGATAAATATAGCAAATTTGATGAAAAGGTAAAATTTGTAAGATTTACATTCCTATAAAATAATTTTTTTAGGGTATTCCAACTCACGATATCAACGGAAATGTTGTCACAAAATCTCAATCGAAAAAATTGATGAAGATTTATCAGCAACACGAACTTAAATATAATGAAAATATTAAAAAAATTATTAGCTCTCAATAAATTAAGTGTTGTTTGGTTTATGGACTCGTTAATTTAAGCATACACAAACGATGATAGGCTCCATATAAAATTAAGTATAAATACTTCACTCGATACAGATACATATTATCAAAATTTGGTTGAATTCATTTACACCTAGTTAATAACACAATGTCAAAACATTTTTTTAAAATGTCATTACTCTTAATATATTTTCATGATTATACTTTGATTTTCTATATAATGTATAGTACATAGTAAATTTCCGGTAAGTTCTGTTCATTGTTTTGTTTGAGTTAAATGAATCTTTAAAAATTGAGAACTCGTTAGATCATTACGAAATTTTGGTGGAAAGTAACGACAGACGTTCTCCTTTTTGTTGGCAAACATCTTTTCATTCCCCGTCATAAATTTATCAAATTCATTCAATGATAATTACAAAATGTTTTCATGTTATAAGGGGTGATTAAATTTTAAAAATATTAATCAATACTGTTGTAATTGTTGAAAAAAGAAGAAATAAATTTAATATAATACATAAAATGTCAGTTATTTTCTGACAGGGGAATTAAGTTTTCCTTGGGGGAAGAAGAGGAGATGATGATCACGGGGTGTATTTCATTGTTAGGAAAAACCCCTAGTGGGAGATGGGAAAATATTGAATAAGATGTCAGCTGTGAACCTTTGGGAGATGAAGAAATGGATAATAATTATATTAAATTTTGGTATATTTTTTTATGTTAATGTATAGAGATTGTTGTTGATGTTTTTAAAAAATAAATTTGAGTCTTATTATTATGAAATTATGGTTTGTTTTGTGTTATGGGATATGGTTTGTAATATTTATGGTTTGATATAGAGGTTTTTGAAAAATACCACTTAGTAATAAATTTTAGGGGAGAGTATAGCTCAAACATCCTCTTTGTTAGCAAGCATTATATTTTTTCATTCTCCATCATAAATTTATCAAAATCATTCAAAAATAATTATAAAATATATGTCATGTATGTTATAAGGAGTAATTAAACATTGTTAAAACAAAACACCACACATTTTTTCGAAGGAAGTTATAAGAGGCGCATTTAATATATTTAAGTATTATTGCCAGGAAAGGACATAACCTATTACAAATTGCATTTACGCATCATCTTCATCATCCAAACATTTCCTTATATTGGAAAATTTTGCTTTCCTCTTTTTGTCCATTATTTCTTCTGTATTCTCCTTCTCGGTACCCCTTTTTCCGACTGTTTCTTTCGTATTTTCTGACACCGGTGAAACTGGTTTGGCGTCTTTATTCCAACTTTTTGTTGACTTATCCTGAGGAGCCTTACGTTTAAGCTTTTTTTTCATATCTGGTGTGGCTGGTTTTGCGGTACTAACTTTAGGCGAAGGCCCGCGTGACCTTCCTGGATCTAAGATCAATTAATAAATATTATTATGACAAATGTAATATTAATATAAATTAAACCTGCAGGTTTAGTTAATTCATTTTTGCTGCTAAACTTGTTTACAGGATTTATGGAAATAGGGACTTCTTCCATGGCAGCTTTATTGGGTGGTGATATAACGCTCAATTGATTAGTTGGACTTTCTCGCTGAATTTATAATAATGAACTTAAAAAAAATCGTAGATAATTTATATTATCATTCGTAATTTTTAATATAAATCAAAATTAACATTAGCGGTTGGATCATTAAATATGAAAATTCTCAGTTCTAATTAGACTATCTAATTTTTTGATGATTTTTTTTTCTTAACACTGCGTTATTTTTTTGGAATAATGCCTTCATCAGATATTCAAATTTTTGAGAGTAGAGACATTTGTTTTAGTTAAAAAATGCAAACTTTGGGGGTCCTTTTAAGTTTAATTTATCATGCGAATCTTTTGCTATTAATGTTTAACTCAAACATGCTAAATATAGCGATATACATTTATAAAGTAAAGCTGTTACTTTGTTTAAAGGTATTAAGTCACAAAGTATATCAAAACACAATAGACCTATACTGTTACAGCTTGTTTTTTTTACTATCAAAATGTTTATAACTAATTTATGAATACTATTATTTTTTTAATTTTAAAAAGTAGCATAAGCTATGGACACTGACATTCAATTCAAAAATTTCTATGAAAAATAAGTAATGCTAATATACATTTTGATATGTGTAATAATATTTAATTTTATATAATAATATGCATAGTAGTTAGTAATTTGACAAATTTTAAAACCCTTGTTTCTTATTTAAATAAAGATCATAAAAAATTTATAATTCTACGCTTCTCTTATTTTTTTAAAATATTTTTCTTATAATTTTGTTCTCTTGATTGAATAAACTTTTAATATTGTTATTCCTCCTCATTATGGAATTGAAAAACTTTACATGGGACTTTACCTTTTTTAAATGGGTATTCTTGTATAATAAACATACATTCACTGAAGATAGTGGTAACTCAAATTAGTAGGAAAAAATCTTGAATGGCACAGAATTTCAATAAAAATGTTAAATCCCTATTAATATAATTTTTTTCCAGCTAATGTCAAAGCTCCTTTCTCTAGATCATATAATACTTCTTCCGTAATTTCAATTTTATTGGTATAATCTTAACAAAATTTAAGGGCAAGACACTTTGTTTTTATTGTAAAATTATGTATAATATACAGATTTAGTTAAACATTTTTAAACCCATTATATATTCCATAATAAATCTCTATTAAATTTCTTGAATCATAATATAATGCATTATTGTTATGTCTATAAAAAATAATAATTTTATGAAAAATAATAATAATTACCTTTGGGTCTGGAGGTTTACCTTGAATTATGTTATAATACAAGAGTATAAACAAGATGCAATAGATATGTTTTTTCTCTAAACATATATAACAGGCAGATGTAAAATAAGGAGGTTGGCAATATAATATTAACCAACGAATGTAAGTTTTTGATTTGGTCGATTTTTGGTTATTTATTAGTTTTAATATATTTTTACTTTAAACTTATAAAATGTGCAATATGAAATATTATTTGCAAAATAATTATTAAGATGATCAATTTCTATGTTATCTATTTCTGAAATTACTTTATCATAAATTAAGAGAAAATTAATTTTTTTAAAATCGTTATTATTTTTAGAATTGGAATGTGCGACAAATAAATTATTGTCTAAGCCAAATCTAAAGAGGTGTCTGCTCATTGATCATAATTACTGAACCCCTGTCAGACACAAATCAACCTAAGGTAGATCCATTTTTTAAAGGGCCCATATGTATTCGACTTATAAATTCTCTTAGAAAATCACGTGATAGATCATCGCTTCTCTTATTTTTTTAATACTACAATAAATTATAAATGACCAAATTTTGGAAACGGCAATGTCTGAAACAAAAAAAATTAAAATCCATGCCAGGCTTGAAAATGGGAACCTTAACAAATAGCCGTAAAAAGTGGCATCACTGAGGAGATGTATCAGCTTTTTTTCTTTGCATGATGAAAATATTTTTATTTGGGCAAAAGGATCCTTCGAGCATGCCTAATCACAAAAAAATTAGACGAGATTTACATGTTAATCGAATAGTATTTGCAGCCATCCCGTCCGGTCCGGTCTTTTTCTAAAATGGGACTGGACCATTATGCCAGGGGATATCGGTCCCATTTCAAATATGTTTTTTTGTTATTCTATAAAAGTTTAATCTACAATAAATTTATTAAAAAAGAAATGTGCTAAATTACCAATATTTTGATAATTATATCGTCAAAAGTGTTAGACATTAAAAAATCATGTTATAAGTATTCATGTAAATTAATTAAAAAGTAATTCATTATAGACTTTTATCTTTTTTAGTGGTCTCGGTCGTACCGGATCGTGTTGTCGGACGTAATAGTCAAATGAGATCGGGCCGTCGATTACAGGTCCGACCGGACCAGTGCAAACACTATGATCGAGTTTAAAATTTAATGGGATCGATTTTGGTTTTTATTGGTTTCAATAATAAATAAATTAAAAGATTTTATAGACTGGGTTAGCTGTTAAATTTGGTCACATCTAAAAAGCTTATTTAAGTCATTGCTATATTATAACTTGTATATTTAAAATTTTGAGTCAATATCTTAATATAATAAATGATAGCAATACAAGAGCTTACTAGAATCACACTCGATGGTTCCCCATTTTTTCGCGGGTTTCGGTTTTGCTAATATAATATAATTTAAAAAACAAGGATATATTTTATAAAAATATTAAAATAAGTATACTGTCAAAATACTAATAAGGAGTGATACTTATTTACAGAGTTGGGCAGTACCGCGATTGTGTGCAATAAAATATTTGGGGAAAAACACAAAATAGTGTCGGCCCCCCTTTTACCCCACTTAACAAGACACACCTATTTAATAGTGTAGAATATTTTATTATAAATAATATTAAGGCTGTGCGATTAAATAAATAATCATTAATTTTATTTAAATTTTTAATTTCAAATATTCAAAAAGTTTAAAAAAAATATATATATAAATTAGAATATTTTTTAAAAAAAACGGTGGATGGGGATTATTATTTTGTCAGGCATAGAGTCGAGGATGGAGTTAAAATTAAATAAATAAATCTCAAGAGATATTCTTTGTCTGAGATATAACCTTTCACCCAAAGTTTTTAAAATAGAATTGTATCTTCGCCGAAGTTCCCTAATATGCTAGTAACAAAGGGTAGAAAATGTGCATTTTCTAATTGCAAATCTTGCTAAGTTTGGATAATTCGGCATCCAAATCAGAGACTGCCCTTTCGACGGCGTAAGAGTAACGACATCTAGTCTTTTATTATCAGATGTATTTAATCCGACGGTTTTAATGTGGACGGAATGTTGGTTAATAAAAGCGTCTTGTGGATTAAGTTGTTAATTATCCGGTGGCGGGGTGCCTGCCTTTAGAAAATTTACACTGTAATGAGTGATGACCTTTGCTGTCAACCTGAGTGTTGCAGAGGATGCATATGTGTGGTGTGACGATATTGCTGTTAAGACGGAGTCCTAATAATATCCTGAGTTCTTCAGTGCCATTCGTATCTACTGTGATTTTTGATGAAATGAAAATTAGTAAGTTCCTCTGATTGCGGGTTCGAATGGAGAAATTTAACGGAACGTGCAATCAGAGGAGAGTCCCAATCTTTTTCGTGGACGCATATTCGCGAAGTGTGTTGGTAATATATTATTGCCCTATATGTTTAAAGTTGTTTGGAGATCTTGGTCTGGTAAGAATGTTAATTTGTTTTAGGTTTTTTTTTATTTGCCGTTTGTGAAGTATGAATAAAAATAAAAATTGTATTTATATCATTTATCTTTTTGACATTTTTAATAAGATAATTGTATTTATATTTAAGATATACTTTTTTAAAAAGAATATACATCTTGATCCTTATATAAGGGCTTGCCCAACTCTGCATATTTGACAAGTAAGAGGAATAAATGCACCTTCCCAAGCAGACTCTCCTGCAAACTCCTCGTGGATGCCCAAAACCCCACAATGATGTTGGCGTTTTGGCAAAGGTCACCAAGATTTTTGCGTTAACCCCACCGGAACCTGGGTAAATTCGGTTTAGGGTGGATTTTAAATTAAGTTTATTTATTTTTTTGTCCAATATATTCATCTTGATGTTTACCAAAAATTAAAAATTTATTGCTGGAACGGGAGCCAACATGTGAAACTCGTGGAAGAACCATTATTAATTTTATATACTATTATATTTTTGGATATTAAAGAAACTTGAATATATAGTTCTTATTATTGGTTGTATAATAAAGTCAACTTAAATAGTTGAATAATTGTATTTAAAATACATACCCTTCCCTGGGTCTTTTTTGATTTCTTTTGGCGGGTCTTTTTTGATTTCCTTTGGCGGGTCTTTTTTGATTTCCTTTGGCGGATCTTTTTTAGGTGCTCCCGGTTCTGAGGCTGATGGCGTATCAGTTTTTTTTTTTTGAAAACTATATTCCTTTTTTTCGGGTTTTTTGACTTCGGCCTTTTCTGCTGGTTTATCTTTAGCGGCTGGTTTATCGGCTGGCTTCTTTGATGTCCATTTACTTGTAGTTTTAGCAGGTTTGTCTTGAGAAACTTTTGCTGGCTCAGTCTTCTCTGGTTTCGCTGTTACCTCTGCCGGGAGTGTCTCTTTAACTGTGGTAGTCGAAGTTACTTTAACAACTTCCGGTGCTAATTAATTTTATAAATTATTTAGTTTATAATTTAAATTTTAAAAATTCAATAAAAAAATATTTCAATCATAAAATATATGCGTGGTACAACTAGGCCTATATAAAAATTATTCGAATTTGATTCTAAATTATACGAATAGAATAAAACAAGTATTAAATAATGATTCATACAAATGTGAACATTTCGAATTACGAGTAACCTATGATATGGAATATAAAAAAAATGGCCGAAATTAGAAAAGCACCTATTTCTTTTAATATAAATTTGATAAAATATTAGGTAATTTTGATGCAAATGGTATAAATTTATGTCCTAAATTTATTTTAGAAATATTTACATTTTGTGTCAGTAACCTCTGGATGTGCTACTTCTTCCTTAACCATCTTAGTCGGTGAATCTTTAGGTTTTTCAGTAACTACATCTTTGGTAGGGGACTTAGACTTAATGCCTTCGGTGGGATGGATTACATCTTTGGGTTTCTCTTTACTGGTTTCTTCTACAATCTTTAATGGAGATTCTACTTTTGGTACACCTTCATTAGATAATTTGTCAATGGCCTTCTCATCCTTGATCTATTATA
This sequence comes from Gordionus sp. m RMFG-2023, assembly GCF_954871325.1. Classification (NCBI taxonomy): domain Eukaryota; kingdom Metazoa; phylum Nematomorpha; class Gordioida; order Chordodea; family Parachordodidae; genus Gordionus; species Gordionus sp. m RMFG-2023. The sequence goes on along the minus strand of NC_088777.1, from coordinate 43,855,380 downwards.
AATTTCAATCAATTATTAGCCATAAATGTGAGAAGAATTTGTAAAAAATTTAACTATAATGATAATCGTTATGCTTTTAATGGACAGGGGTGAGTCAAATTTATATTTAAAAAAAATGTGACTTACACATGCAGTCAATTTGCGTAATCATTCAATATGCTGATTCATCGCAATTATATGATAGGTCATCTACATTGCTAAGATATATTTCTGGGAAAAATATATTATTAAAATTAAAATCGCGCTAACGAAAATGATTTAAAGTTGAAAACAATAATTTGTTTAGGTTTCTTTACATTTTAATGATTAATTTCGCCAAAAAATGTATTGCTATATATGTGGAATAGCTATCCTATGATTAGACATTTAATACTCTTGAATCATTTTTGACAGGGGATATGAACCCATATAGGGTTCATGAATTTTAAACTGTAGCGGAATTTTTAAAAGCAGAAACTTATATGAAACCTATTTCATCAAAGTCTGAACCTGCCCCGGTACCCCGAGTTCGAGGGATTCAAAAATCAGTTCCTGTTTGGCCTGTAGTTCCATAATGTCTAACAAAACAATTTTAAATTCCTGAACCCCATTTTGGTTCACATCCCTGATTTTTTATTTATATAATGGCATTTAGGAGAAGTGACAGATGGTTAATACTCGATCAGAGTTGTTAAAAGATACTTTTCAAATATAGCTAGATACAGATCATGATTCAAAATGAATTTAGATACAGATATATGTCCCATAGAAGTTTCTAAATACAGATACAATTTTTCAAGATAGTATTAAGATATTTTATTGTGATCAAATAGAACTCAAATAATTGAAAAATTTTTTTTTTTATTCAGGATATTTTATTTATATATAAAACATTTGTTTCTCACTGAGGCATCTCCATTTAAACACATTTTTAGCACTAATACTAAAAATTATTTTAACTGGTGGGTAAGAAGGTAGGGCACTTTATGAATAACACCATGACACTAGTATAATCTTTAAATATATTAAAAATCATCACACTCATTTTTATAATAATCAGTCAAAGGCTTGATGGATGTTTATAATTTTGGAGCTAAAAAAATTAAAAAAACATTAAAATTTCATTGACTAATCGCTATGTCAATTCTTTTATAAAAAAAAATATTTTCTGGCATTTTAAGCCAGTTCAATCAAGTTTGCAGAAAATTGCTAAAGCTGGTTGTTTCTTCGTCATCAGTATCACTAACTATTAATCATCTAAAAAATATTATATTTATATTTACCATATTTTCGTTATTTTATTGTGTAAAATAATACTAGTCTTGAATTGGAAATTTGGAGAGATATTTATGAATTAAAATTAATACAAAATATAGATTAAAATTTTAAAAAATTTAAGATAGTAAAAAAAAACCTAAAATAAAATTATATCATTATATAAAGATACAAAGATACAAATATTTTTAAAAAATGTAATTGCATAAGATCCAGATACAACATTTTTGTATCCATATAAAGTTTTTGACAACTTTGGAATTGACTGATTACACAAATTGACTGTAATATATTCATATTAGAGATCTGCAATGAGTCTGGCGGGTCTGGATAACGTCTGAAAAAATTTTATATAGGCCGAACATTTGGTTATAATGATATTTAAAAAATCGTATTTTTCTGAAAGTGTCTGTGGCCCGATAAGAGTATCGCTTTCCATATGGTTCAGGGTTCGAATCCAAAGGATCACGTTATTTTATCTGAAGCCAACTCGGTAATTCATTCCTCGGGGGGTGGGGGATATGTAGTAAATCGGACTCGACCGTGATTTCGTAAAATATTAAAAAAATAATTAAATCTTATTGTATTTAAATTAATTTTGATCTGTGTTTACCAAATTAGGTTGTTATTTAGAAAATTGCTATATGTTGACTTGGCAGTTTCTATCATAATCGATATATTTTTGTAAAAAACCAGACCGAGTAACCTTAGTAAAAAAAATAAAACCGAACCGCGCCCGATATTTGGAAGGTGCGGGGAACAATTTAATTCCAACTGGGCTGGACTAGACTTGAAAATTTTGCCATTTACATAAGACATTAAAATTAATGTTGTTTTTACAATATATAAAGAACGCCAAAAGTCTTTCTTACATATTTTTTTTTAATTTCTCAATTATAAATCAATGAACAAAAAATTTTAAATAACCTGAATATCATCCTTGTTAATTTGATCATTTTGCTTGGGAGGTTCTGCAATCAAAGAGGTTTAGAAAAAAAATAATATTGAAATTAATGATTCCGTATTATAATAATACTCTCTGATTATATACTTAAGACTGTAAACTATAGAATTAGGGGAAGGAGCTAAAATAAATTTTCATGAACGAATATCACAATAATTAATCATTTACAAAATCTACTTACCTATCCTTAAGGATTTTATTCCTAATATGGACTAAATAAATAATAAACCTCACCCCGGTATCTCTTAAGTAAAAATATTCGGTCAGCGATTAAATTATTATTATATTTACCAATCGCATCTTCTTTCTTTGGGTCTTCTTTTTTTTTATCGTGCTTTTCATCAACTTTTTCGGGTTTTTCGTCTACCTTGTCTTTCTTTTCGTCAATCTTAACATCCGGTTTTTCAATTTCTTTCACACCTTCAATTATTATTTCGCTATCTTTTTTTATTATCGATTTTTCACTCTCTTTTGATTCTAATTTTAAATCTTTCGCAGGAATCTATACCATATTATACAATAAATTAAATACATTTTTGTAACATAGCTTACTTTGCATTCGCAATTACCGCGAATTCCCGTCGAAATATAAAAGATATAATTATAATCATTTTACATTAATTTTTGTATACTTCGCCACTAATTCGCGCTAATTGTGAATGCAGGGTTACTTAGCCTTGGCTTATTATAAGAAAAAGATTAAAAATTAATTCCTAAATATGATGTTAAAATTTAATTAGAGTCCTGTTAATCTTACGCTACAGCCAGTTTAAAACATTTATTTTAATTTTATACTCAACCGCAGGTTATAAATATTCGATATTCAAATCTTAAATCCTGGTAATGCGGATCTATATTAACTATGATTTAATTGTTGAAAAATATCTCAAAATATGACTGTGTTTAGTTAAAGGGCTATAATAGCTTATACTGATTACTGTAATACTATTACAACCATTTTTTTTTAAAATTAGGTCAATGATTTATTTAATATTTTCAGCTTTAAACAAAAAGTCAGCTGTGAAAAATAAAATTAACTTAATTTTGTTTAACTTTAGGCATTTTTTTTTAAATCATCAAAAGCAATTCACTTACCGTGGTTTCCTTTTTTTCGGGTTCACCTATTTTAGGAATAGCGGCGATCGACAGTTTTACTTTCATATCTCCACTTGGTGCACTTTTTATTAGTCTTTAAAATATTAGAAGTATAATATAATATAAGAATGTGTTAACGAATTAACTTTGGAGTCGATAAGTCGGTTTTTGATTTCGAAGATTCCTCCTTGAGTTTCAATTCCTTAAATACAGCTGGAGTCAACGTTGGGCGCCTAGTAACTTTTTTATCAATTTCAACCTTCAAGAGATTCATATCAATATTCTTCCCCTTTTTCGGATCTGCTTCCTTGTCAAAGCGAGCTTTTAATTTATCGGGCTTTTAAAAAATTGAATTAATTGTATAATTATTTTATTTTTTTTCTTTCACGGAAATAAAAAGGGGATTTATTTTACTTGTTCTATCATAGGTTTAACCACCATGTCACCAGCCTCTGGTATCACGTCGCGAATTTTTTTAAAGGGGGATTTTTCAAAATATTCTTCATATTTGCTCTTATATTTGCTCCTTGTATCATATTTATAAAAATAATATTTATTATTTAATTTTTTTTCTCTCTCTCTTCTTTTAGCCCTCCCTAACGTCCGAAATCGGATTTACCTATTCTTAACCAATCGTATTCACATTGCTTAATATAATTTGATATTAAATACTTATATCGTATAGAATATATCTGTTCAACATGACCCCAGGGTGTTCTATGCTTTATAGTTTCGCTGAAATTCATTTTCATGTGTATCGAGAAGGATTGCTTTATTTTGTAGCGATTGGCCAATATTCTATCTTCCTTTTTTTCGTAAACTTTTCCGCTTGCCCAGTTTTTTAAATTTTCATCGTTAATATTTTCTAAATTCGCGGGGAATATTAAATCACTTATATATTTTTTTATACAGGCATTTAAACACCACTTACCCCCTATCTTTGAGCCAATGACTCTATTACCCCTCTACCAATTCTAAATTAACGTACCCATTTTGCATTCATTTATCCCCCTACTCTCCCCTAATTTTATTCCATTAGTGATAACTTCTACCCCCCTCTTCAATTTCAAAGGACCATCTTCATCTTTATCTTTTATTTTGAAATTAAACATTTACCAATGATGTCGGGATAATGTAAGAATTTCCTTTCCATTTCAAAAAGACTGTTCTGTTTATAGATTTGTGAAATGGCATAAGTATTAAGGGCTTTCCATGTATCCTCAACAGCTTCTGGATGATACACCTGCCATTTTGAAAATAATTTTATTTTTTATTTTTGAGTTTGGAAAAAAAAATAATATTTACTAGTTTTATGTCTTTCCTAAGGGATGATTTACGTCTAGCCTTTAACCTTTCAAGTTCGGTACACATTCGGTGACTCTTCATTATTTTTCAACAATAAAATTTTTTTTAAAAATATATAATTTAAGGTTGGATTCATAGTGGGATCCGATCCTAGACATGATTCAACAGCTGTTCGATTTTAGAATTCTGTCTTTTATTTTTAATTCTATTCGGGATAATAATAAGAATTATTGATTTTAATAAAGAAAAAGTCTCATTGTAAAAAAATAATTTTTAATCAATCAGCTGTTAAATCGCTTCGGATTGACTATGCTAGCTATGAATCCAGTCCAATTCATTTTTTTTAAAATGAAACCATTCTATTTTGCTCAATTTCTTCTTGTACGGTGGCACTTTTAAGTATTTCCCATCTTGGGTCGTCTGGCGGTAAACTTTTAATAAACTTTCTGGCTAAATTACGGTAAAATTGAAATTTTAGTAAAGTCGAGAATTCCGCCAATTTTTCAGGACATTTGAGCCAATTTTTATCTTTCACTATAAAAAAAAAAGAATGCGTAAAATTAAAAAGAAAGAAAGAGTTTTAATAGAGAAAAGAAGGGATATAATATAAAAATATATATCCCTGATTTCATTGAGAAGTAAAGAATTTTTTTAACATCATTCCTAATAAAACAAAAAATAGGAAAATTTTTTCTCAAGCCTGAAGCTGCTGTTGACTAGGGTTGGATAATAACATGAAAGCAATTCATTACGATTGCCTCAAGGGCACATCAAAAATTTTGAAAGAACTTTTTAAACATTTTGGAAATCTTATTTTTTTGTTAATTATTTCAGATGGATTTTCTATTTGGGGCTAATTTTCGAAGGAAATTTTAAGTGGTCAAAACTAAACAAAATATTTAAAACATAAATTGATTTATAGAGATACATATTTTATTTACTGAACACTATTTCAAAAAATGAGCTTTTGACATATTTTATTATGCAATTTCATTAAAATTATGTTTGAAAATAGTATTTTATCACCGCGAATTCGCGTTAACTGTAAATGCAGGGTAATGCATTCATTGTCATAATTTATGAACAGTATGCAGGCGTATTTAATTTTTTTAAATATGCTCGGGCCGGGCCTAAGAAAAATTTTTTTTAAAAAAACCCAGACTGGGCTATATATTTTAAAACTAAATATTTTAAATCGTCATTTATTATCTATAAAAATTATATTTATTTTTAAAAAATCCGAGCTTGGCCGGGCTGGGTATTGCAAATGGTATCTCTGCAGGTCTCTTAGAATATTAAAGTAATATTTTAATAATGGCATTTTAGTATACTCTTCGGATGTACTAAGGGTTTTCTGGATTTTATTTCTTTGGATAAGTCATAAAATAGATTTCTTATCTTCTTAAAATTATTCAAATTTTGTAATAACATATTTTACCCTCTTCATCTATGGTGATTGTTGGCATTTTACCCACTAGATGTTATAATTTAATAAAACTTTTATAATTTGGGCATCGTTGGAATCAAGATTATTGTTAAACTCACACAATTGCCTAATTTATCAAGGCATTTTCTAATACTTATTAGAATTAGATAATAGGAATTTGAATTGGAACTCAAAATTTTGGTCAAATTAGAGAATTTCCCGAATTATCAAGAGCCCAAATTTGACAAGGTTTATTGCATATGAAAATAAAAATGGTGGTTATTTTGAAATTTCCATTAAGATTTTTGCAATTGAGCCAATTTTATAAATAGGCTAACTCTATATTTTATTCAGAAAAATATTACGCAAACCTAAGATTTTGCTCCTAGGTGGAACAAAGATTTGGACATCTAATAGCTAAATATCAAGGCTAGCCATAATTTTTCTGGCTAAAATATTGAGATAATCGTTTTTAAAAATCCGCTCAAATCGAGCCGTTTCAACACTATCGATAATTTTTATTATTTTATTTTCATTATTTTATATAATGTTTTTTTAGTATAAGATTATGGTTTGTGAGCCATAATTACCATTGGTTATCTTAAATTTATTTATCAATGGTTGGTTGAATTTTTTTTTATTTTTTTTGTTGATTGATATTTTTATTATCGAAAACCATTGGTTGTTAATTTTTACACATATTTTTTTTTGAATATTTTGTTGAATGATATTATTATTATAGAAAATTATTTAGCCATTTTTTGTAAAAAAGATAAATAAAAATGAGTTGGGCAGGATTAATGTTGTTAAACAGCTTCGTTTTGAGCCGATTTTTAAAAACGGCTAACTCAATATTTCATCCAGAAAAATATGGAAGCCTGAAGATTTTGCTCATAGAAGGAACAAAGGTCTAGACATATACAAACGAACTCGTGACTTAGGCAAAATTTTTCTGGCTAAAATATTGAGTTAGCCATTTTAAAAAATCGGCTCAAAATGAGCTGTTTAACAACACTAGACAGTATAAATTTTAAATATAGGGAAGGGCAAATTGGGTAAAAAAAATTTATGGATTATATAGACGTCATGCAGATTTGTAATTTAGATACCATTTCCAATTGTTTTTCTTACTTAGATTTAGTGATGTCAAACGGTCCATTTTTAAAAACGAGTAACCCAATATTTTAGCCAAAAAATATTTTGCAAGCCTGGGAATTTTGCTCAAAGATGGTATACAGGTTTGGAACATCCATTAACGAAATCCCGAGGTTTGCTTATAATTTTTTTGGTTAAAATATTGGGTTAGTCGTTTTAAAAAATCGAGCTCTTTAACAAAACTACTTAGATTGCATACTTCAGCTCATATCATTACTTATAAGCTTTATTTCTAATTACATAATCTCTGAGCATACAACTTGAATCTTTATTTTAAATATTAATTTTTCAAAATTGAAATATAAAAATGTAGGAAATGCTTGAATATAAAACATTTTTAAAGATATACAATAGATTAAATTTATTCACTTCTTTAAATAAATATATGTTTCTATGAAATCTCCCATAACCTGGGACCTCCCAAATATAACATATTTTGTTTTGAAGTCACGCCAAAGACGCTAGACTGGTTATTTATGCTTCTAGGTCCACAATAAAGTATAATATTATTTTCAAATATTTAAATATTTATTCTCACTATTAAGAAATTTATTAAAATTTAAAAATTATAAAAAATCTAAAATAAATACATTTAAAAAAAAATATATTAACATTTGAATAATTCGTTTTGAAAAAAAAATATGTGCAAAAATTAATGGTTTTCGCAATGCAATGACACATTATAATACCTAGACTGACAATGTATTCATAAAGTGTATGAAAAACAGGGACCCTACCCGTTCTTTTTCAAATAACATATTTTCAAATAACATCAATCTGGATCATAAAATTGGGATAATAATGTATGTTGTTTTAAAAAATTAGAAAATATATAGTAATTTTTAACATGAGAATATTTACTATATGGGTTACCAAAATGGCAGGTTCAGCTGATGTATTCAACGACGCTTTCAAATGCATTATTATGAATGCATCGTTAGTCTAGCTATTATTACATGTCATTGGGTTTTCGATAATAATATCATTTAACAAAAAAATATAAATAAAATTCAACCAATCATATGACAGATAAATAAATAAAAGATAACCAATGGTAATTTTATGGCTCACAGACCATTATCTTACCGTTTTTTTATAATATTATTATTTTTGAATTCCTATTTTTAAATAAATTTTATATAAAACAATAATGTCTTAACCCTTATCAGTTATCACTGTCATTCGTGTTTGTACCACAAAATAAAAGCCCTTGATGAATGCAGTGGTACAAAACGTAACTTTTTTGTTCTGTTAATTTTAGTTATTATAAGTGCTTGAAAAATATTTTTTGAAAACTTATAAGTTGTAACTTTCACTTTGAGACATATATTATTTTTAAACCCATGGCATAATAGGTTAAAAGAAATCATTAATAAATTCTACGAAATTACAATTAACAGGTAATTTGGCCTTCAATTTATTGAGGAAATTCCTTGTAACATTTTTAGAAAATTTTTGCGATAATGGAGTATCTATGCCACTTCTATATTCCTTGAATCCTTTTATAAAAGCCCTGATGACATCTGCCGCTTTTCGTCTTTTTTTCCTCAAACGTTTTGCTAGCCATCTTCTAATATATTTCTGCGTTATTATAGCTAATATACACAATATAAAAAAATGATTTGTCATCTTTAAATAAATAAAAATTCTTATCAAAGGCATCGCTAGGACGGGGAGGGCACCTAAAATATCTTTTTGAGTCGGCTCACTGTCTTAAATTTAAAAGATTGTACAAAACGGAGTCCTAATTTGAAAGATCGAAACCAAGAGCGGACTAAACCTATAACCAATGGGAGAGTCTAGACTGGACCGTTGACCTTACTGAGCAAGCCTTTGACTTTTTAGCTCTCCTAAACTATAAATACTAGTGACGCAATTATAAATAAATTATATTTCTAATATAAAATATAACCATTTTTTCTTAATTTTTTAAATATTTTTAATTGATTGTAAGCTTTCCATAACGCTTTGACATTCGTTATAAATTGATTCTTGATTTTGAGTAATTTTTCTTCAATCATCATAATTGATTTGGCACCTCGTATGAATATCTGAATATTATATTTAGAAGTTTTAACAAAAAATATAACAAATAAAATAACAATATAATATTTATTAATTCCTAATAGCAAATATTTAAATCATTTTTTGAACGCTTTTTTTTAAATTTAAAAATCTGATTTTGTCATAAATGTATTCCATCATGTTTGGAATAGTACCTATCCTATGAATTTCAGAATTTTGCCAATTTTTTGAATTATTATTTTAATTTTACAAAATTTAAAAAAAATAATAGAATTTTTTCATATAAATTACCTATATAAATAAATTTATTTATCTCAATTATTTTTTAAAAATAAAAATTTTTGTAAATAATGAAATGGTTTTACATTAAAAATAGCTTATATTATTATTTTCTTCAAAATTAATAATTTATTTATTTATATTTTTGATATTTAGGACTCAACCTTAAGTAATTTTTTTTTAATTTTCAAGTATTAAAAATCTTTCAAAATGAAATGACAAAATTTTTATTAAATAAATCTATTCTGGAAATAATTGTTAAATTGCTCACAATATATTTTCTATGGGATTTTTACAAATTCTAACACTGATATTTCAATTGGTAATAACGCCTTTTATTTTTAAACTCACTTTCGTTTTGCCGAATTGATAATCTTCATTCACAACAAAACTCATACCGTCTAATATATCTGTTGTAGCTGCTTTAGGATCTAAGTGGGCATATTTTGGAAATGTTTTCGGACAAGTTATGTAATACCGTTTGTTAAATAAATTATATGGACGTCTGTACGCATATCCCGATCTGCACACACATAAACTTTCCAGCAAACCCAAATATCTAATCTAAATAAATTTTTTATTATTTAAATTAAAAGTTATAATATGAAATGATAAAACCCACTCCGATTATTACGTTTCCATATGATTTAAAACTAATTAAATTTTTATATTTTAGAGTTTTAAAAGAATTCAAGATGTATTTTATAAGTTCAAACACTTCTTAACAGATATTTAAATGATTATTTTATTTCCTCCCGCGGTTAGTCTATTAACAAATTATTATTAAAACGGGAAAGAATTTCAATAATATACTTGATTTTTTATCATGTTCTGATCATATGTTTTTGGTGCTTTTATGTCGTTTGGTTTTAAACATCTTATATAATGGAGGTCATCCTGTATCAGTACATCGATCAGTTTTTGCAAACTGCTCTTAAATTGCGTAGCCTCGGTATCAGGTCTTTTTTTAACATCTAAATCAACTTCCGTAAAACATTTTGACAGAATGGAATGTTTCGTTTCTATCAAAACTTTTTTCATATTTCTTTACGTTTTTAAAATATTTTAACGAATATTTTTATAAATTTATCATCGGCTGAGTAATATAGCCTTCTATTTCCATTTTTTTTAAAATTCGTTCAGGAAAGAAATCAAAAAAAAATTACTTGTTTAAATAGGAAATTACCAATCATGAAACAAATAATTATTCTCAACTATATTTTAACATTTTTACTGTGGTTATAAAGAATATAAAAGCATTTTGCAACAAAGTAGATATAGAAACATTATAATAACCTAACCGAATATGTGTATAAATTTTACTATCTAAAAAAGAAAGTTGTTTTTTTATGTAACTATTTTTATTTAAATTGAGCCAGTTTCTGATTGGACTGGGGTTATTGGACTGGTTTTTAGACCTCTATTATATTCTACTATCCAATAAAATTTACCGTTAGCTAAACCTGACAAAATTCATTATAATCTGGGGGCATATAATGTCCTAGCCCATGATGGAATGCATATAATACAAGATCATCGTGAAAATTGCTAATGCGAGATAGGTTATCATTGTAGTCACGATATAAACCCGTTTATGACATTTCCCATGAATCCAAAATTTAAAATGGTGAAATGGAAAAATGTTTGAAATATTATATCATTCAATATTATATACAAGTAGGAAGTAGAAGAGAAAATATCTTTCGAAATATTATACATAGTTTTCGAATAAATATTGTGATAATGTAAACTTAAGCTTATTAAAAGAATATATTTATTTATTTATTTATAAGATATATATACCTGTATAATAAATCTTTATTTTTTTCTAAAAAATTGGTAATGTTATAAGTGACGGGTCCAGCGTAATGTGTAATGGAAAAATCAGTTCTTCCTAGAGCCTTCCTTAACTTAGGATCCTTCGTTAATCTTAATGTTATATCAAATTAAAAATTAGATTTAGATTTAAAACCTTTATAAATGATTTACAATCAATTATTTCCATATTATATTGAATCTAAAAAAAATAGGGAGTCGAAACGCTTACATCAAAGCCAAACATTTTTTTTTGGAAAAATCAAAAAAAAAAATAAACTCTTTTTTTCCCCATCGATGTCACTGTATTATAAATATTTATTTTAATAATGCCATCTTTCTAATTTGTGCATTGCCCGGATTTTTTTTTAAACTCAAATTATCATAGAAGAATTCCGAAGGATTGAAATATTTTTTTATACTCAACAAATTGCCACGGATCAGGACTGTAGCCAGAAAGTTTCAGGTAGGGTGAGGGGACATTTATTTCAATATTTTTTTTAGAAAAAAAAATTGGATACCAAGTTTATGGGGCCAAAACAATTTTTCCCTCACCTTAGCTACGGTGGCTGCCATTGACACTTAAATAAATTAAATGTAATTATTACATTTTTATTTATTATTAAGTGGGGAAGAAGAATAAAAAATTAATTTTGTAACATCTACTTTTGCATGGTAAATTCGATATTTTTTTTAGAAAAAAAAATTGGATACCAAGTTTTTGGGGCCAAAACAATTTTTCCCTCACCTTAGCTACGGTGGCTGCCATTGACGCTTAAAATTAAATTAAATGTAATTTCTTATTACATTTTTATTTATTATTAAGTGGGGAAGAAGAATAATAAATTAATTTTGTAACATCTACTTTTGCGTGGTAAAATATTCGAAGGCTTTAAAATTTTCTTCTAATTTTTGCAGAAACGTTTCGTCAGTTCGGTTACCGGGTAAAATGCCTATTAAAAAAATAAATTTTAATATAGAGGGGAAAAAAAATTTTAAGAATGATAAATATATAATGTTATGTACATTCTTCGTCCAAACTCGATATTACCCCATTTTTTTCTTCGATAAAAATCAATATAGGTTTATTGTTGAAATAGTCTACAGTTTCCCATTTGATTCCCTCTCTAAAAATAAAATTTAATTCATAATTATATTAATAGTAAAAAAGTTATATGAAATATACCCAAGAAGGGTTATAAAAACAAATTTATATAAAAATTAGACTTGAATGAGATTTTTTTTAAACTATAATATTCCATTGTCTACTATATTTCATTTTCTAATGCTTTTTTTTTTACTTATTCAAAAAGCCACCTTTTTAAAAACTCATAATTTATCAAAATTATAACTGTTCTAAAACCATATAAAAACTGAAATAAATTATTCGTTATCGAATTGAATTTTTACGAATACAAATAATAATATCTTTGATTCGATTTATGAAAAATATTGTCCGCCGAGGAATTATAGTCTCCTTGTTAATCGATCTAATAATTATAAAAATTATTAATATTCCTTTATTCCTATTATTTAAATATATTTGTAATTATTCCATTTTATTCAAAATTGTATGAGAATATCTGAAATTATAATGACAAAAATTCATACATTAAATATTTGAATTTATATTTTTGAAAAACAAAAAAAAAACCTAGAGATTGGAAAATCTTCAAAATATTTGAAGATATTGTTATTGAAGAAGAGATTTTTTTGATCAAATTTTATCTATAAATGTCTGAATTTTTTTTATAAAAAATCCTTTATGTAATTTTCATGCATAACAGAAGATCATGATAAAAAAAATTAAACTTATTTATTAGTCTTAAATAAGACCTGCCAAGATATATTGACTTGGCGTTTTCATTCTTTCGCGAATTATTCCAAATAAAAAGATAATTCTCAATTTATAGCCCTTTTTCTAAAGTTTTGGGGGATAAAAATCCTCTACTTTTAGCTCCAAAATGATCTATTTGAAAATAAAATTGAAATTGAACTTCTTTAGAGATATACGATTAATAATTATTATGAAAGAAAAAAAAATGTGCAAATTAAAAATAAGCTCAACATATGTTTTAAAAAACAATAATTCAAAACTTTATGTAATGAGGAAGGGATTTATCAAATAATTAAAATTTAAATATATAATAAAATAAATAAAATTTTTCATAAGCAGACCTAATATATTCTTCTTGTTCTAGTTTAAGGGTACGTTCCACAAAGAGTTGATGGAGTTTTTCATTGCAATAGTTGATACAAAGCTGCTCAAAACTGTTATTTTGGAATATTTCGAAACCGTATATATCTAGTAAACCTATAATATAATAATTAATTATTCCATGCTATTTGCGAATAAGAGTTTCCTTTTTTAATCATATAAATATGGTGCGATAGCATGAAGAAATATATTATATACAGGCGCGTTAGTCAGTACTTTTCAAATATATAAATTAGAGTAAAGTATAGAATTAAATATTATATGATAATTTAAAAAGTTAATCAAAATATCATCAATCAACGAAAATTTTATCTTTGCATTTGCACAATTTTTTAATAATTAGTTCCATATGGGGATTAAATGTATATTAAGTAAAGTAATTTCAATAGATTTTAAGATGTTGTGCTCTTGAGGTCAGTTTTTATCCATAATGAAGAAAAGGTCCTCTCATTTGTGTTTGTAATAATAGGTATTGTTGCCAAAATATCCACTCATTTTAATATATTTGGAAAAAACTACATAATATATTTTAAATTATGCATTGCTTCCATTGCGTTTCTGGGAAGATTATCTACTAAAATTAATCTCTCATATCAGGATTTAAATTCTGTATTTAGATACATTTATACCTCTGAATAATATTGAGCTAAATATTTAATTTTTTCAAAATCAAGATTTAATATATCCTCAGAAGTATTTATAGGTAATATTTTTTTGTAAATTGGATAGAGCAATTTAATCCAATCACAAATAGTTAATTGATTTGAAATGTATTCAAAATTGAAATAAAAACGGCTATTTTTTAATAATTCTCTTGAGTCCATGTTAATATGATAACTATTTTTTGTCTAGGTACAAGTCTAGGCTTGCAATTTTCAAAATCATATAATCTTGCCTACACCTCAACAAACCTGTATAACTCGTGAAATAATCGATTATCTCTAAGTTATAATATAATATTATTCTGGATTCGCGTATTATCATCCAATTCCATATCATTTATTTGAAAAATACTGATTAAAATTGTGGTGTATTGAATAACTTATTGATACATTCCAATCAAATAAATCGACTATCGTTTTGAATCAAATAATGTACGTGCTTCATAAAATATCTGGTTCAAGCCTTTTTAATATTTATCCAAGGGTTTTCAAAATAGGCTTTTTTAAATCGAAAATACTGTAACAGCTTGATTGTCGAAGATATTTGTCAGGCATGCTTTTTGCAGTTTTTTATTCTTGTGACGCAAGAAGTCTTAATAATTCAATCCAAGAAATTATGTCTCTTTATATAAAATTTTCTATAATTATGTTTTGGAAATTTTGTTTAATTTTATTATGTCCAAAATCTTTTTTAAAAGTTTCAAAACTTTGGCAAATTTTAAAATTATATTGAAATCGTATGTTAAATTTTTGAAATTATTATTTTCTACAAGACATGTTTTTATTTTTAAATTTAAAATAGCTTTATTTATTTATTTTTATCAAAGTTTCGATAGTTTATGGATTTAATTTTTTGCTATTTTGGACGCAGCATAAAATAACTTATTTATTTATTTTCATTTAAGTTGCGAAAGTTTGTGAATTAAATTTTTTTTTATATTTTAAAAATAGCCTTTAAAGTGGTGTCTTTCTGAGACTGTGTTTAAAATATCAAAAAATACAATTCACATTGAAACTTTGACGAAAAAAAGAAGAAATAAGCTTTTTCTGATATAAAAATAAAAACATGTACAAAATGTAATTCTACAAAATTTCAACATACGATTTCATTAAATTTTTTCAAGGAATTCAAACTGATCAAGCCATATCTCACCCCCAAATTCATTTTATATTATATACATGCATAATATTCTATATATGTAAGGCAAATTAATAAAAATATTGTTAATGAAATCTGTAAAATGTGATAATGGAGGGAGCCATTCTGTAATAGTAGAATATTTTTGATTTTTTTACATGTACCAATTTTTATTTAAATAGATCTCTTAATTGATCACAGTGTTTTACCTCCACACTTTGATTGTCCATTATTACCGAACACAATTTTTCCCTAAATTTTTTACCTCTATTCCCTTTTATTTTTTCATTTTTCCATACATTCTAATCCACACTAATTTACGTTGTATTTCACTTGATCATTATTCTCCTGAATCTCAAATATTTATGGGGGTCTAAACATATCTAAAAACGTATTTATTTTTATGCCCGATAATTTTTTCATCAGGTGATTTGCCATCATTACATAGCATTATTATAATACAACTGCAATATCCACATCTCCACTCGGTCTTCTCTAGTTTTTATTAACCAATTTTTTACTATAAGCCACCACTATCCTCTCAGCCTGCCCATTAAGATAATATGGTGGTTCAACCATATGTTCTATATTTAATTTCACACAAAAATTTTTAAATCCAACACTTATAAAAGCTGGACCTCCATAAGATACAATTATATTCGGTATTCTAAATCTTGAAAATATTTCATCACCGTTCCCGTTGTTAATTCACGTACTTCAGCAAACTCTATCCACTTCGAAAAAGAATCAACCATCAAAATAAATTTTTTCTCTTCCCATTCAAAGAAATCCAAGTAAATTCTTTATCATGGTCCTATATATTTACTAGCTTATTACAACTCAAATTGCATTTTTCAATTTTAAAATTTAACAAATATATATCCATAAGAGGGCATTAAATGCATAAATATGAAAATATCATCTTAGGAAACCAGAATAATTATTGATTAACGTTTTTTTTATATTTGGGTGTAAATAATGTGGAAAACCTAAAAATTAAAAAAAATGATAGGTTTCTTTGATATTTAATTTATGAGTAGTAAAACATTAGATAATTTGTAAGGCACATATTGCTGGCGTTATCCATGGAAAATTCTTTGGTTTATAAGTGTATTTGTGAGGTAAGCATTATTAAAATATTTTGAAAATATTATGATTTGATCGATTGTCCAAATTTGCTTAAAATATCAATTGAAAAATATTCATTTTTGTATTATATGTCTATAAATGCGTGTAAAACATTATCCCAAAAAATATTATAAAAATATTGTGATTTGACCGAAAACTGATTTGAAACCAATGACTAAATAATGCATTGCTAGCGTTATCCATGGAAAATTCTTTATTTTTGATTTATACATGTACATTTACGTGGTAAGCATCCTAAAAGATATTTTGGAAATATTATGATTTGACCGAATGCTGAGCTCAAAACCGACCACTTATTAAATATTAGATCGACCAAATTGCTAGAAATATCAATTGAAAAATGTTCATTTTTGTTTTATATATCTATAAATACGTGTAAAACATTATAGCCAGGAATTTTATACCGAGGTGGGGAGAGGGTTCTAATATTTTACTTTCGAACACAATAAATAAAATATTGGAAAATACAAAATATTAAGTGCGAATAAAATAAGGTTAAAAAATTATATAAACCCATATGTAGATCCCAATACAATATAAAATTAAAAATTTTATGATGATTTATAGAGTAAGTGGTCGGTTTTGAGCTAGGCATGAAATCATTATATTTTCAAAATATTTTTTAGGTTAATTCGCAACACGTAAATGTACACGTATAAACCGAAAATAAAGAATTTTCGATGGTTAACGCCAGCAATGTAGTATTTAAATATTAAGTCGGTTTCAAATCGGTTATCAGTTAAATCACGATATTTTTTAAATACTTTTTGGGATATAACGAATTTATGATAATACAAAAATGAATATTTTTCAATTGATATTTTTAGCAAATTTTGTCAATTGAATATTTAATAAGTGGTCGGTTTTGAGCTCGGCATTCGGTTAAATCGTAATATTTTCAAAATATTTTATAGGATCATGCTTACCACACAAATGTACTTATAGACCACAAATAAAGAATTTTTCATGGATAACGCCAGCAATATGTGCCTTACAAATTATCTATTATTTTAAGACTCTAAACCTAATCATAAATTAAATATCGTAGAACAATATTTTTTTTAATTTTCAGGTTTTCCACATGTATTTACACCCAAATATAAAAAATGCGCTAACCAATTGTCATTCTGGTTTCCCAAGATGATATTTTCATATTTATGAATATAACGCCCTCTTATGAATATATATTTGTTAAATTTTAAAATTGAAAAATAAAATTTGAGTTGTAATAAGCTAGTAAATAAATTTTTTCTTCCATTAATATTAATTAAAAATAGAATTATAAATTATTTTATATCTAATATCAATTTTTTTATTTAATAAAAAGTTGATTTACGTATATTAAAAAAAAATGTTTCTGAAAATTATTATTAAACAAAATTGATTGATGATGACTACCGCTAAATAAGCTAGTGTTCAGTAATTTAATTTTTTATATCAGCAAGGTAATACTGGAATATAGGTATTGGAAATCCGCATCAGAATTAAATCGCAATTGTATCGGCGCATCTCGATGTTTAAAATTTAGCTTTTATTCACCAATGTAAACATTTACGAAAATTTGATTTATTAATTAAAATTAATATAGTGCATAAAAAACATTTTATATTTAACAATTTATTTAAACCTATTTTTCCGAAATAACATTTCATGTCAGCCTTCATAATCTTGTTTGTTCTCTCTACTAGCCAATTAAATGTTCTGGAAAAAATGGCTTTTGCCATAGAATCTTTAACAAATATTGCTTCTGCTTTAGTTAGGTCCTTATAAACGGTCTCTTTTTCGGTCTTAAATAAATTATAACATATAAATAGTATTATATTATTACTTTCACTTCTTTGGTACATATAGCTCCCGCTAAATCACTCTCAGAGCATTTTAAACATTCGCTAATCCATTTAAGAACTTTGGTACTCTCTATTTTAGATTTCGTTTTCTCAACCTCTGATATCTCCATTTCCCCCAGATGCAAAACAGCAGCTACAACTCCAAATAAATCCATAATTTCCTCTTCCGAAAATTCGCATACCTTAATTGTTTTTTAAATTGTTAAAAAACATTGTACAAGATAGGCAGTAATAATTTTCAGCCATGAAGTTCAATCTAAAAATCAAATTTAATCAATATTCAGACATAGGGCGGATAAAACAAAAAAACTAAAAGTTCTTTTCTAATTTTTATATTTTAATATATATTTTGCATTCAATGTCAATTTTTGTGACTAATTTTGCTGCTGGAATGGCCCAGACCACGATAATTTTGTCAAAAATATATCCCTTAAGTGTTATGACTTACTGTAGACGATATTTTGATCCAGAATGCATCAAAAGTAGCAAAAGATATGTATTTTGGAAAAAAAAAGCGTTTTTGGAACTACAACTCCAAATATATTAGGAGAGAAATATTTTTTCCGCATTTTACACTTTGTACAGGGTGCTACAATATCCATCTACAAATAATAATTATTGAAATTTGAAGTTTCATTAATAATTTATAGTGTTACCTGTAGGTTTGAAATAATGCCCTTTACTTTAAAAATGATACTTTAAAGGTTAAATTAATATTAATTATTCTATATCACGTATATACCTTCAATCCTTCATGAACCTCCTTAAAATCTTTAACATCGTCAATCGTTGAAACCTTGGCCGACTTTCCGTGACTAATAGCATTGTATTTGTCAGGGTTGGCTTCTAAATTTAAATGATCCAAGATAGGTTTGTCAGCTTTTAGCATCTTGTTTATTTATATAATCTATAATTTCTAAAGTTAAAATTTTAATCACGTATATACTTGATAAAATATATGATAGTTTCTTTCATTCAATGATTGGGAAATGGTTCTAGATTTCTCTAAAAGATAATTGGTAACGTTGGCACCTATGATAGACCCCATGGCATCGAATTGGAGCTCCATATATTTACCAAATCTACTTGAATTGTCATTCCTTATTGTTTTGGCATTGCCGAAAGCTTCTAGTATGGGCACAGAACTATTCAATTGTTTCTTAATTGAAATATTCGGTAAATATAAATTAGGATTATCATCTCAAAAAAAATAAAAATTTAATTTATTTGTATTTTTTTTTATCGTGCGATTATTACAATATTTGAGTAAATAGAGTTATAAAATTTCACATAGTCTAAAAAAGTTATAATTGATGAATATCACTTAATATTATCTATCATGTTAGCAAGAAGAGTCGAAATCTTAGTTTGTACAGATATTATTAACTATAATCACTCCTTATATAACATTAGACATAAAGAATTCAAATAAGATGGAAGTGACAAAATTCAATCGTGAAGATTCAGGATGCATCGAAATTTAACACGTGTAAAGAAACTTATCATTCTATATATAATATTAGACATAGGAATACAATAGAAGTCACAAAATTCAGTCCCACACAATAAAAATCAACAAATCAACTTGACATAAATAATCTCATTGGGTCTTCCTTATGTGTATTTGGATAGGGAATGCCCTGACTCAGAATGGAAAAAATATGTCTAATGCCAACATAACGAAAAGAATATAAATTATGCAACGTATATAATTATTTTTTTTGCCAAATTTTTAAAATGTATTTTTTTGTATATTATGAGACCTGACCTGCTGCAGATGTGTCAATTTTCAATCCGGTTCAGCCAATTATTATTCGACTAGCAGAAGTCTTTTAAATTTTGGATTTTATAAGTAATTAAGGAAATTTTGTAAATAATTTTATAAGTCAAATCGGGGTATATGGCTCGTCATCAACACCCTGCATATGTTGATTGGTCAAAAAAATACTCACTCAAAATAATCTAAAAACCTAACCTTCGCCATTTATTTTATATATTAATGTTTGGAGCAAAAACATGGTTACTTATTTCCTGTTTCCCCTATATAGTCGTATCTATTATTTGTATATTTTAGGTGTTTTGTATAAGGATTTCCAAAGAATAATTGACTAAGATATTAATAATATTATTTTCGATTTTTAAAGATGTTAAAAACAAATAATTAAAATTATTTATTTCTCGTATCTTATTTTTAAAGATGAAATTTGAGCAAATAACCTTTAATTTTATATTTAAAGTTTCCTTCCACTTGTTAAACTTGTTTTTATTTTATTATAATATATCTTAATTATAAAAAAAATAAAAAAATTTTTAAACCCTTATTCTATCAATATTGGTTGTTTGGTGACTTGTTGATGATATATACAAAAGTATCTGCTTCAAGCATTCCGTTTTACCAGCACCAGATTCGCCAGAAATAAGAACACTTTGCCTATTACTTTCGTTTAACAAAGACACATAAGCATTTTGAGATAAAGCAAAGATATGTGGTGGTAGCTCCAACAAGTTTGTTGTTTTGTATTTCATCATCATCTTCTTGCTGTGTATAGATAAAATCAAATTAAGAATAATTTTAAATATAAATATAATTCGAAATTTTTTTATGAGATAATATACATAAAAACCTGTGAAATACTAAATCATACAAAAATGATTTTAAAATTTGTTTTTTGATTTTGATTTTCTCTAATTTTTTTATGCCGATAAAAATTTAGAGAACATATTTAATAAATATATCATTACATTTTAAAATAAAATATTAATGAGGCTCTAAAATAAAATTTATTTCAAATCATTAAATACAGGAATTTCAAAGTCAAAACATTTTTTTACCAAAATATTTTTAATGCAAGACAATATCTAAAAAATAACAATCAAGGTTTTAATGTGTTTTCCAAAATAGAGTAGACCGGATAGTTATTAAGCAGGTATTTTAATTTCTAGCGGCAAAATTTTAATTTTGTTTTATAACATTATAATTATCATAAGATAGCCTCATCATTATAAAAAATTTAAGAAAACTAGGTCCTCTACTTGCTAAACCATGTTCCTATAAGTCTAAGCTTTGAACATAGAACAGGCAATCAGTTAATAGTGTCAAATTAGTTAAAAGGCATATTTGAATAAACTACCTTTTCCTCGCTCGATTACTTATGAGTATATTTACTACTGGTTTAATATCCATCTTAACAAAAACTAGATTGTGTTGGTTATTACCAGAGCCAATGACATGCACTTCCATCGTCCTCGTTAAGAATTATGTCGTGATGTTTGATCAAAACCCTGAGCTCCAATCAAGCTCCACTGTCACTCCGTCCAACCTTCCTCCTAATCCCACCTTCAATGCGTCTCATGTCACCAGTTATAACACCTCTCAATATTGATCAAAACCAGAAATTCAAGCTAACCCCACCACTCCTCTCCATCCATGTCAATAAATCTTAAAGAATATATCCTATATAAAAAGTACTTTTGTCTCGAAGCAAGAAAATACCAAATAAAAGATTAGTAAAAAGTGCTAAAATATTGTTAATCAATAACATTTTTGAATGCAGAGCCCTCGTCACTTAATGAACATAGTAGATAGTATCTATAAAAGTATATCTTTCGACAAATTTTGAAACAATTAAATCTATATATAAGCGTTATAGCCGTTTTCTTTTTTCACACCACCAGCCATATAGTTACGTTCTCTCTTACAATGATTATCTCATTTGGATCTTAAAAGCATGTATTGTGTCCTTTAAACTGTTATGAAGATGCAAGATTGGAAAGCTGATCGCATTCATAAAATCTTAATGAGTTGAATTTTTATTTTTATTTTTACTTTATTTATTTTTTAAATTGAACAAAATTAAAGAAAGCATAATGTAAACATGAAATATTTTTTTTTAAAGGAATACATCTATATAAAAAGGGAAAAATTAGTTTTAAAAAAAATAAAAAAGGTCTATTATTACTCGGAGGAGTTAAATGATAAAAAATAGATTGTAGGAAGACTCTTGAGAAAATCTTCCGTCAAATATAAAATCCCTCGTAAAAATAATTGATCAAAAGATTGCTTAAATTTATTAAATGCAGCCTAAAAAATTTAATTTTTTTAAAAAAGTAAATAGTATAACAAAAAAAAAGATAAATACCTGCATATGCCAGGTATCTTACGAAATGGATTAACGGATAATAAAATCTGGCCAATGTAAGTGTATATGTTATCATTGTCAAAACGCTTATGCAAATTCTCGTCAAACGCTTCTATGGATCTATAATCTTCTAGCAAAACAAAGTTATCGATACCAACTGTGTTTAATAATAGGTTTATGTCGATCGATTCATCATCCACCATCACAAGAAAATATTATGTTTTTTTTTTCAAAACGATTTTTCAAAAAAAAAATCCAAATCTTTAATTTTATTTGATTTAATAATAAAAATTTAGAATACACAATTCTAAGTAATTTTATTAAATCGTGAAGGTTTTCTATGACACAAATATATTTAGTCAGTCTACAATATTTTTCGCCCTGCATTAAAATGATTGGGTCTGAGCTGAGCATCCCATATATTATTCCGAAGATTCTATTTTTAAATCTGACCATCATTTTTATGCCTGACCAATTATTATTTTTCTTAACAATTCAATTTATAAAATGATCATTCGATATTATTTTTCTGAGTTTTTATGACTGGGCCCATATTTTGTTATAAAAAGCACCCGGTATTTTAGGTGAAATGTTTAACAGTTTCGAACCAGAATTCCTATAGAGTTGGCAGAATTAAATTGATTTAAATCAATTTTTTTTTGAGTAAAAATTACGATTTAAATCACTCATCGTTTATTTTAAATGCATATTAGTTAATTTTTAAAATAATCATCATTTTACTGGAATTTCCATATAGGTCTTTATCAAGAATGACTAAGTTTTATTATTATAATGATTTCTTATGCTGTGTTAATCCTTATATTATTATTATCTTTTATTCAATAAATTCCTAGCAAAAATTTATTTTAATACTTGAAATAACCTCTAAATGTATTTATTTCTGCCATGTTTAATAAGTATTGTTTTCAATATTTTGTTGGTTACGATTATAAGTATAAATAATTCTAGTTAATATAAAAATATTTATTAATATCAGAGCTGTCAACCTGAACCCATACATCTTTTTTTAAATTTAAGGTTTATAGGGTTGAAGAATTTTTTTTTAAATATTAAACTTTTATTTATTTTAAAAAATACATAAAAATAACATATATACAACTATATTAAAATTAATACAAAAGCAAAATTTAATAAATATGTTAAGAATGTAAGCAGTACACAATAGTGAGATCTTTAATACCGAAACCATTTACAAAAAACAAAAAAAAACATAATGAATATAGAGGAAAAATAATATAATTTCGAATTTCATGAGAAACATAGGCATAAATATAGCAGTCATTTTCTATTTCATTTGATTAGGAAACAAGAGGCTTCGTCGATGCATTTATCACCGAGAGCAGTTCAAAGAGTATCCCAAGTATAGGATGTTCATTTATGTGGTATATTATAGATTTCGTTATTGTATATTGCTTAAATTCTAAACAAATTAATTAATTATGGTTTTGTATTAACAATAATCATGTTTTTATATATGTAAAATAAATTAATAAAGCTAAATTAAAATTAAATATAAAAAACAAATTTGTAAATTATTGTCTTCCGAGGAAACGTTAATTCCTTATAATGCACAGTTGCCTATAATTTTGGAATGCGACGCATGTGATTCAGGATTAGGGGCTGTGTTGTTACATCAATTAATAGACGGAACGCGTCACATACTTTATTAGAATCCGAAAAAGTACACTTCGATTGATAAAAAGCTCAAGCACTTTTATTTGATATTATAAAATTTCATTCATTTATTTATAGTAGAAAATTTTTACTTCGAAATGATCACAAATTTTGAGCGATCATTTGAGGAGAAACGCGATCTACCTAAATTCTAATAATCGTTTGACACGTTGGGCCTGGAAGATGCTTCTTATGATTTTACAATAGAATACAGACCTGATAGTAAAAATGTAATCGCCGACGCATTATCAAGACTTCCGATAGATATGGAAATGAATCAAGATTCTAAACATGCTTTGGAGATTCAAAGTATTAATTTGGATGACATGCAATTATCAGAAAATATTCTACGAAAAGTCTCGAAGCAAGATTTAATATTAAAAAATAGCTATGCACATTAAGCAAATTTGGCGAAACTTTGATCGTCATGAAGATAAAGAAATTGTTAATTTCTATAATCGACGGGAATAGCTTTCTGTCTATCGTGACATTATAGAATGGAATTATGGAAGATTGGTAATTCCTAATAAATTAAAAATGTAGTGTTAGGAATGATCCACCGGGGACATCCTCTATTTTTAGATTGTATTGTTGATGGCCCAGATGTGATATTGATATAGAAAATTTTATCAAAATATGCTATGGATGCCAGAAAAATAGACATGGAATTCAAGAAGTACCTCTGTATTCTTGGACTGTAGGTAAGGAATCTTGGGAGCGAATCCATATTGATTTTGCTAAACCAGTGGATTCACGAAATTGGCTAATTGGTGTTGATTCCTACTCCAAATGGCATGAAGTTGATCTAATGCAAAATACCTCTGCTGAGGCTATGATAAAACGATTAAATAAATGGTTTGCTAAGTTTGGAATACCTAAGTACATTATGTCAAACAATTGACCACAATTCATATCTGGGGAATTTCGTCGGTACTGTGAATTAAATAACATATGTCATATACGTTCAACACCCTATCATCCGAAAACTAATGGATTAGCTGAGCGTACAATCCGAACTTTGAAAGATGATTTTACGCAATAAGAGAGTCAATTTCTGATCCAGAAGAAGCTTTGATACAGGTTTTAACAATCTATCGATTGGGGGATCATAGCTCTACAGGGAGATCTTCTGCCTAGATTGTGTTTGGAAGACAATTGAAAAC
Organism: Gordionus sp. m RMFG-2023; assembly: GCF_954871325.1. Classification (NCBI taxonomy): domain Eukaryota; kingdom Metazoa; phylum Nematomorpha; class Gordioida; order Chordodea; family Parachordodidae; genus Gordionus; species Gordionus sp. m RMFG-2023. The sequence goes on along the minus strand of NC_088777.1, from coordinate 43,830,051 downwards.
TGGTTTGGACTAGATAAGACCAAATGTATAACAAAGCAAATGAAAGACAAAGTCAAAATCATGATTTACATTCGAAAGGGTGAGAATTCAAGATTTCACAACCTGTGTAGTTAAACACTGAGAACACCAAAGGTTGGAGAAAGGGATGATTAAAGAAAGGGCAGGGTTATATTCTTATATTGTTGAAACTCCTGAAAGAACATAACGGAAATACGCAGATCAGCTAAGAGAGCGTTCAATTATTCCGACGTGAAAGTTCATAGGAAGTTACAGAAATAGTTGTGCTAGTAAATGAAGCAGGTACAAATACTGCATAGTTCATCAAGATACCGTAAATTCACAAAGACGTTTAATGAGGAAATCTAACTTAAAAATGTTTGGAGGAAATGTAATAAATTTGTATTTATTATTTAAATGTAATAAATTGTTATAATTTAAAATATAATAAAACGATATAATGTAATCCATCGTAGTTTTCTAAATAGCTATTCTAAATGCTAATTAATAGTCATTTTATTAAAAATGTAAACTATTTTATTTTTTTTATATTCAATATAGAAATTTTTGTGAACATTTTAGCGTAATCAAAAAATTTCCCAGCACGTTTTGTAAAAAATTTTTTGTTAGTTTTGAACGATCATCCACATCATTAAAATATATTTTATAAGATCAACGTGTTTGAATGATGATATTTCAGAAGATATTAACATAATTCGTTTAAATAAAATTTTCAAAATATAAATATAATATTTTTTTAAATTGTATTATATTATTCTAATTCTATTCAAATTATGCTGATAAATTACTTTTTGGGTGAATACTAAAATAAATTTAATTTAAAAAATATGATATTTCTGTTATTTTAATTAAATTTTATAAGTCATTATTTTTCTACTAACCCGGCGAAATGTGTTCAGAGATTTTTCATTGAACCGGAATTCTAACTCTTTTTTTAGGAGGCTTCATATTAATACTTCGCATTAATAATATTAAAATTTAATTCATTTCAAATTAAATTCATGATAATGGGGCAAATATCAACATTTATAATAAAATTCTTCAATTTTATTGAATTTGACGATAGTTTATTCATATCTAGTAATAAAATTAAATGCTTGTTGAAAATAACTTTGGCTCGAGGATAATCCTCCTTCGGAGTATACTTTTTATAATTATCATTCTTTTATTATAAGATTTGATTTTAATCAAAAAAATTAATTTTTTTTATTAAAAATTATGGTTATTTGCCACAACCTCACTCGGGACCGAAACAAATTTACGATTTGAATTCCTCTTAAAATTTAAAGATACGTAATGAAGATGGTCAATGACCGGATGAAACTCAAAAGGTCGGATCGATATTAAATAAAACTAAACCACTATTTTGAGTCATGTGAAACCTCTATGAAAATAAGTGGACCTAAAAGACCTCCAAAAAAAATTTGTGGCGGAAAACCCCGCCAAATAGTTTTTCTCTCCTTATTGGAAAATCTTAAATATGCATATGCTGAATCCAAACCCTCTTTTTATATTTAGGGTTCTTTATTATTAATATTAACATTTTTTCTATTATATATATTTAATGTTAAAATTTTTATAATTATACCGCGACATTTTGATAATTTTTTTATAATAGATAGTATATAATTTTCAGAATTGTTAAACGCTACTTTTAAAAGCAGCGCGCTACCGCTATCGCTATTTGTCAAAAAATGTAGCTCGCTATTAGCTACTATTTTTTAAAAGTAGCTTTAGCTACTTTTTAAGCTACCTTTTATAAAAAAAATTTACAAACTTATTTTTTGCTTTATAATGTTATTGTTTAGTAAATATATAAAAATCAACATTTATAAATATTAAAATATAGTTAGTTTTGATTATAAAAAAATTTATGTAATAAAAATAAATATTTATGGTAATTTGTTTCATTTTAATAAATCATTTCAATATTATCATCCCCAAGTCTAGGGCGACGATCAGAAAGTATAAGTTTTGCCTTATTAAATAATCTCTCGACACTAGCACTTGAGGGTAAGGGCGTATTTAATCTTACATACATATTTTTAATATAAGATAGATTATCAATAATTTTATTTGCAAGTACATCGTATGTCTGGCATCCTATTATCATTTTGAGGGCTAATGCCCAAGATCTTCTTTTTAAAGTTCTAGGGTCTAGCCAATGGCCTGTGATTCCCAAATAAGCTCAAAAATATTTAATCAAATCAATTTATAAATATAAATAAGTTTTTACCTTCTGTTATGTGTTCAACTATCTTCCGTGGTACATATATATGATATCTCTGATAACTCTACCATTAGAGCATCTTTCATCATTTTAACGTTATCTGCTATTTTATTCATTAGTGTCTGGCGACATAAAATTGTTGTACGTGGATAGATTTTTAATCATCATGGTAAATGATGGATTATCAACTAAGGACATTGGCTGAACTGTATAAATTATAAAATCAACAATAACTTTATCAGCCAATTTCTGAGAAATATTGTCATTTGCATTAATTAATTTGGTTTGAATTAAATTAGTCTTTTTGGATGTAGAATCGCCTATACCAAAATTATTTAGATGTTTCTCCATTTCCTCAAAACTCATGAACAGTCTTATAAAATAAATATTATTAGAATGTAAAAATGACAATTTACCTTTAGGTGTTTCTTGAGGTTATAGCTACTAGATTGATTTGAGGAAATATTTTTTTTTACATTACAAATAAATTTGAAACCAGTTTTGGTTATATATATTTTTAAAAAAATTTTCAAATCTAGGGAATGGGAAATTTGTATTATAGCTATTAAGAACATTTTCTTCCCTGGTATCTTCCATTTCATTAATATCATTGTCTGAATTTCTTTCAACGATTTGGATATCCATAGGCGATGACGTTTTAAATTATTAACACGTGATTTAGGTTTATAATACAAATGAAAATATAAATTACAAATTGAAATTATATTTTAATTTCAAAATTAAACAATAAATCATAAAAATTATAATTAATTATGATATTATATTTATATTTTCATGTTTACACTTACCTTCATTATATTTTTTTAAAGTAGCGGCTACTTAGCTACTTTCAAAAAAAGTAGCGCGCTAAAAAATAAATAATTACAAAACAGGTAGCCGCTATTAGCTACCAAAAAAGTTAGCGCGCTACTTTAACAACTCTCATAATTTTATATATATTATAAATATTTATTGTTCTATAATGGATTATTTGATTGGCTAAAAAGGTTACTAAAAATGACTGTAAATAACTATAAATAACTATAAAAAAAAATTTTTTAAAAAAGGTGTGAAGTCATCCAAGGGAGAAATGGATGGTTAGGTAGATAGATTGACAAATCTTTATGGAAATTCTCTGCCATAGATAAAACTCCTAAATTGGATCTGCAATGTCTGCATTTTTTTCCGGGGCGTTTGATTACTTGGGTGGCTTCGTCCCCAAAGATTCCCAAGATTATGGCCATGGTAATATTTTGAAGGTCGGAGTATTTGTTTTTTTAAATTTTCGTGCATGCGTCAGGGCAGTGTGAATTGTTTGATTTAGCCAAGAAATGAATGTAAGTAGTCAGATAAAAGCAAGACTAAATAAAAGAAAATGCGTTAATTTAATATTAATATAGAATCGTGAGCCTATCGAGATGATTTAGAAAATGTACTTTTTACTTTAAAATAAACTATGAAATTTTAAAAAAATACTTTCATGAAATACGCGCGCTCATGCGACTCCTAACGTGCTCTCGATAAATGCGCTATTTTTAAATAAACAATCATATTTAGCTCATTAAAATAAAGGATTCAGAAAATGTTAATATTAAATTTTTTATAACTTAGTGATCTTTTGAAAAACCACATATATTTTGACCAAACTAAGCATCCATTTGCGACTCCTATTAAAAAGGTTCTTGAGTTAAAAATATAATCATGTTTAGCGCTTAAGGAGATTTAGAAAATTATAATAATTTTTTTTTTTAAATTTAAACTAAACTATGCGCTCCTACGTGACATCTATTAAAGACCTAAATTTAAAATAAATATAGAATCGTGTTTTAGCTTATTGTGATGATATAGAAAATGTTATTTTCAATTTTTAAAAAAATGGTAAATTAGTAAAATATTAACACTTAATGGATTACTAAAAAAATATCCACCCCCAACGAAGTATTATGCATCCTAGATAATTATACGCCATCTGGACCACAGATCTGGTTCAGGAATTTTTGAAACATAATCCAAACCATTTATTTAACGAGGGTTGACAGCATTAGACATAATATTTTGAATTTTTTGGATAAAAACACCTATGCAGTAATTCAATGTTAAAGTTTTTTCTGTGAGGCTCAGAAATTGTGCACATTATATTTTGATGTATACTTTTAACCTTTAAAAACTATAATTTGGCTTAAGTTGACAATTCAATCCTTTAGGTCATAAAAATTAGCTATCGAGCTTCGAATAGAATTAAGGCAAGTATGACTTGATAAACTATTTAACACTAGATAAGAGTCAAACCCACTATGAAGATCATTCAAAAATGAATACATATCAAATAGTGCATTATCATTTGATTCTTTGAATAATCAAATAAATTACTTTTCATATTTATACTAAAAAATTATTATTTAAATAATTTATTTTTAATAAAAAAATAATAATCTGATAAAAAATATGTGTCTTTGATAATCCATTTGGGGAAGGATAGATAAAAAAAATTGTATATCTGAAAAATTTTTAAGTTTCATAGAAATGACAATCCATAAAGTATATCTTTTTAATTTACTTCAGTTTAGGATTTGTATTTTATAAATAAATATATTAAAAGTGGGCCAAGCAAACTTAGTAAAAAAATTGAAACCAGCAGGGTGGATAAAAATTTGGACTGGCAAGAAACTAAATTCCCATCAGGTCAGGCTACCTGAAAATTTTGTTATTTACAGACCTCTAATGCATATTAATTTAATTTATACCAAGTCAATTTTTAAGGTAAATAATTTATCCTTTATAAGACATGGAAATTTTGACAATAAATTAACTGAAAAATCCTTTTCATAAGCAGTGATGTTAAAAAAGTTGTTAAAATAGTAAAAATTTGGCTTTGAAAAAATGGAAAACATAAAAATAGCATAAATTAAATTTCCAAGAAACAATTATTTTATTAAATTTTTAATGATTATTAATTACATAACATAATCAAAAATTCATTAATTAATCTTTTCTTCTTTCAGTACATCTTTTTTCAATGGCCCCTAAAAAAATTCAATGACATTTCTATATTTTATTTAAATAAACCATAAATAAGGCTTTATCTTGATGGGTTTGGAATCTTCCATGGCCAAATTTAGAAGATGTATCAATAAACTTAAGGGTAATTTTCTCAAGGGCTGCACGTTTAGTTTGTGTTAATAATGACTATAACAAATTATTAGTTACAGTTAAATTTATAATTATACTTTTCTTAGAGTAATAACTCTTTTTTTGGCACCCATAACACATCCTTTTAGCATTATATAGTCATTATTGACTTCACCGTAGTGAGGAAAACCACCCTATAATAAAAATTTTATATTATAATTCTAAATATAAATAATCAGAAGGAAGGCAGTGCCTAAATTTCATGATAATCATATATCTATTCATCACATAAAATATATTACCATAGGTGTAATGGACTTTTCTGTTATATCATACTCAGTTGATGCATTATTTTTAATAATTTTGCCATCTTTTTTGTGAATGCCTAATTTTTCATATATTATTTATAGGTAAATATTTGATAGATATATTACCTTGCCCAATCCTAAATATTTTTTTGTTTATTTCTGTTCTATGATGATACCCCTTTTGTCCAGCTCTAGCAACAGTAAATTGAACTCTACTTGGATGCCATGACCCTATACAAGCTACTTTCCTTAAACCTTTATGAGTTTTTCTAGGCAATTTTTTTGTGTGCCATCTTGATGTTACACCTATATTTTATCTATGCATAAATACTTAAATATTTAATAACCTTTAAATCCTCTTCCTCTCGTCACACCAATAACATCAATCATTTCATCTTGAGAGAATATTGATTGCACAGGAATTTGTTTTTCTAAATGCTCCTTTGCCCATTCTACCTTTTCAGGAACAGTTCCTCCATTAACTTGAATTTCTAATATATGGGCTTTTTTCTGACCTTTATGCAATAATTTCATCTATAAGATTGTGGTAATATATTTATTGAATGATAAACAAAAACTTGTGTGTGTGCTAATATACGTATAGTAGAACAATATTTTTTCATTTTATCCAAATCCTGATCTATTTCTTTCTTTCCAATTTCATCTTGCCATTTTAAAGAATATTTCGAAAAGGCTTTCTTTTTACATTTAAACCTATAATTAATAATTATAGTCTCATTATATCAAATAAGCGGAGACGACTTATGATAAAATGTAATATATAATAAATTATAACTATACCAGTTTTTGTAAAATCTGCGTTTACAATCTTCACTCAAATGCTCTGCAAATATCGACTTGAACTTACGTAAACCTTTGGGTGTATTAATGTAGCCTACAATACCAAATATAGCCATAGGAGGAGCTTCAATTATGGTAACTGCCTCGACGACTTCCTTTTTATTCACCTCTAAATTATTTTAAGATAAATATAACATAGGTATAATATTATAGATTAACTTGATCCAGGTTTATCCACTTCTCTGACAATATGAGACATACCAGCTTTGAACCCAATAAATGATGTTAAATGTATTGGCTTAGATGGATCATCTTTTGGAAATGCCTTTACTTTACCACGATGTCGTATACTTCTTTTCTTGGGTACAAAACCCATATGACCATGTCTTGGCGCTGAGAATTTTCTATGGGACTAAAAAATCAAATTAGTATTTAACCTATGAAAATTAATTTTACCATATCAAAAAATAAATGTGACGGAAGTTAAATATCTATCTATGTTAAATCGGGTTTATAGATAGCAATTTATTAAATTTAAAGTGTTTAAATCTTAAGTTTCTAGAATAATAAAATATAATAAAATAGCTTAGATCAAAAATGAAGGCATATAAATTATAAACTTAATATCAGTAAATTAATTATTACATGCATATAATTTTAAAAACTATATTTATAACATTTAGCAATATAATAATTGTAAATAAGAATTTATATAATTATAAATTAAAGTGATAAATTATCCTACATTATAATACGTTCATTATCATGCCAGAAATTGTATGAAATGCAATTTCATCACCCTTAAAAGGAGTTGAAGCGTGAACTATGAATTTTCACTAATATATAGATGCCATACATCATATCTATAAATTTAATTATAGAGAAACAAACCTCTATATAGTCTGATTGCAAAGGCATATGGGAGAAATAGATATCGTAAATATTATTCGTTTTATTTCCTGGGGATAGTAAAAAAAATTAATTTATATTGTTAATATCAATTATGTGATAGTATATTTTATTTAAATAAATATTTGATGAATTATTTTAATTAGCTAAACTTTATTTTTTTTATTTCATATGACCTATTTCTTTAGGTATACATAAACTTTATTTTTTCCTAATTTTTATATTACAAATGTTTGGCGTGGCCTTAATATTTTTTTTCTTCCGCTATATTATTATTATTTGAAACTTAATTTTATGAAGTTCTAAAATTTACACTTTATTTGCCATTACTCATTTTATAAATTTTGTTTTAAGATTTTTGAGAATATATTATTATTTTATTTTTATGTTAATATTACTCTTATTTGAATATTATTTATATACTTCTACTTTCTATATTTTAACTTTTTTATTTAAAATTATAAATAATTAAATTAATAAATAATAGAGAAAAATCTTATAATGGCAGCAGTGGAATTTTACCTACCCCTACGTTAAAAGAGATAATGAAAAAGATAATTAATTACTCTTATAACATAAATTAAACATCAGTTTTTACAATAATCAAATGAATGATTTTTTTACAATTTCTTTTTCAATGTAATAATAATCAAAAAAATATCCAGTGCATAGGATAATTATGTTATTTAGCTCCCAATTATAACGTTGACGCTAAAAAGGAACTTCGATCTCAAGCGATAAAAGAGCGCAAAAATTAATGACAAAAACAAAACGGGAATAAAGATGCGCAGAAGTCGAGAAGATCAGTGGTCACCAAAGCAAAGCAAATACTTTTTATATGAAGAATTCACAAACTTTAATTATTATTATTTATACTATAAATATTGTTAAATAATATTTTTTAATTATATATTTGATCATTAAATAGTATTATAAGTTAAATATTATACATTTGCAATACTAATTTTGAATATCCATATTTGCCTATGTATAAACCTTGTAATATTATATTTATTTTATTCTAATTTTATTTTAATAATTATATTTAATACGTTTTGATTTTAACAACTCCCTGCCTATCCCATAATTTTTTTAATATTATATAAATTTAATTAATATTATTTATAATTATAATTTTAATTTAAATTATGATTTGTGTTCCGTATTTATAAATTAATTTACTATTTAAAATTCATAATTCTTATATTTAAACAACTTAATTATTTCTCTTAACAAATGCGTTAACTTTGTAAGATCTATTTTTTTTATTATTATTATTAAATTGAAAAGAAAAGTTATTTTGGAATAACAAATATTCACTAGATGCTTGTCTTATAAATTTAAACTTTATCATGATGATAATGTTTAAATCATCTAATGGTCAAGCAGAAATAACTTTTAAAAGGAATATGAAAAGAAACATGGGGACAAGTAACATTATTCGATATTTAACATTTATTTTATGTAATTATCGAAACGCATTCAATGCGACAGCCACCACAAGAATTTTGTTGAGAGTTATTAAAACTACTGGATAATGAAAACAAACATTAATGCCTATACTACAAAATATAAAAATTAATGAAGGAGATAAAGCTTGTATATAATGTTTGAATCAAACAGATGGGATAATGGAACTATAAGAGAAAAATAAGGGCTTATTGTATTAAATTGACTCAGGAAATAATAAGAAGAAGATATTTAACAAATTTTAAAAAAGGATCATGTTAAAATTCTATCATTGGATATTTTTTAAAGAAGGAAGTAATGTAGACTATATCTAAAAAGATCAAGAAACACCTTATGGAACAGGTTATATATAGACTAGAATAGGAACAAAACGCTTACTGATGCATTTAAAATATTGTATTATAAATAATATACAACATAGATAAATGCAGTATTATAAATATTTAGAGAAACATTTATAAACAGCATTTTCTATAATTCTTGGACATACATATAAAACGCGAAATATAAAAAATATGAATATAAAATTAAATGGGCGAGCACTCAGTTATCGCAAAATTTCTTATTCTTATTTATTTCTGGAATCATTTATTTTATCCGATTTTGTTCTCTGGGTAATTAATTATTAATGATAGTGATAACTGATTAAATTATCAATGACAATTAATAATTATGGCAAATAATTATAATAATAACACATCGCAAGCTATAAAATATAAAATTACGTAATTAGCAACAGTAACTAACTTTTCAGTTACTACCCAATATGTTTTTATTAAAAATAAGCAATTCACAATTAATCAATCAAAGAGGTAATGCTGTGTTAGGACCAATGGGTCCCCCAGTCTGAATGGGAATAATACAGTCCGTGATCGGGGGTCCGGGATGGTCAATGACTGGATCCAGGGGGCCGGGTTTTATCGATTTAGTCATGGAATCACACAACGTAATTTTCAAAGTTTATTCGAATAAGTGAAATTACAACAAAAAAAAGAAATTCAATTTAAAACGCACGAAAAATAATTCATGAATTAATGGTGTTTTGTTTTCCACCTTTATAATTTTTAAAACAAAAGGGAAAAAAAAAGTTGTTATTTAATCGCGATATAATCATTCATGAAACTGGTAAGAACCAGTTTCAAATGCAATATAAATATAAGGTATAATATATAATATATTAATTTCATAACAAAATAAAGGAAGATGGGAAAACAAAAGAAACAAAAAAAATAAATAAGGGGGGATAGAACATAACACTCCTCTTAAATACGGCTACCCGGCCGTCGGCGCTGATTTCATTCTTAATTCCTGCGAAAATAAAGACGGCATTCGCCACACCGCTGGTTTAGAGCGGATTTAATAACGAAGATAGATCCTACCTTAAGTCAATAAAATAAATAAAACGGCATTCGCCGTACCGCTGGTTCAGAGCGGATTTAATAACGAAGGTAAACCCTACCTTAAATCAATAAAATAAATAAAACGGCATTCGCCGCACCGCTGGTTCAGAGCGGATTTAATAACGAAGGTAAACCCTACCTTTAGTCAATAAATAAATAAAACGGCATTCGCCGCACCGCTGGTTCAGAGCGGATTTAATAACGAAGGTAGATCCTACCTTAAGTCAATAAAATAAATAAAACGGCATATAAAATGAACGGCATTCGCCGCTCCGCTGGTTTAGAGCGGATTTAATAACGAAGGTAAACCCTACCTTAAGTCAATAAAATAAATAAAACGGCATTCGCCGCACCGCTGATTTAGAGCGGATTTCATAACGAAGGTAAATCCTACCTTAAGTCAATAAAATAAATAAAACGGCATTCGCCGCACCGCTGGCTTAGAGCGGATTTAATTACGACTAAATTATGAAAACACGTGGAGGACATATAAAAAAAAGGGGGATTTGTAACAGATGGATGACCACACAAAAAAAAAATCAATATATATATAATCAAAATGGAAAAAAAAATAGGTGTTTTTGTGGAAATACGGCATTCTCCTCCCCTTTTAAATTGGGCTACCCCGGGGTGGTAGGTCCAAGAGATCATGTGGGTTATTTGATATTTGTTGAGTCTGTTTGTACGCAGTCGTTTCGTCTGGTACGTTGGGTTGGGTCGTCGGTATATTTCGAGGAGTATACTGAGAGGAGTTATAATTGTTGAAAGTTTGTTTCATTGGGCAATTGTATCTATTATGCCCCACGTTCCCGCAATTGTAACAGGTTGGGTTATCATTCCGTGGGAAATTCCGACGAGGGGGTTGATAGTAATTCTCTAAAGTTTGCGGGGTGTTTTGTACATGCGCATACTTTGTGGGTATGTTTATTTGGTTGCTGTAGGCGTGGTTCTCGCATTTATTTGGTTAAGCGCTTCGGCCATTTCCCAGGTTTGCGCAATTTTTAACTTCCCTTTAAACGTTATATTATCGGACGTGATTACGTGACCTCTTATTCCGGAGGATTGTATCCCCGTTCCGAATTGGGAGGACAGGAAAAGATCCCAGCTGGGGCCTAGATCGCATTGTGAGGCCAAAGCTATCAAAGCTTCCGCATATTCAGTAATCGTTTCGCCATCTTGCTGGATGCGTTGACGAAGCTTGTTGATTGATAGACCTTTGTTGTTATTATTGTTTCCCAAAATCGTTTTTACGTCCTCTATTGACATTTCCAACATAGGCCTTGGTGCAAAGGCTAATTTTAATTTTGAATATAGGCTGTGACCGCATGATGATAAGAATAAGGATAATAAATTTGCCTCAGGTTGATGTCGGTGGATAAGCATAAAACGCTCATGGTAATGATCTGTTGGTTCTTCCGGGTGGTAGATTATCGAATGTACGTTGGGCGCCAGTCCTGTGTTTAGACCGATGGGTCCCCCAGTCTGAATGGGAATAATACAGTCCGTGATGGTCAATGACTGGATCCAGGGGGCCGGGTTTTATCGATTTAGTCATGGAATCACTTGGACAACGTAATTTTCAAAGTTTATTCGAATAAGTGAAATTACAACAAAAAAAAGAAATTCAATTTAAAACGCACTAAAAATAATTCATGAATTAATGGTGTTTTGTTTTCCACCTTTATAATTTTAAAAACAAAAGGGAAAAAAAAGTTGTTATTTAATCGCGATATAATCATTAACTGGTTCTAACCAGTTTCAAATGCAATATAAAAATAAGGTATAATATATTAATTTCATAACAAAATAAAGGAAGATGGGAAAACAAAAGAAACAAGTAGAAACAAAAAAAAGAAATAAGGGGGGATAGAACATAACAGGTAAGAAATAAATAATAATATAAATGATTAATTTTATACAAATAATTTTAATTTAAAAAACAAAACAAATTTTAAACACAGCTTTTATGCCCTTTCAGTTTGATACCTCTCTATGGACTTTCTTATTCGAGAAGAAATTGGTGTCATGTCAGTCAAAGATTGTGCGAATGTTAATGTTGCTGATGTCGTTACCATAGATGGTTCATTAAGCTCTACTTATTTTTGAATTGTGTTTTCTATAATAATTGGTTTTTAATTAATTTCTGCTTTACCGAATCTGCAGGTTTTGTTATCTCAATTGAAGTATCCAAGTTGTTATTGACTTTGATTTTTAAATAATCTAAATTAGTGATTTGCATCGGAAGCCTGATCATACCTAGGAATTCTTAAAACAATTTGTCCTTTCTGGCCCTATCCCTAACTAAAATTTTATTTCTTTGTCCCGAAAGCTAGGTCTTAAATAAAAATAAAAGATATTAGTCCACCCGGTCGGAATTTATTTAAATATAAACATAATATTTTTTCTAATTGAAAATTAAATATATTCAAATAAAAAATATTAAAGCCTTGTTTCTGCAAGAAATTTAAAATATATCAATTTATTCGATAAAATGTAATATCATATTTTAAAATTTAAACCCCACTCGGTTCAAAAATTTTAAAAAATATTAGGATCGACCCATTTGGCTTGGTACAGTTCGGACCGTGATTTGCAGATATCTAATCTGAATATCTTCTCCATAATCATTTTTCTCCTTTTACAAGATATGACATGGAACCTATATGTTTACTTATTAGAGCTGAAATCCACATGAATCTCCCCAAAATATTTTATTGTATTACAACCTTTTTTGTATTTTATACACAATCTACTTCCTTCCCATTATATTGTGGTTCAAGTTTATTTAACGGGCTATGTTGCAAAATTTTTTTTTATTATATGTAAGGCAGGTGAAGATTTTGTGGTTGTATTTTTAGCAACTTTATCGATTCCTCTTCTTTACTACCCATACATTATTTAATTCTGTGTAATAATTTAAACAACGGTGTCGCTTTTGTTCCCACTATCTCTGTCATCGTGACTTTTATGTTTTAAATCTAAATATTACAAAAGATTTATTGGTGGAAACAAATATTTATTAATCTATTAGACAATTAGATCATTATATGTTATGTCCTCACTGCGTCATTACATCGTACGTAATTATTTTTTAAATCTAAATATTACAAGTTCTTTTTGATTGAAGCAAATATGTATTTGCAAAATCATCTATATTTAAATCCATCAGAATATTATGTTTTATTCATATTTTAATTCGCTTTCACAATAATTCCCGATATTTTTGGTTATATCTTTAGATCTTGCTTTGCAGATATCTAAAGCAAATGTTTCCATGAGTTAAATGATATAATAAATAAGAACATCTCGACAAAATAGAGTTATTCATTCATTATTATTATATGCATAGCATCTACATATACATGTAAACTAAAAAATTAACTATGCATGTTTCAATGGATAAAACGTTTTTTATTTATGCTTTACTTTACACATCTTTTTAGATTATATGCTAATATTTAATAATAGGCTTTTATTTAATAAGAAGCTACGCGTCTGACATTAACTCTTTTGTAAGTTTAGATTATTATTATAATTAAGGTTATAATTCTTTAATGTTCTAGGCATTCATATTGATCAAATAATAAACCTATTATTAAAGATAAGTGAAGAGAAAAATGGCAAGTTAACAAACGTCTTAACCGTTCATACATACTAGTAAAGAAAATTTCATGTTCAACAAAAGGTTAGCAGTAGCGTCACAAAAAATTTGCTGAACCCTTTCAAAATTTTGAGTATTTGTTTATACCACTAAAAAAAGGAAGGTAATTTTGGATAATGTTATCTAAAAAAAGGTAATTTTTAAAATATTTTAAATTTTTTTAGCCCCCTGAGATATAAAGTCTATTTACGCCCCTGAATGTTAGTGATTCTGATTATTATTATATAAAAACAAAATTGTTATAAAAAATAATATACTGGAAGATTTATATATTTATGAATTCATTTTTTTAATCCCTTGTCTAAATATTTTAAGTTATATCTTTTTTAGATTTTTTGCCAATATCTAATGCCATTATTTTCTTAGGGTGGAGCTCTTTATGATTCTGCCATTATCGATGTACATAACGAACTAACTATACGTAGTTCGCTATTAATATTATTTAAATCGATTTTTATTATTTATATATTATTTAATATTTAATTTTAATGATCTTACTTTTTTAATCGTCAATATGTCACCTCTAGCAATGTTTATTTTTAATGATCCTACATTTTTAAAAGTTTGCCATTTTGCCTATCTGAACATTTTAATCTTTTATCCTTGCTGATTATTATGAATAACTTTTTTTTACATATTACACTATTTTTATTATTTAAATAAAATTATATAAGATTATAAATCTATTCCAAAAAAACGATACGTAGTACGATAAATAAGATTCTATATCTATTCACAAGTATCCTACCTTTTTTTGATGTTTACCAATTCGTCTACCCGAACAATATTCCCTTTCATGGTGATTATTCTATACATTTACTAAAAAAACTATATATCGTTAGGTATTTTTATTATTTAATTATGATTTAATTAATATACAATTTTAAGGATCTTACTTTTTTGAAGTTTTTCTAATAGATCGCCCTGAATATTGTTCTATTTTAATCATTTTAATTATTTTGTAAAATTCATTAAAAAAATAGACATGATTTACAATTTTTATCAAATATTCGTATAGTTTATATTTATCATTGTTCCTGCTCATTAAATTTAGCTATTGGAAATACACAAATTATATTATAATGATACATTCATATATTTTTTTAATTTATCTAAGTCCCATACTTATATTATATTTTTCATTTTTATAAAACTGATATCTCATGCTTTGTGATCCATGACCATTTGTTACATACCACTATCCGTGATTCATGGCTATTTCTGATTCTGCGCTATTTGTGATTCCTGGGCTACACTCCACAGATAGAAGGCAGGACTAGAGTAACGCCCTGTGATAGTTTATTAACCTTCAAAAGCTATGAACCTTTAAGACTGAGGCAATTCAAAATAACAGATTATTTCGATATAATCATTTATCTTGTTGATTATCACGTACGTATCTCTTTGAGTCTTCCTTTAATTCGATTTGATAGTAGTGAATAAGTCGAGAGTTGTAAAATGTGCTCCTCTTCTAATTGGTGTTAATATTTTATCAGTTTGGTAAGGGGATATCGTTCAGTTAAAGATTTATTTTCGAAAATCCCCAGATGATAACAATCTCATCCTGTAACTTACGAGAAAAGGTTATATTTTTTTAAATTTTATTAATTTATTTCAGGGGCGTCGCCAGCCTTTACAATCACAGGGGGCTCAACTAAAAAAAATTTTTTGCGGGCCTTCTACCGGGTTTTATATTAATATATTATACTTTTTAAAAATTTGCTAACTCTGAATAATTTTTCTGAATTTATATTTTGTCATTTATTATATTACTAGTAGATAGCCCGTCAAAAATGACGGGGAATGAGACTTTTCTTCTTATATTTATGCTAGATGTTACCTGTTATTTGAAAATTATATCCAATTTAATTCTTTTTACCCCCTCCCCTCTTCAGGCCAGGTTCAATCTATTAAAACTAAGACTAAATACTATGGTTTGAGTAAGAATAAATTTAAAGCTTTTACTTGACAATACCAATATGTTAAATTTAATATTTAATATTAAAAAAAAATTCCCAGGTAAAGTACAAAGTCATAATAATTTTAAAAAATTCATCTAAGCTGAATGAAAGATCATAATAATTTTGGTAGTTGAGAACTGAAATAAAACATTTAAATAATCATAATGTATTAAAAAATACAATAAAAATTATTTCAAGGGCCTTGGTTTTTTGATCAGGCCGAGCCCAGGCCTGCAAAATAATTTGTTTTAGGCCAATGTCTGACCCATAGTTAATAATAAAAAAATTATCAAACGTCCAAGCTCATAATTTTCCCCAAGCCCAGCCTAATATAATTTATAAAAAATATTTCCCAAGCCCAGTCCAACTCATAATAATTTTATAAAAAATTTTCTCAAGCCTGTCCAACTAATAGTAATTTTCAAAATTTTTTCCCAAACCTGGAGATAGGTAAATCTCTAAAAACCATATCAATTCTTTATTCTATCTTAACCCAGCTCACCAGGCCAACCCATTTAGACTAAGAGTGAATACTATTTTTTGAATAAAATAATATTTAATTAGCTTTTACCTGAGGGCCATATAAATATTCTGTGTTAAATATTACACCTATGCCTAATATTAAAAAAATTCCCAAGCCAGGTCCACGCACTTGGGAAAATTTTCTTAAACCTGCCAAAGACCATAATAATTTTGGTAGTTGAGAACTGAAATAAAATATATAAAAAGTCACAATGCATTTAAAAATACAATCAGAATATGAAAGTTGCATGGGCCTTGGTTTTTGATCAGGCCTGGCCATGTCTTCAAAAGAAATTTCCAGGCCAATTTCTAGCACATATTTAAAATTTTTGAAAAATGTTTAGCAAGCTACGTCCAGTGAAAAATATTTCCCAAGCCCAGGAAAACTCAGAATAATTATTTTTTTCCTTGGATCCTGAAAAAATATAAGAGGTTTATAAGAATTAAATCTGTCTAATATATGTATATATTAATAAATGAAGGGGAAATATCTGATTTACCTATCATTATATGAAATTCATGAATACACATTAAAGTACCATGCTGAAAATATGTTCATCCTAATTTAAATTTTAAACAAACCGCCACCTTTCCAAATGATTTATTATTTAGTTACAAATTATAAAATTAAATTTAAGAAATTGATATTAAATTACAATAGAAAAAATAAAAAGATATTTTAAGTTATCAAATAACAGGAGGCTAACTACAATCATAGTCAAATTATATATAAGTTAAACAAAAATGTTATACATTTCATCAAAAATGTTATAATAAGTTATGAATAACATACATTCTACAATTATGAAGTTATGGGAAAATATACAACACTATGTTATAATAGTTTGAATTATTTAATGGTAATTGAAGTATTAGTAAGTGGACAATTTTTACAAAATTATTTAATTCTTTATTTTATTCTTCAAAATATTACACTACTAATAATCTCTGCAATTTCTCTTGGAATATCTGTCAATTTTTTCTTAAACCATACAATAAATATATTACAATAACTCAGATCGTAACATTAAAAGGTGCTGGAAAATAAGGCTCTACTATATGTCATACAATATATATGGTTGAAAGAAAATATTGATGATATTACCAAATATTCTGAGTCAATTTTAAAATTGACAACAAATGTAAAATATTAAAAGACAAAAATATAAAATAGTTTTTTATTTTACTAATCTAAAAATTGACATCTCGGAACAGTATTATTTTATATATGCATATAAAATTAACTGAATCATACCTTAATGAAATTGCTATCCCTATGTCTAATGATTCTGTATATTATGTTACTATTATTTGTTATTTATTATTGAATAATAGCTAGATCAAGATAATGCCAACAAAGAAAATGAAAACCCTATAGTTATTAATAAAAATATTCCTATTCCCACTCTTAAAAGATATTATATAATTTCTATTATAATTTTATTATAACTCAAATATAATAATTTATATATATTTTATGGAAAAATTATCTTTCAAAATAAAAGTTATTATTAGTTTTCCAACTGTTTATTAAATATTGATATAATTATTTACAACATATATTTATTTATTAAGTATATAAATAAAATTTAAATATAACCATTATCAAATAATAAGTTCATATAAAGTTTAATAAAAGGTAATATATAATAATAAATAGAATTTAATATTTACATATCTTTTAATAAATAACTAATAATTCTATCATATCAAACATTTTGAATATTTTAATTTTTTTAAAACTTAAATGTGTCCAAAATGTTGTTATTAATGTAAAAATTTTAAGGATTTTTTTAAAACATTTTGGATGCAGCTTAAAATAAAATTTTAGTTAATTATTATTCAATAAATTTTTTGGATTTAAAGAAAAGTTACTTGGAGAATAGAATAATATTTCTTAAAATTATAAAAATAAAATTTGGTATCTCCATTTGGAATAATAATAAAAATGATTATTTTAGAAAGGAACTATTAAATATACACATGAATTTCATATAAAACCTACACTTATCATAAAAAATTATTTAAATGCTTTTAAGACCTTCATAAATACTCTTTAAACTTCTCCCTTAACAATCAATCTTAATTGCTATGATGTATATCTAATAAATTAAGACCCTGGATACAAAAATTTTCATGGCTCAGTTATATATTTTTCATTTTATCAGACTTTAGATTTTTATAAGTAAATTTATACCCTATTTTTTTGTGACATAATAATTTACTATGTTATTTATATATATATTATTTTATATAGATAAGAATAACAATAAATTCTCATATACCTAGGAATCTTAACTTATAATGTTTTGCTTCTGGACTGGTATTTTTCATAAGATAAGGTTTCATAGTTTTTTTAAGGTGTTTGATATTGGTTTTTCTAACTCTAAAATAATTAAAAATTATTTATTAATATTAAAAATTTACTTTGATATAAAGTGCTTACCATCGAGCCAGGTCAAAATATTTTTGTGCAATCTAAAAATATATTAATATATCTAAATTTATAATACCTTCTCCCAATGTTCTCTACCTCTGGAATGATGGTAACAAAGCATTTCGCTTATTCTGCTTTTTAACTTTGTTTGTTTTTTCTTATATTGGTAGTTGGGTTTTGTTGAAGAATCTAATAAAAATAATATAATTATAAAAAACCTAAAAAAATTATACTTGGTTGCTGGATATCATTGCTTTGATATGTGAAGTGAATGAAATGGTAAGTGTATGAATGCTGAGCTTGGTAAGGTGATTACTTTTGGACCGATTATGCTATAATCATTTTTATTGGACAAATATGTTTTAAAAGAAAACTATTGGCTAAATTTGATTGACCTTTTTTGAGGATTATTATAATAGATGTATACAAAATAAACTAGCATATAAATAATTAAAACAATATAAGACATTTCTAAAAATATTATTTTTTAATATAAAATCGATTCATTACAGTATAAAATATTTTAGATTGCTTATATAAAAAAAATTAGCGTCTCAAGAATTACAAGTGATAAAAAAGGTTAATTAATTTACACATATGCCCCAATTGATAATGGTTTTTAAAAACTACATAAATTAGCAACTTACATTGACAAAAGTTAAGAAACTAATATAACACTCTATTATCATTTTTAGACAATGTTTTATAGAATAGACTAATAAGGAAAAATTAATAGCTAACCAAATCAATAATTCTCGGAGAAGAGAATATAAACGACCAATCCAAATTAT
Organism: Gordionus sp. m RMFG-2023; assembly: GCF_954871325.1. Classification (NCBI taxonomy): domain Eukaryota; kingdom Metazoa; phylum Nematomorpha; class Gordioida; order Chordodea; family Parachordodidae; genus Gordionus; species Gordionus sp. m RMFG-2023. The sequence continues at coordinate 43,810,414 of NC_088777.1, read as the reverse complement.
AAAACTATATCGTGGTTAGAACTTCCTCTTAAATGACATGATAGAAGCTAGATAAGTAATTGAGAAATGTGAAATATTAAATTTCTAAAAGATTATCTTCCATTTTTAATGATATATAAACGACTACACGTTAACCATTATTGCTTTCAAAATATGCAATAATATGCTCTCAGCAGCTGTAACAATAATCTTAAATTACATAGCCAGCACAAATAATAGATGCTTGTTAATTTGCAGTCGTAGCCATGACACTCACAATATTAACTTATATCAGAATTTATTATGCTAGATAAATGGATAAAACAAAAACAGTAAAAATCTTTAGAAGAAATTATGCAAATGTATTGAAGCCTTAAGTTATTTACAAGGCAGGGATGCCATAATAGAAATGAAACATTTTGTAACTATAAAATAAGAACCAGAGTGATATATTATATGATAAAAGAAATTAATTAAGAGTTTATATATTATTGTACCACCTCTGTTGGTATATTATATCTTAAAATAGTAGCAGTTTGTAATAATATCAAAAATATACTAATATTAAAAATTTAACTCAAAACAGTTTTTCAAATAAGAAAAAATTAGCTTTCCTAAAAACACGTAAAAAAGAGAAGAAAAGTTATCTAATTTATTACACCCATTATGGGATAAATAATAAGATGTTAAATTTTTAAAATAATTTATAAATAAAGAGATGGCGTTAGATATTTGAAAACAATTTATTAATTATATTTACTATCAAAGCATTTATTAGTAAAATTTATTAAAATATTAACTGTAATATATTAGGTTAATGATGCTTGGTACCTTAAGGTACCATCTATCAAATTTGAATTTTGTTCATTTTTCATTTGGATAGGCACTAGCAAATATATTTATAATATATATTTGAAAAATCGTGATTTTTGGAAAGCCTCTATGACCTAGTAGGCAAGAGCTTGGTTTACTTATCCTATGCTCCCGGGTTCGAATCCTGGGAATGATCATGTTTTTTTTCTTATTCTAACTTGGTGGTTCCATCCTTGGGGGATGATATATAGAAGGCCGGACTCGACCACGTGATTCCGTATTAATATATTAAATAATAAGGGTCTTATTACATTTTAATAAATTTTGGTCGGTATTTAGCAAATTAGATTGGTATTTAAAATATTTCCATACATTCACTTGGTAGTGAGTATCATTAACAAGATATGAAAGAGAACAGGATCTACGATGCATATAGGAAATTAAAGTACTTCTGCAAATCCAGTTGCTTTGTGAAACTTCCTATGATTGTCTTAGCAAATGGGAAAACCATAACGGACCAAGATGAGCAAATGGCACTGTGGCTGGATCATTATATGTCGATTTTTGACTCCCGCAAGGCTACTCCTTTAACTACTGTGAATTCTCACACTATTATATCCCCGGCTGGTTTCTCTTCAAATGAAATCTCGAATATCGTAAAGAAACTACGGAACAATAGAGCTCCGGGTTTGGATAACATTACTGCTGAATATTTAAAAATATCCCCGAACCTAATCTCTTCTTTTCTCTTGCTCTCTTTAACAAAATTTGGGAAAGTGGGAATACTCCGACAGAATGGAATAAATCTCTCCTGTGCAATTTCCCGAAAATTAAGGAACCTAAGAAATTCGCGGACTATCGGGCAGTAGCTCTGACCTCCTGCGTATCGAAAGTCTTTATGACACTCATCAAGAATAGGATCTTAACTTCACCCCTTCTTCTTTCTAAATATATCTGTGCATATAGGCCAAATAAAAACATTTTGGAACCTATTTTATCGCTGAAAATAATTATGCAAAAGTGCTGGAAATATAGGATTCCGTCTTATTACACTTTTATTGACTTTAGTAGGGCCTTTGATAATGTAGACCATAACGCCTTATGGGTAGCACTATCAGAGTGTGGTATCGAACAAAATATTATCTCCATCTTAAGGAATCATTATTCCAAATTAACTTCATGTTTTAAAACAAACGATAAAATATCACCCTTCTTCAAGATAAAAAAGGGAGTAAAACAAGGTTGTACTTTATCACCACTTCTCTTTAACATCATAATAAATAAAGTCATAAAGGAGGTAAATGCTGCTGCAGACTTGGCTGACTTTGGGTCTAATGAAAATTTTCACTTTGTTAATAAGATCGTTTCGTATGCCGACGATATTGTTATAATATCAAAAAATATTGAAGAGACTGTATGTCTGATCTACCCTATCGAAACCATAAGCCTCAGAGTTGGTTTAAAAATTAATTTTAATAAAACGGTTATTCTTTCCTCGCCAAATACACCACCGCTCCAAAATCTTTTGGTAGGCGGGAACGTTATCAAAAAAGTAGATAATATCAAATACCTGGGTGTGATGCTCAATAACAAGGGGGAATGTAAAGAGGAAATGAAGATTAGAACGCAAAAAGCCAAAAGAGCGTTCTATATGTACATGAAAATCTGGAAGTCGAAGGAAATATCGGTTTTTACGAGGTTGAGGCTTTTCAACTCTGCTATTATCCCCATTTTATTATATGGAAGTGACATATGGGAAGTTAACAAGACGGACTTAAGACGTATCCAATCCTTTATAAATAATTGTCTGAGAACCATAAATGGTATTTTTTATCCCAAAGTCATCTCTAACTCTAACCTCTGGAGGAAATCTAGCCACACTCCGATAAATATTACGTTAAAAAAACGTCGGATACAGTTCCTAGCCCATATAATAAGAAATTCAGATCACAACCTTGTACATTATGCTATCGTTTGGTTATATACACATAAAGGGAAACAGTATACTAAATATAAATCGTTATGGTATTACAAAGCTATAAAAGACGTGATGGAGCTGAATGTAAACATGAAACAATTTATAAAGCTTAATAATTGCAAAAGGTCTATCAGAAAACTCTTTCGCATCAAAGATAGATATTTTAGATGAAAATTAAATTTGTTCCTAGAGATCTCTAGTTCAAATACCTTTTTCTTACTTTTCTTCCTCGATTTCTCTTGTGGATTTATTCCTCTTGAAAGTATATTTCTTTTTTACCTCTAAAATAAATAAACTTACAATAAAGCTTTTTAAGTTAAATTTTCCACCTCCCACCTTTAAAGTAATTAACTTTAAAAGCAGTTCTTGGGTGTAGGCTATTTTTTGGTCCCTCTCTTTTCCTCTAAGCCTATAGACGTTTTAATAACATTTCTTCGGAATTGTTGTGCGTACAAGTACGTGCGGCTTGCCCACAAACGTGTGGAGGGCTCCTCATATTTTTTCCCCCCTTAAATTAATAAATTCCAATTAGATGGAAATGAGGAAAACCTAGCGTTGCTCTGTTGTATATTCAACGTTAGAGGGCGAATGCGCTATATATCACGTATCACGTAAATATAAATAATATAGTTGATTAGTGATTTTGAACTCGGTTAATTACAATATTAAATTTGTTAATTTTCAATTAATATTTATTTAATTAGGGTTATATAATAATTTAAATAATAAAAGTCAATAAAGCTTCAACTGTTAATGCTAAATTAATATTTAGTAAGTGATATTAATATTATATTTTTAACACAGAATTTGATTGCAAGCTGACATAGTGAAAATATAATTTATAAGTATTAATCTAATCTAATAATTAAAATTGTATTCATTTAAGAATAATTTAGATAGACTTATTAATTTTTAAATTATAAAATTAAATCTATATATTACTCAATATAGAATTATAAAAGAAATCATTTAGTGGGCAATCAAAAAAATTTATTTTTAGTTCAAGGGGATATTAAAGAGCCATTAAAAAAAATTTTTTGCTTCAGGGGGCTATTCAAATTTTTTAGAAGGCTCGAGCCCCTGCGCTACCCTTAGCGAAGCCACTGATTTATTTAAAGTTTCATCAATTTTACGTTTCAACGCCAAAATATTAATAAAATTTTATTAAATAAATTTTAATATATTATTAGTAATTTTTTATGTTGATTAGCATGATTTAAATAAAAATTTATTACTAAATGTTTAAAGTTTGTAAAAATTAAGGTTAAAGTTCAAAAAATAAGGAATTAAAAAATAATTATATATTAATTAAAAGAGTAATTTAAATGTTCAATAAAAAATCATAGGAACACCCAGAGTTGGGCAGTACCGCGAATACATGTATCTAAGATACAAGATACAAGATCCTTTTGTATCTTGTACTCAGTATCTTATTGACATTTTTAATAAGATACTAGTATCTGTATCTAAGATCCTTTATTTTGAAAAGAATCTTGTATCTTTTTCATTTTCTTTAAAAAGATACAGATACAGATTCTTTTTAATATTAATATTTAAAACATTTACATATCACACAATATAACTTTATTTTCTTCGTGAAATCTTGTATTATTTTCTGCTATTTAAATATATTGATAACCAAAATTAGTTGGAAATTTTACAGATCACAAAGATAGATAGTTTAAAAATAACAACACCAAAACTAAATAAGTAAAGGTTATATTTTATATGTAATATTTTTTAGTTTGTAGAATGTTTAACATTTATAGTAGTGAAGATGAAATTATGGAGATATGTTCTCCTGAATCAAATCCGAATCTTAAAATTCTAGATGGAAAATTTTATAAAGTAATTTATGTGAAAAAGGACAAGGTACAAGCCGAATGTCAAAATTGCACAAGTAAAAAAGTTATTAAAGGTTGAACAAACTCCTCTACAAACTTTGTTAAACATATTAAAGTATATTATACATTTTTATTTTATAATTATTAACATAATAATACCTATACTTAAGTCCCTCTTAGATAATTGTTATTAAATTTTTTTATAGAAGATGGTTGATTATCAAATTAAAATCATTTTGGATATATAATTTTTAGAGGTGTACCGATACCACCTTTTAGAGGTCAATCCGATCCTATATTCAATTGATATCCCGATTACCGATCCGATATCATATCTAATTTTGTATTCTGTAAAGATACTAATGGTTTTAATTTTTAATATACTTTTTATTAGTATAACAACTATAATTTAACTATACCATAACTTATGTCATTTAAATATATTATAATGATCAGTTATAGTTTATATTCAATTCAATTGTAATTCTAAAAGTATATAAAATATTTTTATTGTTAAATCACTTTTATATAACAAGTAATAACATTAATCTATATACATATTAATTAATAAACAATTATATTATGAAATTTGAAATAAATATTTAAAATAATATTTAACATTAATATAGCGAAGATTTCTTTTTAGTAATACCAATATTTCCAATTTATCAGAGGTCAGCTTGCGGCGATATTAACTGCCAATATCACCAGCTCACTAAAAACAGATTCTGAAGAGATTATCGCATACTTTTATAAACAGAATGCGCAAAAAAATAACAATATGGTAGAATGTTTATTAATTAAATATTATTATTAAAAAAATATACATAAAAATGGATTTCGATTTTATTTATAAAAATAAATGATTTTAGATATAACTATTTTTTTAAACTTTATAACATTTTATTTTTGTTAAAGAAGCCATTTTTATATCGGATCAAATTTTATAATATTGACCGATAATTGATATTTTGAAATGGGTGAAATATCGGTTCGATAAAAAATATCGGCACATCTTAAATATATTTTATATTTAATTATTTTAGCAAGTTCTTATTAGAGGAAATATTTAAGCTACAATTGATATATAACATTAGATAATTTTAAAAGGCTCTTAATAAAATAATTATAATAAGGTAGAATTTAACTTTATTAGTTACTTTTATTTATTTATGATATAAGTAAAATTATATTACAGTATTTATCTACAAAATTTAATTAATTTAAAATGCATTAAAAAAAATTGTTATATATTTAATAATTAAATTAGTGTTGTTAAAAAGTCGAGTTCATCCGACTCCGACTCAGAGTCTGAAGTGGTTAGTTGTGAACTCGAGTCGTGAACTTGAGTCGTGAACTCAAGTCGACTCAAGTCGTGAACTCAAGTCGACTCAAGTCGTGAACTCAAGTCGACTCAGGTCGTGAACGCCAGTCAACTCGAGTCATGCACTCAAGTCGATTTGAGTCGAGAACATGAGTTTTCCATTTGAGTCGAGAACTTAAGTCGACTAGAGGACGAATATTTCGAATAGGTATTGTATAATATTTTGTTAAAATTAATTTGTGGTTTTCATGCAAAATTTGAAGCAAAATTTGAATTGATAAGAATTTAAAATCTTCTTTTTTAATTAATATTTTTGTTAAATCTTTTAGTTGAAATAGGTTTATTTTTATCATTTTTGTAAAATTATCTATTTTTTTAATATATTAAAAGAACTAGTTTAAATAATTTATAAATATTTGTATTAAATTTTTATGTTATTTATAATATATTAATGTGACAAATGTCATGTTATTTTTTAACATTTTTGAAATTTTTGGTACTAAGGGTAAAAATATAATTTATATTATAAATATGTTAAACTATAAATTCAATGATGATGTTCCTTTGTAAAAATGACAAATATCATAATCTGTATTTTAAAACATATTAGTTTATTTTTGACGCTATAATGGGTAAAAATATAGATTGTAAATATGTTAAATTAAAATTTCAGTTAATATTTTCCCTAGATAAGTGACAATTGTCATAATCGTTATTTTTAAAGTTTTGAAATTTTTTGATGCAAATAAGTAAAAATATAGGCTGTAAATAATACGTTTAATTTAAAATACAGTGAAAATGTACCATAGATATGTGACAATTGTCAAAATCGTTATTTTTAAAATTTTGTGAAATTTTTTAAAGCAAATGGGTAAAATATATATTGTAAACATGTTAAATTAAAATTTCAGTGAAGATATATCATAGAAAAGAGACAATTGTCATAATCGTTATTTCTAAAGTTTTTTGAATTTTTTTGACGCAAATAGGTAAAAATATAGATTGTAAATATGTTAAATTAAAATTTCAGCGAAGATTTCCCCTAGATAAGTGACAATTGTCATAATCGTTATTTTTAAAGTTTTTTGAAATTTCTTGACGCAAATAAGTAAAAATATAGGCTGTAAATAATACGTTTAATTTAAAATTCAGTGAAGATGTACCATAGATATGTGACAATTGTAAAAATCGTTATTTTTAAAATTTTGTGAAATTTTTTAAAGCAAATGGGTAAAATATATATTGTAAACATGTTAAATTAAAATTTCAGTGAAGATATACCATAGAAAAGAGACAATTGTCATAATCGTTATTTCTAAAGTTTTTTGAATTTTTTTGACGCAAATAGGTAAAAATATAGATTGTTAATATGTTAAATTAAAATTACAGCGAAGATTTCCCCTAGATAAGTGACAATTGTCATAATCGTTATTTTTAAAGTTTTTTGAAATTTTTTGACGCAAAAAATTATAAATATAGGCTGTAAATACGTTTAATTTAAAATTCAGTGAAGATGTACCATAGATATGTGACAATTGTCATAATCGTTATTTTTAAAATTTTGTAAAATTTTTTAAAGCAAATGGGTAAAATATATATTGTAAACCTGTTAAACTAAAATTTCAATGGAGATCTACCATAGATAAGTGACAATTATCATTTTTAATTTTTTATCTAATTCTCAACTCCCTTTTGAAATTATTTTAATATATATATATTTTGAAATTATCACATTACTCGTATCCATTATTTTTAAATTAGGTTAATATGATTTTGTTGGGAAACACTTAAACCTCTGGGCAGATGATAATAGTATCATATATGTTAAATTTTTTGAGCCAACCGGAATGGAGTTGAACTAGAAAGATGCATCAATATAAACATGATATTTTTGGGAACAAATTTAAAAATATTTTTTCTTTAATCTTTTAAATCAATTTTAGATCTTAAAAACTACTATTTGGATATATCTAGTAAAATACGCCCCCCTCTGATTATACTATTCATATAAAAAATCTATTTATATTGTTATCATCTAAATCAGTCATATATATGAATTTTTATTTATTAAAATTTCTATGTAAACAATAATTTTATAATGAAATAGGTTATATAAATAAGGATTTAAAATATTACATTATTTAACAATGTACGATTAAGCTTTATAATTAAAATATCATCAAGTATATCTTTGTCTAATCTTGTCCTTAGAGAGGTATAAATCTGCATCTTATTTTTTTTATTTTGCATTTTATATAAAAAAAAAATTTTGTAATTTTTAATTTTAAGTTTAACTTTCTTGTTTTTTCCTTTTATTTTTATTTTCACTTGTTTATTATATTTTGAAATATAAAATCAGGAAAATAATGTTATATAAAATAAAAAAAATGAATAAAATAATTGTTTTATAATAAAACCCCCATTTATAAATTTGGGCGGGATACATTTATTTAATGTTTTTTTTATTTATATTTATAAAAAATCAAATGTTATATGAAGATATAAAAAATGCATTTTCTTTTCGTTTTTCCCATTGTCTCTCTCTCTCCCTCCTTTATTTATTTTATATTTAATTTTAACTTGGGAATGAAATTATTTAAACAAAAAATAAATATTTTTATTATGGAATTAATTTTTGGGGGAAAAAAAAGGGAGGGGAATAGAATTGTTATTTTTTTCATTGATAGAGAAAAAAAATTTTTTTAAAAAAATATTAAATCAAGGAAGGAGGGGGAGGGGTATTTTTAAGAACAAAATTATTATACATACTTTTAATATTATATATATTTTTTATTATATTTTATTCTTAATTTAATTAAATATCATGAGCATGAGATATTATATATCTCTTAAAAAATTTTCTCTATGTAGGGGAGACCGGGGTAAAGCGATTGACGGGGTAAAAATGTTAACGCGAATAACTTTTTAACCCTTGAGCACAAAGATTTTAAATTTGGTGTGAAGAACAGTGATTATTACCCAACCTTGTCGTTGATAGCTAAAGATTTCCTGGCACAACAAACGACAAGCGCCAAGTGAGAGAGTCTTTAGCAAGGCAGTAGACTTTTAGACAAAGGCGAAATAGGATGGCTTATATCTCAACTAATTATATATCATATTGTAAGTAAAAATATTCTCTAAAGGGCTATCAAAAAATAATAAAAATTGGCGCCAAATTGAGTCTTTAACATTCGGTTTACCTATAATGCTTTACCTGTATTTTTAAGCAAAAAGGGAGTTTGTTTTCAATGATATAATAAAATATATATTTATTAAATAATGTGATCAAGATTTCCATTAGTGTTGTTAAACGGCTATTTTTGAGCCGATTTTTAAAAACGGCTAAATCAATATTTTAACCCGAAAACAATTGTCTAAGCATCGAGTTTTCGATAATGTCTAAACCTTTGTGCCATCTATCCGGATCTGGACCTTGGGTCTGAACGCCGGGTCTGTGCTCGGGGTTCGTGCTCAGAGCTGGTTTTGTCGATATTTTATACCCAAACCCCGGGTCTGGGCTCTACACAACCAACCAATTAACAACACTACTTATGCAGGCAAAAATAATTTTTATGTAAATAGGAAAATATCAAGTGCAGAAAAGGCTAATTTTATGTAATATTAAAGAACTTTTCATTCACTTTAGAGAGACTCATAACGAAATACAGTTAGGTCTGAGTAGATTTGCTTTCTTACGACGTAAAAACTGTGTTTTAGCAGGTGGTCCAGGTATACACATACCATGTGTATCTGCACATTACATTAAAATTTTAAGCTTATTTTAATAGGTGGAAAATTTAAACAGCTAACAAACAATATTGGTCATTATAATTATCCTGTGTAAAAACAGAGCAAATAAATTAATTAATAATAACTAATATGAAATATTCGTCCTCTAGTCGACTCAATTTTATATTTCGTATTCATGGTGTCAAGTTGAAAGTCTACAGTAAATAAATGTAAAAAATAGATCACAAATATCTTAATTAATAAAATTTGAAATATTCGTCCTCTAGTCGACTCACGTTCATATAAGTATAACTTATCGTCCTCTAGTCGACTCAAGTATATAATTCCTATTTGCAACTAAAGTTGGAAGTCTAAAATAAAAAAAGTAATAAACAACAAATATCTTAATTAATAATAACTAATTTGAAATATTCGTCCTCTAGTCGAATCAAGTTCATAGAACTATTTGTCCTCTAGTTGACTAAAGTATATTATTCCTATTTAAATCTCAAGTTGGAAGTCTAAAATAAAAAAATGTAAAAAACAGAACAAATCTTAATTATTAATAATTAATTTGAAATATTCGTCCTCTAGTCGACGACTCAAGTTTATAAAAATATTCGTTCTCTAGTCGACTCAAGTATATAGACTTGAGTTCACGACTTGAGTCGACTTGAGTTCACGACTTAAGTCGACTTGAGTTCACGACTTGAGTTCACGACTTGAACGACTTGAGTTCACGACTTGAGTTCACGACTTGAGTCGACCTGAGTTCACGACTTGAGTCCTGAGTTCACGACTTGAGTCCCTGAGTTCACGACTCGAGTCGACTTGAGTTCACGACTCGAGTTCATAACTCAAGTCAGTTTGGGTCTATTTTTTCGACCCAAAACTTAGACTCAGTTTTCGACTAAGTCGACTCGACTCAGTCGAGTAACAACACTAAATTAAATAATATAATGTTGTACATAATTTTTATATTTTTTATATAATTAATGATTTTGCAAGAAATTTATTAAAAAAATTTGAAAAGAGATTTAAATGATATTTATATATATATATGATATTACAAATGCAAGAATTAATAAGTCATACTAGAAAATAAAACTAATTTAAAAAATACAAAAATATCACAAACAAGTAATGATAAATACTTATAAAATGAAAAAAATAAAACTAGTATTATTTTTTTTAGAGATGCCATTTAGCCATATACTCCGAATATAAGCTATATTTAAAACAACACAAAAAATAACCTGCAAATTCTAATAAATCATTTGATTTAATTTTTTTTCTTATTTGCACATTTTCAACTCCCATTAAATATAATACTCTCCCTTCCCTGTTTAGCTATTAATGGACAAAAATTAATATTAAAATCCTGGTTATTATAATTAATTCATCAATAAATATTTATTAATTATTATATGTGTAATACTATGTTCTTCACAAATAACTAATAAAAATTGTATTTTATAAACTATTCTAATTTAATTGGTAATGATAATTTGAAAGTATCTTGTATTTAAGATACTCTAATTTAGTAAAAGATACAAGTATCTTTTATATTGTATCTTTTTGATATTTTGAACAAGATACTAGTATCTGTATCTAAGATTCATTTTTTTATAAAGAATCTGTATCTGTATCTAGATTCTTTTTCCGGAGGACCTGCCCAACTTTGGGAACACCTTTGCAATAAGATTAACTAAAGAAATAATTTACTATAAAATCAAAATAAAATATGTGAAATACCAAAATTACTTTTATTGTTTTAAGTTTTGCAAAAATATCAGTATCTGCAACTAAGATCATTTTTTACAAGAATTTGAATATATATCTAGATTCTTTTTAGTATCAGGAAATTAACTTATACTTCCATATCATGAAAAAAAATAATTATGTGGCATATTGTTGATTAAAGTGTTAGAATTGAAACTCATATTATGAAAGCTCAAAATAAACAACATTTTTTATATTTTGTTCCCAATCAATTCTCACATCATAAAAAAATGTCATTTACCTATTTTTACAAATCTTTGGAACAAATTCTCATTTGAAATGAGCATATATTAAAAAATATAAACTTTAAACTAAACTTTAATTTATTTAATATAAATCAACTGAATATCTATAAAATATCAAAATAATCTTATAAAAAGTCATTTTTAAATATAATACATAATTGAAAGATAAAATGATTCTTGTTTAAATAATTATTGAGCGTCATAGCAAAGCAAGAATTTTTATATATTCCTTTATATGAGAAAAATGTCCTTCACATCTGATATCAGTAGATTTAAAAGAAATATGAAATAATTTTAATCAGCGCCTTTTAGCAAAATCTAAACTGGAAACTCTAAATATTTTTAGGACGCATGATAGAGATGTTTAAAATATACTTTATATATGTTATAGAATGGTAATCTTTATTTAATTTAATAGTTAATTTTCTCTTTTCCAAAAAATATTTATAAAAATAAATAAATATTTTCTTACTAAGTTTTACTAATTATGCAAAAGGGATTTACATTATAAAAAATTGAGAAAATAATTGGAAAATTAAATTATTTAATATCATTCTTTCAAACCTCCTTCATTAAATTGTCCAGCCTCTAACTGGGTGCAAACCCCCTTCCAAAACCTTTGCCTACCCAACTATAAAATCCCCGTCGCCTTCGGCGGCAGTGTCTCCCTATTATTACTTTTACCTTTTTAATTTATTGATATCTCTTATCAGAGAATTTATAAAGGATAACTTAAATTAATCTATCTCTACTACCAACTATCGATACTTTATGAATATAAATAATTTATTTTTTAGATAATAAATTCAATTAAAACCTCCATTATTTACAATCAGTGGCGTAGCTACGGGGGTGGTTTTCGGGTTTGGACCCCTCCCAGAGCAAATTTTTTTTTGAGATTATACGTTCAAAAGACTTAAAAGTGATTTTATATGAATTATATTTTTCTGGTTTTGATGTTTGTGGAAGGATATTATATTACTATTGAAATTATTCTGGATAGTATTATTATAAAATCATTGAGAATAATCTACTAAATTATAATAACATATTATTGATGCATTTAAAAAATATATTTAATATATATTATAGAAGATATGGTTATGATTTGTAAGATAAACCCGGCCGAAGGCCGAGCAAAAGGGCCGAAGGCCCGTTAAAGGGGGTCTGGGGGGCGAAGCCCCTCAGCTTTTATATGTATGGACCCCCTCTAAGGAAAATTTCTAGCTACGTCACTGTTTACAATGATTTAATTATTATGGCATTATGAGCTTGCTGAATCTAAATTTAAATTACATTTAAAAGGATAGCAGAAAGTTTCATTTGGAAAACAATGTGCATGATTGTTTGCAATATATAGATTTGGTCGATGAATTGTATTATAATATTCTATGATAAAAATTTTAATTTTTACAGCAATAAATTTTGTCCTATTTCATTTCAAAATTTAATAGATAACCCCCTAAAAAATTTTACACGCATTAAAGCAGCCTACCCCCTACCCCCCTAAAAAATAGGATGCAAACTGTTCCTACCTCTCCCACTCATGTAGACGCTGAAATAGTCACATTCTACATCCAGATCCTATAAAAAAAATCCTTGTAAAAAATAAGGATATTTGATTGTTTTCAAATCACAAATTTCTTTCTATTCAAAATTAATATAGATATTCAACTGATTTTTTTTTTAAAAAAAATATAAATCCTTTTTAAATGGGAATTTATTAGAAAGAATGGAAAAATTGGTATAGCGACATTTTTTCAAATGAAAATAGATGGCGGACAGTTTGAGCCTCTATCGGCCAAATCTCAAGGCTTCATAATATTATTTTAGCTAAAATTTTAATCGGGCCGTTTTTAAAAATTAACCTAAATTGGGCAGCACGAGCCCTCATAATGCGAGTGTCTGTTCGAAAACAACGGCTAACCTTGTATTTAAACCATAATTCCAGCTCTAAGAAATATTATCGAAAAGCCGATTACAACTATATATTATAGTTTATTATCTATTTATTTATATACCGAGGGAATATAAAATAAATATAAAAAGATAACCACCATTAAGAAACATGAAATCGTGTTCTCTAAACTAATCACTGCCAATTCAATTCTTTAATGACAGTATAAAATGTCTTCTTTATTTTCGATGATTTAAAATCCTAGATATGCGATATTCAATTATTTTTAATTCAAGAAAAATATTTAAAAACCAAGCAAAAATTGAAGAATCACTTCCTATTATATCACAATATTTTGTTAAAGATAATAAAAAGGTTAAATCGGATTTATTAGATTTGGAGAACAAATTGCAAAGAATTAATTATCCATACAGTTCAAACAATCAAAACAAAATACAAAACTATTCTAATACAAATATAAAATCTTATAGCCAAAATTCAATTTACAATTCATTGATATTAGATCATTTAAAAAATATTCAATTTGAAAATTTATCGGAAAGAGAAATATCAAAACTTTTGATATACAAACGCAAGCTAATTGAAGCTGACCTAAACTTATATTTTGGATTGCCTGATGCCAAAGTTAAAATTTCAAGTGTGCCCTGTTATGGATGTGGTGCCTTTTTGCAATGTAAGGATGACACTTTGGCTGGATATGTGCCTAGTAATCTTTTTAAATCTAAAACTAATTTAGGAGATATTTTATGCCAAAGGTAATTATATTTTTTAAAAGAATAAACATCAAAATATTTTAGATGTAGTTTGCTGACACATTTTAATTATCCAATTAATGTAAGGGTTGATCATGAAAAATATTCAAAGACTTTGCATCACATTAAAAATGAAGATGGATTAGTACTTTTATTATTAGATATATTTGATATTAATCATTCAATAAAACATGGTTTTGATAAATTAATCTTAATTTTATTTCATAAATTTATTTAGATATATTGGAGATCATAGGACAAAATAAATATTTTTATATTATCGGTAATAAAATAGATCTTTTGCCAAAAGATTCATCAAATTGGCTAAGAAGAGTTAAAACAATTTTAAAAAAGGAAGTCTTGAATACTTTAAGTAATTAAGAAAATATTTTAACAAATCAAACTCACATTAAATATAATATACATTATGAAATAAAAGATTTAGATGTGGAAAAATTAATGGGAATTTCTTTGATTAGTGCCAAATCTGGTTATGGAGTTGAAAATCTAATTACAAAATTACAAACTTTATATAACATTAATGGTAATACAATTTATAATTATATAACACAATTAATGATTTGTTATTTTTTACTTAAATAATTAAGAATGATAGTAAGAATAATTTAATTATCTCAAATATTTATATCACTGTAATTTATTTACTTTTATAGCACAATCTTAACGATAATAATTTTTTAAATATCAGGAAATGTATACTTAATTGGCTGTGCAAATGTTGGAAAATCTACATTATTTAACACCCTTTTACATTCAGATTATAGTAGAGGTCATGCTAATGAAATAATTAATAGAGCCACTACTTCAACTTGGCCTGGTATGATTATTATGATAATGAAATCTATGTAATAATTTTTATGATATTGAGATATTCATTACTTGTATTTAAGTTATATTAAGATTTATTTAAGCAATCACCCTCTTATGGTGCAAATTCTGCATAAGCTCTGATAGAAACAAATAACAATATTTTAGGGCTAAGTAATCACTCACACCTAAGGCAGGGCAGCCTTTGGTATGGGATTGCAAGTTACACTTGTATAGAAACATCTACCAAATCAAATGCCTTATACATACCATTGATACAGCTCAGACTTCAAAACACATATGCTGCTTTGAAAAATTACAATTCTTGCCATTGGTTACAATGAAAGTTTCCAGTTACACATATTTTTAAAAAGATTTTGGCTGTTAAAATTTTGAAATATGGGTTCTGGACCTTAATATTAATGCAGTTCTAATGATTATATGTTCCATCCAAACTGTTAAACTCAAATTTTTTTTAAACCAAAATGAAGTAGAAAATTTTATACAAAAATTTATTATTATTTTTAGGCCCAATATTGCCCAAATTTTTAAAATCATGCCACAACCCTGGGTTTTGGCTTACAGCTCTTTTATAGAGATTTGGGATGCCTTAATGATAGTAAGTAACCCTCTTATCTCATCAAAATGTTTGCAGGAAAATTTATCAATAGACATAGGCAAAACTTAAATGTTATATTTTTCAAATTATTAAGATAATTTTTCAACATTTGATGTAGAAGCTGTAGCTTGTCCTTCATAATATTACATAAAAATCTTTAAATATCAAAAAATTTCATCATTATCAGCTATATAGTGTTGTTATTTAGGCCAATTCATAAAAATAACTCAATATATATCCAGAAAAAATATTACGCAAGCTTAATGATTTTGTTTGTAGATGACCCAATGATTTAGGACATCTATTAAAATCTGGAGGTGTAGGCAATATTTTTCTGGCAAAAATATTGAGTTTATTGTTTTTAAAAATCTGCTCAAACAAGCCATTTAACAACACTACATCATATCTTATTCTATTTTATTAATATTTAACAAGGTATTTTTGATTGATTTATAATTTATAGGGACTACTTTGAACATGCTAAATTTTCCCCTCAACAAACCTTCTACATGGAAGTTAGCTGCGAGAAATCGAAGACTGAATTATATTTCAAAATTTAAAAAATATATTCAATCAGGAATTTATGAACCGAATTCTCAATTTTCTCAAACAAATGTGAACCCGTATTATGACAAATTAATATGTATAATAAAATAATCAATTTTCTTGACCATTTATATTTTAGCAGAGGCTTTAACAGTGTCCAAATCTTACGATTCTTCTCCCAGCATTGAAACAGAACTAGATTCATTAGTGCCAAGTGATATAGCTTCTTTGATAAACAGTTCAGCTAGATCTATCAAAAAGTATTCGAAAGAACCAAATTCAGATAATAATATAGACCCAAAAAACACCATTTCTAATCTATCTTCTGATCACCGGCTTATCAGATACAGAAATCAACATTTGGAAAAGATATCAAATCTCAAACATAGTAGCACAACAATGCGCCAGAATTATATGAGAGCAGGAAAGCGATTGTATGACACACCAGGCTTAGTTAACAATGATCAAGTATGTTTTTCACTTCTTTATATTACTTGGGCGCCTTAAAATAATTTTGGACTCTAGTAAGAGATTGATTTTTACAATTTCTGTTAACCTTAATCATCAGGACGATAATAAAAAAATTAGTAGTGCGATTATTTTAGACTTAATTCATTACAATTTATCAATAACATAAGGCAAAAGCATGTTAAAATTGTTTTTAGAAACCGGATATTAATAAAATAGAACCATATGTCCCCAATCTTCTCAAGTTTACCTGGTTCTAATCACTTTTCTCCACTTTTTACGATCACTGGCATCGCTATTAGACCCATCATTCTCATTCGTTATTATCTTCATCTGCATCATCTTTGGAAATGCACCTCTTCACCCAATTATCTTTGGTAACGTGCCCAAACCACCTCAGTCTATTTCTTATCATCACTCCAGTCGTTTTCTATTCCAATCCTTTCTCTCAACTCGTTACCTGTTTTTCTTTCTTTCAGAGATTTCCCACATATTCATGTCATCTACGTTCATGCCCAAGTTTTGCCATCGTCGATGCTCTTCTCATACAGCCTACAGACTCCTTTCAATTTCGGAGTTATAAACTATGTTTTTATTTGTTAAAATAGATGACATCTCTTTCTTCCATGCATACTCTTGCTACATCACCACCTCCACCTTCGATCACACCCAAATTACATAAATTTATCACTTTTTTTCATAGTTCTAAGCATAAAAAAGAAAATTAAGTTGGGAATCTCTATTCATATAATTGGCAAAAATTAATATCCAAGTTTGAACAAAAAAAAATAAATTGGAAGGTTTTCTAATATGTGTCTTTTCACATTTAAAAAATATCTTATTTAGTCAGAGGATAGTATAAATAAAAATTTCCTAGCGGAGAATTTAATAGAGATCTAGAAATGAATAAGTGAGTCAAGGAATTTATAGATTGATTTAAAGGATGAACTTAAAGAAAGGATTCCCTTAATTCCCACATGTGAATTAAGAACCAAGGTTTAGATATTCCTATTTGGCATGGGAAAGTACACATTCCTTCTTTACACCCCCCCCCCCCCTAATTTGAAACTTTTTATTTAAAATTTATTAACTATCTTCATTAATTTATGCCATCACAATGTATGTAACTTATTCATTATTCCTAGAAGAAAAATAGTTTTAGTTAGGGGAAAAGTACATATTCCTTCTTTACACCCCCCTCCCTCCCCTCCCACTATACCATCACAATTAGGCCTACAAAAAACGAATCGAATAATTGCGCTATTCGTATTCGTACGAATAATTTAAATCATTATTCGTTTCGATTCGAAAATTTTTATAAAGCTTATAAATAATATATAATTTTTTTGCAAAAAAATTATAAACAGATATAATGTTTTAAGATGACATTTTTAAGGATTCTCTCAACAACAATTTACAGAAAATAAACGAAATAAAACCAAATGATTTCATATAACGTTATCCAAACAAATTGGCAAAAAACGTCCGATTTATAGAATTGCTTATAAAAAATATTTAATATTTTTTCAATCTAATATACAAATTTTATTAAAATATTCTGAAAATATACAATAATTTCATTTTATAAACATCAAAATATAATACACAAAAAATATAATTATAGTATATCTGAATTTGTTAATAACCAATTTTTTAAACATAACGTCTTTCTTATAGTATCCTCTTTCAGAGACATCATATTCTTAAGTTCCTGGCAGATAAATAACTAAATTTTGACTAGTTCTTATTCTTTGATTAGGAAAATTCTTTTCCCATTTAGTAACCTTATTTTTTATCAAATTTTAAAGTAAATCATCTAATTCAGATAGTGTATCATAATCACTATCATAAAATCTTCATCACTATTAATTACATTGCCATAATCACTAACAATAATATTTTGAAGTTTTAATTGCAGTGGCTTAGCTAGGAATCTTAACACCAAAAATGATTAAATAAAGAGAAAGTATCAAAATAAAATAATTATATTTTTGTTTACTTTGGGTTTGGGGCTTTTCCTTTTCTTCCATTAAAATTTGACAGCAATTAATATAAGTTATGGATTTGATAAAGATAATAGGAAATAAAATAAAATGAAATAATATCCACTATAATTACTTCTTTTTTTTTATTATACTTACAACAATTTACAAATACAAATAAAATATTTGCGAAAAATTACGAATATTTATATATAAATAGTTTCGAATAATACGAATAATTTTCCTTATTATTCATATTCGGCTATTCGTATTCGTAAAATACGAATCGAATCGAATTTCGAATAACAAATAATTCGTTTTAGGCCTAATCACAATATATGTAACTTATTCATGATTGTACTAAAATTTATTTAATTGTGAAAAAAAATTTTTTTTTAAAGAAAATATCTTGTTTATCATGAACTATTTTAGATTTTGAATTTATTAACTTTTGACGAAATTATTCACGTGATACCAAAAGTAACCGTAAATCCTCGTACTTGCATTCTTACCCCTGGCATGTCGTTATTGGTTGCGGGTCTCGCTCGGATTGATTATTTACAAGTTACATTCTTTTTTTTCTAAGGAAATTTAAAGTTAATTAATTTTATTTTTTAGGGGCAGGAATCCATATTTTTAACAATGTTTGTTTCTCAAGATCTTCCTTTAAATGTTGTCGAAACTTCCAAGGCCGAGACATTTTATGCCGAAAATTTGAGAAATTTTAGTCTCAAGGTAAAATTTTAAATATATTGAACATTAGAGATCTGTAAAAGTAGGCCTGGCCCAAACCCGGCCCGAACGGGCTTCGGGCCGGGCCTAATATTTTTTAAGAAAATCCGGGCCGGGTCAGGCCTTAAAATTTTTTTAAAATATATCTAAATTTATCAATTTTATGTTGAATTTTTTTTGTAAAATAAAAATATGTGATTTTATTTATAGAAAGTAGACGCCATATAACATATATCGTTTATTTTGAGTAATTATAAAAATTAATTTCTATATTTAAATAAATTCGGGCCAGGAAAACTTTATAAAAAAAAATTTCGGGCAGGGCCGGGCTTGAAAAATTAGACCCGATGCAGATCACTATTTAACATGTAAATAGTACATATTAATCATTAAAAAAATTTTTTTTAAATAGGTACCTACAGGTTCTAATGAACGACTGTTGGAATTCCCTCCGTTAACCTCGAAAGATTTTGAGATTAATGGCGATGATAAATGGAAAAGCTCTGCCGATATTTTATTATCATCACTCGGTAAACAAAAGCAATATCTTTGATCAGTTTATTTTAAAAAAAATAAATTGTCTTAAAATTATTGTGAGTCGAATTATCTTTCCACTTTAATCAGAGATGCACATACACCTTTACTCGTTAGAAGTGCTCTCAGCTGAAATCGACAATTTACTATTTAAAAATAATTATTTATTATGAATATTTTTATACAAATTATTTTTCGAAAGATGACATATTTGACGAGGTAAATCATAAGATAACAATTGATTAATTTAATTTTGAGTTTGTTTAATTTATATAATTTTTTTTTACAATAATAAGTTCTATTGATGTCAATCTTTTGACATGGGGTAAAAGAGGTAAGTTATTGGCCTCGGTATCGATGCATCTTTACATTTTATTAATACCCGATTTTACCTTTCATTTTATATTTTATGCAATAAAAAAAAATTCTTTTATTTCTTTCAAATTACTATTACCAGGCTGGGCTTCATTTACCACGGATCAAAATAACATGGCTACGATAAGGGCCTATACCCCAGCAGGCAAAGGATTGGGTCTAAGAAAACCGGCTCTTTTACCATTCGCCGTTAATAAACGGGGCGGGTTGAGTAAAGTACCGAATGTATATCACACGCTTCCTTTCGAAAAATGGACCACTTAATATTCCAAAAATGCCCGTTATACCATGTATTCGTATTGCTATATGGAAGTATCTTTGGCGATTACGCCTTCATTGAATTATATTAATATAATATATTTTTTTAAAAAAATACACATAAATATTTATAATTGTGAAATGTAAATATGCCACGAAAAATATTTTGATATGATGTTTTTTTTATTATTCTATATAAATTTTCATATTAAATAATAACTTGCTCACAGATTAATAATTTATATTAATATATTTAGATTAAATCGCGGTTGCAAGGGTAAAGTTTTTTTAAAATAAAAATTGGGTTGGGCGAAGTCAAATTCAATTTGTAATAGATTAATTTTGGTAATTGAATTGCTAAACCCGACCTCCAGTTTCAATTTTGGACATTTTTTTAAAACAAAATCAGTCTTCAATATTTTATTTATATTGCATTTTAAGTATAAATTCTTTTTAAACACGTTCAACTGCATAATTTCAGTTTTTTTTAAATTAAGTTTTCTATTCGTTAAATGAACAGAATAATTTAATATTCGTACTCACATTAATAATATAATTTTCTTACGAAAAATTCGAAAATTTAAAATAAGCCTATTCGATTCGAAAAATTCTTTTATATACATTTTATAAAATACGGAAATATATTGAGATGATTATTATAGACAGGAAAAAAATTATTATAATAATAATCTGATGATAAAGAACATGTGATCATATTAGCAAAATTAAAATCCATATTATTAATTTATAATGCCAAGCCAATTTTTAAGGCAGAATTTTCTTATTGTATCTTTTTTTAATAAGTCATACTATATTTTGACTATATATTAGTTCCAAGTCCAACTAAGAAAAGTCTTTTGTAAGCAGTTGATGTAAAATCAATAGAAATTATAAATTAAATTTTATTAAAAAGCACATTAATAATTAGTCATATTAATTAGATCTGGATCTTATTCGAATAGTTCAATTCGACTAATGAATTTTTTGTTTTATTCGAATCGTAATTTTTTATTCGTTTTCCGTTTTCAAACAAAACAGAGTTTACTAATATTCAAAACAAACGCATATTCGTTTTTGAATAGGAGGTGATATGAAAATAATATATGGGTTCGCCAATATTTATTGGCTTATACTATTTATCATTTATTAATTCCTCACCAAACCAGTTTTTGTGTTACTAAACAACGATCCTTTGAAAATAAACCTAAGCTCGTCCAAGAGTTTGATGTCATAAGAACTGGAAATCAAATCAGCTTTTTGTAGCTCAGCCGGAATATATATTAAGTAGTTTTGTTAAACAGCCGATTTGAGGGTCCATGAAATAAAATAGAGTTTATGATATTTTAAGATTTATGACTATTTATCGAGGCGGGATTTTTTAATTTTTCACCGGGTCAGAAATTCATTTAACGGGATCGCGTGTAGCAGTTATATTAATCAAACTGGAAAGGATTTTAAATTGAATGGGAAGTATAAAAACACTAAAAATAATAAATTTACGATTAAAAAGTTTTAATGGAAAATTTCGAACGTATTTCATAATTTTATAAAATTACAATAGTTTTGAAATTTTGAGGTTTTAAAATACATTTGGGTAATAGTCTAATTAATTAATCTTATTTAACTATCACATTCCAAAAGGCCATAAGTCTAATTGACTTCTTTTTATTCTACGGCCGCTAAATTTAAAAGTAACCAGTCTACATTCCTGAAGACTTGCTGTCGTGCCAGCTCGTTAAATGTTTTTCAAGGTCTGGCCAATTAAAGGTCAGCGAAATGGTGAGGCTTGCCCCGTTAAATTTTACAAAAAAATCAGTCCAAACTCGTTAAATATTTTTGTGCGAATTTCCGGGAATCACATTTTTAATATCTATATTTATTCTCAAACCATTTTATAAATCGATTGTATTATACTTGTACCCATGTAGTTGTATTAAGTTCAATAATTATTTTTTAATATATCAATATTTTTTTGAAATTGTAGGAAAAATCAGAGATTTGCGAAGGAAAATATTTTAATTGCCCAACCCGTTATAAACTTTTAAAAGATTTTCCCGGACCAATTAAATATTTTCCCTCGGGCTGGGCTTTGCAGATTTCTATGTTATTAAGAATTTTAAGTGAAAAAACATAACAAATTTTTATTATTGCTTTTCGTCCTATCTTGATGCCAATTATTAAAATTACCTTATTTGGTTAATCAGTGGGATATACGGGTGGGGAGGTTGAAACTCTCCTCTACAAGTGGCAAATATGAAAAGGTAAAATTTTGTTTTCCTTGTTACTTTTATTGCGATTTAACAACTTTTCTAAATACTAATCTTATGAACGAGTCACTTTTATATACTAATCTATCTAAAATTTCAATATCAACTGAGCTTTAGACAAAATTATTAGTGTAAAATAATCATAAAATATTGATGTTATAAAATTTTATTATATATATCATAGCAGCATAATGGTTGAGAGATGCATCCGACAGATGCCTTTTTTTACAGTGTCCATAGATTGTTGTGCAAAAGGGCTAAACTTGCAAATACAAATCGATTTTTTCTTTCTTCCAATGGTGGTTTTCCTAGAATATTTCAGATATTACCATATATAGTAGTGATCTGCATCGGGCCTAATTTTTCAAGCCCGCGAAAAAAAATTATATGTCCGCCCGAATTTATTTAATAGAAAATTTTTTGATTGTAAAAATATATCATACAAATTAAAAATATTAGCGCCTTGTTTCTTTAAAGATATATCAATTTATTTGGCAAAATTAGGAAATAAATCTTACCCAGGATTTGCAGACCTCTAGTAAATAGGGACTCGAAATTATAAAAAAATACTTAGTTTCGTTTTATTTATATTCGGAAAATAAAAAAATTGCCTAAAAATATACACATTTGAATATTTGCTAAATATGCTTTGTAATATTTATGAATGTGTACTAATTCCAGGGTTAATAAAAATTCTTTATACCCGTAGTTTTTAAGAAATATGGGTTTAGATTTCGGAATTAGTGATTCCATAACTATACAAGACTGTATAGAGGTATGCTAACCCGCCCATTCTACGGGTGGGTTCAACATTTGGCAGATTAAAATTCATAATGGGGGAATTTAAAATAAATATTTTTTAAAAAATTCGAATTATTTTAAAACTTTAATAAAATCGTAAAATATAACCATGTTCGAGAGTAAGAAAGACTCGTCAAAAATCTTATAGGTGAATCCTGGCTGGAGACAAAAAATCTTTTAGATAAATCCCGAATACGCCATCGAACCTTATAGGAAAACTTTATTCTAATCTATCATAATTTACAAAGTAGTGATAAACTTATACATAGTGTTGTTAAAACGCCGCGAGTCGCGACCCCGACCCAAAGCTCGGGTCGTTTTATTCGACTCCGACTCAATGTTTGGGTCGTTTTTTTCGACTTCGACCCGAGTTCAAGCCGAAAAAAACGACTTCGACCCAAAATATGGGTCGTTTTTTTCGACTCCGACCCAAGTCCAAGCCGAAAAAAACGACCTCGACCCAAAATATGGGTCGTTTTTTACGACTCCGACTCAAAATTTGGGTCGTATTTTTCGACTCAAACTTGAAATTTGGGTCGTATTTTTCGACTTAAACTTGAAGTTTGGGTCATATTTTTCGACTCAAACTTGAATTGAAGTTTGGGTCGTATTTTTCGACTAAAACTTGAAGTTTGGGTCGTATTTTTCGACTCAAACTTGAAGTTTGGGTCGTATTTTTCGACTCAAACTTGAAGTTTGGGTCGTATTTTTCGACTCCAACTCAAAGTTTGGGTCGTTTTTCTGACTCAGACTCAAACATCGGGTCGTTTTATTCAATTCGACCCAAAATATGGATCTTTCTTTTTAAAGACGACTTAAAGTTAGGGTTGCTTTTTTTCACCCCTAACCCAATATCTAGATCATTTTTTTCGACCAAAAGTCAAATAACATTTAGTATATATTAATATTATAGGCGGGAAAGTTACTTAAAGCTTCTTTAAATTATAATGCTCTGATTAACTATTCATCATAGTTATATTTTAAAATTTTTAAGTGATGTACCATAGAAAAGTGCCATTTGTCATGATAATTATTTTTGAACTTTTTTAAATGAAATAGATAAAAATATATATTGTAGACATGTTAAATCAAAATTTCAGTGATGATGTTCCATAGATAAGTGGTAATTGTCATAATCGCTATTTTTGAATTTGAACTTTTTGAGTTTTTTTAAAGCAAATTGCTAAAAATATATATTCTAAACATGTTAAAATTAAAAATTCAGTGAGGATGTATCATAGATAGGTGATAATTGTCATAATCGCTATTTTTGAACTTTTTTCAATTTTTTTAAAGGAAATAGCAAAAAATATATATTCTAACCATGTTAAATTAAAAATTCAGTGAGGATGTATCATAGATATGTGACAATTGTCATAATCGCTATTTTTGAACTTTTTTGAGTTTTTTTAAAGCAAATTGCTAAAAATATATATTTTAAACATGTTAAATTAAAAATTCAGTGAGGATGTATCATAGATAGGTGACAATTGTCATAATCGCTATTTTTGAACTTTTTTCAATTTTTTTAAAGGAAATAGCAAAAAATATATATTCTAACCATGTTAAATTAAAAATTCAGTGAGGATGTATCATAGATATGTGACAATTGTCATAATCGCTATTTTTGAACTTTTTCAAATTTTTTTAAAGGAAACATCTTAAAATATATATTCTAAACATGTTAAATTTAAAATTCAGTGAGGATGTATCATCATATATAGGTAACAATTGTCATAATCGCTATTTTTGAACTTTTTCAAATTTTTTTAAAGGAAATATCTAAAAATATATATTCTAAACATGTTAAATTAAAAATTCAGTGAGGATGTATCATAGATAGGTGACAATTGTCATAATCGCTATTTTTGAACTTTTTCAAATTTTTTTAAAGGAAATAGCTAAAAATATATATTGTAAAGATGTTAAAATAAAATTTCAGTGAAGATGTACCATAGAAAAGTGACAATTGTCATAATCGCTATTTTTGAACTTTTTTCAAATATTTTAAAGGAAATAGCAAAAAATATATATTCTAAAAATGTTAAATTAAAAATTCAGTGAGGATGTATCATAGATATGTGACAATTGTCATAATCGCTATTTTTGAACTTTTTCAAATTTTTTTAAAACAAACATCTTAAAATATATATTCTAAACATATTAAATTTATTCAGTGAGGATGTATCATATATAGATGACAATTGTCATAATCGCTATTTTTGAACTTTTTCAAATTTTTTTAAAGGAAATATCTAAAATATATATTCTAAACATGTTAATATATACTAAACATGTTAAATTAAAAATTCAGTGAGGATGTATCATAGATAGGTGACTTTAACATGTTTAGAATATATATTTTTAGCTATCTCCTTTAAAAAAATTTGAAAAAGTTCAAAAATAGCGATTATGACAATTGTCACCTATCTATGATACATCCTCACTGAATTTTAAATTTAACATGTTTAGAATATATATTTTTAGATATTTCCTTTAAAAAAAGTTCAAAAATAGCGATTATGACAATTGTCACCTATCTATGATACATCCTCACTGAAATTTTAATTTAACATGTTTAGAATATATATTTTTAGCTATTTCCTTTAAAAAAATTTGAAAAAGTTCAAAAATAGCGATTTTGACAATTGTCACCTATCTATGATACATCCTCACTGAATTTTTAATTTAACATGTTTAGAATATATATTTTTAGATATTTCCTTTAAAAAAATTTCAAAAATAGCGATTATGACAATTGTCACCTTTATTTGATACATCCTCACTGAATTTTAAATTTAACATGTTTAGAATATATTTTTAGATATTTCCTTTAAAAAATTTGAAAAATAATTTGAAAAGTTCAAAAATAGCGATTATGACCATTGTCACCTATATATGATACATCCTCACTGAATTTTTAATTTAACATGTTTAGAATATATATTTTTAGCTATTTGCTTTAAAAAAATTGAAAAAAGTTCAAAAATATTGATTATGACAATTGTCACCTATCTATGATACATCCTCACTGAATTTTTTATTTAACATGTTTAGAATATATATTTTTAGATATTTCCTTTAAAAAATTTAAAAAAGTTCAAAAATAGCGATTATGACAATTGTCACCTATCTATGATACATCCTCACTGAATTTTTAATTTAACATGTTTAGAATATATATTTTTAGCTATTTCCTTTAAAAAAATTTGAAAAAGTTCAAAAATAGCGATTATGACAATTGTCACCTATCTATGATACATCCTCACTGAATTTTTAATTTAACATGTTTAGAATATATATTTTTAGATATTTCATTTAAAAAAATTTGAAAAAGTTAAAAAATAGCGATTATGACAATTGTCACCTATCTATGATACAACCTCACTGAATTTTTAATTTAACATGTTTAGAAATATATTTTATATTTTTAGCAATTTGCTTTAAAAAACTCAAAAAAGTTCAAAAATAGCGATTATGACAATTACCACTTATCTATGGTACATCATCACTGAAATTTTGATTTAACATGTCTACAATATATATTTTTATCTATTTCATTTAAAAAAGTTCAAAAATAATTATCATGACAAATGGCACTTTTCTATGGTACATCACTTAAAAATTTTAAAATATAACTATGATGAATAGTTAATCAGAGCATTATAATTTAAAGAAGCTTTAAGTAACTTTCCCGTCTACAATATTAATATATACTAAATGTTATTTGACTTTTGGTCGAAAAAAATGATCTAGATAATTGGTTAGGGGTGAAAAAAAGCAACCCTAACTTTAAGTCGTCTTTAAAAAAAAAGATCCATATTTTGGGTCGGATTGAATAAAACGACCCGATGTTTGAGTCAGAGAAAACGACCCAAACTTTGAGTTGGAGTCGAATAATACGACCCAAACTTCAAGTTTAAGTCAAAAAATACGACCCAAACTTCAAGTTTTAGTCGAAAAATACGACCCAAACTTCAAAGTTTGAGTCGAAAAATATGACCCAAACTTCAAGTTTAAGTCGAAAAATACGACCCAAATTTCAAGTTTGAGTCGAAAAATACGACCCAAATTTTGAGTCGGAGTCGTAAAAAACGACCCATATTTTGGGTCGAGGTCGTTTTTTTCGGCTTGGACTTGGGTCGGAGTCGAAAAAAACGACCCATATTTTGGGTCGAAGTCGTTTTTTTCGGCTTGAACTCTGGTCGAAGTCGTAAAAAACGACCAAAACTTTGAGTTGGAGTCGAAAAAAACGACCCAAAATTTGGGTGAGCTCTGTTCGAGCCGACTCGGCTAAGCCGATTAACAACACTACTTATACATAAGTAACTTTTATCTTCTTTTAAAATTGGTAGCCCTAAAAAGGGCTGTTTGGTATTATTTGCTTTGTAGCAAGATTTTTTTATCCGCCAAAACCATAAAGAGTTCGTCCTTGCCTTTTCAAGGCATAAACAACGTCCATGGCAGTAACAGTCTTCCTCTTTGCGTGTTCAGTATAAGTAACAGCGTCTCTAATAACATTTTCTAAGAAAACTTTCAATACACCACGAGTTTCTTCATATATGAGCCCGGAAATTCGTTTAACACCTCCTCGTCTGGCCAGCCTTCGGATAGCTGGCTTGGTTATTCCCTGGATATTATCTCTAAGAACTTTTCTATGACGTTTAGCTCCTCCTTTTCCCAAACCTTTTCCACCTTTGCCTCTACCAGTCATTATATTATATTTTTATTTTAATAAATTTCGAAAAAGCAAGTAATGATAAATATATTTAAAAAATTCAAAATATTTATATTATAATTTATTAGTAATAAAAAAAATAAACGGGAAATTTATGGAGGGAAATTTGATAAAATACTATTGGATAAAAATAAATAAATATAAAAGAAGCGCAAAAAGGAAATTTTTACAAAATATTATTGGATGTTTTTATAATACACTATATTTATTACATTTTAAAATAAACAAAGCAAAAAAAGAAGGGAAATTGTTTTTTTATTTTAATATTGAAAGATTCTTCTTATTAGTTGTTTAATATAAATGCATATATTTCTTAAATTTATATAAATAGAAAAACATATCAATTTTATCACTTATATTTTATTCCTTTTTATAATAAATTAAATATACACAAAAATGCCACCAAAACCAGCAGGAAAAGCCGTTAAAAAAACACACAAGCCCAAGGTAGCTAAAGGTGATAAGAAAAGGAAGAGATCGAGAAAAGAATCCTATGGTATCTACATTTACAAGGTGTTGAAGCAAGTGCACCCCGACACTGGGATATCTAGCAAAGCCATGTCGATAATGAATTCTTTCGTGAACGATTTATTTGAAAGGATTGCAGCAGAATCTTCTCGTTTGACGCATTACAACAAACGTTCAACTATTTCAAGTCGAGAGATCCAGACGGCGGTGAGACTATTATTGCCTGGTGAGTTGGCCAAACATGCCGTAAGCGAAGGAACAAAAGCCGTGACTAAATACACTAGTTCAAAATAAGCTCTATTTTGTGACTACCAATACCCAACAGCCCTTTTTAGGGCTACATATTTTATTGAAGCAAATAGTTTATGAATCAAATTTTCATATATATTGGTGGTTATTATTTTTTCTATTGGTTGATTTTTATATGCTAAGAATTTTTACATAAATTTTCCAGCCTCTAACGAAATTTTTTTTTATAGCATAATCTAGTACTTTACCCCCCTTTTGAGATATGCAACTTTCTAATAAAAGAACGAGTTCGTCTTCCCACTAGCTAGAAGCTAAATAATTTATAAATGGTGATAACAAATTGTGTGTTGTAAAATCAAATGCACTTTAAATGGTCGATTGTATTTTTCACGAAAAGTGAAAATAATTTTAAACATGCGAATTGGTTTGCTTTCATTATCATTTTTTATATAGGTTAACCTTTAATTTTATAAATACTTTTGTGAAAATTTTCACTTCATCCACAACTTAAGCTAATTTTATTTGGATTACCATTGAAACTAGGCAAAATACCCCAATGTTTAAAAACATCTTTAAGGGACGTGAAGTTTGCTCCCCAATTTTGGATTGGGCAGATTTGTATTTACCAGCTATTAACCCTTAAAAATATGTCGCCAAACATTTAAAATTAATTTTTTTTTTAAATTTCAATCTACTTCTACCTAATGATTCAATTTAATTTTTGCCATTATGTTTTATATTTAAGAAACTGCTAGATTAAGCAACAAAAAAATATTCAATTTCAATTGCGGATGAGGAATTTATTTGATTTAATAAAATATTTATGTAAATAAAATTAATTGACTAATAATAAATCCATATTTTCTGAATTCACGCACGTTCCTCTTTGTTCTATAAACCTTCCAGAAATGTGAATTTCTCGTTCAGGAGAAACATTGATAGCTTCGCTTTGATAAATCTTTTTCTTGTCATTTCCACGAAAGTAGGATATCCGTTTGAAGTATATCCTCTTAAGGACCATTAGTAATTATAAAAAAAGTATGTTTATAGATAGTAAAGTTAAATTAGACTTATATCTAAAATCTATCGTTTTTAAGAATACTTTATTTTATTTTATTTTATATTATTTTAATTTAGTATTTTAACACAAATTTTAAAATGTACACATATTTATTTATTTTTGCGCCTTTTAAATTATTAAAAACTAACACAGAAACACAAATATGAAATAAACACATATATTTTTATTTTTGCGCTATTTCTTTAAAAAAATATTTTTATTTTATAAAGGGAATAATAGCCTTTCAGGCGCGTTTTTGTTTATAATATTCTGATTGGCTATATTAAAAAGACATATTATTTCTATAAATACAAGGAAATTATTATATTTTATTATTGTAATTTTTTTTGTGCTATTAATATTAAAAATATAAAATGACTGGCCGAGGAAAAGGTGGAAAAATAAAGAGCAAAGCAAAGACTAGATCAAGCCGTGCTGGACTTCAATTCCCAGTTGGAAGAATTCACAGGTTACTGAGAAAAGGACATTATGCTAAAAGAGTAGGTGCTGGAGCTCCCGTATATCTCGCTGCTGTGATGGAATATTTAGCTGCTGAAGTATTGGAACTGGCAGGAAATGCGGCAAGAGACAACAAAAAGACGAGGATCATACCTAGGCACTTGCAATTAGCTATCAGAAACGACGAAGAATTAAACAAACTGCTATGCGGGGTAACGATTGCCCAAGGAGGAGTGTTGCCCAACATACAAAGTATCTTGTTGCCAAAAAAGTCTGAAACATCCGCTTAAATCCTAAATGATTAAATACCCAACGGCCCTTTTTAGGGCCACCAAAAATTTATAGATGCTAAACTGCTTTAAAGTGTAATAAATATAACCAATAGTAGTGTTTCATTATGTAATATACTAAATTCTAATAAAGATTTTTTAGACTTCTCGATTCACCAGGGTACAAAATATATTTAATGTTAAATTTAGGCAAAACAATAGCTCAAAAATGTAACCCCCGATACTAGATGTATTAAACGTGACTTTTTTTATTATCTCGCCAATACTGCAGACCCACTAAAAAATATCTCTGGGTAGGTGTAATTGAGAAAATTTTGGGGCGAACTGAAGGAAAGATTTTTTTGTTCATAGGTATTTAAAAATTTAGACAGTTAAGTGAAAATTATATTTTAAAATGGGTGAGTTAAAAACTTGCGCAAAAAGGATATTTAACTGTTAATGCATTTTTAAGCGAATACAATTATTAAAAATTTCCTAAAAATAATGTCTTGCATTTAGGCGAGTAATCAAGTCCACTCATCCTAAATTTTCCTGTTCTCATAAATACGTTTTAATTTAATCTAATAAAAAAAATTCCCTCCTATCCAAAAATATATTAGTATGAAGAAAAATTAGTAAAAGTGAATAACTTTAAAACAACGCTTTAAGAAAAGGAACGCCTCAGAGGTAACGCGAATTTTTTTAACGAATGACGGTAACGCGTTTCTTTTTTAAAATAACATTTATAGCACTATAATTCAAAACTTATAAAAAAAAATAAGTGAAAATTCAAAATTTGCCGAAAACTAACTAATACTAATTTCTTCACCTATGCTTAAATTATATTAATTTCAAAATATTTGCCTAGGTTTTTAAAATATGAAAGACCTGCAGTCCCGTGTATAAAGATCGAGACATATAAATTTTTTTTAAAATAAACCCGAGCCAATTTTTTTTTCCATATAAACCTTAAGAATAATGAGAGTTGATAACGCTCCTTTTTAAAAGTAGCTAGCTCCCGCTAAAATTTGCAGCAACAATTTGCTTTCAAAGGAAATTAATAAGTCTAGAATTTATCATTTCGTATTTGTCTGAATTGAGTCGTTTTTTTAAAACGGCTAACTCATTATTTTAGTAATTTCGATTGCCATTACTTTTTAGCATAAAATGTAGAAATTTAAAAAAAATTATATATTTATGTTTTGAACCAAGTAAAAAGGTTTCAGTTTGATGATAGACATTATAGCTTCTATATAAATATAGACAGACTAATATTTATAAGTGTTTAAATTTTTTTTTATCTAATATACATCCCCACAACTGATAAGCATAATATTCGTACTTAAGAATATATCAGACAAAATTCTAAAAAATTTCCATAATTTTTTTCCTCGTGGAGTAGAATAGTGCCATAGAACAAATGGTTTTAGAACTTCTTTCTAGTACAAAAACTTTTAACTAGACTTATAGGATAGTTTTAAAAAAAATCATAATTTTTTTCCTCGTGGAGTAAAATATTATGGCAGTGCTTTAATTCATAATTTTTTTCCCTCGTGCAGTAAAATATAATGGCAGTGCCTTATCGGGCTAAGGCAGCAAGCCGACCCATCGAGCCTACCCGATGGATATGCTCATGAGGCCCATTAGGTCGGATCTTATCTATGGCTAAATGGATTGGCTCAGGTTAAAGGTGGTTTTTTTCGGCTCAAACCTGTCACGTATAGAAATGTTGTCATATTGAGGAAAGTTGGAACTAAAAAAATTAAATAAAAATATAATTAATTACTAAAATATGATACTAAATCTTTATTGAATACTAATAATTAACTATAATTAAATATAAAGTGAAAACATAATCAAAATAAAAGAAAAATAAAATCAATATATAATAAAAGTAAAAATTATATGTAAAAGTAAAAAAAAATAAAAAAGTACTATAAATTATAAAAATTGTCTTTTATATCCGATTATAACATAATAAATTTCGTCTCATTATTTACAACTTTAAATCATTATTCAAAAATTTATATAAACCATAATTATTTTTATAATAAACCAAAAATATTTTCTTACTATATAAAACCCATTGATAAAACCATATATATAGTATCATTATTTACATAATATAATACTCGTATTATTATAACAATATACATATTCAAATTTACATGAACTCTAAAAAAATTATTTTCTGTAAATATTCAAATTTATATACACACAAGATCTTAAATAAGTGCAAATCAAAATAGTGCAATCACAACAAAGCCTTGTTGGGTTTTCGGTCAAACAGACCCGACCCAGCAAAATAAAAACACTAGGGTCCAAACCCGTTGTTCAAACCCGGAGTTTAGATTAATAAAGTTATTTCAAAGTACCAAAAATAAAGAATCCGTGACATCAAACTGGAAAGTATACTTTTAGACGGGAAAGGTCATGTGAAACTAGCCAACTTTAAATATTGCAAGGTATATAAATAATTATTTTTGAAAAGATTTGATATAGACATTTGTGACAATAAAACTATCCAAGACCAGAGGTGCGCTCCTTTTACTCGCCTTCATTTTGGGCGACATAAATCGTTGCACCGACTTAAAATTTTTATATTAAATTTTTAATTTTAAATTGCTAATTGGATTTTTTTAAGAAAAGTGAAATATAGTTAGAAATATATACAAATTTTTTTTTGGTACCATCACATAAACATAAGATATTCACTACTTAATCTAACCCTTTTTAATCAACAAAACTATTTGTCAGAATTTATTGAAATTGTTTTATGATTTTGTTTTATTACAAAAGTCGAAAAATTTTCACATGTGGATTTTCTATTTTCATTGATTACGATAATAAATATCGAAATCATTGATATATTTATTAAAAGCCTATTCAGACATTATCCAATTTAAAAATATACAAATAAATGGTATCCTATATAGTTTTCTTTTGTAAGTGTATAACGACTGGCCGGCACACGGCTGTACATTATAACAATTTTATTTTAATCAGAGTTTGGAACCTTTAGAAAATACTTGGATCCACGAAACAAATATAAATGTAGGAACCAAAATGAGAAAACTCTATTTTAACCAGGAATAGGTTCCGGAAACCGATTAGAATATTATAAAATTTTGTTATTCTTTAAAAAAGAATTTGAAAATGGAACCGTACCTTTTAATTTAAGCGAAAGAAATAATGTTATAAGCATTATTATTTCAACAAATTACCATTTCTAATACTCTTAATGTAATTAATTCTTATTAAATCTTGTGTAAAAATCATTAATAAATACTATGGTAAACATTTTATTTATTTTTATGTATCCCTATCTCGTATATAGAAGATTTTTTTTTTAAATATCTTTTAAACCTAACTTTAAAAATTTTAATAATGAATACCAAAAGTTTATTTAATATTTAAATTTTTTCCTAAAATTTAAAAATTATTAGATAAATATATTCTTTTATATTCAAAAATTTTATATTAATTATGAAAGATTTTAGCGTAGATTGGTACTTGTTCGGAGTTGTTCTCTACGAACTACTAATTGGCCCTGTCGATTTACTAGGGTCTGATGAAGCTACCTCTCGCTACTACCAAGGCTCAATAAATACACTTTTAATGTTTCTTTGAATTTTTTTTTACAAATAATTAGCTATTTAGAATTATATTTATTATTAATAAAATGTGATTATGCTTAATTTTTTGTTTAATTCAGCATTACTTTCAGGTCCATGGCGTGTATCAGTCGAAGCCACTTCTATATTGAATGGATTCCTCAATGTGGTTTGATAATATAATTACCGCATTTAAAATATTAATTATATATATTAATATAGAATCCTGAGGAAAGACTAGGAGGAAATCTAGAAAATGTTTTAATGATATTTCGTCTCATTCATTTTTTGCATCGATACATTGGGATTGGGTAAAATGTGTTTTATAATTTAAAAAAAGAATATATACATAGTATTATCATATTTTTAAAATTAAATTTTTCTTCTCTCTTCCATTTAGCTCCAAAAAAAGAATTATATCCACAAACCGAAGAGAACGATGAATTTGGGGTTTTACGATATTTCTTCGCATTACTATATTTAGCATACATGAAGGACTTAATGTATTATAATTATTATTATCAAATCTAATAAATAGAGTAATATAACACTAAAGTTTTAATTTTAAATTGTCTTTTATATAGGTTATATTTTTAAAATGCTGAATAAATTTATTTAGATTTAAGAATAACTTAAGTTGAAGTTTTTGGCATTAAAACTGAAATATATTATTAATTTGTAACAAATTATTGAAAAGTATTGTTTTTTGAAATTTGTTTTGTAGGAGTTCCAATATTATAACTAGTTTCGTATCGCCCTATGCTAATATTTTTAATTTTCGCGTATTTTTATAAGTTTAAACAAAATGCTTTAAACTTATTAAAGAATGAATCAAGATTTTATATCTGCTTCTTTATTAAAAAGAAATAAGATAAGTTAGAAAGTCCTGCAAGTTCTCCCAAAAGCAAATGTATGCGGGAATTTTCTTTTAAAAAATATCATCAATAAAGTAAATTAAAAAATTTTTTTTTCTATTTAAAACTTAATTTACTTTAAAAAAATATATGGCTTATCAACACTTTTACCATCACAACTGATCCTTTGAGGTTGGCTCTAGACCTATAGAAGTCAAAACTCCAATTATTTCTTAGCCTTTATCTTTCATATAGAAGGTTGGGATTTACCCTTATTCCAGCATTTCGTTTACCTTCTTTTACCTGAAAGCTGTTTTAAAGCACTCTTCATAGGTCTCTAACACAATTAACACCTCCCCAATAAATCAAAGTAGGGATTCTTCATCAACAATATAAAATTTCAACTTAAGCTAGGAAGCGATCTCGAGGTCCCGGCAATAATTTTCAGGCTAATATACTGAGTTTACCGAAAAAAACGGCTTTTACACAAAATAATGAGGGTTTTCACCAAAATATTATCTAGGCTAGTATTCCAGCATATAAAAAAACGAAAATAAGAATAATTAATTTACTCGAGTTCAGGATTCGAGTTCATAACTACTGTTTAGGAATTTAGTTTTCAACTTATGTCAGTTTGGGGTATATTATTCCGATCCAAACTTGGCTCCAGTTGTAGACTTAGATGATTAACAACACATATACAGCCAATACTGTCAAATTTGGGCACCATCATGACTAAGATTTGCCCAATTTATCAAGTCATAACTTAAAAAAAAACCTTTTAACAATATGTATACTTCTCAGTTTAACAAAAAGTGAGATTATGTTCAACTTTCTAATTATTATTTATTTTATTATTAATTCATCAATATCATGAGTAGAATTTTGTATGTATATCAGAGAAGTGGTACAATTTGCAAGGCCCAGCCCGTTTTGATAAAAAAAAGGCCCTGATTTCTTTAAAAAAAAATCGGTCAGTGAATGTAAATTTTTTCTACAGCCTTGATATTTAAAAAAAATTAAAAAAAAAATTTATCATTATCTCTATTATCCCAATTTGTGGTAAAAGGAGTGAATTTTCTACTGGTCGATGGTAATCAATCCCATTATTTCCTGATCCTCTTATAAAATAAGATATTATGTTATAAAAGAATCAGTCATTTGCATTCCTCCCTTGACAACTACGTAATTGCTTAAATTTAGCATAAAGAAAAAGAGTGATAGAATGATACTTTCTAAAATATATTTTTCCCTTAAAGAGTATATTATAGATATTTAGTGTATCTTTGTTGCTTTTTAAAGTTGATTGTGCTATTATAATGTGTGAAATTTTGCATTTGCATATTTGATGTATTATTTGCTATATCATGTTCTTCAATATGATGCTGATCATAATTTAATTGAGCATACTGATTTGAGGCATCAATATTCCGTTTTATTATTTTAATAATATTGATAGAAGTAGTAGAATAGAATTCATAGTTTTCACCTATATTATATTAATATTACTGGCATGACTTAATAAATAGATTTTCTATCAAAAAAAAGCGAAAAAAAATTAATGAATGATTTGAATGTCAATAAATCACAAAACTCTAAAAATATGAAGGATTATCGGGTGACAAATCTATTCGCCAAATAAATTGGATAAAAAAAACCTGTTAGGGATATCTTTCGGGTTTATTTATCTCTATAAGATAAGGGGGGGGGGGTGAAAATTTTTTAAAATTTATTTATTATAATTTTAGGTGTGTTCTTAAGAGGGAAGGGGGGGGGGTTAGTTGTCTGATAATTAGAAATGTAGACACATCATGGAATTTCCCCTATTATTTTATAAATATTTATATAAATCCTACCATACCCCCTCTCCAATATTTTTTTAATTCAAAATTTAATCAAAATCTTTAAAAGATTGGCTAGAGATAGCATTGTATAAATGATAAATTGATCAAACAACTAAAATAAAGTCACTGTTAAACAAAGGCTTGATAAGCTTTTTTAAAAAGGGGATGCTCATAAGTGTTATTTAAAAAAATCTATGCTTTTTTGAATTCTATTTTTTATATAAATTATCTGGGGGACTTCCACTACGTACCTCCCTTTGGTCAAGAAAGATTTCTATCTTCTACTAAATCTAATTACACGAACATGTAATTCGTTAATCATAATGATACATAACATTAATGTGGAATCTAACTCAAATGAATTTAAAAAATCCTTAAATAACCGTAGACCACATCGCTAATTTTGATAGGGTTTTTTTAAAAATTGGTATTAATTTTGAAAACGCGAGTGTTTTAACACTCAAAGTACCTAGCTATCAACACTCCAGAGTTGTTAAAGTAGCGCGCT
Source organism: Gordionus sp. m RMFG-2023 (assembly GCF_954871325.1). Lineage (NCBI taxonomy): Eukaryota > Metazoa > Nematomorpha > Gordioida > Chordodea > Parachordodidae > Gordionus > Gordionus sp. m RMFG-2023. Next base: position 43,772,577 of record NC_088777.1, on the reverse strand, counting down.
ATTCTTTTTGGTAGCGATAAACTAATAAATAGTTGGCTAATATTTTTCCAATTATTTATTTGTATAGAGCTTTTTTTTGAATACTTTCAAAAAATATAATGAATGTAACTCTAAAAAATTTAAATAAAATTAAATAAAATTTAATTAATTATAATTTTTATGATTTATTATTTAATTTTGAAATTGTTATTTATATTTTCAATTTGTTTTATAAACTTAAAATGGTTATCGAAATTGATGTAAGTGATTTAGACATAATATTAATGAAGTGGTAGGGAAAAAAATGTTCTTGATAACAATAATACAAATTTCCCATTTCCAAAATTTACATATTTGTTTAAAATGTAGAAAAAATATATTCTCAAGTAAATCTAGCAGCTATAATCTCAAAGATAACCTTAAAGTAATTGTCATTTTTAAATTCTAATAATATTTTTATTTTGTAAAAATATTCATGCCAACAGTTTTAAAGAGATATAAAAACATGCTTATATTTTTTATAGGGGTGACGTCCAATTTATAATTGTACAGCTTAGTCAATGTCATTGCTTGATAATCCATTATTTACCATATTATAACTCTATCCCCTGGTACAACATTATTTTGTTGCGGGACACTAATGATTAAGATAGCAGACAAAAATGCCCTTAGAACCAGAAAAATGACTTTTACTGATGATTGTTTTTGAAATAAAGGATACATATATTACAGAAAATCCCGAAGACGTGTTTTTAAATCTAAAAATACTCAAATGAGTATTTTTGATAATTTATTTATATTAAAAATATGTATATAAAATTAAATAGCTATGCCCTCATGTGCTAGTGTTGAGAGATTTTTAGCAAGGCAAAACTTATACTTTTTGATTGTCGTTCTAGACTTGGGGATGATAGCATGAAAATAATTATTTTATTATTAAAATGCAACAAAATAAATAAAAATAAATATTACAATAAATGGTTATTTTTATTATATTATATTAGTCTTTTTTACATAAAATTTTTTATAATCTATAACTAACTATATATAAAAATTTATTAATGTTGATTTTGATCTATTATTATACAATTACATTATAAGCAAAAAATAAAACAAATTTATTCTTATTTTTTTTTATTAATAGCTTAAAACATTTCACTCTTATGAATTAAGAGCTTATTTAGGTAAATTGTTATTCCGTGTTGATTTTCCTAAAAATGCATTTGCTCATTGTTTGGCGTTATTCTTACCATAATGACTTTGAGGAAATTTATTCGCGGTAAGAAATATGCTATCAAGAGTTCGCAGTAAAGATTTCTACAAAACCACTATAAGGTGTTTACGGTTCATGTTTAGTAGAAATAAATTTATGATTGAGGAAAAAAAATTCACTGAATTGGTTTCGCGATATTACATTAAAACTTTATTCAAATAAATTTAATTTGTAATTCAAATATTTTTATTTTAACATTAAAATATTTGCGATAGTGTTAATTTAATTTTCGCATCTTACTTATTTATATTTATTATATTATATTAGTTACAGGTCACAAATTTTAAATTTATTAAGATTATAAGCATTGAGTAAATTATTTTGAATTTTTTTTAAACCATTTTTAATTTATTTTTAAAATGAGGCTTTTAAAATTGGGTTTCCTAATATTATTCTTATTGCTATCGATAGCTTATACTCATGCCAAACTAGGTTATATTTAAAATACATGCAATAATTTGTTATGATTATGATTAATTAAAATATAAATTTTTACCATTTTATAATCTATGTGAATTATACTGACTAGTCCATCTTTAAACTTTGCATTATGAGATTGTTTCTGATTCTACAATAATCTGGCGAAATTAAGATTAAAATCTTTGATAGAAATAAAATAATAATTATAAAAATAAACGTTAAGGGTAAAGGAGCTAAGGCACATAAATTAAATAATTTCATTATTTATACTATATGCTTTAGAATATCGATCATAAAAATTTTCTTAGATTATTTTTAATAAAAAATAGGGCAAACAATCTAATTATTCAAGTCTATATTTATAGAAGAGGTTATAAAATTTCAAAACATCACATTTTTTATAACCATAATATACGGAGTTAATACTTGCTACGGTTCGTAAAATATTTAAAGTAGAAATATTTATTATTCTAAACTATATCCAATAAATAAAATAATTATTTTAGGTTGCGAGAAAAAGTGCTCTGTCAAGTGAGATGATGGATATTCTCTTAATTCAGTTGAACATTACCAAAAGGTTGTCCAACCGTTAATCGCAGCACTCGCCACAACTAGACCTCCAGTATTAACTACTCGATCTACAACTAAACCTTCAGTAGTAACTACTAGACCTACAACTAGACCTCCAGCAGTAACTACTCGTCCACCAATAACAACCAAACCACCCGTTATAACTATTCGAATTACAATAACAACCAAACCACCCGCTATAACTACTCGAACTACAATAACAACCAAACCAATCGCTATCGAACTCCAATATAAACTTAACCACATGCTATAACTACTCAAGCTCCAATAACAACCAAACCACCCGTCACGACTACCCGACCCCCAATAACCACAACTAAGCCCGCAAACATTATAACTTGGACTTGGCCACCTTTTATTACCTGGACATCCACCATTTCCACAGATAGAACTTAAAACTACTACTGATAAATTTGAAGCCACTACTCATGAAACTGAAGTCACTACCCATGAAACCGAAGTTACTACCAATGAAACTGAAGCGACTACCCAAGAAACTGAAGCGACTACCCAAGAAACTGAAGCGACTACCCAAGAAACTGAAGCGACTACCCAAGAAACTGAAGCGACTACCCAAGAAACTGAAGTGACTACCCATGAAGAAACGACTACCCATGAAACTGAAACTGCAACACATGAAAAGCAGATAACCCTTTTCGAAACTGAAGCAACAGGAAAAACTCTGATAAATGGATTTATTTAATTGATCAGAGATAATTAGATTACTCTTGGAATTTTTCTTAAAATATACTTTGTATAGCTGTAATATTTTTTTAGATATGATATAAATTTTAATTGTTTATTATTTTTACAGATTTTATTCATTTTTAATAAAAATAGACATATCATCCTTTCCAAATTTTTCAAATAACTTATTTTATAATATAATTCAATGCGTATCCTGGATTTTATTTTGAGACTCTTTGTAGGAATAAAAATTTGCAAAAAATGATATACTTCCACATTTATAATTTGTTCATGAAATTGTTATTTATAGACTGAGAATAAGGGGTCAAGCATTTTACACCATTTACAGAATGTTAGTAAAGGTAATGCATCTTGAAATGTAATATCCAAACTTTCAAAACCTGTATTATTTATTATATTCAAATTAATTGGTAAACATGTAATTTCTAAGAAATTATCCGACCGTAAACATTTTTTTATTGTTACATTAAAAATATCGGTTACACTATATGTATCTTTATAACATATTTTTTTCTCAGTCAATCTATACAAATCATTACTAACCTTAATTTTATCAAACAATTTAATAAATCACACCTTATCTTATACATATTACTATTAGCCACATGCGAAACTATTCTATAAACTCTTTAAATATATGATTTTCAAAATTATTAAAAAACGCTTTATTGCTATCGTTGCTTGTGATAAACTATCAATAGAACATGTATTACTGATTTTATATCTATTAGATGCTAGTTTGGTCTATTTATTGGGATGATTCCCATTTTTTAACATGCCTAATTTAATATTCTCGAGTATCAATTAACTAGCTCAACATTGGCATAAGTTTCGGGAATTGATCCTCACTTTCTTCAAATAATTCCGCCAACAAAGTCAGCTTTTAAAATAGATATAACTAGGTTACGGTTAATGATACGGATATCCGGTTTGAAGAAAATTAAGCACAAATTGAATACAAAATAATTGTTAGTTTTAGAACATTATATTTCCTATTTTCGTTTAGGCAAAGTGCCAATACCTTCTTATATTGCTTATAACTCAATAACGTTTAATGTTATTCGGATGAAAATTAATGATAAATTAACGGGCTACACAATAGCATAGGTTTCATAAATTAATCCTCAAATCTTATTAACTTCTAATTTTACACTTTCTTTATTTTGCTTATAGCTAAGTCAAAGCTTTATTTCCGCCGGGTTTGAAGATAAATTAGGATCAGTTAAAATTTAAACATTGACATAGATTATGTTAATTGATCCTCAAGTTGTTTTGTCAACGATGGATGCAGTATATCACTATAAAAAAAATATATAATATTAGAAGTATACAAAATTTACATTCTAGGTTCATGTTATACGAAGAATTATAATTTATTAATTGGAAAAAAATTTTCCCTTTGTAACACTTAGAGTTCCAGGGATTCAGATAAAAGAACAGATATTTTATATAGGAAGAAAAAATACGCTAAGAATATCAGTAAGAAATGCTTAGAAAAAAATTATAAGCATTTCAGAATATGCTTAGATATATTTTACGAGCACTAGAATTGAAATAAATTAAAAAAAAATTTTTTTTTGAAGGGGAGGATGATAAATTGATTGGGGTAATAAAATCAACCAAAAGTACTCCCTATAAATTATGCTACTGAATAGAGGCAAGAAACTGCTAAATTATAACCTAATATAACCCATTTGCATATTTAGTTTAATTAATAATAAGTAGCCAATTTCCTTTAAAACATTTCATGTGTATGATTTAAGAGCTTATTTGGGTATATTAATATTTATGTTGATTATCCTTAAATAAGTGCATTTGTTCATTGATTGTCGTTAATACTAGCAAATTTATTCGTGGTTAAAAATTTTCTATCAAGGTTTAGCAATAAAGATTTCATCAAAATGTATGCACTACAAAGTGTTCACAGTTCAATCGGAAATAAATTCGCGATAATATCAAGCACGATATTGTCTCCGCTGCAATAGTTTTGAAGAAAAAAAATTTTATTAATATGGTTTCGCGATATTACATCAAAATTTTTTCTTATTTTATTTAATATTCAAATTAATTTAATTTGTAATTCAAATATTTTAATTTTTATTTTAACAACATTAAAATATATGCGATCTTGTTAATTTAATTGCATCTTACTTATTTATATTGGATATATATTTAACACATTATATTAGCCACAGGTCACAAATTTATTTAATATATATACAATTTAAATTTATTAAGATTAATCATTTGAGTAAATTATTAAAAAAATTTTTTTTACCATTTTTAATTTTATTTTAAAATGAGGCTTTTAAAATTCGGTTTCCTAATATTATTCTTATTGCTATCGATAGCTTCTACTAATGCCAAACTAGGTTATATTAATATACATGGAATAATTTGTATGATTATGATTATTTAAAATATAAAATTTTCAATTTATAAGCTAACATCTCTGAATTATACTAACTGATCCATCTTTAAACTTTGCCTTATGAGATTGTTTTTGATTCTACAATAATCTGGCGATATTATGCTTAAAATCTTTGATAGAAATAAAATAATAATTATATTTAAAAATAATAAAAATAAACGTTATAAGGGTAAAAAGACTAAGGCACATAAATTTCATTATTTTTGCTAGATAAGAACTATGCTTTAGAATATCGATCAAAAAAAATTTCTTAGATTATTTTTAATAAAAAATAGGGCAAACCAATTATTCAAGTCTATATTTGTAGAAGAGGTTATAAAATTTCAAAACACTTCACTTATTTTTTATAACCATAGCATATGGAGGTTAATACTTGCTACGGTTCGTAAAATATTTAAAGTAGAAATATTTATTATTCTAAACTATATCCAATAAATAAAATAATTATTTTAGGTTGCGAGAAAAAGTGCTCTATCAAGTGTGATGATGGATATTCCCTTAATTCAGTTGAACATTACCAAAAGGTGGTCCAACCGTTAATCGCAGCCCTCGCCACAACCAGACCTACAACTAGGCCTCCAGTAGTAACTACTCGACCAACTACTAGGCCTCCAGTAGTAACTACTCGACCAACAACTAGGCCTACAGTAGTAACAACTCTTACAACTAGACCTCCAACGGTAACTACTCGACCTCCAATAACAACCCAACCACCCATCACGACTACCCGATCCCCAATAACCACAACTAAACCCGTCATTACCACAAGACCACCCATTACAATAACTTGGACCTGGCCAACTTTTACATTTCCACCATTTCCAACATTTCCACCTATAGAAACTGAAGCCACTACCCATGAAACCACTACCCATGAAACTGAAGCCACTACCCATGAAATGGAGATCACCCTTCCTGAAACTGAAGCAACAGGAGATAGTGACTCTGATTGAAAGGATTTATTTAATTGATCAGAGATAATTAGATTACTCATAGAATTTTTTTTTTAAAAATATACTTTGTACACTAGCTGTAATATTTTTTAATGTATATTTTTAATTATATTTTTTAAATTTTATTCATTCTTAATAAAAATAAATAACTGGCCTATCATCCCTTCCAAATTTTTTCAATTAGCTTATTTTATAATATAATTCAATTTATATCTAGAATTCTATTTAAAAATTCTCAAAAAAGGAATTATAATCTAAATTTGCAAAAAAAAAAAGAAAGGCAAACTAAAAAAAATGTATATGTAATTTATAAAATTTGCCAATACACCATTGATATGTCTTATTTTGACAAAATATTCAAATATTTTAATAGCACTTTCTTTTAGGATATAAGTCCAGCAGTAAAATCTACTAAAAAAATTTTTAGAAAATTTTCAAAACAAAATGGTTGAATTATATTAATCAAAAATTTATAAGTAAAGAAATATAGCTAAAATACTGTTATAAATCATGTGATCAACATAATCAAAATCAATGCCATAAAGTATAAACTCTCGTTCTAGAAAAAGGTTTATTATAATTAGCATTCATTCACCATAAAAATAATTTATCATAATTATATTAATACTATACAAATTTTTTAAAAATTTGTATTTTAGAAATTTTATATAAGAGTAAATTTAAAAGAAAGGTTTTGAGTTCATTCAGTAAAAAATCTCAGACTCGAAGATGGAGGTTAGGGTTCTCAGAATGAAGTCCCAGTATATAAAGAATTTGCCAGATATAGACATAATTTTTTATAGCCCTTTCTTTTAAGAAATATTCCATAAGTTTAATGACTTAGAAAATAAATGAAATCTATTATATCTTATTCAAGTAACTTTTATAATGATTTAATGATAAAATCAAGTATATTTAATAAGAAATATATTATATTAAAATTTTTGATATTTAAAGAATCCCTCTTGAAATAAGATTAAGATATACTACAGGGTATATAGAATTCAGTGCCAGGCTCAAGAAAATTTCTTTAGAGGTCTTCGGCCTTGTCCGTAAAACATACTAAATATATTATCGGCCTGGCTTAACCTAATTTTTTATGAAGAGGAAAACGATATAAATCATAAATCTGCCTAATTATAAGCTTTAAACTCATTTTTAAAATCTTGGTTGGATAAATCCAACTCATGGGAATTGCTAACGGTTTGCTCTCCTGGGAGAGTTGAAATAATAAAATCGAGACTTTGCTGGTGCCGTGAAAGTCAGATAAGTACCCTCTCACGATTCCTCCTAACATACTATGGATTTTCTCAAGCAGAGTTTGCAATTTTTGATATTCGTATATGACTAGAGATCCGCTTGGGTGGTGAGCTATCTTTGAGACGTTAATATTCTAATCAGACTAGAACAAGTTAATATTTTTTCAAGTCTTCACAATTGACTAAATAGAAAAGGGTACAAGAAAAGGTAAGGGCAGCTCAGTCCACGTGTCGAGCACAAAATTTTTTACCCGCCAGAGTTTAAATAATGTTTTTAAAGCTGTATTGCTTTCCTTTATCTAATAATTAGGCAGAAAATAATTATAAGCCGGGCCAACAACTTTTATAAAATATTTTTTCCAGGTCATGCCTGGTAAAATTTACTATGGGGCAGGCTGTAAAACCCAGCATCTACATGAACGGGTGAAAGGGTGGTAGGAACCGTTTGCATCCTATTTTTTAAGGGGGGTAGTGTATATGCGGCTTTGGGGTAGGATAAATTGGAGGGGGGGGGGGTAAATTATTAAATTTTGAAATAGGACAAATTTTATTGCTGTAAAAATTAATACTTTTATTATAGACCTATTATAATACAATTCATCAACCAAATCTATATATTGCAAACAATCATGGACATTATTTTCCAAATAAAACTTTCTGCTTCTTTCAAATATAATTTAAAAGGTTTAGACATTTTCAGCAAGCTCATAATGCTTTAATAATGAATTCATTGTAAATGATGGGGGTTTTAATTGAATTTATTAATAAAAAATAATCCTTTATATTCACAAAATGTTGATAGTTGGTATTAGAGATGAAATATTTTAAGTTATTCTTTTTAAATTTTCTGAAAGAGTATTTTTTTAGGGGGTTTGGCATAGGTTTTCGAAGGGTTTGCATCCAGTGAAAATCCAGTCATGTAGACGCTGGTAAAACCTGATGGAATCAATCTCCACAAGAAAAAAAATATAGTAATGGGCTCATAATAGGCTTAGAGAGTGTCTAGAGGACATGTCTCGAATCATATAATTGTAATTTGTAATATATCATTAAATATACATAACATATTCTTATTCTGAATCCTAAATTGATTTTCCGTTATTTTATAGATATTAATATAATTAATTTGGTATAACTAAATACTGCATTGCTAAATGCTAAAAAGCAATATCACATTGTGTGGTCCATACTTATTTGTTTTATAATTGAAAATTAAAAAGAAAAAAAATAATTGTAAAATTTATAAAAAAAATTGAAAAAAAGTTATCCGATTCACTTGGTTGCGAGAAAAAGTGCTCTGTCAAGTGTGATGATGTATATTCCCTTAATTCAATTGAACATTACCAAAAGGTTGTTCAACCGTTAATCGCAGCCCTCGCCACAACTAGGCTTCCAGTAGTAACTACACGACCTACAACTAGACCTCCAGTAGTAACTACTAGACCTACAACTAGACCTCCAGTAGTAACTACTCGACCTACAACAAGACAGCCAGTAGTAACTACTAGACCAACAACTAGAACTCCAGCGGTAACTACTCGACCTCCAATAACAACCAAACCACCTGATGTAACTACTAGAACTCCAATAACAACCAAAACACCCACTGTAACTACTCGAACTCCAATAACAACCAAAACACCAGCTATAACTACTCGAACTCCAATAACAACTCGAACTCTAATAACAACTCGAACTCCAATAACAACTCGAACTCTAATAACAACTCGAACTCCAATAACAACTCGAACTCTAATAACAACTCGAACTCCAATAACAACTCGAACTCTAATAACAACTCGAACTCCAATAACAACTCGAACTCTAATAACAACTCGAACTCCAATAGCAACTAAGCCACCTGCTATAACTACTCGAACTCTAATAACAACTAAATCACCCATCACGACTACCCGGCCCCAAATAACAACCAAACCACCCCCTATAACTACTCGAATTCCAATAACAACTAAGCCACCTGCTATAACTACCCGACCTCCAATAACCACAACTAAGCCCGCAAACACAATAACTTGGACTTGGCCACCTTTTATTACCTGGACATTTCCATCATTTCCAACATTTCCACCGATAGAACTTAAAACTACTACTGATAAATCTGTTCGAATTTTTTTTTAAAATATACTTTGTATAGTTGTAATATTTTTTAGACATGATATATATTTTTAATTGTATATTATTTTTACAGATTTTATTCATTTTTAATAAAAATAGACATATCATCCCTTTCCAAATTTTTCAAATAACTTATTTTATAATATAATTCAATGCATATCCAGGATTTTATTTGGAGACTTTTTGTAAGAATAAAAATTTAAAAAAAAGGAATTAAAATGAAAATTTGATATACTTCCACATCCAGTAGTGTCAGCTTTAATTTACTCATTGGTATTTATAGACCAAGAATAAGGGATCTAGCATTTTAAGCGATTTATAGAATGTTAATAGAGGTAATGCATCTTGAATTGTAATATTCAAACTTTCAAAACCTGTATTATTTATTATATCCAAATTTATTGGTAAACATATGATTTCTAAGAAATTATCCTGCCGTAAACATTCTTTATTGTTACATTTAAAAATATCGGTTACACTATATGTATCTATAACATTTTTCTTTCGCAAGACAATCTATACAAATCATTAATATTGTTTTATCAAACTTACACCTTATCTTATATGTATTATTGCCATGTGCGAAACAAAATATTTTATAAACTCTTTAAATATATGATTTTCTAAATTATCAAAAAAAGCTTTATATATCGTAGTAACTACTGCTATTGCTTGTGATAAACTATCAACAGAACATGTATTACTGATTATATATATCTATTAGGTGCTAGTTTGGTCTATTTATTGAAATAAGATTCCCATTTTTCAACATGCCTAATTTATTCTTGTAATCAATTAACTAGCTCAAATAAGTTTCGGGAATTGATCCTCACTTTCATAATTTAGCCAAAATCATGCTTTTAAAATAGATATAACTCGGTTACGGTTAGTGATACGGATATCCGGTTTGAAGAATATTAAAGCACAAATTGAATACAAAATAATTGTTAGTTTTAGAACTTGATATTTCCTATTTTCGTTTAGGCAAAGTGCCAATACCTTCTTATATTGTTTATAACTCAGTAACGTTGATTCCGTTGTTATTTGGATTGAAAATCAATTAGGATAAATTAACGGGTTACACAATGGCATAGGTTTCATAAATTAATCCTCAAGTCTTCCCGCCAACTTCAAAATTTTACACTTTCTTTATTTTGCTTATAACTAAATAACTAAGCTTTAATTCCTCTGGGTTTGAAAATAAATTAGGATCAATTAAGACTCTAAATATTGGCATTGGTTATGTTAATTGATCCTCAAGTCGTTTTGTCAACGATGGACACAGTATATTACTGTAAAAAATATATTGAAAAATAGATAATTGTTAATTTTATCAAATAACGACTATAATCCAAAATCATTAGAAAAAACGGTAAATAACTAAAATTATTTTTATAAAAATATAACATGGCTAAAGGTCTAATAAGTTGACCTAAAGACGTCCAATAAAATTTATTGTGGAAAAATCCCCCAAATGGGGCTTTCCCTCCCCCTATAGGAAAATCTTGGATATGCATATGGAATCAAGGTAAAGAAAAATAGAAGAGATATGACGTAATCGATGATCTTAGTGGTAGGCAGCTACAATCTTAGGCAATTACGGAGATTGAATCACGAGGAGAAAGTGGCCAAAGTCCTTAAATGAATAAGGAATACCAGAAAATTATATCGATATGCATTATATAAAATAAATAATTTTTGGAGGGGTCGCAAAAATTATGGCACAAATTTTCTCATTGAAACTTGTTTTAAAATATATATTAGAAGTCATACAAAATTTACATTCTAGGTTCATATTATACGAATAATTATAATTTATTAATTGGGGAAAAATGCCCTTTGTAACACTTTAGAGTTCCAGGGGTTCAGATAAAAGAACAGATATTTTATATAGGAAAAAAATATGCTTAGAAAAAAATTATAAACATTTTAGAATATGCTTAGATTTATTTTTAATTGTTAAAGCGCACTTTGAGAATTGAAATAAATTTATAATAAAAAAATTTTTTGAATGGGATGGTGATAAATTGATTGGGGTAAAAAATTTAATCAAAAATACTTCCTATAAATTACGATTGAATAAAGGCAAGAAAGAAAGTGTTAAATTATAATTCATAAGATAAAGATCACATTTAACCAATTTGCATATTTAATTTAATTGATAATAAGTAGCGAAATACCCTTAAAACATTTCACGTTTATGATTTAAGAGCTTATTTGGGCAAATTGATATTCCATGTTGATTTTCCTCTTAAATAAATGCATTTGTTCATTGTTTGTATTCGCGGTTAAAAATTTTCTATCAAGGGTTCGCAATAAAGATTTCACCAAAATGTATGCATTACAAAGTGTTCACAGGTGGAAATAAATTCGCGATAATATCACGTACGATATTGTCTTTGCTGCAAAAGTTTTGAAGAAAAAATTTTTTATGAAATTGGTTTCGCGATATTACATCAAAATTTTTTCTTATTTTATTTAATATTCAAATAAATTTAATTTGTAATTCAAATATTTTAACTTTTATTTTAACATTAAAATATATGCGATCTTGTTAATTTAATTGCATCTTACTTATTTATATTGGATATATATTTAACACATTATATTAGCCACAGGTCACAAATTTATTTAATATATATACAATTTAAATTTTTAAGATAATCTGAGTAAATTATTTAAAATTTTTTTTTTACCATTTTTAATTTATTTTTAAAATGATGCTTTTAAAATTCGGTTTCCTAATATTATTCTTATTGCTATCGATAGCTTCTACTAATGCCAAACTAGGTTATATTTAAAATACATGGAATAATTTGTATGATTATGAATATTTAAAATATGAATTTTTCAATTTATAAGCTAACATCCCTGAATTATACTGACTGATCTATCTTTAAACTTTGCCTTATGAGATTGTTTCTGATTCTACAATAATCTGGCGATATTATGCTTAAAATCTTTGATAGAAATAAAATAATAATTATATTTAAAAATAATAAAAATAAACGTTATAAGGGTAAAGAGACTAAGGCACATAAATTTCATTATTTTTGCTAGATAAGAACTATGCTTTAGAATATCGATCAAAAAAAAATTTCTTAGATTATTTTTAATAAAAAATAGGGCAAACAATCTCAAGTCTATATTTGTAGAAGAGGTTATAAAATTTCAAAACACTTCACTTATTTTTTATATAGCATATGGAGGTTAATACTTCTACGGTTCGTAAAATATTTAAAGTAGAAATATTTATTCTAAACTATATCCAATAAATAAAATAATTATTAGGTTGCGAGAAAAAGTGCTCTATCAAGTGTGATGATGGATATTCCCTTAATTCAGTTGAACATTACCAAAAGGTTGTCCAACCGTTAATCGCAGCCCTCGCCACAACTAGGCCTCCAGTAGTAACTACTCGACCTACAACTAGGCCTCCAGTAGTAACTACTCGACCAACAACTAGGCCTCCAGTAGTAACAACACAACCTACAACTAGACCTCCAACGGCATCTACTCGACCTCCAACGGTAACTACTCGACCTCCAACGGTAACTACTCGACCTCCAACGGTAACTACTCGACCTCCAACGGTAACTACTCGACCTCCAATAACAACCCAATCACCCGTCACGACTACCCGATCCCCAATAACCACGACTAAACCCGCCATTACCACAATACCACCCATTACAATAACTTGGACTTGGCCAACTTTTACCTTTCCACCATTTCCAACATTTCCAACATTTCCACCTATAGAAACTGAAGCCACTACCCATGAAATCACTACCCATGAAACTGAAGCCACTACCCATGAAACTGAAGCCACTACCCATGAAACGGAAGCCACTACCCATGAAACGGAGATCACCCTTCCTGAAACTGAAGCAACAGGAGATAGTGACTCTGATTGAAAGGATTTATTTAATTGATCAGAGATAATTAGATTACTCATAGATTTTTTTTTAAAATATACTTTGTATACTAGCTGTAATACTTTTTTAGACATGATGTATATTTTTAATTATATTCTTTTTACAAATTTTATTCATTCTTAATAAAAATAATTAACTGACATATCATCCCTTCCAAATTTTTTCAATTAGCCTATTTTATAATATAATTCAATTTATATCTAGAATTCTATTTAAAAATTCGCAAAAAAGGAATTATAATCATGCAAAAAAAAAAGAGGCAAACTAAAAAAAATGTATATGTAATTTATAAAATTTGCCAATACACCATTGATATGTCTTATTTTGACAAAATATTCAAATATTTTAATAGCACTTTCTTTTAGGATATAAGTCCAGCAGTAAAATCTACTATAAAAATTTTCAAAACAAAATGGTTGAATTATACTAATCAAAATTATTTTCATAAGTAAAGAAATAGCTATAATATTGTTATAAATCATGTGATCAACATAATCAAAATCAAGGTTATAATGTATAAACTCTCGTTCTAGAAAAAGATTTATTATAATTAGCATTCATTCACCATAAAAATAATTTATTTTTATTTAAGCGAATTATCACGATATCAGCCAAAATATCATTATTGAGAAGATAAATTAAAAAGTTTTAACCCTAAATTTAAAGAAAGGTTTTGGGTTCAGATTCAGTAAAATCTCAAAGACTCTAAGATCGAGGTTAGGGTTTTAAGAATAAAGTATATCCCAGTATATAAAGAATATGGCAGATATGAACATAACTTTTCTTTTTATTAGCACCTTCTTTTAAGGTTCCTAAGCTTAATGACTTTCTAGGCATATGTTATAAAGAAAATAAATGAAATCTATTATACAAATCTTATTCAAGTAACTTTTATAAAATGGTTTAATGATACAATCAAGTATATTTAATAAGAAATATCTTTTTGATATTTAAAGAATCCCTTCCACTGATATACCACAGGGTATATAGAATTCAGCGCCTAGCCCAAGAAAATATTCTTTAGAGGTCTTCGGCCTTGTCAGTAATATATAACGATATAAATCATATGCCTAATTATAAGCTTTAAACTCATTTTAAAAATCTTGGTTGAATAAATCTAACTCATGAATTGCTAACGGTTTGCTCTCCTGAGGGAGGTGAAATAATAAAATGGAGACTTTGCTGGTGCCGTGAAAGTCAGATAAGTATCAACTCGCGAATCCTCCTAACATGCTGTGGATTTTCTCAAGCACAGTTTGCAATTTTTGATATTCGTATATGACTAGAGATCCGCTTGGGAGGTGAGCTATCTTTGAGACGTTAATATTCTAATCAGACTAGAACAAGTTAATATTTTTCCAAGTCTTCGCAATCGACTAAATAGAAAAGAGTACAAGAAAAGGTAAGGGCAGCTCGGACGACGGGTCGAGCACAAAAAATAAATGTTTTTAAAGCTGCATTGTTTTCCTTTATCTAAACAACTTTTATAAAATATATTTTCTAGGTCATGCCTGGTAAAATTTACTATGGGGCAGGCTGTAAGCGTCTATATAAACGGGGGCGGGGGGCAGGAACCGTTCGCATCCTATTTTTTTGAGGGGGGGTTAGTGGGTATCCGGTTTTAATGGGGGTAGGATAAATTTTTTTGGGGGTTATTTATTAAATTTTGAGATCAAATAGAACAAATTTTATTGCTGTAAAAATTAATATTTTCATTATAGACCTATTATAAATACAATTCATCAACCAAATCTATATATTGTTAACAATTTTAGACATTATTTTCCAAATAAAACTTTCTGCTATCCTTTCAAATATAATTTTAAAGGTTTAGACATTTTCAGCAAGCTCATAATGCTATAATAATGAATTCATTGTAAATGATGGGGGTTTTAATTGAATTTATTATCTAAATAACTCCTTTATATTCACAAAATGTTGATAGTTGGTAGTAGAGAGAATAATCTAAGTTATTCTTTTTAAATCGGAAAGAGTATCATTATAATTCAAAAAGTGTAATTAAAAATAAGGAAACATCGCCGCCGAAGGTGACGAAATTTTTTTAGGGGGTTGGCATACTGTCATGTAGACGCTGGTAAAACCTGATGGAATCTCTACAAGAAAAAAATATAGTAATGGGCTACCATGATAGGCTTAGAGAGTGTCTAGAGGACATGTCTCGAATCTAAACGTAATTTGTAATATATCATTAAATATACATAACATATTCTTATTTTGAATCCTAAATTAATTTACCATTATTTTATAGATATTAATATAAAAATTGGTATGACTAAATACTGCATTGCTAAAAAGCAATATCACATTGTATGGTCCATATTTATTTGTTTTATAATTGAAATTAAAAAGGAAAAAAATGACTGTAAAATTTATAAAAAAATTGAAAAAAAGTTATCCGATTTATTTATATTTATAGATATTAAATTTTGTCTAATATATATGTCGTATTGGGATATGGAATCATGTGGGATTCGGAATCCCAAAGTGGGGATTCAAGATCTTGAATCCCCACGTTTTATTCGGGACCTTTTTTATAAAATATTTTTTTAAAAAATATTTTAAAAATAATCCGAATCCTGAAAAAAATAAAATAATTTAATTACTTTTTCTTCTTTTTTTTTGCGGCTGGCACCATATAATTAAAAGGCCAAAATAAGGGATTTAAAAAGAGAATTTAAAAAAAAGTAAATAGTATAAAATTAAGGCATATATAATGAATGAAAAGGGATGAGGTTAAGACTTTTTTGTTTTAAAAAATATCAATATATTAATAAAAAATCCGAATTATTGCAACAAATTTCGTTGAACATTTAAATTTATTTATATTATGAGCATCTATGAATTATATATATAAAAAATATATAAGATTCAAAATAACTGAACTTAGCCCTTTCTACAGAAATTTACTGAACCGGTTTAACCCTTTTTTCTAAAGATTCTTTTTACTCCTTCAAAAAATAATTACATTCGGTTACGAAAAAATAAATTTTTTTAAAAAAAATATTTAAGGGGATTTGGAATCTTTTTTTAAAAAAACTTAAATTATATTTTATTGCATGCTGGCTGGCACCGTAAAATTTTATTTTTTAGAGATATTTAATATGTATTACTTGTACGCTTTAAAAATATTTTTTGGTTTTAAAAATTTCAAAATAAGGGATTTTAAAAAAAGTAAATAGTATAAAATTAAGGCATATAATGAATGAAAAGGGATGAGGTTAAGACTTTTTTGTTTTTAAAAAATATTAATAAATATATTTATAAAAAGTCCGAATTATTGCAACAATTTTCGTTGAACATTTAAGCAGGGACGGTTACGGTTCAGCATTATCAATATTTTATTAAATCTTTTTTCAAAAATAATTTTTATAAACATTTTTTTAAAATATACTTAAATCAATTTTTTATTATATAAAATTGAGTTTAAATATCATAAAATATATAATTCTATTTTTATTTAATATTAAAGAAAAAAATTAAATATTTACTAGCTTATTACAATGTTTATTTCTCAATTTTAAAATTTAAATACCCATAAGAGGGCGTTAAATGCATAAATGATAAATATGAAAATATAAATTTATTTTTAGAATAATGTTTAATACGTAATTATACGCGTAAAAAAAATGAAGATTTTTCCATGGATAACATCAGCAATGCATTTAATCAATAGGGTCGGTTATAGGTTACATCAAGATATTTTTTTTACACGCAAATATGGATATGTAAATAAAAAATGAACATTTTTTAATTGATATTACTAACAAATTTGGTCAATTGAATATTTAATAAATTATCGATTTTGAGCTTGGCAATCCGTCAAATCAAAATATTTTTAGGACAATGTTATACACGTAAATATAAATATTGGAAACAAAAATGAAGAGATTTTGATCAATAACGCCAAAAATATGTGCTTTACAAATTTCTATTATTTTATCGATTGCAAACCTACTCAAAATTAAATGTCAAAAAACCTATCATTATTTTTAAATTTTTAGGTATTTTGTATTTACACTCCAAATATAAAAAGGCCCTAAAAAATAATCATTCGGATTTCCTAAAATTATATTTTGATATTATTTTTTTCCCATTATTAAATAAAATTATATATTATTTGATATTTAATCTCAATTTTTTATTTAATAAAATATTGATTAGTATGTTCTAAAAAATGTTTGAAAATTTAAAAAAAGATTATATATTTTTTTTTCTCTTCCTTTTCTGGTGGTAAGCTCCTTTAACATCTTTCTCCACTTTATGTTATTCATACAATCTCTTTTATCTAATTTATACTTCTTTATATTGGCTCTAACTTTATGGTTGAAGTTTTGGACTTCATCTTTTACATTTGCCCATCACTTCCACTCAACCTTATTTCCTATGTAGTTCATAGGCCTTCTCATTGTGTGCCCATACCACCTAAGTCTGTTTACGATTAACTTAGTCTTAATGGGCACTACCTTTAAACTACTTAGTATTCTTGTATAGCGCACTTTATCCTTTCTTGTTACCCCAGCAATCATCCTCAGCATTCTCATCTCCATAGTTTGTAGACTTCTCTCGTCTGATTCTTTGGTTGGCCATGCTTCCAACTATATAGAATAGTTGGTTGTACTATGAAACTGTAAATTTTTCCCTTTAATTTGTGTGAGATTTTTTTGTCAAATTCCAGATAAAGATCTCCACTTTAACCACCCTTGATTAATTTTACTCTTTATCTCTTTTTCTATTGTGCCGTTTGTTTGTATAGTGGAGCCCAAATATTGGCAGCTTTCAATTACCGATATCTGCCATTCATTTATATCAATTCTCTCTTCATCTCCTCCTACCATATACTCCTTCTTTTCTCTATTTACTTTTAGTCCGTGCTTTTCTAGGATATTTATCCAACTCACTGATTTTTTTTTCATTTCATCCTTGGATTAGACAAGTATCACAATATCATCTGCACGGGACTGTTTGAGGTATAGACTGTGTTAATACATCTATTACTGTAATGAAGAGAAGTGGGCTGAGAGCCGACCCTTGATGAACTCCTTCGGCTATTGTGAAGCCTGCTGAAGTACCTGTTGTGCTACGGACCATTGTTGTATGGCCCATATACATATCCTGTATTATTCTTATATATTTTTCGGGAACCTTTTTGTGGCGTAGCGCACACCAGATAAGTTTTCTTGGGATTCTATCGAAGGCCTTTTCTAGATCGAGAAAGACCATGTGTAGCTTTTTGTTCTTTTCTCTGTATTTTTCACTCATTTGCCTAATTGCATGGATAGCATCGGTTGTTGATCTTCCAGGCATAAAGCCAAACTGAGTCTCCCCTATTTCGATTATGTCTCTTAATCTTTTTTTCTATTATTTTTTCGTATAGTTTTAGACAGTGTGATATTAGTTTTATGCCCCTGTAATTTTAACAATTGTATGGATCCCCTTTATTTTTGAAGATAGGAACTAGATAGCTCTGCCTCCATTTTTGGGGAACCTCTACATTTCCAAGTATATTATTGTACAGATTTGTGAGAAGATGTATTCCATCATCTCCTAGTGCTTAAAGCTTTCTATTGGAATATCGTCTGGACCCCTAGCTTTGTTGTTTTTCATATGCTTGAAGCATGCGATTATTTCTTGTTCTGTTATAGTGTACAAGGTTTTGACATGGGGAGTGTTCGTCTAGATGTAGTATGTGGGGATTAAAGTTGAGAAGCTCCTGAAAATATTCTTTCCATCTATTCATTATTTTTTTTTCTTTTATTATCAATTTCTACATCTTTATTTACTTTCGGAGCTCCGTTTATATCCCTAGAGTTCTTTTCTCACTGTTTGGCTAATCTGTATATTTTATTTTGCCCTTCTTTATCTAGTTCCTCATACATGTCATCGTATGCCATAGATTTGGCCCTAGCCACCGCCTTTGTAGCTATTCTCTTGGATTTTTTGTAATTTGTCTTGTCATCTGAGTTTTTGGATTTGAACCATATTTTATATAGGGCTTTTTTCTCCTTTATAGTAGTTTGTACCTCTTCATTCCACCACCATAGTTCTTTGTATGATTTGTTGCCTCCCCTTGTCAAGCCTAGTGTTGATTTGGCAGTGTCTATTAATCTGAGGGAAGGTCTGTCTACATTTTTTCACTGACTTGTGAGGAATCTATTGTTTCAATGTTTGCATTGATTGCAAAGGCATCTGTCATTGTTTTTAATTTGCCCCATTTGATGCATGGTTCCAGTTTTATCTTGTTTTGAGTGGATTTATTTGAAATGTGTAAATCCATGACTAGTAGCTTCTGTTGTGCGGCGATATCTTTTCCTGGGATGAATTTGCAGTCTATTACATTTTAATCTTCTGCGAGAGATTAGCATGTCATCTATCTGTGTTTTCCTGGTACCACTTTCGTATGTTATTAAATGACTGTCTTTTTTCCTATAGTAGGTGTTGGTTAAGGCAAGGTCCAAGGCTTGCGCAAATTTCTTTTTCTTTTTTTAAAAAAAAAAGATTATATAATTATGCAATATTTAGTCAAACCCACCTATTACTTTAAAATATACAAATTATTCTGAATTAATCTCTTCTAAATTGAGCCAATTTAAATTTTGAAACAGGCTTAGTCTTGAAAAGCTGGAAAATTAGTTTTCATTTAGGATATTTTAATGATAAATTATTATATAATAGTAATGTTTATAGAGATCTGCAAAACTTATTTCTCTAAACTTCTTGTATGAAGATTTTGCACATTGATACGATACATAAAATATAAGATTACGATAAATGAGTACTTATTAAAATCAGGCTATAAAGCATTCTAGATTTGGAAGGGGTTTATATCAAAAGATAGCATTTCAATAATTGAATGTTGCAAACCATCGTTTTCTTTTGGATATCTCGAGTATTTGCGCAATAAAATTTTATATTCTACATTGTTTTTGTATATATTTTTAATTTTTAAATGGTATTTTTGAAAACCCCTATATCTGATGAATTCTATCAGCAATATAAGATTTGCAATCCGATTTTTAAATAGTTGTATATCATTAAATTATTTTTTTTATCAGTATCACGAAAAAATATTTTATAGATTCAGAAACATTATTTAATATGTAAAGCGAAATATAAATGTTTCTGATTTATCATTAATTCTAGCCGTGCTAGACATTGTTTGTGTTGTTAAATTGTTTAATTTAGATTTTTGAAAATGGCTAACTCAAGATTTTAGCCAAAAATATCACGCTCAGATCCTACTCATAAATAACTGAAAGGTTTGGACCTCTTTTAGCCAAATGTCGAGGCTTAAGTATTAATATCTTGGCTAAAATCTTGATTCAGTCTTTTTTAAATCTCGAATCGTTTATCATCATATATTTGACTCATTTGATGTGTTTGATAATTTTTTTGCGATACATCCAAAGATTTTGATTTAAATTAGTAACTTTAGAAGATCTTCTGAGGCTGATATTTAATATTTTTTTGTCGATATTTATCTAGGTTTCTACGCAAATTTTCAGTATTTGATTAGCGATTGACTTAAATAAGCTTGAATAATATTTGCTAGTGTATTGTCAACCTTCACAAGGATCTGATACAAGGCAAGTTGATTATTTTTAAAATATTTAATATTTGTTACCTTATCATAAATCTCCAGATTCAATATTTATAATAGTTCTTCATCTTCAGCATGTTTTCCGGTGTCTGTAACCATGGAAAAATCTTTTTGTGTTTTATAATGAGACCTAGTAAAAGGTTTATAATTTACTTTTTATTAATTTATTCATCTAAATATAGATCTCTCATAAATAAAACGGTATAACATTTTTATTCTTAAATCCATAGTCTGTCTAGTTTAAGTAAAAAAATTTGATTTAAATATAAAAAAATCTAATATTTTATAAATATCTATAATTCAAACCCTTGAATCAAATAAACCTCAAAATGGCATAGATATACTCTACTTTAATGTAACATTTTTAAAAGATAAATAACACCAAACGGCTTGTAAACAGGTCCTAAAAAACCATATAATAATTATATGAAGATATATATTTAAGATAAACCTTTAAAAAAAGACTAATTATTATTCATCTTCTGATCATTTTAGAAAATTTATATATTTATCTATTATAAACAAATTTTTTTTTTAGAAATAGTCTTGTTGTTTGAAGCCCTACTTATAAGAAATGATTAGAAAATAATAAATTTTATACATTCGACAATTTAAATTATGAATATTCTTCTACAGATAAAAGATCAAGCTTGAAAACCATTCCCTTTGTCTGCAAGCAAAACAATACATCAAAAAATCTTCTATGCTTTTTTTGAATCTTATTTAGATTATATACTTTAATACTAATTTAAAGTCATATACTTTAATTATTCACTGTATACCCCAGACAATATTTTGTCCGATTTTTAAATGAGTTTTTTTAAATATGAGACTAAGGAAATGATTTGAAATCTCAGACATTGTTTGTTAATTATAATTTAATTTATTATTGAATATTGATTATGAGTTATTGCTTTTGGGTGCGACTAAAATACGAATCCCGGTAAACTAAGCACGAATTTAATAAAATAAATATAGTGTTTAACGCCTCAGCTCGTGATGATGAAGAAAATGATAATTTGTTTAAAAAGTAAATGAATTGATAAGAAAAAAAAATTGACCTACTAATTTCTAAACAGAATAAGAAACAAAGAATTGTTAATTTTTTAAAATTTTGCAGAACCATATTTATTATAAACAGATATACAGTAAAAAAAAATCCCGACTACAAGTTTCACTAATATTGAAAGGCATTTTTTATGGCTTATATTACAAATCAAAAAATATTTTGTGGAAATGGAGACTAGAAAAAAAATAATCAATGTTGAAAGTGCCAAAAAAAACTGGTTTACTATTTATTGCATTTTTGATATAATTCATTCTTTCATAAAAAATTACTCTATTATATTATCATACATAAAATAGGTTATTTATAAAATTTGATTTCTAAATATAATTATAAATACTATAATATTTATTTTAAAAAAATGTTAAAATTAATTTTACGCGCACATTTTATTTAAAAAAATAAATTTTTATGAAATATGAACATTAGATAATAATTTATTTGTGTGACCAATTTGCTTCATGATACCCCTTTCTAAATTATTTTTTCTAGCTTTCGATTTACGAAGTTTATCGGTAATTTCGGATATTGTCTCTTTGAGTTTAAGATTCTGTAAAAAAATAATATATTATATTCTCAACCCACTATTAGGGCTTGTGAAACAAAAAATATATTAAAAAATTCATAATAAAACGTTCGCTTTTGACTGTAAATAATAGGTTGGAGCATATTTTTAAAAAAAATGTATCTGTTGATTATTATCCCAATTTTTCAAAATGGCCCGATTAAGATTTTAGCTAAAATAATATAATATAAGCATCGAAATTTGGCAGAGATGTCCAAGCATTTCTGACAGCTATGAGCATTATCTTTAGGCTTGATAATATTAATCGAGTCATTTTTTAAAATCGTCCCGAATCAGGCTTTTCATCAAATGGCTTGAATCCTACTCAAAAAGCTAAAGATTATATATAAAAAAGCTAACCTACTTATAACCAGATGCATCAAAATTTTTTTTAAATTGGCTGGTCCAATATAAAAATGGTTAGGTGGATAAAAACGATTTAAAATCTAAAGATTTGTCAATTTGTTGTCGTTTCTAAAATATCTCGTAGAGGAGAAAATATTTTTCAATTGGTTGAGTTTATATTGACAAATGACCTATATGAACGATCAGTCCGCAAAAAACTGTATAGACACCCTTACAAATATACATTCAATAAAATGATACATACTTCCTCAATAACTTGAGATTTGATATAAGATACGAGTGATTTAAATTCTCCCCTCCAAATGGGTTGGGCGTATAAGGCCAATTCACATTTTGCCATGTATTTCATCAACGATAATGAGAAAGCGGACAATGGCTTATTCTTGACATATTAAAATCAAAACGATTTATTTATGAAAATAAAATTTTAAAAAATAATAAAGTAAACCTGTTTAATAGTCAGGTTTCTTATTTCACTGTAGTGTTTGGTAAAATTTTCATAACATGTGGCATTAATAATTAGAACTTCGACATCGTGTAAGGAAGATTCTTCAGCTATTTTTGTAATATATAAGTTACCCGAAATAAAGAATGCTAAATTACTCGTAAAACAGGGGCAACATTTAAAATTAACCAGCTGAGACGATAAATCTTTCGAAGGCCATGTCATATTATGTTTATCTTTTTTTTTAAAAAAATTTTGAGTTAACAAAAGAGTAATAAAAAAATAATTTGATTAAAATTACCCCAATAGAAATTGAATAAAAAAAATATTCACATTTATCATTTAATTATTAGTAAAAAAATTTCTTGAATTTGTTTTAACAGTTTTTTTTCAATAGTATTCGTTTTTAGCAAAATAATATTGACTGTTTCTGATTAAAATATAGATATCGCATAATTTGATTAAAACTATATGTCAATATGATTTATTTTGAAGAATTTCCTGGCCGGGTTGGATTTCCTTAAGTATTAACTCTTTATTTGCAAGGTATTACTATACTGAGGTTAAAAAAATGATAATATTTTCTAATCTAAATTCATAAATATCGAAATAAAATATGTTTTTTTAATATTAAAATCGTAATACTTTTAACTATTTTTAAATTATTTTCATTGGCGATTTTTGGGTTGTTATATGAATTAGATTTGACCATTTTTTGGACAGCAATTTCTGAAGGTTCTTCCGAACTGTCCTCATTTGGAGGCGAAGAAATGCTAAATTCAGTTAAACTTTTAGCCTAAAATAAAAGCAACATAAAATATTTAGATATAAATTTAGCTAAGTTTAATATCATTATTGCATAAGGTTCGAAATCGCTAAAAAATGAAGTAAAATTTTAAATATATATTCTTAAAAATCTCTAAAATAACTCAATTGAAATATAAGTATTTTATTTCCTAACATCTACCAATTTTATTATCAATATTATTTTATATTTCGGGGATAAATGTGAAATATTTTCAATTTATTGTGAGAACCTTATTTTATATAATTTAACCTTGGGTGTGCCATGACTAGCCGATATATTGGAATCAACTGACCCATCTTGATCAGTAGATATTGATATTTGCTGCAATGATTTTAGATCGTCACATGTAGGCACCACTACTTTACTATCGTGAACGGATTCCACTTTCGCTTTGTCATTCCGCGATATGTACATCTCTAATACTGCTATCTTGTTTTTCAGGCTTTTATTTTCCCGATTCATGCTTTAAGGGAAAATCATATTAATAGTATTTTTTTAAAAAAAAAGAATGCATTAACTAGCCATAATAAAATATTGGTTTTTACTTCAGATATTTATAAGATGTTTTATGATTGTCAGGGTTAATTTTCAAGACATTTTCTTGTCCTACCTGGATATCATTCTCTAGTTTATTTTGGGCTGCAATATTAAATTGTAAGTCTTCTGACAACTTTTTGTTGATATGCTCAAAATTCTGCATCTCTTGCAGTAACTCACTGATTCTTTGTTCATATTGATTTCTTTTTTTAACATTAAAATTTTTTTAAAAAGATTATTTCTTTTTTCTGTTCTTTCAAAAAGTATTGGATTAAAATATAGTTGAAAAATGGCAAGCTTACATTAATGCAGACGTTTTTAGTTTCCACCTATGATCGACATCTTCGATCATAGATTTGGTTAATGCATCCCCATTGCGAATAGCTTCTTGTGAATTACATTGGGCCATCTTTTCTTCTGAGCTCATCTTGACCTGGGTCATCAGAGCATATAAATCTTTATTGTCTTGGTTCAGGCTTATAACTTGTTGCTTCCAAAAATTAATCTGGGAAACGTAATCTTTTTGATCTAATAGAAATTAAATTAAATATAGTATAGGGCAAATTTTTTTAAGAAAGTTTTTAAACTGTTATCCGTGTCAACGTCAATTTGCTGCACTTGATATTCATTGTGTTGATTGACATCGCAAGGAGTTTTGTTTGAATCTATGTATTGGTTAGCATAAGAAAAACTGTCCTGGATAATATCGGATGCTTCTTCCAAGATTAAGTTCAGGCTATCAAAATTCTGTTTAAAAAAAATAAGTATTTTATAAAAAAAAGACTTTAATTATTTACAGGCATTTCGATTTGAAAGGAACGATCACCATAGGACTCCTCCCGGTCAAAGGAGCAAGTGTTAAGAGAGTTGAAGGTTGTTGACGATTTATTCTGCTCAAGCATCTTAATATAATAATCCACTATTATTTTAAGGTGGGTTTGTAGTAAGTTAGCTGCATGCAAGAGCTTTAAAAATTTATCATCACGAGGGACGGGTTCTTGTGAAAAACCTAAGGTGGTAGAATCAACAATTGTAAACTGAGACATGGATTCCTCGCTTGCATTACCTTTGTTGTGATTTGTAAAAATTATGTAATTATTTTATTTAACAATGAAGATCGTTATTTTATTTAAGCCTGTAATATTTTATTTTTTGGATGAAATTATAATTTGTTAAAGTTAGTCATGTAAAAGATTCGTTTTTTAAGGGTGAAATTTAAGTTTATTCTTATTGTGAATAATAACAATTTAGTCCTTGTATTTTTTTTGGGCAAAAGTAGTGGAATTTTTTTTCCTTTGCGGTTATTCATCAATATTTTTGTATTATAATGTTATAAAGATACACTTATCATCATAATATATATGCCATATTTAGGTTTTTTTATTTTTAAACAACTCTATGTTTAGTATACTTTCCTATTGTTTAAATTTTATAAGTGTATTAAATTCTTTTATTATAAATTTTTCTATAAAGCAGATAATAAATATAAATTACCAATGTCATTAGATGTTCTCTTAGGACATTTATAATGTGAACTAGGAGATTCTACAGAATACACAGATTTTTCAATATAAATAATTGGATATTATTAATTACCAAACTCAGTACTAAACTTAATTAATGCAGGACCTTTGGGAAATTATATCATCCAATAAATTGTCCCTATCAATGAGATCAGCTAAATAATAAATATATTACAAATTCAAATGCTATATTTTATTCATTAAACATCTCATTTAAATCTATTGGAATACATTCTCCATCCATATCTAAAGAAAAGAGGACTTTTGTAACCTTGGTGTTACAGCTTCTACCAGATAGCATATCCTGATAGTATGGCCATGAGATGTGATGACCAGCCCCTGACCCACTTTCAAGTTTGTTCAGCTTGCTCTCTCATGAAACAATCTCTAAAAATTTTCCAAAGAGATTAAAGAAAGGATACTAAAAGGGTATATAAATATAATAATATATATGCACAGTTTTTACAAGGCACACCACACTTGTGATAATATACTCCATATTTTATTTTTATATAAAATATTTTTATAACTAAAGGAATAAAAGCACTTTTATCTATCTTCTATAAAAAATTATAATTTTAACTTGATTCATTGGTTTTATATCTTCAAAAAATGTAGCCATGGATTTTGAATTCATTTCAAATAATTTAAAATTAGCATGTAAAATATTTTGTGCTATATTCACCAGTATTTAACGAATCAATATTACAAAATCACGCCAAAAATACAAAATGATTTGTATTTTTAAAAAATCGCGGCAGCTATTGCGATTCAAGTCGCTGTTGTATTTATCGCAGCTAAAATCGCGATCGCGCCTCTATGATAACCATTGACCATTATCTTTTTATAGAATGTAGAATTCTGGAGGGATAGAACTGTTGCAAAAAGGCTTTGTTGGTCGTGAGAGTCGGGCAAGAGGAGCTTCTGGTGACTCCTTCTAGCATGCCATAAATGTTCTCAAGCAGACATGATTATAGGTTAGAGAGGTGAGCTAACTTTGATGTTTGCAAATAACTTTATCAAGAGAGGTTATCTAAGAGGTTGGAGAAAAATATTTTTAGGCCGAATGTACAAGTTTAAAGCCGATAATTATGCAGATTTCGTTTTCCTATATAAAAAATTAGAAAGGACCAGGCCAACAATTTGTATAAAATATATTTTAATGGCCAGAAATGATGATTGATTTTTTTTTTGAATTTAGACATTCATTATTAAATTAATTCAAAATTTTTTTATTTATTTTTGAATTCTTAATATCTTCTTTAAAATTATAATTTAAAAAATAATTTTACTTTGTTGACAAAATGATGGCGAAATTGCTGTCATGGCATCGTGCATTATTTTGGGGAGTTGCAAGGTCTAATAATGGAAAAATGATATGATTAATCGATTTTTGCCTTTATTAAATAAATAGGATATTTTTTCCCAACTTATAACTGAATGTATAAAACTTGAGACCATTAGATTAGAGGGCCCCAGTTCTGGCACTGATTTATAAAAAAAATTACGAGCACTCTTATACATTTAATTTCAATAAAGATATATACAGATATTTTTTAAATTCTAATAGTATAATAAATTTTAACATTAATCAATGTTTTATTCCTTTTAAAAATATTTTTTGTGTTGTGACTACTTGGCAAAGAACGGGCTATTTTAAAAAAACTTGCTGGATCCAAAGAAGGATCTGGGGAAGGTAAAGTAATTCTCTAAAACATCTATCTCAATAGTCTTAAATTCAATTAACCAATATCGAGCCAAATTGCTATAGAACTAATTTTGACTAAAATATTATAATATTAGTTTGCCTAATCATTTTATTTTAAATATCTATTTAAAACTATATATCATATTTATTTATCTTCCTTATTTTCGAAAGTTTGTAAATTTAATTCTTTTTGGTTTTAGATACAGCCATATCAAAAAAAAAGTAAATAAAAAATTTAATTTACATTTTTTTTAGTTATAAATAAAATTTTAAAACAATAAATAATTGTTAATAATAGCCTCTATTCATTAGTCATTCGTGCCCTTTTTCAAATTCAGTAATTTATTCTAAGACAAAGTGCGACCTCATATCATGCTAAATTGATTGAAAAAAAGTGTTTCAAAAAAGGCATAACGATCGAATCTTTATATTTATTATTTTTTGAAGCTTTCTTTTTTTTTAAAAAAAATAATAATATTAGAGAAACATAAATTTGAGGTTGCATAAAATTAACTTTAAAATTAATTACCTGCAATTTAAACATATTTTTCAAAAAATAATTTGTTTTTACCTCTTGCGTATCTTGTTGTGATAAGGCTTGATGCGAATTTTCGTTTGATATAATGTCGTGAATAGCATACCTTAATTTATTATTATTTTTTACAAATTATAATCCTCACAAAAAAAAGAAAAAAGGTATATACTTTTGGTTCAATTTGGAGAATAGAGATATAAGTTTTGGATCTATTCTGCATGATTCCTAAAAAAAACATAAAAATATTTTTTTCGTGAAAAGCAAATATAAACCTGAATTAATTGTTTCATATCGTGAACTTGAAACTTCAAGTCCACGTTTTGTTGCTGGTATTCGCGTAATTCCTAAAATATGGGATAATCGAAGTTATGAAAAAAAAAATATAAAGGGTTAATTGTTTGCTTCTTATATTGGTATAATATATGAGGTGAATTGTTAGAAAAAGGAAAATAAATCCTTTTTTTGGAATGGCTAATCCTAGATTTTAGACAACGTTATCATTGTTGCCACCGGAAAGTATTCTATATTTTATTTTAAGACATAAATTGCGGAGACTGGAAAGTATTCTTTATTTTAAGACACAAATTATTGAGACTCTTTTAGGGCTCATCTTCAGACGATGGAATCCCTATGCGAAGTTCCATTTCTTATACGACGATGGGCGCAGAAAATGACCATCATCATGCTATGATGGTTGTTCCATAGGGCACACCTGCTAAGACATAGTATTACAATGCCTGGTCAATATTGGGCCTATTCAAAACCGGAGAGCTTATAGGTTAACTAAAGGGGGTACTAAGGAGCATATGATAGAACCTGTTGAACATCCGTTATCAACGCCTATGATCGGGGTTATGCCAAGGTTTGCACCAATGACGACGTTGCCGATAAGAGCAGAAGGAGAACTCACGAACTCAGAAACTTTGTATTTAGAAAGTGCAACACTTGAAAATTTATTTTAGTAAAAATGGGAGTTGGTGAGCATATTGAAGGGGAAGTGATGTCCTGGAATATAGAGCGGATGCCATCAAGACCATGGGCAGAATCTTGATGAAAGGAACGTTTCCCTCCCTCATTTCTTCAGAAGTAACATGTTGAGTGAGGTTGTTGGGATATTGGGATAATGGTTGCAGTAGGGTGTTTTTGACAGAGCTTAATATATGTATCATTGGAAGGCTCGGCAAGAGTCATGTGTGGGAACCAATCATGTGCACCTTTTATGTTGAGATTGTCAATTTTCTTGCAGATCAAATTGGCCTTCATCTCAATCAGTGAGGGTTTTCTTTTGTTTTGACAAGTAAATACATCATGTATTCATAGAGGTGAGGGGCAACAATGGATGCAGTCTCCTTAATTTGCTGGGTAAAAGATTTATGTGAAGTATTGTCGGGCACTCTGAAGGTATCCATAGAAAAGGAATTTTATCCATTCATACTCATTGCTAAAGTTTAGCAATAGGGAGGATAGACAATCAACGAAAGATTTTGCAAATAGCAATCTTGCACCTTTGGGGATCCTTTAAATGATATTTGTTTGGAATGGTCAAGAAAAAAAATATGAGAAGCAGGAATTTGAATTGAGAAGGGTGGGAACAAAATTTCTGGAAGAATAATCGATTGACTGATATGAGACAGTGGAGCATAGCCTGAATGTGTACATCTGACTGAAGGAGGTCCATGAACTTGTAAGCATCCATCTTTTTTAATATGTACTAACTTCAGACAGGAAGGACATATTTGTGAAAAATATAAGAGAAAAATTGGTAAGAAATTCTTTTTTGAACAATGACGCAAAATATTAGAGGGATATAACTTCATGTTATGGAGCAGCGCATGTAATGATCTGAACGGTGGTGACTACCACAATAAAGGGCACAAGTGCAAAAAAATGTATACAAATGAATAACTTCAAATTTAACCATGAAGACATATATCATTGGTATGTTTTGCTGTATACAATAAGTCGCACATGAATTATGAATAATATTGAAACGCGAAAAACTTAATAACGAATGCAAAATATAAGTGATGTTCAGAATAAGAGGTTTTAATTAAATAATAATAATTTATTTTTGAAAAAGTTCAGAGTTCATCGCAAATGGATTAAGTAAAATTGCTTATAGTATTTTTTAAAATGCTTTTAAATGCAAATTAAATTAACCTTGTATTTTAAATAAAAAAAATTATTATTGCACAATAAAAAAGGATTTATCTCTGAATTAATATTTTAGTGTTTCAAATTTTGATTACAATTATTATAATTATAAATATATTTTTTAAATATTATAAAACAAATACATTAATTTAAATATCAAATATTATATATACATACATCTTATATTTAGTATACATTGTCATAGTGTATGTTATTATTTTCTCAATTCAATAACAGGCAATTTTTTTAAGATTTTTATATTTTATCTTTAACTAATATGATTATACTTGTATCTCACGAGAAAATCTATAATTATCGAAACATTTTAATTAATATAGGGACAAGTTGAACCAAGGACCTGCAGAGCATTTTTTGGTCTCAAAGAACTCTATTCTTTCAAGATTTTTATACCAAAATTTGACATCACAAAGTAGCTTAGAGATTTTCTTAATATTTTTTCCTGTTTCAGTGTAATCAACAATTTAGACTCAACCAGCAAAGGAAAATAAAAGCTTTTTAAAATAAAATCATGATTAATAAATCTTTCCTTTATTGAAATAAAAATGTATAATAAGGGGAATAAAAATGTCCATTATATAAAAATCCTCAATCGTAGATGCATCAATATTTGCTAGAAACTACCGAGGTTTAAAAATTTTAATCCCAAACATATTAGCAAACTCCTTTACTTTCTCACATGAAATTTTTCATCCACATTCTCTGATATATGTTAATATTTCAAAAATATCTTTGCTCTATTCATAGCTTCCCTTAAATCCAAATCAATTTTTTGTATGTCATAAGTATAATTGAATAAAAAAAATTTTATTTATTTTTTAAGGGGGAATGGGAGGGGGCGGGGTATGCCAACGCAACTGTTACAACCTTATCCTATAATAGATTTTATATGTAAACTTTAAAAAATTATCAATAAATGTTTTAATTATTTTAAAATTGAGTTAATTGTATATTTATAATTTAAAATATTTAAATCATTCTATAAATATCAAGCTAACATCTTTGTCCATTATAAGGTGATAAATCTGTTAAGTATAGCTATCTTAAATGCCTTAATAAAATATTTATATTGTACAATTTTTATTGGTTATATCGATGTCCGATTTGTGTAATATATGTAGTCTAATTGTTGAATGACTGTAGCTGGGATTTTTCGCGATTTTTTGGGAAGAAATTCTCGCTAAATGATTCCATAGATAATCTTCGAAAATGATGAAAGATTGGGCAGGCTGTAAGGAAAGTTTTATATGCTTTTTATGTTCATAGATGCTTTATCAAGATTAATTAAAAATAGCAATATCAATTGTATATTGGAAATTCATATAAAGTTTATGAAAAATATTTAAAAAACAAATTAATAAGTAATGAAGACATTATTTTATTAAAAATAATAGAAGCGTTTCAATCCCAAATTTTATGCCAATACTCCCGGAGATTGGCTATCGGCGATGGTAACTGTTTCTATCGCTCTATGTCATTAGCTATTTATGGACACGAAGATGAGCATTTATATATTCGTCTTCTATTTATAATAATAATAAAACCATAATTGAAGAGCAAATTGTTTTGGCCAATTATATAAAAATTTTACGTGTTTTAGATATAAATGAATTTTCCCAGCTCTTGCATCTTTATGCAACGAACGCAGCTTTAAAACTACCATTCATGTCTTATTGTCCACCAGGTGTTGGGATAGGATATAGTCGATACACCAAAGTTATAAAAGGATATGATGTTAAAGCATTTTCGATGACTGATATTAATATCATGTGGACTTGCATGATAGGCTATTGTTACTTGCAACTATTGTTGCATTTAAAAAATTATAAAAAAAGTAAAATTTTCATTTTTTAAAGAACGCATGTTGTTTTTTTTTACCATTAACAATATTTATTTCAAAATAATTTTTTTTTTATTTATAAATAAATATATTTTTTTTCATAAATTAGATGATCGAATTAAATATATTTTTTTTCAAAAATTAGATGATCGAATTAAACCCTACTGGAAATTGTGAAATAGATACTATTGCAGGTAAAAAATATATTTTTTTAAGCCAAATATTTATTTATGGTATTAGTCTCTCCTATGATCGAATCAAGCCCTACTGGAAATTATGAGATAGATACAACTCTTGCAGGTAAATAATATTATTTATTATTATTACATACCTTTTGTAGTAAATGTTAGATATTCGTTATTCTTCATTTTAAAAGAATGGCTAAATAAATACGAAATTTCTAATGCGACAAATTATTCAATACACCGTTCTAAAAAATCGAAGGACCCAATACTTAAGTCTACAATAATGTAAGAACGACTTTATTACCAATGTTATGAGGGCAAGGTCAAACCATCCAAATCAAAAGGTTTTAATTTTATTAACCCTTCAATAGTCCAGTGAAAAAAATGACGTAAATCGATCTTTCTATAATGCAGGATATATCACGAATCAAGAAAATCTACAATTATCCAAAGAGAATCTAGAACTACCCAAAGAAAATCTACAATTATCCAAAGAGAATATAGAACTACCCATACAGGATCAATTACAATTACCTAAAACCTTGTCATTTCACAAATTGCATTCAAAATTATTATAATTGTATCTATTTTTATTATAATAATATATTTAAATAGTGTAATCATATTTAAAATACAAATGTTATGAAAAAGAAATAAATATTTGCTTAAAAAGAGTCTCAATTTATCCAGTTTATTGTAATGCCTATAGTATAAAAAGAATTAAGATATAATCTATTTATCTAAGTTTTGAGTTGTTTATTTGGTCATTTTCATGGAATTCTTCTGCTATTATCTATTTTTAGTGTAGACATATTATATTGTGAAAATTAGATTAAACATGAAAATTTTAATTAATTAGGAAAAAAACATATTTATAGCTTAATAAAAATATTTGCTTATGAAGAGTCTCAATATCATTCTAGAGTTCCATCTTGTTATAACCTAAAATAATTTTTACTTATGAAAAAAAATATATTTATTTATAAATAAAAAAAAAATTATTTTGAAATAAATAAATATTGTTAATGGTAAAAAAAACAACATGCGTTCTTTAAAAAATGAAAATTTTACTTTTTTTATAATTTTTTAAATGCAACAATAGTTGCAAGTAACAATAGCCTGCATGATATGCCCAAAAAATTTCGCTGCCTTTTTTCAAATCATTTTTGCTATTTGCAAAAGAAGACATCATCATCCAAATTTGTATATATAGATTTGGAAAATCGAGTAAAATCTCAATCTATAAAACTATCTGCTTATAAAACACCTAATTCTTTAGCACTTTCACATTCTCCACCTTCAGATCATTAGATGGAAAAGGTAATCCAGAAAGAGGAAATGCTCTAGAGTGAGAGGTGTTTTAATTGAAAATATTCTAGATGGAGATTTGTTTTTATTTCCCAGTTTATAAATATGATCTGAAGGTGGAGAATGGGAAAGTGTTATAAAATGAGGTGTTCTAGAAAGAGATAATAGATTGAGATTTTACTGGAATTTCCAAATCTATATATACAAATTTAGATGATGATTCTTCTTTTACAAAGAGCAAAAATAATTTGGAAAAAATGCAGCGAAATCTTTTGGGCATATCATGCAAGTCCATTTGATATTAATATCAGACTTCGAAGATACTTTAACATCATGTCCTTTTATAACTTATGTATATTGACTATATCCTATCCAAACACCTGATGGGCAATAAGACATTAATGGTAGTTTTAAAGCTGCGTTCGTTGCATAAAGATGCAAGAGGTGGGAAAATCCATTTATATTTAAAACATCACGTAAAATTTTTATATAATTGGACGAAACGATTTGCTCTACAATTATGGTTTTATTATTATTTCAATGCCTGTTAGAAGGCGAATATATAAATGCCCATCTTCATGTCCATAAATAGTTAAAGACAGTGATAAAACAGTTACCATCGCTGATAGCTGATCTCGGGGAGTATTGACATAAAATTTTGGGTTGAAACGCTTCTATTATTTTAAGTGAAATGTCTTCCCTACCTATTAGTTTGTTTTGTAAATATTTTTCATAAATTTTATAATGAATTTCCAATACACAATTGATATTTCTATTTTTATTAATCTTGGTAAAGCATCATCAATGTTATAATATAAAAAGCATATAAAACTACTTACAACCTGCCCAATCTTTCATCATTTTCGAAGATAATCTAGGGATGCATTTAGCGCGAATCCATCTCCGCCAAAAATCCCATCTACAGTCATTCCAACATTTATACTATGTATAATACCCAAATCGGACATCGATATAAATAATAAAAATTGTGCAGAATTCTAAATACAAATTGTATAATTTTATTAATTGCTTTTAAGATAGCTATATTTACCATCTTATAATAGACAAGGATGTTAGCTTGATATTTATTAGCTGTTTGAAATCAAATTTGCAATAAAAAAATTGTCAATATATTTGAGTATGATATATTTTATTAAGAAAATTAATTTCAATTATTCGAATAATTCTAATCGAATACAAATAGTAGATTTTATTATTCGTATGAATACGAATAGTAAATTATTTGATTCGTTTAAACGAATCGAATATGAATAATGCACTATTCGATTCGATGCGTTTTTGAATAGGTCTAATATTTATAGAATGATTTAAATATTTTAAAATATAAATATACAATAAAATAGATAAAAAAAATATATAAATAAACATTATTTTGATAATTTTATAAAGTCAAGATATGTGCAAGAAAGAGGCCTTCTAATCTTTTTATGAATATTTATAATGAGTCTCTATTATCTTAATTCTTTTTATAAAATTATATTTAATAATATTTGTGGAATATTGCTATTTCTAATTGATTTAAAGATATATTTATTGTCAAATGATGGAAACTTCAATTTTTTTCGTTTTATGTTTATATAAGTTAGTTTACACAAAATGAGTCAAAAAATATTATTTAAAACTCCAAATTAGTTTTTTTTATGTTTATATAAGTTAGCTGAGTCAAAAAATAATATATTTTTTAAAATCCAAAAAAAATGACTAAACTGAGAATAAATATCATAACTTCAAAAAAAATGATGGAAACTTCAAATTTTTTTCGTTTTAATATATAAGTTAATTTACACAGGAGTCAATAAAAATAATATTTTTTTTAAAACCCAAAAATATAAAAAAAAGACTAAACTGAGAATGGTCATTATACCCAAAAATAATGATGGGAACTTTTTATTATTTTATGATATATAAGTTTGTACCAAATAAATTAATCCAGAGCAAAAAATTATGATTTAAAATTAATTTTAAATTTATTACGCCATCTAACAGAAATTTATTTATGATTTTAAATTTTTTTGATGTGTGTTATTTTCTCTATTAGTGGTGTGCCAATATTAAATATCAGACCGGATGTGATTTAACGTTTTCTAAAAATATTGGATCGGGCCTATACGTGTAAATTGATCTGATTACTTTCTCTTTTTTTTTGATATTTTTCATGTTATGTATATTTATTTTACATAATTATAATTTTATGTACATTTATTTTACATTATTAAAATATTTTCTAAATAATTTTTTTTCCAATTGCAAATGCA
Source organism: Gordionus sp. m RMFG-2023 (assembly GCF_954871325.1). Classification (NCBI taxonomy): domain Eukaryota; kingdom Metazoa; phylum Nematomorpha; class Gordioida; order Chordodea; family Parachordodidae; genus Gordionus; species Gordionus sp. m RMFG-2023. Next base: position 43,735,937 of record NC_088777.1, on the reverse strand, counting down.
CAACACCTCCTAAATTTTATTTATTTTTTAAAATAGATTTACAGTATTTTAAAAGTTTTTATATATAGAAAGGAACACCCAAAGTTTTATTTATTTTAAATCTTTTTAAATAATAACGCCTATTTTATTATTTATAATTTAAATAAAAGAATTCTTTTCAATAATGTATCTGAATTATGGATTTTACAAAAGATAAAGATAATTGCAAAATGTGATATCTTCATTTTATACTACCAATATCTGTAAACATTATTGCTTGGTTGGGTTATGATTGACCCATTTGTTTATCGACAAAAGATTGGGTAAGTATGAAGCCCACTATTTTATAAATGCTAATTTTATATTTGTGTTCTTTATTTAGATAACTTGAATAACATTGATTCAATATTGGAGAATTAATGCTGAAAAGTATACAACTTTGTTAAAACTTGTATGTATTTATGGCACCTTTCGCAACAAGTGTCCCATCTGAGTCTGCCTACAGTATGGCAGTGGATATAGATAGTCAACATCGTAGAAGCTTATTGCCAGAAAATCTAGAGGCTCTCATATTTATTAAAAAAATCTAATATATTATAATTTTATATATTAAATATTACGATTTTATAATTCATACCAACATAAAATGGATATATTATTAAATATATTTTTTTTATCTATTATAATATAATTTTTTTTAAATACATAATTCAGCATAAAAAATTTTGATTTCACATTTGGTTTGGGTGGTGAAAAATCAGTTTAAATATTGGATCGGTATTGAACCAATAAGAAAATATTGGATTGCTGGAATATATGTGGATCAGCACAGCCCTATTCTCTTTATAATATATCTGTTCTATACATATTAAAAATTTATGGACTACTTTTTCTTCCATATTCTATTTTATTTATATATTTAAAATATAATTGATAGGCTATAAAATAAAAATAAATTTTGCCTATCTATTCTCAGTTTAGTTACACCTACCCTTTTTATAAATATCTTTAAATAGAACATAAAATTTGTATATAAATATTTATAATATATTAAAACTTATACTATCAATATCATTTAATTTCTTACAATGTTAGCTATAATATGATCTATTAGGACAGCAAGCCAAAGTTGATGGACAAGCTGAAATTTCTGTTGTTGGTTTGATATTAAATTCAAAAAGATCTTTAATTTTCTCCAGATATGGATAATCATATTTATAAATGATATATTTTCTGAAATAAATTTGTGTAAAGAGCATTTATGTATCCATTATAGTATTCCTTTATTTTAAAATAAATAATATAAAGTTTTTCAATCTTGTTGTTACAAATTTTATGTAGATGAATCAATTCATCCTTTGTTAAAGATATTTTGCATTAAAATATTTTATGAATGTTTCAATTCATATTTTTTTTGGTATGTAATAAAGATGGATTTACTTTTTAATTTTTTTGCCAATAATATATAAACAAATTTAGAGTGTTTTGTATTGTTTTATTAGCACATACTTATGCCACTAGTATAAAATTACAAATGCACAGAAATAAAATAATACATCAGTGTTCAGGTCTAATCTGATTTACATTTATATTAAAATATAGTGTGCTCTCTATCATATCTCTTTCAAAATCAATTAAGATATTACTGAAAAACTTATTGAGTTTTAAATTTGTTTATTTACAACAAATATAAAAGATTTTATACCAAAATATTATTATAATTTCTGAAATTTCTACTATTAGGCTTTATATTATCTACAATCAGGGGCTAATATAATTTTATTTATCATCAAGATAGGAACTTGAACTAGTCAAGGGTTGGTAAAATATTAAAAACTAATGACCCTAACTTACAATTAATTTTAAAATACTTTTAAAAATTGTATTTACTTTAAGGCAAACATTTAAAGAAATATAAAATATCGTATTAACTAATTATGTAATTATATTAAAAATTTTTTTAAATTAGATAAGTTATTGGTTTACTTTTTCATACTGCTTGATTGATTTTGCTACACTTTTACCATATAGATTGATCACTTATAAATATAACTAATTAAAAATCAAAGCATAATTACTTGAATTGTCATTATTGTACATGGCATTTTCTGAGGGGCTAAAAAAAATAAATGAATTTGTATAAAACGATATATAAAACATTAAAATAAAATAAGAATTTTTAAAAAATAATTAAAATACATAATTGATACTAAAAAGGGACAAATATTTTTATTTAAAGTTTTCCAATTATATGTTTAATACCTTTTATACGATGTCTCGAATGAATATTTAGAGCTATTAAGAGATTCCATTTTCAAATATTGCGCCGATTGGGATTCAAGGATTGCTGTTTTTAAAATAAGAATGTTTTAAATAATAAGCGTTAAGTAAGGTAAACCTGTTGAGTGCAAAATCTTAATAAGCTGTATAAGTTTATCTTAGTCGAAAAATATGCAAAATAAAATGAAACGTATTTTCAAAGCGATTAGAGATACATTTTTTTCAAAATATTTTACTTCCAAACAACACATTATTATTATGATACAGCTGATTTTTTATATTTTAATATATAACTTGTGCAAAAGGTACTATATTCCAAATCAATGTTACGTTGAAGCTAATATTATTTACTTATTAAAATTAAAAAGTATATGAAGTACTTACAGGACTAAACACTTTCAAATAGCCTATACAAATAGAATAAGCAAATTGAATATTTAATGGATAAGAATTCTAAAAAAAAGTCAATACTAAAATACTTAAATTACGAAATAAATTTATATATTTATATTATTAAATTTACATTAATAAATGTAATGATATAAAACATGCCAGGCATTTAATATATGTATTATAATACATGTTTTATAATACATGTTTTATAATACATATTTTATAATACATGTTTTATTATAATGAATTAAGATATGCATTTAATTAGAATTTTATTAGATGGTAATACAAATAAATTTGTGATAAATAATTTGCAAAGTTTTTATGTTTATATTAATTTAATTATGATATAAAACCAGATATCTTAGAGCTGTTTTTTTGATTTTATTGAACTACGCATTTAAACCTTAAACCTTATTTCAGCTATCATTATTAAAGATATATGATGCTTCCTTTCGTTATTATTGTAACAAGAATACCATTTTTACCCAAGCTCAATCCTGGCTTAGTACAATTTTGGAAGTGAAAAATTGATGTGGACTCAATTAAATATTTTTTAAAATTATGTTAATTTATTTATTAAATTAACCAATATCACATGTCATTTACTCTAACATACAGTAGCCTCACTAGGGGGGGGGGGCGCATGTGATAAGCCCCCTGAAAATTTTTAATTTTTGGAATATATATATATAATATAATTTTGATAATGTTAGTTTAAAAAAAGGTAATTTTGAAAATATATTTTGAAAATATCTTATAGGATTTTGAGAGTGTAATGGCGTGTAACGCCCTGATTATATGTAGTTAATTTCAATATCAAAATATTTTTATTGTATATTTTTTAAATTATAACTTCTATATATTTCAATTTCCTCCAAAAACAAAAATGTAAAAAATTATATATTTTAACTAATTGATAATAAAATTGAAAGGATGTGTGTTTCAAAAAATTCTTTCAAAGGTCTTTCTTTTCCATGCGTCACCTTCATATATTTTAAATATATGACAGCGTTTATTTAAGATTATGAGAAATTTAAATTGATTAGACCTAGACCAATTGCATTAAAATCTAAAAGACTTTCAGCCAATAAGAATCTTTTAGTTTTTACCAAACTATGTGATTCCGGGTAAGTTCCAATACTAAGTCCGTGAACCGCTTCAATAATTAGTTTATTGCTATGTTATAAAGATATGGGTTGATCTATGTTTAATTATAAGAAATACTATATTTTATTAGACACCAAACCCACTACATTTGATAAAATAGGCTACTGATACTGAGAACTGAAGTTGCCAAGTATTTTTAGTTTTTAAATAACTAAGCGGTTCATAAGCCCTAGTATCAAACCCGTGAACCGCCTTAGTGGTTAGCTTATGATTATGCTACAAAGATAATGGTTACGGTTTATATTCGATTTTAATTTCATTTCTTTCTTAAGATTCTTTTATGTGTTTTATTTTGAGATGTAAAATTTTACAATTCTTTTTATAGAATTGTGAAAACCAAAAGTTTATTTCTATTTTACTACCAATATTTTCAATAGTGTAGATAATATCTAAAATAGATTTTAAACTTGTATCAGAATTAGTGTTTAAAGAAATTGGCCTTTAATTTGCTAGTAAATTCAACCATCGTTCATTTTTAGGAACCCAATTATCTTATGATTCTTTTGGTTCGAAAATTTTTTATTCCCTTTTTATATAAATGTAATGCTTTTTAGTTTCATATATCACTTCAGCGTCTACATGACAGGATTTTTACTGGAAACTAACCCCCTTCAAAAACCTTTGCCTACCCCCCTAAAAATTCTCGCCGCCTTCGGCGGAGGTGTCTTCCTATTATTATTTTCACCTTTTGAAATATCTTTTTAAATTACATTACAAAGGATAGCAGAAAGTTTTATTTGGAAAACAATGTGTAAGATTGTTTATATAGATCTGGTCGATGAATTGTATTATAATAATTCTATAATAAAAGTATTAATTTTTACAGCAATAAATTTTGTCCTATTTGATCTCAAAATTTAATAGATAACTCCCCAATTTTTTCGCAAAATGTATATTTTAAGGTCAGACTCCCATTAAAGCAGCCTACCCCTTCAAAAAAATAGGATGCATACTGTTCCTACCCCTCCCGTTCATGTAGATGCTGTATCACTTATATTAAAAACAAATTAATAATAAAATTTAGAAGATAAGGAAAAATTAAAATTTTTTTTTTAATGATATACCAAAAAATCACTTACTAGCAGGCACAGTGCAACCAGAGGGGGGCTTCCCGCCCTCCCCTATCGCAAGTTTGCCTCTTCTCGCAAACGCTGCTCATAAAAATTCCCCCCTACACACTATCCAACCACCACTCCCCCCCCCTCCCCAAAAAATTTATACAATATCATAATAAGTGAAAACCGAAAATTATTTTTATATTTCCCTAATTTTAAATATCTCAAATATTTTAATTACATGAATATTATTTCTTTTTATTTATAATTAAGCTAAAATTATAAAATGAGATAAAATTAAAATTAATCAAAATTTGACTTTCATTTAAAAACAAACGCATTTAAGGTGTTGGTAATTATAGGTATGAACAGAGTTGGGCAGGTCCTCCGGAAAAAGAATCTAGATACAGATTCTTTTTAAAAAAATGAATCTTAGTTACAGATACTAGTATCTTTTTCAAAATATTAAAAAGATACAAGATAAAAGATACTTGTATCTTTTACTAAATTAGAGTATCTTAAATACAAGATACTTTTAAATTATCATAACCAATTAAATTAGAATAGTTCATAAAATACAGTTTTTATTATTTATTTGTGAAGAATATAGCATATACATATAAGAATGAATATTTGCAATAATTAATAAAATATTTATTGATGAATTAATCATAATAACCAGGGATTAATAATATTAATTTTTGCCCATTAATAGCTTAAACAGGGAAGGGAGAGTAGTATATTTAATGGGAGTTAAAAATGTGCAAATAAGAAAAAAAATTTAATCAAATGATTTATTAGAATTTGCAGGTTATCTTCTGTGTTGTTTTAAATATAGCTTATATTCGGAGTATATGGATAAATGGCATCTTTAAAAAAATATACTAGTTTTATTTTATTCATTATCTTTAAAAAGTATTTATCATTACTTGTTTGTGATATTTATGTATTTTTTATTTAGTTTTATTTTCTAATATGACTTATTAATTCTTGCATTTGTAATATCATATATAGTATATAAATATATTTTAAATCTTTTTTCATATTTTTTTTATATATTTCTTGCAAAATTATTAATTATATATAAAAAATATGAAAATAATGTACAACATTATATTATTTAATTGTCAATTACATAGCAATTTTCTTTAATGCATTTTAAATTAATTAAATTTTGTAAATAAATACTATAATGTAATTTTATTTATATCATAAATAATAAAAGTAACTAATAAAGTTAAATTCTACCTTATTATAATTATTTTATTAAGAGCCTTTTAAAATTATCTAATATTATATATCAATTGTAGCTTAAATATTTCCTTTAATAAGAACTTGCTAAAATAATTAAATATAAAATATATTAGGGATGTGCAGATATTTTTTATCTGATCAATTCGGACCGATATTTTACCCATTTTAAAATATAGGTTATAGGTCAATTTTATAAAATTTGGTCCGATATAAAAATGGCTTCTTTAACAAAAATAAAATGTTATAAAATGAAAAAAAATAGTTATATCTAAAATCATTTATTTTTATAAATAAAATCGAAATCCATTTTTATGTATATTTTTTTAATAATAATATTTAATTAATAAACATTCTACCATATTGTTATTTTTTTGCGCATTCTCTTTATAAAAGTATGCGATAATCTCTTCAGAATCTGTTTTTAGTGAGCTGGTGATATTGACAGTTAATATCGCCGCAAGCTGACCTCTGATAAATTGGAAATATTGGTATTACTAAAAAGAAATCTTCGCTATATTAATGCTAAATATTATTTTAAAATTTATTTCAAATTTCATAATATAATTGTTTATTACTTAATATGTATATAGATTAATGTTATTACTTATTAAGTGATTTTACAATAAAAATATTTTATATACTTTTAGAATTGTAATTGAATTGAATATAAACTAAAACTGATCATTATAAATATATTTATACGACATAAGTTATGGTATAGTTAAATTATAGATGTTATACTAATAAAAAGTATATTAAAAATTAAAACCATTGTTATCTTTACAGAATACAAAATTAGATATGATATAGGATCGGTAATCGGCAGATATCAATTTAATATCGGGAATATCGGATCGGATCGACCTCTAAAAAGTAGTATTACACCCCTAAAAAATATATATCCAAAATGATTTTAATTTGATAATCAACTATCTTCTATAAAAAATTTTAATAACAATTATCTAAGAAGGACTTAAGTATTATAGGTATAGGTATTATTATGTTAATAATTATAAAATAAAAATGTATATTATACTTTAATATGTTTAACAAAGTTTGTGAGGAGTATGTTCAATCTTTAATAACTTTTTTACTTGTGTAATTTTAAAATTCGGCTTGCACCCTGTCCTTTTTCACATGAATTACTATATAAAATTTTCCATCTATAATTTCAAGATTCAGATTTGACTCAGGAGAACCTATCTCCATAATTTCATCTTCACTACTATAAATGTTAAACATTCTACAAATTAAAAAATATTACATATAAAATATAACCTTTACTTATTTAGTTTTGGTGTTGTTATTTTTAAACTATCTATCTTTGTGATCTGTAAAATTTCCAACTAATTTTGGTTATCAATATATTTAAATAGCAGAAAATAATACAAGATTTCACGAAGAAAATAAAGTTATATTGTGTGATATGTAAATGTTTTAAATATTAATATTAAAAAGAATCTGTATCTGAATCTTTTTAAAGAAAATGAAAAAGATACAAGATTCTTTTCAAAATAAAGGATCTTAGATACAAATACTAGTATCTTATTAAAAATGTCAATAAGATACTGAGTACAAGATACAAAAGGATCTTGTATCTTGTATTTTAGATACAAGTATTCGCGGTACTGCCCAACTCTGGATATGAGAACACTGTGTTTGTGACCAGCATACTTGTTTTATATTTGAATATAAATACGAAAAAATATTATTAACCAATAAAAACACTAAATTTCACATGGTCGTGTATTTTAAAATAATAAAAATATTTATTTTTTAAAAAAAACTCCACATGCATAACATATATTAATGTTAAAAATAATAATCTTGTGGAATAGTTATGGCGAATTATTGTCTCACGAAAAAGCCTTAAGTTTATCCACAAGTTTATGAATATGCGAGCCAAGTTCCTTGAAAAAGGATAAAGAAACGCGATTCCCAAAGGTTGTTAAGGTGGTGGAAATAATGGGAATGAATATGTATTCTTGTGATATTTTAGAATATTTTGCTATTATTAATAACTCTTTTTCTCATGGATTTCAAGTGTTTGATTGAAAGGGTCCAAAGGATAATGCATGAGTAATCGCAGACCATGATCTCGCTTCCAAGAAATTTGAGAAATTTTATCAGAACGTTTCCCATCAAATCTGAAAAGACCAAAAGATTCAAGAATAGATGAAATATGAACTGGTCTCAAAGTTCTAAGGATAATCGAATTAAATAAATTATATCTAACAATTTATTAGAAGAACGACAATGGAGGGTATGTCTTCTATTACCCTCGATGGCAGAACTGTAACCAGAACAAGTGTGGGGTTTTTAAAAAATTTAAAAATCAAAATTTTTTTTTCAAAAAAGTAAATTCTTTCTTTTTTAGCTTTTATTAACTTTGCTTTAAAAATCATGCTACTCATTACAAGCGACATTTGAAAAAAGGAACGTAATACCGTTACATGTTACCTTGTGTTATGCTTTACTCGTGATTCAATTGTATATACATTAGAAATTTTGACTGTATAAAATTCAACAACAAAAACGCAACAAATAAAATGAAGAACTTTGGTGGTCGATCCGAATCAAAAACCAGGCTTAAATTATTTATAAAATTTAAAAAAAATTGATATATAATAAAATAAAACATATTTTTCTCCTATTTCTTAAGAAAAAATGATAACGAGTAATTATCATTACTCAAATAAAACGCACCTTTTAAAACAAGTAACGATTGCAAATTTTATCAAACTAGATATCCGTGTTCTCTCTATCGGACCTAATCAAGCAAGCCCCAATTTTTTTAAAATTCGTCTTTAAAAGCCCAACCAGAAATGGGAAAAATTATTTGTTTGACAGACCCGGCTCAAATTTATTTAAATTTAGTAATTTTTAATTGTAAAAAAAATTACATACAAAATGGAAAATATGGGCGCTTGTTTATTTTACAGGAATTTTAAATTATATCCATTTATTCCACAAAATTGAGTGGTATCATATTTAAATAATTTAAGCCCGATCCGGTCTAAATTTTTCCCAGCTCGAACTAGAAGTTATTATTTTTTATATTAGCCGGACTCATCTAGAAGCCCGGACCCTGGATTTGCAAATCTTTACTTGATACCTCATTCTCATTATTATTTTTTTAACGTGTTTAATTATTTATTTTCTCATGGGTTCGGAATCTTGGTACTTTAAATCATTTACTGTGGACCCAGAATGTGCAAAGTAGCCACAAAGAGAATTTCAGTTAATTTTTCTCTAAAATTTTAAACTACTGATTTAATATAAATTTTTCCATATATTTTTCATATAAATGAAAAATAAGCTAAAGTTTAAAGCAAAATAGTTTGAAATTCACAGTGTGAGCACTCTCCACATGCTGGTATATTTCCGATCAAATGATGATTCAAATAACTCGCCTTCAGGAAATTATCTAAAATCGATTAATAATCTCTATGAATTCTATATCCCAACCGACATACATTTTAATAAAGTATTAAATTTAAAATCAAACACTCTTATTTTATTATTCAAAATCAAATTAGCTTGCAATTAAAATATTTTTTTTCCCATTAAGCTATAAGCGATCAAATTATTTTCGCATCCTACATATTGATATTGAATATTATAATTTTTCTTATATTGTATTGGCCACAGGTCACAAATTTATATAATATATATTATTTAAACCATTGAGTAAATTATTTTTAACATTTTAAATTTTTTCCACAATTTTTTTAAAAATGAATCTATCAAAATTGGTTTGCCTAATAATATTCTTTTTAATAACACTCGCTTTCACTCATGTCAAAAGAGGCAATATTTAAAATAAATAAAATAACTGTTAAGATATGATTATAATTAATATATAAATTTTTTGATCCATCTTTGAACTTTAATTTTTGAGATTGTTGAGAACGATACTAAAATTACGATAAATCGTTAATGGAAATGAAATAATTATAATTGAAGAAAAAACTATTAGAAACGTTATAGTAAATACATACATTTAATGATTTCTAATTTTACTAGAATGGTAGATTAAAAATTTCTTTTAAAGATTATTTTAATAAAGAATTGTGTAAATTTTTTTATAACAATAGCTTGTTATACAAGGTTTCATGGAATTTTTAAAGTTTATTTAATCTATATCCAATAAATTTAAAACCTTAAATCCTAAATTATACCAAATATATAGTAATTTACGAAACAAATAAAGAAAATTCCTTTATGATCGGGCCGATTATATTTTTTTATAAATGTTTCGGGCTGTGAACCCATTAGTAGACATTATGTCATATTTAACATATAAGTTTAGCGATTTTATTTTAGAGACAAAATAATTGTAATATTTATAATTATTTATATTACATGAATATCAAATGGAAAATTAATATTGTTATAAACATATTAAATTATATAATATCATACATTAAATTATCTAATGAATTAGAATAACGTTTGACTTTCATTTTTCCTTCCATTGGAATAAATGAATGATATTTTTGTGTCCCGGGAATTAGTTTGTTAAAAATCTATTTTCGAGGTTGGTTTCCATTCTTAAATATTCAACGTTGCTGACAAATGTATAATTAATACCCGGGATATTAATTCTCGCATAATTATATAAATATAAGGACGTTGCAGGCTTGCTCTAGCAACCAACCTCTTTGTAATTCCCCCCTAAACTATCGCAAGGAGTTTTGCCATGTGCAGTTGCAAAAAAATGCCATTCTGTGATCCCAAAATCATTATAATGGTTGTAGAGGTTTACAAAGTTTTTTTGTTCTTATACTGGGTAACGGCTCCATTAGAAAAATAATAAATTATTGAAATCTTATGAAATCTTTCTTTCAAGAATTGAATTAAATTTATTTGAAATAAATAAAAGGAACAATTATTGTGTTTTAGACATGATATAACTACGTAACTTATATGTTTGATGGTACCGCTTTCGCAGTAATAAATCATAAATGGATGAAGTGTTGCCTGATTATTATTCCAATGGAAGCCTTTGAGCGTGATCTTGAACTACAAAAGCGTAGTTCTCTGCAAAATCGGATATTATTAGATATTCCCCATCCTTCAAATTCGATTTTAATGACTTAAAAAATGAAGATTGTAAAATATTCAATTTTTCAATCAAATACTCCACAAATTCGCTGGCGGACTTAGTTAACGTTTCGAGGGTGGTGCGGTCTGCCGCCAACCATTGTTTAAATGTTATATAAACTATGGCATTATTATCAAACAATAAATGTAATCTTTCTTTAAGTTCCAAAGTGCCGAGACACATTTGGCATATCTTTAAGTAAGCAAGGTTGGGCTGGATTGCATAGACTTTGTGCAATGTAATGTTTATAATCTTTTAAGGGAGGAAATGGATAGTTATGCTGGTTTGCAGTTAACTGATTTAACTTACCCCCAATTATAATTAACAGAGACCTGCAAGCCCGGCCCGGACCGTATTTTAAATTATTTAAATATACCCGGGCCGGTCCGGGCCTAAGAAAATATATCCGGCCGGACAGGGCCTAAAAATTTTTTTTTAAATATATCTGGGCCGGGCCTAAGATTGTTAAACCCGGCCGGGCCGGGCCTAAGATTGTTAAACCCGGCCGGGCCGGGCCTTAATATTTTTTATAAAAAATTTTACATTATGAGTTAATGGTTATAAGATTATATTATATTATAGTTATGATTAATATAATATTGGGTGATGGTTAACACTACCTAACACCCACAGATCGATCAAATTATTAATTTCCTGATATTTTTTTATAAATCATATCTAAATTTTTACAACATATTTTACCAAAACAATCAAATAAAGTAATATCTTAAATAAGCCCCAATATTCAAGAATATTCAAGTATTATTAATATATTTTTTCATAATTCATATCTAAATTTTTAGAATATTTACCAAAACAATCAAATAAAGGAATATCATGGCACAAAATACTAATGATATAATTAATAAAATTAAAAATAATATTTATTCTTTTAGAAATACAAATAATAATTTAAAATCTGAAATATGGGCTAAATTTAACATCATCATGGATGAAAATAAAAAAAACATTGGCTACGTACAATGTAAGAATTGTTCAAGTATATTATTTTATAATTATAAACATGGTACATCACATTTAAAAAGACATAAATGTGATGGTAAATCCATGAAAATTAATAAAAAAATTTTTACACCTGAAAAACCAACCTATAATTGTAATATAAAATATTTAAAAGAAAAATTTATAGACCATTCCTTAACACTTTGCGCAAAAGATATTAGACCTTTCTAAATGATAGCTGGGAATGGGTTTCTTGAATTCAGCCAGGCTCTAGTCGATGTTGGGGCAAAGTATGGTAAAATAGATATCAACTCATTGATTTCACATCCCACCACTCTATCACGCCACCTTAAAGAAAAATGTTATAAAATAAGAAATATTTTGGTTGATACTATTGCCCCAATAATCAAATATCGATTTATGGCTGCTTCCACTGATATATGGTGCGATGACCATTAAAAGAACTCGTTTATAACAGTTAACATGCACTATATATCAGATGACTGGAAGTTAGTGAAGAGAAACCTATTAACCGCTAAATTTAAAGAAGTGTCAAAGACTAGCAAAGTAGTTAAGGATGAACTAAAAAATTTTCATAATTTTAATTTTAACACTAACGATTTTATTAATATAATATTTGTTACAGACCAAGGTAAAAATATTATAAAAGCATTGGAGTTAAATGAACGATTAAATTGTTCTTGTCATATATTAAATACAATTTTAAGAGATTCATTTAACATCAAATATTTGGAAAGTAATGCCCCATTAATAAAATCAACAATAGATAATACTAAAATATTAGTGAGGCATTTAAAACAAAGTAATAAATGCCAGCATTTGAAAGCCCTTTATCAAGATATAGAAGTCCGCTGGAACTCTAAATACAATATGCTCAATTCTGTTTATTCTCAAAATGAAGAAATATAAAAGTTCTTCAAGAACATGGGGGATCGGAAAAGTATTATATTATAGACTTTCCGATCCTTCAGGATCTAGACAAAATTCTTGCGAATTTTAACAGAGCTATTGTTGAGTAACAGTCGGACTCTTGTACTCTTTTTAAAGTGGTAATTTGGTATTATGAACTTCTTGAAGTTTGTAATACCTTTCAAAGCGAAAAAGGAGAAATAAAATTGATTTTACTTAATATAAAGCATTTTTTAATTGAAAAATTTGTTTTACACAAGTATCATTTTATTTCTCTTTTTCTCAGTCCCAAATTCAAGCAATTAAGTATGTTGTCAGGGACAGATCTCAAGATGACGGAAAACTATATAAAAGATTATATTAAATTACAAGAGGCTCAGGAAGTAAATGAAATACCATCGACCAGTCAAATTACGACTGTTGTTAAACAAACTGAATCGTTTTATGACAAATGGGGCGATGGTAATTCTGGTAATATGTCAATACCCGATGATGAATATTATAATTACATAAATAAAAAAATAGATGAAACATTTAAGGTGGATAATTTGTTAGAGTGGTGGGCGGCTCATCAAAGCGAATTTAATATTTTAGCAAAATTGACAAAACGGATAATGGCAATTCCTGCTTCAAGTGCAAGCTGTGAGCGGAATTTTTCTTACTACTGGGAGAATTCTTGAAGAAAGAAGAAGTAATCTTCAACCTGAAAAGATAGATATGCTTCTCTATCTTCATGATAATTTGTGAATTTTTAATATCTTTCTTGAGTATAGGGTTTCGTCAATCATGCTGGTTTTTTACTTTGCAAACTGTCAAATATTTATTGCATTTATTATATTTTACCTTGAGTCTTGAAAGTTTTTAATCCAACATTTTTCATTATTTTTTTTACGATATTATATAATACAATTATCTTCTTTTGTTAAAAATTTATATTATAAAATAAATTATATTAATATTGTGCAATTAGATTATATTTTCAAAATACTATTTATTATATATGCATTTTTTTAAATAGCGATTTATTTTTATTTTATAAATTAAATAGTAAATTAAATACAATATAATATATTCTCAAAATATTTTCCATTTTTATAAATTAAATATTAGTTTTATTTTTTTTAAATGCAATATAAAATATAGTATTTGCTCAAAAATTACCATTTTTATGAATATTAGTTTTATTTTTATAAATGCAATATAAAATATAGTATATGCTCAAAATATCCATTTTTATAAATAACAGTTTTATAATTTTTATAAATTATAATAATCTCAAAATATTAGCTTTTTACATGTATTTTTTAAATAATAAGCGATAAAACTCGCTGAAAAATATGGTAAAATACCTCATAGGTGAATTTATGTATATACCAGGTCGAATATAATTTTAAAAAATTCCGAGCCGGGCCTGAAATTTTTAAATCTGAGCCGGGCCGGGCCGTAAAAAATTTTTTTAAAAAATATCCGGGCCGGGCCTTAAATTTTATAATCCGGGCCTGGCCGGGCCGTAAAAATTTTTTTAAAAAATATCCGGGCCGGGCCTAATAAATTTAAAACCTGGCCGGACCTGGCCGTGCAAATGGTGCCTCTGCAGGTCTCTGATAATTAATTTAAAATTTTGATGAAATGTACAGATGCACATTGTATGCTTTCCAGACCTGCCTGCTAAAATACAGTTTTTTGATCTCATGATAGCAAACTTGCTGAAACCTATCTTTATATTACTGTTTATTTCTTTAAAATTGGTAAATAATTCTGTTATATTACACAAAACTAATCTCTTCTGTACTTGGTTCCTTTTTCCATTAACTTTCATTGATATAAAATTATTCATACCTGGCATAAGTCTGCTGCTATCGTCAGAATTATAAAATTCTATTACTTTATTTGCAATGTCATCCGGAATTATTCTACTTGGTTTTATGATATTTGGGTTTGACAAAACACCCTTTTCTTCAACTAATTGTTTAGCTGTCCGGGCCATAAAATTTGTGGTTGAAAATTCCTTTTCAATTTTATCAAGAGTCCAAGATTTTGGTAAAACTATTTTGGTAAAACTGTTAAAATTTGTATTTTTTCATTGCGAGAACTTGTAGCAAATTTTTCTTTCAGTTGATTTATGATTTCGTCTTAATCTAAAACTTTTTTAATTTTTCCCTGAATTTTCAAAAATTTATTTACAGGATATATTTCATTTAACCTTTCTTTTTAATAGGTGTCGTGTCTCCTCTAAAAATGGCAAAGTTTCATTTAAAGTTGAAATTGAAGTATTAAAATCTGTATAAGAGTCGGGATAATTGATGGTTGATCAGGTTCAGAATCGCTAAATGTTTCATTAATAGTTGAGGTAGAAGTTAAGTTAGAAATAGAAGGTAATGTGATCGGGATCGTAGAAGTAAAAGGTGAGATCAGATTTGTTGAATATTTTTTTAATTTTTTCCAGCAAGAGCTACAAATTATTTGATTAATTGATAAGCTAGAATTCACTTCTATCATCCATTGTAAAACATTTCTAAGATCGTATCGTACTGAATGAGATTTTATACTAAAGGGATTACAGCACTTTACTGGAATAGAAATAACTTTTCTAGACATTTAAATTTTTTTGGTAAGGAATAAAAGATAGCTATATATTTTATATAATTATTTTAAATTAAAAATAAATTGGATAATGAATACCGATAATTTAATTTTCTTAGAAAAATGGCTTTATAAAATTAATCGATAAAAATGACGGCTGTTGCTGTTGGAATTGAATTTGATTTTTATGATAATTATTTTATTTGATAATTAATTATAAGTAGAAAATAATTTTTATGAAAATATATTTCTGACGATCACAAAGATAATTTTTTATCCGGCAAAGAAAATTATCTACATAATTCACTCATAGAATTGTCAGGTTAAAAATCTCGAATTTAAGAAGGAATTTTTTTTTTTGGGGGGGGGGGGGGGCGAATATAAATCTTAAGATGGGGTTCGGATTTCAGTTTTAATACTATTATATTCACAATATCACTTTTGTTAAAAAATTAATTACTCATTTCGTATAATATAGAATTTAAGCCATACTATTTTTATTTAAAGCGTAATAACTATTGGCCCAGTAATGGTCCCAATCTAGGATTTTGTACAAATATTAAGATATACAATGTCTATTTGTTAAAAAATTTTGAAAGAAAAAAAAGGGCAATTTTTATTTTATAACCATTTCCGGTTTTTGGTAATAAAATTATTTTTAATATAATAAATTTTATATCATATTAAAGGGCTATTCTAGAGTTATTTAATAAAGTTTAAATCATACCTTTAGCTTAATTACTTTTTGAGATATTTAAAATTAAATATGGTGTATTTTGAACTTTTCGCGTTTCTAAAGATGGCCATGTCTCATGAAGTAAGCTGAATTGAGAATTAAAATTCTATATTATTGCTAGTTAGTGTATATACTACCATCATGCACATTTTAAAAAAAATCGAAGAGGGTCGGGTTGAATCTTCAGTTGATTAGATATGGAATACAACATAATAGCTAATATTTTGATATTTTTAGCTAATTTTTTCAAAATGGCTTGGGGGAGGGGGCTCTTCAAATTTTTCAGAGGTCTCAAATACCCTGTGCCCCCCATCGTGAAGCTACTTAATCCACATTTACAAAGTGTAGACATATTGCCATTAATTTCTTTACTTGTTAAAAAATGTTCCACACTGGGGTCAGGGCAGGGCTAAATCATCATCTGAAGAACTAAGTACTATTGACATATATTCCTTATATGATAAATTATAATATTAGAGCTTATAAATTAAGATAACTGAATTCAATATTAATTACATTAGCAATTTTGACTTTATAAAATTCAACAAAAAATGCAATAAATAAAAATTAAGAACTTTGATGGTCGATACAAATTACTCAACATAAAATTTAAAAAATGATATATAATAAAATAAAACATATTTTTCTCTTATTTTTTAATAAAAAATTTTTAACGAATAACGTCTTGCATTACCGTTACACAAAAAAAACTTGCCTTTTAAAATAAATAACGAATGTAATTTTTTAAAACTAGATATAAGTAATCTCTATCAGGCCGTTTTCAAGCCTGGCCCGAATTTTTTTAAAATTCGTCTCTATAGCCCAATCCGAAATAGGAAAAATTATTTGTAGGCCCACTGGCTCGAATATATTTAAATATAGAAAAATTTAATATTTTTAATTGTAAAAAAATATTATACAAATGGAAAATATTGGCGCCTTGTTTTTTTTGCAGGAATTTTAAAATATATCCATTCATTCCATAAAATTTAGTGATATCATATTTAAACAATTTAAGCCCGATCTGGCGTAATTTTTTTTCAGCTCGAACCCGCAGGTGTTTATTTTTTAAGGCCGATTCATCTCGAAGCCCGGGTGCAAGCCGGGCCCGGGATTTGCAAATCTTTACTAGACTTAATTTTCATTATTATTTTTTTAAACGTGTTTAATTATTTATTTTTTCATGGGTTCGGAATTCTTGATATTTTAAATCATTTACTGAGGGCCAGAATGTGCACAGTACACAGGAGAATTTCAGATAATTGTTCTCTAAAATTTTAGATTTAACATAAATTTTTCCATATTTTTCAAATAAATGAAAAGTAAGCAAATGTTTACGGCAAAATTGTCTGAAATTCACAATATTAGCACTCTCCACATGCTGGTATATTTTCGATCAGATTAAATGGGTCAAATAACTCGCCCTCAGAAAATTATTTAAAATCTCTATGAATTTTATATTCTAATTCGACATATATTTTAATAAAGTATTAAATCATAGTTAAAATTCAAACATAGCCTTATTTTATTTAATATTCAAAATCAAATTTGTTTGTAATTAAAATAAGTTTTTTCCCATTATATAATTAGCGATCGATTTATTTTCACATCCTACAAATTGATATTGAATTATATAATTTGTTATATTGGCCACAGGTCACAAATTGATATAATATATACTATTTAAACCATTGAGGAAATTATTTTATACATTTTTAATTTTTTCCCACAATTTTTTAATTTTTTTTAAAATGAGTCTATCAAAATTGGTTTGCCTAGTAATATTCTTTTTAATAACACTCGCTTCCACTCATGTCAAAAGAGGTAAATATTTAAAATAAATAACTTTTATAAGATTATAATTAAAATACAAATTTTTTGATCTATCTTTAAACTTTACATTTTGAGATTGTTTGGGACAACGAAGGTATAAACTCATTTGAAAAAAAAACTATTAGAAATAAACGTTGTAAGGTCTATAACACATTTTTAATGATTTTGAATTTTTTACTAGATTAGTATTTCGATTTAAAATTTTTTTTTGAGATTATTTTATTATAGAATTGGGATTTTATAATCATAGCTTGTTATATGAAGTAGATATATTAGCTATAGTTCATGGAATATTTAAAGTTATTTAAAAATAATGATTTTAGGTTGCTTCAAAGAATGCTCTGTAAAGTGTGATGATGGATATTCCTTTGCTTCTCGTGAACATTACCAAAAGTTTCTTCAACCCTTAATCTTAGCAGCCGCCACAACCAGACGTCCAGTGGTAACTACTCGACCCACAACTAGACCTCCTCCAGTAACTACTCGAGCTCCCGTAACAACTAGACCACCTGTCACAACTACTAGACCACCTGTCACAACTACCCGACCCCTAATAACTACAACAAAGCCTGCAGTCATAACTACTAGACCGCCTACAATAAGTTGGACTTGGCCAATCTGGACGCTTCCACCTTTTGAACCTGAAACCACTACAACTCAAGAAACTGAAGCAACGGAGGAACCTAATGATGATTAAGAAAATTTATTGAAATTTTATATTACTTATAGAATTTGTTTTTAAAATATACTTTGTATAGCTGTACTCTTTTTTAGATATGATAATATTTTTTAAATTGTATTATTTTTAGAGATTATATTTATTTTTAATAAAAATAACTGACATATCATCCTTTTGTAATAAATTAATCCCCCCCCCATTATTTGTGGGTAGTATCTTTTATTTTGAGATTCATTCGAGAAAAAATAATAGCAAGAAAATTGAAACCAAAATTAGCAAAAAAAGAAAATGCAAACTAAAAAATGGGTAATGTTAGTTACTGCCAAAGACAGTGTTTAACGAATAGGTATTGCATTTTCTTTTGATTGCCACTCACATATGATAATATATATTAAAATCGTCATTTTCAAATGTGATCTAGTCAGTGAATGCACCGTGTTTACTTTTCTGAAGCTATTTGGGCGGATATGTGCTACGGGGTATGATTTATAGTAGATCGGGGATCGCATGATTCCATCAGTCAATTTATATTAAAAATGGATCTTATTGCATTTTAAAACTTTTGGTCGTTACTTAGCAAGTTAAATTATTGTTCTAACATTACCCTAAAAAATTGCAAAATCAATTTTAAAAAAATTTGTTTCGGACCCTTTCATTACCAAAATGTGCTTCTAAAATACGCCACCTATAAGGCTTATTTTAATAAAATCTATACAATTGTTTTAAAGCTTAACTTTGCTTTATAATAAATATAATATTATGCCTCGATTTTCTCGTATCAGGTCACGCGAATCCTTTATCATGAAACACTTTTTCGCTAATGTCGTTTATCGTGAAGGAGTTTTATAGATAAGGTATTAGTAATTAGCCAATATTTTTCAGAGCTCTTCTCGCGTATGGTTATAAGTATGGAGGGGATATTTGGTTCAGGTTTTTACCACAATAAATTGAACCCCCCTCCCATCCAACATAAATTTTTAAAATATTTTTCATCAAGATAAAAAATACTAAAGGTAAGAATTTATATTCATTTTCTCAGATATTTTTAAAAATCATAAGATTTTGAAAATTATTATAGAAAAGAGGAAAGTGATGTTGCACTTAACCACGTGGTATATGTAGGAAAGGTTTAACTATAAACTAACAATAGCACCTGCTATCGTAAATGGGTTCGCAATATGTGCAATGATGTAAAGGGAAGCCTGCAGAAAGGCTATGGCCTGACAGAGGTGGCGAGAATAAGATAGGTTATTCTGAATTTAGAGTGATGTCTTCAATTTTAACTGATAAAAATGTCTCTCTAGTTTTGGAAAAGTTTATGCAAGCTGTATGAGAAGTTGTTTGATGTACGTCAGCGAGACACGGGAAATTAAGGCGACTCATGATGCTCATTTTCTTATTTTCGACAATAAATTATTTTACTTGCCGAGATAAATTTAGTTATTTGAAATTAAAAAACAAAACAAAATCATTCACTATCTTAACCTTGTCACGTACAAACCCTCATTTATACTATGGTGCGGCTTCGTAACATCCCCTAAAATAAATTTTTATAATCCGTTCCTTATGTCACCTAATGGAGCGCCACTGTTGGGGGGGGGGGTATTTTAGATTTTATATAAATAGTCAAATTGCCACCGGGTTCCAACATAACACTGGTGCCCCACTTAAAAGCAATAATCTAAGACCAAGAAGAGGCTACAGTCACTTACCTCGAGCGTTTTCATTCACCGTTATTATAATAACATAAATTTGTTATCCTTATTTCCATCGTCGTCTGGACACATACTATATTCAAAACTAAAATTGTCGTTTGCCCCAAGACCTATGACCGAACTATAAATGAGCGATTTAAAAACGATCTCAACACCCAATAAGAATAATAAGGGATTGGCGATAAACACCGCTATCGACCAAGAAGGGACAAAGGATTTTGAGGATTAGGATGACCTATTAAAATTTATTGAAATTAATGTTAGTGCAGAATTTTTTTTATTGTTTATCTTAGATGAAATAAACAAAATAATATTACCCAGGCATATCAGGTATGCCTGCCACACTCCTTATGCAATATAAAACTCAAGGAATCATGGAAGGATTCATTATGGAGTGATGAGAAACTGTAAAAAATTATGGAATGCTTGTGAAAGGCTCAAATCTTCTGAAAAGATAAGAGATAACAGGTGGTAATCAGCTAAAAATTCCTTGCATAATCAGGGGGAATAGCCTTTATGATAGGATGACTTCATTTTTAAAATATAAAGCATATTTAAATTTATTATTTTAAAAATATTGTTGTCCCATTTTTAAAGAATCGGATATTGTTTATATTAAGAAATATTGTAAGGTTATAAGCCCTGTAACAATTGCATTAGACAAACTACAAGGGCAGAGTAGTAAATATACTATTTGTGGTTAAAATGAGCTTAGGTAAACTTAAAAACTCAACTTTGCAATATTGTCAAAAGCTGTTATGGGCAAAAAATTTGGTAATTTTCTTTCCTATAATGATGAATTTAATGAAGCTTTTTTGGCATCGTTATCACATCCATATTATAAGAATGAATTGAGTCGGATGATAAAAACAAATACTTTCAAAATTATTATAAGAAATAAACAAATCGAACGAAACGAGACTGGTTAAAAAATAAAATTTTCTTTTATCGATTAAATTCATAGAATAAATAAATAAAAACTACACAAAAATAAGATCACAAATAATAAAGTATCGCGTGTATAAAAATTTTAACTCGCACTCTAGGAAGATTATCAGATATATCGTTGTGAAAATTTATGCCGTTAAGTTAAAACTATAGTATCGACGACCCAATAGTAATCATATTCGCATTGAGGTTTTTAAATAAAATTTACAATAAGAATAATTCATTCTCTTTACACACTCGGTTTCCTCTCGCTCGAATCAACTTTTACGGACATTCGTGGCCTGGTACATTTTCGTTCCTAGAATAACTAATCTCGACTTTTAAACGCGGTCGAAGTCAGTCTAACAGTGCCCACTAATCAATGACCCAAAAAATATTTTGGCTGGAAGCATCTTATTAAGATATACTCCAAGTTACGATATGTTGTAAACACTTCTAGTAAGCATATAATCGCGACTTTATTATATACCCGAGATTCGTAACAAAGTAAATTCAACGTCAAGATGCATCGTTCTATCTGTAGTTTTAAAATTTTATATTTTTGAAAAAAACAGAGACCCACTAAAAAAGAAAGATAAAAAAATTTTTTTGCGAGAATTTGAGACCAATTTATATTTTTTTTTTGGAATTTTTTATATATTTCATTTCGAAGCGTTTCATATAAGATACATTATATAACATATTAAGAAAATATATATTTTTTAAAAATAAATAAAAAATGAAGCTTTTACGAAGTATAAAAGGATACACACTTTATCTTTTTTTATCATCAAATGTGAATGTTTTATTACAAATTTTGACACAAAGAATTCAATGCGTTTCGAATATCCATTTTTTTTAAATATAAATATATTCCTTATCAAGTTACATTATATCTATACCAATAGTTTTTCAAATTTTGTCAAGAATTTTAAAAGCTAACAATATATTAATTTCGTCATTATCATTTTGAATACTCTGGTTTAACCATTTTTTTATGGCCCCTGTTTCGTCCAAAAAATTTAAGGATATGATTGACGATTTAGAATCCATATTGCTAAATACTTTGTCATAAATATGAAGGATAGATCTCTTGATAAATTTTTCGGACGAATCATGATAGGTTTCGAAAATTTCGAATATAGCTTTTAAAGCAAAATGGATACCCTGTGTAATCAAAAAAAAAATTTGTAAAAAAACAACCAATATTGTTAATTAAAAAAATAAATTTTACCGATTGGTTGTAAAAAATGAGAGCTATATCGCATATAAAATTTAAAAAGGTCCCGAGGATGAGAGAATTACCCTTGGAATCGGTCCTACAATTCTTTTCCGATTTATATTTATCCTTGATCTTATAATATTCGTAGAGCCATGGGTAGAGAAATATTTCGAGTGAAGATAATTCAATATCTCTATTTATTTTCTAAAAAAAAAAATTTTTTAATACGATTTAATAATGACGCTTCTCGAAGGATTGGAAATTTAAAACTAGTAAAAAAAAAGCGGAAGGTAAAGTAATTTATTTTATAAACGATCTACAAAATTTTTAAAACAGGGGTGGGGGGGTGTGAGGTGACAGAAGCAAGATAAACTCTGTCGTTCATAATATTTCAATTTTATCATTATAATTATCGTTTAAACAAATAGTTTAGTGCTAAGTGCTATGCTACGTAATATAATTCCTAATGGTTATGTATCAAAAAAACCTAAATTTTATCACAATATTAATAATTTTTTTAAAAAAGTAGATATATATTTATTTTAGCCCATAATCAAATAATAGTTAACAATCATAAATTCAAAAAAAAAATGTTTTGCAAATTATACATTCTCTTCATTCCCCTTAAGGCATCAACCAGCTAACCCAAACTGACACAAAAAATATTAATAAATCTCAACAACTTCCTTTTTATTCCAATAATCACTTCACTAGGCCATTTTTTCGCCATTAACCTATAAGTTTTTTAAAAAATCTCTGCACAAAATTCAGCATTTTAACAATGAAGCCAAAGAATTTTTAAATATTCGTCATAAAAATTCAAATAGATATTTTTAGATATAACTATGATTCTTTTTTAGGAAATTATGAAAAAATTTTTTTTTTTTATATTTATGATTGATAAAAGATGATATTTATTATAAAACCAAATATGTCAAATAATAAATTATTGATATTTGATTTTATTAAACGAAGAGAATAATTTATTATTAATATGAATTAGTGTTGTTAAATGCCTCGATTTGAGCCGATTTTAAAAAAATGCCAACTCAATATTTTATCCGGAAAAATATTAAGCCTTTTGCTTCACAGATGGCACAAAGGTTTGAACATCTATTAGCGAAATCTTGAGGCTTAGGAAATATTTATCTGGCTAAAATATTGAGTAGCTGTTTTTAAAAAAATCGACTTAAAATCGAGCCGTTTAACAACACTAGCTATGAATAGTAAAATATATTATTCCTATTCGATCAACATAATTACGAATAGCAAATAATTCAATTGGTTAAAAAGAATAGAAAACATATAATAATAAATTTTTTTGGTATCGATATTGAGTTTATTGGTCAGGAAGGTCACCTCTGACTGAATATTTAAAAAAATAATAAATAGTTAGCGGTTCAATGTGAGAATTTGTTTGTTTTTTTAAAAAAATGAATACTTACGCATTCAAATAACGATTCTAAATATATAGAGGAAATGTTTATATCGTGTTCGTTAGAAAAATTTGATAAATCTTCGAAAAAGGTGATTCCATAAATAGTTTGATAATGACGTCCTAAACTTTTGTTGAAATGCGAGGCCACCAATGAAATGATCTATGAAATTAAATTCGTAAAATGATTAGAACCCCGACTAAAAAAATTTTGGAATTTGAGTTTAAATATTTAAGGAAAATTTAAAAATTATGTGTATTAATTAATTCACATATTGCAACCTTAAATAATAGTATTAACTTCCTATAAAAAGACTATTATCACTTGTCATAAAGTATTGTTAATTTTGGAAATGGGAATTACGTCAATTAATAAGTGAAATGTGTTAGATGAAAAAGGACATGCGATTCCATTAATATTTCGATGAAACAAAATTATTAAATTTTCGGGCTTCGGGTCGGACCCGAGAAAATCGGACAACCAGTGCAGGGCTCTAAAAATGATTGATATGGGAATTGAATAATCTAAAAAGGTTTATTGAATTTCTAACCTTAATTTATTAATTTAAAAACAATGGCTGCAATGTTTCAACAATAAAAAAATGTTAAACCCTGCTCTGTAGTTAGAGACCCTAAAGAAGGATATACTCAACTTTTACAACCGATGAGGGCTTTCATCCAATTGACTTTAACAGTCACTTTTGGGTATTCATTTCATAACTTGCAATTATACGAATTTAAAGGCTTGTATTAAATTACGCTACGATTAATGAACAAAATAAAGATATTATACTTATATTATCGCTACAAAAAAAAGTAAAATAATTTAATATAAATATAAAATTCACTAATTACTAAACTAATAGAATTTCCAATTTTTGCGTGAAATTATAGGTTGTTGATGGGTAAGCAAAAAATTTTTTTGAAAGAATATCGTTCATTTCCTTTGATTTAAGCGTTATAATCATGAATAATATCCTAAAACGAAGTTGTTTCTCCCCTTTCCCGTGAGTTTTTAGGTAAAATATGAGTTCAAAAATATATTGATAATGTTGTTCAAAATCTATGGGCCCTAGCGATATGACCTTAAGCAAGTTTTGCAAGAGTAGTATTTTGGATGTGGAATTGTTCAAGGATCTATTGCCGTAAATACTAATTTTTGCATTTATTTTGTCATCATCGGACATGGTTAAATGTTGAATAATTTCGTCCAAACATGGTATTTGATTATTCTTATTTTATTAACATTAGGGGTATTTTTATTGTAAAAAAAATTAATATTACCCGATTATCATCAAAATTAAAGTTTAAGCAGGGTAATGGTAGATTTTGTTTTTGGCAAATTTCATTAATATAATTATTATCATTATCTTTGATAGTTTGATCAGAGCATGGAATTGATAATCTATACAAATAACGAGAGATATATTCAAATAAAATAAATTTTTTTTATCTATAAAAATATTACCATTTTTAAAAATTTTAATATTTCATCATTTAATTTCTTTACATAAATAGAAATTTTTCTTCCTATTCATTTAAAAAGTGTGATAAATTTTTTTTCTTCTCTTAAATTGCATTTTTTTTTTCATCTGTTGAAATTTTCTCATATCGTTAATAAGGTGAAAAATTTCACGATTAATTTAGATAGATACCTTAAAAACTTCCTATTTGAGGTAATTAACATTTTTAGTATATCAATAGTATATTATAAATGACCTATAAAATAATTGAGTACATATTTATTGAAAAATTTAGAATATTATACTAAAAAATTACACATCTCTACAAACTTAATATTACTAAAGATTTACACTGATTTCAATAAGATATTCAGGTTTAAAGTCATTTTATATAATTCTTGATTTTAAATTACGGTATTGAATGATTTGCAATTAAATATAATATGCAAAATAGAAGCCTATAATTACAGAAATCATTCCGGATATTAGGGCTGTCCCAATATTTAAGGCTTCCAAAAAATATCGGATCGGGCCGATATTTTTTTTATCGTTTTGCGTTATTTTATGATTTTCTATATAATCATATAATTTTTTCTATTTAATAATTTCATAATAATAAATTAATTTTTATCGTTTTGCGTTATTTTATGATTTTCTATATAATCATATAATTTTTTCTATTTAATAATTTCATAATAATAAATTAATGAAAAGAACTAAAATATAGTTTATATTTGTTGTAAATGGCTAAAAATAGTTAATAATTTTACATTTTTTGTTATTATTATCTGCAACAAGAAAAGGATTTTAAAATAGTTAACGAGTCATATTCAGCTGTTTTGCTAAACGGCTAGATTTAGCTAATTTTAAAACGATTAACTCAAGGTTTTGACCTTATTGATTTCGCCCACAGATGGCAGAAAGGTTTAGACTTCTATTGGCGAAATTTCGAGATTTGAGCAATAATATTTTGGCGAAAATCTTGATTTAGCCTTTTTTAAAAATCAGCTAAATGGAACTGTTTAAGCACCATATTCACCCCATAAACATTTGCAAATATTATAAATGAGATTAGTAACTTTTGGAGAATAAAAAATGACAAAATAAACATAATCATTCGTGAAAGTTAATTGGTTTTTTGCAAAATATAAAATATTGAAAAATCAATATAAACATCGGATCGGTATCGGATCCGTTTTTAGCAATATCGGAAATTATCAGATTGGTGAAAAATTTGTGAATCGGCACAGCCCTAATTGAATATAAATTTAAGAGAATTCAAAGATTAAAAAAATTTTTTATAATCAATTATTTAATTAGACGCTAGTAATGTGCGCAAGAGAATTTTGATATAAAAAAAAGTAAAATCGAAAAGGGTCTTTCGTGTACCCTAAAATAACAAAATTATTAAGAACCACCCTATTTGTCACAGCTAGTGTTTCGACTATAGTGTCTAGCCTAAAACGATCACCTCAGCCTCTTTGAAAATATAGCTCCACTTTGAGGAAAGTAAAATTAATTGATCTCATTCCTCGATGCTTAGTGGGTTTTATTCGGCACCTGAAGAAGGATATTACCAATAATATTAAATTTTGACTAAAAAAAATTCGAATGGTTGTTCTTAAATACCAGCTGTTTCGCGACTGTTTCCGAGCAATTATATTTAATTCAAACTTTTCTAAACCTAAATAAAAAATTTGCAGCTAACATATAATTTCTCTTAAATTTATTTATCATGTAAAGACTGAAAAAAATATTTAAAGATGCAATTTGTGAAATCATGGATGATGTTAGTAGCAAATCTTTCCGTCCTAGACGTCGAGATTGAATCGAAAAAAAACGTGGTTCTGGTACATATAAGTTAAGAAATATGTCGACTTTTGATATACCAAATAAATAATAGGTTTATCAAATTAGCACAATTCTAAATAAAATACATCGCGTAGCGGAGGGTTAAAAGATGAGAGCTACTAGCAACGCTAACTGATCATTATATCTAATGTGAAAAAAATTATAAATCTCGTTACTTTTGTGTATCGTGGTATTCTTTAGCTGCAGGTTCACTAATATGTGCTATAGATAATAGTTCAGTAAAACGGGATTCGAAGTCGTGATCCAGCATATCCTCAAACTCAAATTTCGCGGTCATCATTTTGCTAGCGAGGTATTTTATAATGACGCACCCCAATTTACGATCCATTTCAAAAGGACTATCTAAATGGCGCAAGATCCCATCCAATAATCTGAATAATTAGTTATTTTTATTTATTTCGTGCTTTTTATAAAGGTGAATTGCAATAGTTTTTCCTCGAGGAAGAGGGGGGTGGAGCATCAGGGAGAAATATATTTCGATCGGATTCAAATTTCATATTTCAATCGCTTTTCGTCATTATTAAAGCAAAATATAAATAATTAATGAGTAAATTAGTTAAATTATTAATAATTTATGTAATTATTAAAAATAATTAAGGTATAATAACGCTTAATTTATGTAATATTTTTATATTTTTTTAAATTACAATTCACTCTAAGGGCTCGCCTTGATAAATGTTTTCATTCACGCGATAAAATGCTTATTTTTGGGAGGCTTTAAGGCTTGAACTTTTGGTAAATTTTTTAAAATAAACATGGGATTTTATGTGATAGAAATTTTACTTATGCATTCCCCTCAAAAATCAAAAATAAGCCTAGTATGTGAATAAAACGTTTATCAAAACCAAAAAAGGCTATTTTGTTAGATGGGAAATTTGGGAGGGGAGGGGGTAACCTCCAAATATCCTGGTAGTTATTGCACTGAAAGTAGTCAGAGAAAGTGACGTCAGGATTCACTGTTAAGGTATATCTAATAAATATACTGAATTGCTCAGCAGGCAAAACATCCTGACAAATTTTTTATTTCTGTTTAATTTTTCCCAAGTGGTTTAAATTTCTTACCTAATTTAATACCATGTATAAAAAATTAATTCAAGGGTGCTCAAATTAGGGATCTGCAAAAGTAGGCCCAGCCCGAACATTTTTTAATAAAATTGGAGCCGGATTGGGTCTTAGAAATTTTTTAAAATATATCTAAATTAATCAGTATTATGTTGAATTTTTTAATAAAATAAAAATATGTGATTTTATTTATAGAAAGTAGACGCCATATAACATATATCGTTTATTTTGAGTAATTATAAAAAATAATTTCGGGGCGCGCCAACAAAATTTTTTAAAAAAAATTGGGGCCGGGATTGAAAAATTAGGCCCGATTCAGATCACTAGCTCAAATTTGTAAAATTATTAGTGTTGCTGAGCTAACCATTGTACCTCCTTTCTAAGACTAACGCCAAATACCTCAAAAAAATAATTAAATTATCCTAATTTTTTTTAAAAATGGATATAATTTCATAATTCAATCATAGGCGCCATATATTATTTTTTACTTTGGTACAATGATATCTGCAAACTTTATTTGATATTGAGGTGTCATATAAATGCCGACTGTAATCATAAATTTGGATAAATGGATATGTCTTGCTTGAGAAATGTTATTAAATTCACTCCACTCATCACATAATTTTTCAACAACTTTATATAAATAAGAATATACTTTTAAATATTTTTACAAGCCAAGCAATTGAATAATTTTTTAAAAAATTAACACATTATTGGCTAAACTGGACAACTTGATTGAATTTTCTTTAATAAAACTTAAAAAATTTGGGTTAGGCCAAAATCTTTTCAAAAAATTTTAACTAGCCAGTTTGGGCTGTTTCCTCTAGTTTCTAAAGTATTTATATATGATACATTTTTCTAATCTACACTTAAATGTCATGGTAACAAAAATGAGATATTTGAAGTAATAAATTTATCGATATTCATATTATAGTGAAGTAATTTACTAAGCAATGACTAATTTCCCCTATTTTTATAACTTTCTTATCCAAACCTTTTACATGCCAAAATTTTGTTAAATTTTTTAATATTTAACCCTTCCTTTTTTAAAAAGAAAAAATTGAGTGTCAATCGGTCAACCCCAGGTTAAGCTCTTCAACCAAGATCTCTAACCACAGTTGCCATCCACATCAGAGACCTGCAGGCTCAGCTCTAAGCCAAGGTCGTATTTTATTATTTTTTAAATATACCTGGGTCAGGCCTAAAATTTTATAATAAAAAAATACTGCCATATATTTTAAAGCCAAATATTATAAATCCTTAAAAAAAATCAGCTGGGGCATGCTAATGGTACTTCTGCAGGTCTCTGCATAGTATAATAAAGCTTTTTGTATACAATAATTTCAAGAAAAGTAACATAACATGCATGTGTACAACTCTATTTTTTACAGGCCAAAAACCTTTTTGAAAAATTTCACTGGCCAGGTTTATGCCAACCTGTAATATTAACTCAATCCTGACAAAAAACCTAAACACAGGATGCTATGGATTAGTCTAGCCTCTTACTAGATCATGGAAAATAATTTTTATTAAATTGTCAAAAATACCCCCCCCCCTTTGAGCATTTTTCCCGAGGAATTATTTATGTTTACCCCTTTTAATTAATATTACAATATGACCCTTTAAAAGTATACATAAAAAATTGAGTATTTAAAATATAATTCATATTCATGCGAGATTTGGAATCCACCAAATTTATCATCATTTAATATATTTTTTTACTGAAGATTGGCATGCAGAAAAAATTAATAACGTTCTCCAAAATTCTCCTTTTCTAATCCTCATCCTAGCTTGACTATAATTATAAAGCATTCATTTGTCCAAGCATGCCAAATTAATTTAGAATTTTTTAGTCCAATAAAATAGTTTTATAAATTTTATGTTCAATTTATGCAAGTAAAAAATTTATCAAAAATAAACATATTTTGCTCCCTTTAATGTATAATTTTTGAAAAATATATCTTAATGTATTAGAAACATATTTTTATCCTCCCTATTTAGTGATGTAAAATCCCTACATTTGAGCTAATTTTTAAAAACGTCTAACTCAGTATTTCATCCTGAAAAATATTAGGCACACCTGAAGATTTTGCTCATATATGGCACTAAGGTTTGGAGTTGGACCCTTATTAGTGAAATCTCGGGGCTTAGGCTACATTTCTCTGAAGAAAATATTGAGTTAACCATTTTTAAAAATTGACAAATTCCTGTAAGATTAACATATTTATTTAATTTTAAATGGTTTACCATTGCAGATATAATTGTTTTCCATATTAAAAATATAACTAACTAAATTATGGTAGATTATATTATTCAAAAATATTTTTTGACATATATATTTGTTAATAAATTGCATCAAAATATATTTTTTAAAGAGACAACTATTGGTAGAAATTTCATATTCATAAATCCTATAAAAATTTGTAAAAATATATCATAAGGATAAATATACTTCTGGTCCATAGAAAAAGAGTGTAAAATTACTAATTCTATTATAGATTTTTTGGAATATTTTAACAAATGGTGCCAAAAATTTAAAATATTTTCATTATTAATATTATTAACTAACATGATTATTAATATGTTATTTAAATCAGTAGATAGAAGTAATAATCTTTCCACCATATTCCTATAGTTATCTAAAATATATATAAGCTTTGATTCACATTTCTTTATTGATTCAATAATTTTGCCAAAAAAAAATTCAATAAATTTTTCATAATCCCAAAAACTATCACAAGTATTTATATTATGAGGTAATGCAATTATTTCAGAATATAACTGATTCCGATAAAAACTATCATCAAGATTTTCAGTAAATAATTCATCAGTTAAATCTTCAAAATAGTTCTTCAATATATTGATCTTTATTTCACTATATAAATATCAGAAATCATAACTAGTGCATAAAGGATACTTTATTTTAAAATTTTGTATAAAAAATAACAATGAATATGTCTTGGGATAAACGTTTAGATATTTGGTTATTATATCTTCAAAATTGTCTGAGAAATTTTCAATGTTATTAAAAATCCGTAGGCCTAGATCACGTAGAATTGATGGGTCTGAAATTCTTTTCATACTTATATCCTCTATGATTTTTAATATATTAGATTCATCTTGAGTATCGTCAGGTTTCATTAGTGAATTGAATTATCAATTTTAAAATAAAACTAAAAATTTTAGAAAAATTAATTGACAGTTGTCTAATAGAACATTTGAATTAAATTGACATTATGAACCCAGGGTAAAAGATTAAAGATTAGGGATCAGGTCAGTCAGGGGGACATTAATAAACAGCCAGCCAGCTGTTTAGCAGGCTATAATATTGACTAAAAGCCTAAAAAGTAAAAGAAAGGAAAAACGAGAATGAAATAGAATACAATTCCAATAAATATTTAATATAAACCATAATATAGTGTTAGTTCAAAAGTTATTTAGTCCTAGCTAAAAAGCAATTATCAAATTAAATAGAACTAAGACACTACCTGGGTGCTTATAATTTTTGAAAATCAAATAGAACGAGTGAATTTCGCAAAGTGGGAATTGCCTGATTTAATAGATGGGTGGGATTCTATGGATTCAATATATGATGCCAATTTTATCTTTATCATAAATTATTCAAAATTTAATCCATTTAAAAATAAACTGTCAATTTTCATTCATGCTAATACTATAACTAAAAGGATATTTCAGAAATATGATTAAATACGATCTTCATAAAATTTGTCTTTTATGGCTCTGGTAGTTAAATAAGAATGAGTTGTGGGGGATTATTTAATCATATCCTGAAATAAATAATTTAAACATCGTCTGATTTTAGATATTTTAATAAAATTGATAAATAATTAAAATATAATTCATCGTGGCATGCAGGTAAGAAGAATGTATTTATGGAAGTCAGTTTCTAAATTATTTGCAGCTAATTACTCAATTGTTTCTTTATTCCTTGATCTATAATTTTCATATTTGAACAAACATCACGAACCTCTAATTCCAAGAAAATTATGAATGGGATTTTGAGATAGTGCTTAACATACTTGAAAATTCTTATCCAGGGTTTAACATTTGCTCAAAATTCAAAAATCTCAACTTGCCCTATAGAAGATTAAAAAAACGGTTTTTTTGTAAAAATAAAATTTCAGCATCAAATAAAATCTTCAAATTCTCGTTTGAAGATTTTTGTTAAACCCTGTTCTTACCTTACAACAAAATCGAATGATTAACCGAAGTCTATATTCCCACTATAACTATTGCAGATTATAAAGATGTTACTCATTTATCAGGAGCCCTATTATAGCAGGAAGAAAGAATTGTTAATGTATCTACAAATGTACCAATCATATTCATAATTTTTATTTTTTTAGTTTTAAGAAGATGATTAAATTAAAATACTATAAAAACACTATAAAAATTAAAAATTATATAATTAAAAATATAATTGAGTTCACAATGAGAAACCATATTTATGTCTAAAAATTTCTATTTAAATTTTTGACACATATATAAAAATCCTCAGGCTTCGTTTGTAAAAGGCCGTATTTTATTGCCTAGATTTTTTTAAAATTATGAGTTAATGGCAGATAATGGCTATTATATGAAGTTGTTAAATTTTTTATATTTGTTAATCTTTTTAGTTACTACCTGTATTAGTAATAAAGAGAAGCATGTGTAGTCCCATATTAGTAATTTTCCAAGGGCCCAAGGTGTGGTTTTCATACCAACCTGTCTTAAGCTATCTACTTTGTGGGCTCAAGATGATTTGGAATGTGCGAGGAAAACTTAATTTATTACATGGTTTATTGCTATGTGGCGTTGGTGTCGCCCTTGCGCACAATCTAAACCAATCGCTCTCAGTTGTTCGTCTGACAAGTGATTACCAAGGTAACAACTGTAGAGTGATTCTAACTATTCATGATCACGAGGCCAGTCAGCTAATTGAAATAGTTGAATGCAATCTGGTGGATTGGCTGATTGATATATAGGTTTGTTTTTTGTGTTAATTGATGGCACATGATTGTTAATGGGTATATTAGCCTCCATCTGTTAATTTTATCATCTAATAAACGAATGAAGCCCGAAGTCATAGAATTGTTTTTGATTCTAGATGAGCAAAATGATGATAAGAATAAAGATTGAGTGGCAAGAGTCCAAACCGCCTAATTTAAAAGTTAACTGGGCGAGTGACTAATTTAGGTTATTGTGCTTAAAATTTTTTGCTATAAATATTTTAAATTTATCCTGAATTTTTGATATGAATTTGTTGTTTTTAAAAAAGATGATGATTGGAAAATGGGCAAGCTTATTAAAAATAAACTTTGGTGTGCAGGTAGATGGCATTGTGCTCAATGCTGTATTTTTAAAAATGTTATGAAGGAAATTTTCCTTGGTAGCATCAGCTAATGGGGATACTAATAGGGCTAAACTATCTGGAGCAATGATTTTATAGCCATCCAAACTTGGGGGCTTATTGTTTAAAAACATAATTAGGTTTAAATAGAAGATTCAATTTGATAATCAAGAAAGATGGGAAAATTCATTAATTTGGACTTCAACAGCTTATCCTTTTTAAATATTGATGGAGTTTGGTTCAGAAAGAAGAATATTGCAAGAATAGATACAATTATAAAATTGAAGAGAAAAAAATAAGAGACTCATACCAAATCGATATACCTAACTGTTATATTTGCTAGTTTTTATTTCATTTTTTATATATTTAAATAATTACTATGTAATTTGAATAGGATTTATGTTGTTAAATAATTATTTTATATTTGAATATTGTGTTAATGGAATTTTCGATTATTATAGTAATTTAATATTTTGTTATATTTGAATATTTAAGTTGTTTGATTATATTATTATATCATGAACTTTGATTTACTTTTAATTTTTGAATATTAAAAAATATATATAAATACGCAAACGATTATAAAATTATAATTAGCTTTTTTTTGATAATTTTTGTGCAATCGAAAATCCCTTTTAATAAAGTAGTAAGAATTGTTGTAGAATTAATTAATTGTAATAGTTATTTTTTATATAAGTTATGCAAATTATTTAAAGTTTCATTTTTATTTATAGATTTAAATCTCTGTATTTTGCCTTGGAACTTTTATCTAGTTTACTTTAAACCATTCAATAAATATATTACGATAACTAAGATGGTAACACTAACTAGGATGGAATGTTCATTTTATCATAATTCCGTCCACTTTTCTGACCGGCCCATTTAATGACTTAGAAATTTTCTGATATATTAAATGAATGCATAATAGTAATTACCAGCATATGTTAATAATGATGTTATCTATTTTGACCGAAACGTACGAAATACGATCAAAGGAGGCCTTCCCCCAAAATCGTATGCAACCATTTTTTCATAGAAAAATGGAAACCGAAATAATATGGACAAATCTTAAAAGTCTTTAAGGAATTATTTTCATTTATGCCTTTTATTATAAATTTTTTTATACCTGAAATATAATAATCAATCAAATATTTAATTAAAATTATTTTGATGAAAATTACACTTTTTTAAGTTACTTTAGACTGTTAAATCAAATTTATTATTGTCAATATTAGTTAAATTGTAATCTGTTAACCTGTTTAAATAATGCATTTTGAAATTTTTGCCTTATTAAAGATGGCCTTATTAGGAGGTAGGTCGATTTGAGAAATAAAATTTAATAATTTGGGTTAATATTTATACCATCGTTATATAAATTTTTTTAAATTGAAGGGGGTCGAGTTGAGACTCGAGTAAGTTTAAAGTACAATATATTTTTTATTTAAGTAATTAATTTTACAGACTTTTCAGGCACTTTAATCAACCAGGCTCTGAGTCAACTTTTGTTAAGTGAAATATTTATCTTCAGAATCTAACAATTAATAATAATGGACCAAATTTGTCAAATAAGATGTCTGATAACAGTTGAATCTATTTTTAAATTTTGGGTTATTATTATGGGATATAGTCAGGGACGTCTGAGAAGGTGGCTGCAAGCGGAAAGCTCCTGTCTTATTTTAATGTTACTCGTGTATATTATCTTTAAGGATTTATTAGCTAAATGAAAGGTTTGCTGTCTTCTGGACAATTATATTTAAAAGATCAGTTAAATATTTTAGTTATTCGAAATTAATTTTAAGTGCATCATTCGAAATACGATTCTGCGAAAATTTAAAAAGACCATGGAATTTATTATCTAAATTGCGGCTCCATCGAATATTAAAAATGCAAAATTTATCTATTTTTTTTAACTCTCAGGAATAGTTAAATATATGGTTAAAATGTGGTAATAGAGATAAAATAAACATCACGAATCTGCTAATTTTAATAATACAAGCTACTAGAAGGTACAATAGGTTTAAAATAAATCAAACCGAAATTATTAATAGCCTTATTAGTATACTTATTACCAAATAATAGAGAGAAACTTTGGCACAATTAAAAGAGTCAAAAAATATGGTTGACTTGACTATCTATGATGTAAAATATTCATCGCAATCGAGACAAAGACAAATTTTGTTCAGTATTTCGATATTTTTACAAATTAAAAAAAATTGAAACTTAATTATATTTTAGCCTATAATTATATTTTATTTTTAGAAGGACAATGATTCTCATTGCAAAGTTTTATTCATAATGCAGTAGCGGAAAAATTTTTTCGAAGTAATCCCAATAATGTCAGTCCCCCTTATACATTAAAAATATACAATTTTACCCATAAAAAGTGCTTATTGCATTGTCTTCTGAATTACTCTTTATTTTTTAGGTCGGCCACAAACTGAGCAAAATGACTAAATTTGTAACATATCATTTTGCAAATCAATGCAAACAGTCTTGAACTTATTCTTAGATAGGCTTAACATAATATATTGTTTTATAGCAGCAATCAATTTTTTGACACACTAAACTATTTAGCCTACCTCTTCATGTAATAGGTAAAAATTAATAATGATTGCGCGATGTGATGTAATGAATTACATCGCTATAAATGATAAATTTTACCTACCTTTGAAAAATGACTAGCAATATGTGCTTACTATAAATGAGACCTTACCTGCATTCATAGTTAGTGCGAATTTGAGGCGAAGTATATAAAATATATAAATATAATTTTACATTTATTTTTGTTAACTTAGCCGCGAATTAGACCTTACTGTGAATGCAAGTTTAGTTTTATTCATTATATTACAATAAATAAAATAACTTGTAGTTTAATATAATCAATATATAAAAATGACCTATAAGCTAATTTAAAAAAATAAGGATTTTTTTATTTATGACGAATAATATGTTCTGTCGAGGAGTCCGTGAAATCAAAATAATTTAAATTGAGCCGTAGAGCGATTTGAGTGGCAAAAATTTTAAGAGCTTTTAAATTACAAGATGCCTTACACAGGTAAATAGGTTTTATTCTATGTCCTCCTATTTTTATGACGTAATATAATTTTGAACTAAATTTTGTATGTTCCAACCGTATGTAAACTTCATTTAATGCCCCCTGATAAATTATATTATTGCAACGAATATAGGTATATGTTAACGTTCTTAAATCGACGACTAACTTTTTACTCTGTAACTTAGCGTAAAAGAGGTATAAAAGTCCTAAAAAGACTATTACCATTAGTGTAGCGAAATCATGCCATATAGTCAAATTTATTATTTGTGATATAAAATAAAATCCAGAAATTAAAAAGATTAGAATGAATGCGAAGTAGTACCAATCGCGCAATTTCACTTTATCGTCCAGGATAAAAGAATTAGAATTTTCGACTTTGTTGAAAGGGTAATAAGGATTTTGTAAGAAGTTATCTCTTAAATCTTGTATAGTAGATTTTGTAAAATGAATTTCCCAACTGTTAAATATTCCTACAATTCTCATGACTTAATTATTAAATTTTATCATTATCTATAACCATTACATTTATATAAAAAAAATTATTACATTTAAGCTTACATCATATTATATATATTTTAAACGTAAAAAAAGCATTACATAAGCATATTGCATAACGCCTCATATATAGAAGCGTGATTTGCTCAAAAGATGCAAAATTATTCGCTGTGTCATGTGCAAAGGCAAGCCAATAATAGGTATAATTTATAAACACGGAGGGAAATGATGAAATCACGACAGGTGTTAACGTATCTATCAAAACGAATCTGAGATTTCGCTAGAGATTAATTTCGTATCGCTTTAGCAAACCGCGGTTACCATTGCCTAATGCTTAATAGGAATTAAGATTTGGTAGTATAAAAAATGTATCATAATAAATTACACAAAAGATTTGCACTGGTGGGCCGGGAGTATAGAAATAGTTTATTTTGGGTCAAGCGTAAAAAATTTTTTAAACCTTAAATAAGGCAAATTTATTATTTTTTCTTCATAAATAATTATTACAGACTAGGGAACTTTCACTGAACTTTTTTTTACAAGATAGGATTAAAAATTATCATTTTTTGATGGGCCGGTTGGGGCCGATTTTTAAATTATATACCAGATAAGGGGAAAAAAATGGTTTACTAAGCATTTAATAATAATTAACCGATCGATTTCAAAAAAAATTGTCATCTGTCCTAAGTAGGTTTTAAAGAGAGTTGAGCATTTAATAATATCTCTATCTAATTGTGCAAACTATGAATTTATTCTTGAC
This sequence comes from Gordionus sp. m RMFG-2023, assembly GCF_954871325.1. Lineage (NCBI taxonomy): Eukaryota > Metazoa > Nematomorpha > Gordioida > Chordodea > Parachordodidae > Gordionus > Gordionus sp. m RMFG-2023. The sequence continues at coordinate 43,697,619 of NC_088777.1, read as the reverse complement.
ATACCTAATTTTCCTGATCTCCATAATATTAATCAAATCATCTGTTAGATTTAGGCTCTGTAAGTCTTCCTCTATAAAATCTGGTATTAAAAAATCTTTTTTAAAGTCCTCTTCTATGTTTACCCTAATAAATATTAATAGCATCTTAAACAATTTTTCAATTTAAATTTAGCTACTACCCTTGAAGCCTATTAATTTTTACAATTTAATTGAGAGGATTAGTGCTAAGCGATAAATAGATAATACCAAATTAAAAGAGATATCTACTATATCAAATGCTTTGACAATAGATATTACTAACGAATAGGGCTGTGCCAATATATATTAAAATGGCCTGGTAATAAATGGGTATATCACAAAATTGACATCATATTGAGAGCTAATTTTTCATGCATGAACATCTTGGAATATAGATATAACATTAAAATTAGTGATAAAAAAAATTATTTAAAGAGGCGTCAGAATGGGCGGATCAAAAATTCGTTCTGGGTTGGAGTTAAAATTCATATAAAAACATGAGGACTCTTCCTTAATAATATTTTTGTTTCATAAATTATTTCAAAGCTGGTTATTAACATACCTAGATTGTTTACGCATTAAAAATTCACTGCCTATCTTATGGCAATTCCAAGATATACAAATTTATAACCATTTCATCTTAATATCGACAAAGATATCGGCACAGCCATACTAACAAATCTATTTAAGGAGATGGTTAGATATATGTTCAATTTTATTTAGTAAAAGCCAACGGACCAGCCTTAGAATGGAATAGGGTTTTCTGGGAACCATGGTCAGGATATATTTAAGTTTACCTTATTATTCAATTCATATAATTTATTCCCAAATTTTTGTGTTTATTTTATACTTTTCTAGAGTAGGGTAAGTTTAGTTTTTATTATTATTTTTTTCTTTTTTAGTTCATTTTTATTCGAAATATACTAATGAAAACGAAAATATTATTAAAAATTTTTTTTTACTTTAAATTTAAATATTTGTATTATTTATTATATCAAACATATTTTTAACATTAAATAATTATAAAATGATAAAACGAGAAATAAATTAGGTAAAAAGGAAAATATTTTTAAAAACAAAAAAAAATGTAAAAGGCCGGTTCCATGTCTACGGTCTATACCGATCTTTTTTTCTGAGGACGGTGGTTTGGTCTGTGTGCACTGCCCAGTCCGTACACTATATTTAATGCATGCATGATACAATAAGTAATATATTTTAATAAATAATCAGGGATCCAAACCGAAACGAATATCGGTTCGGATAAAAATAACGGTTCAAGATTCAGGTTAGTTTCGTAGGTTCAGTTCAAATCTCTAAAAAGTTTCATCACCTTTGTATACAAACAAAACATACATTTGAATTATGTTTTATTTGTTGTGATAATTTGATTTATTGAGTTCTAGAGGATGGTTTCTCTTCTAGTGATGCTCAAGATTTGCTTTATTGTACTCCTTCATAGTTGTGCCACAATCAGTAATATTACATTTTGATGTGTAATTATTATACTATATGTAAATAATTTATATATTGGATTAATTTATCTCTAGGTAGGCGAATAACAAATGGAAGGTGGGGGGAGGGAATTCCCCATAGTAAATTTGCCTGTTCTCGTATATCATTTTAAGCTAATAAAATTTTCCCTCGATCATACATACCCCCCCCCTCCCACCACACTCCCATCTCCCCAAAAAATGTATACAATATACCATTATAAGGAAGAATTTAAAAGAATAAGTAAAAATTGATAACTTTTTAAAATAACGATTATAATTCAAAATTTTTAGAAAAAAAGCATTTTAACAAAAAAAGTGAAAACCCAAAATTATTTTTATAAAAATCTACTATAGCCAAAGGCCTACAATAAGTGAGCTTAAAAATCTCCAACAAAATTTATGGGGAAAAGATTCACCTAATAGTACTCCACCCCCTCCCTCCCCCCGCCCCAGCAAAATCCTGGATACGCAGTGTCTAGGCATTATAAGCTTAAATATATTTTAAAAACTTTTAAAATGAATGGTATCCTTTAGCGGTTTAGATTCGGTTTCAATTCGATAAAAAATACCGGTTTATCGGTTAGGTTTGGATGGCTGTAAATAATTCCTCTTCTCTTGAACACTTTGGTATTTAAAAATCTTATTTTTTTTAAATATTCATAACGTTTGTATGATTCATTAATTTATTGTATACATGATTCGTTTTTTTGTCTCCTCAGGGATAAATTAAAATTAAAGGATATTTATAATTAAAAAAATGGAAACATATTTTGAAGGAACTAACCAGTAACCACCTTTTATGATGTGAAGAAAGTGTAGAAGTCCCAATCCATTTAAATATTAAAAAATTTTTAAATATAAATAATGTTGCAACAGTGCAGAACGTAGTGATTATACACAATTTTTTTATTGTAATATATATAAAAATTGATTATAGATTATTTAATGCCCGAATAATCATATAAAATCCGGCGAATATTATAATAATATATTTAATTCGACTAAAATAATAATTTTTGATATAAATAATGTTTATTCATGATTTATAATATCTATAAAGAATAATCTAATATCCATTATGATTTACATATATTTTTTAAAAAAAATTAACTATTTTTTTGGAATTTTGTCGGGTGTTGTACTAGCTATTATGACAACTTCGCACGATTTTGGGAGCACTTCTTTCAACTTTTCCTTGATGGCCTTATTATCGATCAGTGGCAAATTTTTAAGTTCCAATTTCTTTAGAAGTTTTAAGGGCGGTAAATTATTTAAAAGACCCCACTCTGAAATTTCGTAGCAATTGTCTATGATCAATGTCTCCAAAGTGTTCGCCGAATATTTTGATATCTTCGTGAGACAAGCATCGGTAACGTACGGAGAATAACGCAAGCTTATACTATTTAAACTTTGTAAACCATCGAGATATCCGAATCCCATTTCATTTACACATGATTCGTTTGTGTCAATGGCTTCAATACGACGGCCGACTGCAAAAATAAATTTAACATTAAACTTAAGCTGCATTTATAATAAACGCGTCATCTTCAAGTGTTGCATTATTTAACGCAGTGTTATTAACAGCTGATTCAGTTTTAAAAAACTAATTTTAGCTAAAGCTAAAATAGAGATAATTATTTTATATATTATCAAGAAAAATTATATATATTTTAAATGAATTCGCTATTATTTTTTATAATCGTATCGCATTTTTTTTATCAATGCACCGCAATATATGTTTTTTATTTTATACATATCATTATCAACTTAACTCATCATATTTATATATTTATACCTATTTATTGGCTTAATTTGTAATAACGCAACGCTTCAACATAACGCGTTTACTATAAATGAGGCCTATGACGAAATAATTTTGGTGATAATAAATTGAAGGGTTTTAAAATGTTGTGTCGTTCACATATTGATAAAACCAATTATTTTGAGTTAAAATATTTAGCCTTTTTTCTTTCTTATACACAAAGCTTTGATCAATATGCAAAGTAGTCTAATTTTTAAAAATATATCTATTTTTAAATAATAAATATAAACACAATCTATTACCAGCCAAAGCAAACAATTATTTGAAAAGTAGTGCAATGAATAAGTTTCAAAATTAAGTTTTGCCAAATATTTTGTTTATATATAATATATAAAAATTATAGTTAAGGTAATTAACAAAAAAAATAATATCATTATAGAGCTTTAATGCTTATATTTTTTGATATTCACCCCAGGCGTGTATGCAGGAATTTGGTCTGGGGGGGGGGGGATAATAAAATATTGTTTTTTAAAAATATCAAGCATAAATTTATTAGGACTAATAACTATTTCTAATACACAATTTTAAATTAATGTGAATTATAAAAAAATTATATGTAAAGAATCACTTAAATGACCCAAAATAGAAATTTGAATTTTTTGAGCTTTAAAATTTATATATAAAGTATAAAAAATTTAAATGTTAGAAATATAAATTAATACACAAAAAGCTTAGGGAATAATTGTATTTTGTATGTTATATATTTACAATGTAAAATCCAATCTTCGTTGGGATTGAGCTAATTTTTCAATTATCTCATCCTTGCTTGTTGTCAAATGCCTATAAATATTCAAAAGATCCAAACCTTTCAATCTACTTTCAAAAGTTGTACTTCTTGGTTTTCAGAGACCTGCAGTGGCCGGGCCTGAAATTTAAAAAAAAACACCCAAGCTGAGCCTGATTTTTTTAAAAAAAAAACATCTAGGCCAGACTGTATATTTTAAAACAGCCTATATTTGAAATCGTTATTATTAGCAAAATCAAAAATAAATATAATTTATTTTAAAAAAATCCGGGTCGGGCCTGAAAATTTTATTTTAAAAAAGGCCAGGCCAGGCCTGAAAATTGAGCTTAGTTGTAAAAATCTTTAAAAAAATCCGGGCCGTGCCCCTGTTATTCTCCTTAAAAAAGAGAATGTTCTCTCATTAGTTTACTATTGGGAAGAGTTGCTAATATATATAAACCCTTTTAATACATTGGGATTAGAATCTAAAATGTGTTTGAAATAATGCAGAGCATCCATAGAATTTTTTGGGAATGTATCAACCACAGTTAATCTTATAAACATAGTTATTCAGCTAATAAGGCATCATAAGATACTTTAACATCTTCATGATAAAAATCCAACAAATATTTTTTTTTCTATCACCATCTGAAAAAGGTTGGGAAGGCTTTTATGGAAATAATATTTGCAGATTGGTAAGTGCTGCATAATGAATTAAAAACCATTCATTTATTTGGTTTATAAATTTATTTGCATCTAAGAATACTCTTCTACTGATCTATATTAATGTTTTAACTATGAGCTTGCCTTGCTGCAAGTCGAGTGAGACAAATATTAAACACGTATAGCTCTGCTTTTGACTTAACAATAACATATAAAATATGAAATTCTTCATAAACATTCGCCCTAATTTCCTTGAATTTTAATAAAATGCTCTCCGCTATTCTCATCTTAATCAAGTCATCATGTTTTTGAAAAGTAATACATAAAATAGTTGTACATTCTAATGAGAAAAAAAATTTGGAATAAGCATTAAATCCAATAATTTTCTTGCTTCTAAGGAAAAATTTCTTTCAGGCCATTGTGATATGTCAGTAATAGCAAATAATCGGCTCTTCTAACTCCATAGCTGTTACTGCTTGATGGCAGAGACTCTATCTCATAGGACAAGGTTGCAATTTCTTTCTCCCTGTTGGACAAGAAGTTTCAGAAATAATTGTTATTTGACTAGAAATTGGAAATGGTAGATAAATATTATACCACTAAAAATTTGAAAATAATAAGATAATATTACGCCAGAAAACTTGAAAACAAAATTAAATGATAAACTTAGTGATGAATGTGGTAATAAATGTAATTAAATATATACTTAATATGAGATAGGAAATAATATTAACATATATAAATTAATATAGTACTGTGTAAATTTAATTCAAAACATTTCCATATTTTTTAATTCATTTGTAAATAAAAGTTTTAACTTGTAAAAATTGATTTTGACTTGTAAAAAGTTGTTAAAATATTTACAAACAAATTAAAAAAATATGGAAATGTTTTAAATTAAATCTTTCCATATTTTTTAATTCATTTGTAAATAAAAATTTTAACTTGTAAAAATTGATTTTGAAACGAATTAAAAAATATGGAAATGTTTTAAATTAAATCTACACAACACTCTAAACAAAAATATTTTTGAAAAATATATCCAGCATCTGCATTTTTTGGCTTTGGGGGGGAGGTGGGATTTGTCCCCCCTTCACTGCATACACCAATGATTTATCCCTATTATTAAAATTTTGATTCTAAAATAAATTTAGTAAATTAATCCATTTTGACCTGGAAAAATTTAATTTTATTTTATTTCCTACTTGTTGACTACTCCTTTTTTTTACATATATAAATAACAATTTTCCAAAGAATCAACCTTTAATAGGTAAAGTGAAAAATGATGATAGTAAATGGGTGGGGATAGAGAACTTATTTTCAAAAATTGTATTGCAAAAAAAAATTATAAGTGTTAAAATATGAATTTTTTGTTGCCAAAAAAATGTTTATAACTTAAAACTGATTCTAGTGAAAAAAAGGCCTATGATAATTTTTTTTATAATAACAATTGAAAATTTTTAGGATTTTCTTTACCATTCAATGGTTAGTTAAAAAAAGATGCACTTTATTTATTTACACCTTAATTAATAAAAAATTTAAAAAGAAATTAATTTGGACAAAAATGGATTAACAACTTTTCCAAAATAAAGTTCTAAATATTGATAATAATATTTAATGTAATAATTTAAGATACCATCTTTTGAATTTTCAGAAACAATTGAATTGTAATCAGAATCCCATGCAGATTGGTTTTTAAATTTTAATGATGCCCCACATCTAAGTAGCCATTCAGCAGCAGCTTGATCTGGACCAACTTCTTTTACCCTCTTTTTATCATATCTATTCCATACCACATTTAACCATGCCCAAAAGCACCGTTTTTGGGAAAGTTGGTTATGTGTTGTAAGTAGGACTAATTTATATGGGTAATTGTAGGATATATATCTTTTGTTAATAGATAATAATTTTATTTGATAATATTTAAATTTTAGAGGATGATTTTTATTCCAAAATATATTCAGAAATGGACGTCGCAAAACATTCATCTGAAGCAAATATCAGCTGAAAATGAAAAAAAAACTTTAGGCCTTTGTTAGAATGCAAAATATCGTTAGACTTTTTGCAATTTAAATTCATAATTCATACTCTCATGATTGGGTTTCTATTGTTTCTTTATATTATTCACAATTTACCAAAATGATAATTATGACCAATATTATTTTGAAGGTTGCTTTATTAACATTATAAGCCGATTAGATCGATATCATTGTCTATTTTTCGGGAATATATTTTCGTAACCTGATCATATTACATTTTATTGTCCTTTGAAACATGGAATATGATTATTTTTTTGGAGAAGATAAAATGTAAAACATTTGATAGAACTCAATTTATTTAATATTATCAGGGGAATGACTATAACATCTGGGTGTGTGACATTAAGAAAAGACAATAATAATCTTATTGGCATCAGCATTGGGGGTGGGGCTCCTCATTGTCCATGCTTATACATTGTACAAGTAAAATAAATTATTTAATGTTTTTCATTACCTTTGATTTTTTATAAATTTAAATAAATATGAATTATTTATACCCTTATTTATCATCTGAATATTTCATCAATCATGTAAAATATGTATATATATACACATACACTTTAAAAAAATATTTATTTACTCTGGCTTTTATCATCTTGTATACTTAATTTCTTTATTAAGATAATTTTTTTACTTTTTAACTAACACAAATATATTGATTTATTTATAATTTGAAACCTAAGATATTTGACAATACAACTGCATCATTTAATGGATCATTAGCCTCTGGTGATGAAGTTACAGCAGTTAATAAACAATGTGTCAAAGGTATGTCTAAGATAGATGTTGCAAAATTAATTCAATCTGTATCGGTATGATATTATATGTATATATAATAATTTTTATAATATATAAAATCTGATTCATATGCAGGCTGTGGAAGTAAAAGTTTTTCCCTCAGCATGAGGGGAAGCTCAGTGTAAATTTCCCATTAAAATCAATATTTATATTGTCTTCCTAATCTCCCCTTTATGAAATTCATAAAAATCTTATTTATTAGTATATATTTCAGAATTTAATTATATATGGTTGATTACCCACAAAATTATCCATTAATAAAAAGAGTATTAACTACACAAAAGAAAGAAGTTAAATTTCCTTAATGATAAAATAAGATATATAAGTAGCAGAGAAATAAATAAGTTGTTAATATTTTTATTGTTACATTTTTAAAGTTTAATAAAAATTAGCAAATTTATATATTTAAAATCCCCATCAAATTTTCAGGTTAATGATTAAAACAAATTTTTGTTGTTTATATTCAGTAATGCTTATCTTATTCTACTTATGATTTTAATATATAATGTAATATAACTATACTATTAGTATAAAAATATATATAGTTTTATAATTAATAAAAATTATTCAATTTGAAGTTATTACACTTATTTAAAATTTAAAATGAGCAAGATTTATAGTTAATTAAGAATACAATTGATGTTTGAATTTTTATGAATTGCCCCTTCAAATAAGTAATAAATATTTATGTTAAATATTTTTTTAAAAAATGATTTTAGGAAGAAGTAACAATCCATTATAATAAATTGCATGCTGATCCAAAACAAGGAAAAACTCTAGATATAAGTTATGAAACCTTAATATTAATTATATCCCTCAATATATATATATGATTATCATTTAAACTATTATTATTACAAATTATGTTGATAACAGTAATATTAGTCTCAATTTCCCAATGATCATTTTTATTCATAAATTTTTTATAAATACCTACCACCATTCACAGCTAAATTTAAGCCTACTAAATCAAAACTTAAAGAATAATTTATAGCAAATTTTTTAAAACAAGTTTATTTCAGAGATCCTGCCATTGCCATTGGTTTAGGTTCATATAAAAATAACCATTTAGGTTGAAGGTTCCATTTGTAATAAATTATAATAAGGAGTTGGTTTAAAACATTAAAAACCGTTTCAAAACTTTATCACATACTAATTTAATAGTATATCAAGAAGTTAGAGGTCTTCAAAACCCGATCTAACCTATCAGATTGGGTTATTGTCATTAATTTTTATATTAATTTCATATTCCGGACCCTACCCGACCAGAAGAAAATCGCATTATAAATAAAATTTTATTTATTTTAATATCATCTTAAAATTGTTTTCTATTTTAAATCAACATCTTAAATTCGTTTCTTTACTTTATTACTACTATTACTATACTACATTCAATTTAATAATAAGATAAATTATTTGATTATAATTAAAATCATTAATTAACCGAACCCTAAACTCCCGTTATAATTGGTAACCGATAAATTTTAGCACCCAGATTATAACCGAGAACCTTTATTCATTACGGTTCGAGTTCTTAGTTATCATATTCATTTTAAATATTTTTGTTAAAATAAGGATTTAAAGAGATATTTTACCCTATTTCCTTTATCCATCTATTCACATTTTGTTTGTTTTTTTCATAGTGTTTTGTCCCATAAATTAAATTCATCTTAAAATTAATAACTTATAAATAAATGAAAAAAATTATTTTTTTAAATTAAGTTCTCAAAAAGGTGAAGCATCGAATTGTTGAAAAAATGAGTTCTTCAACCGCCGACGTCTTGGGCTTAAGTCGGGCCATCCTTTGCAATGGTTAGTATTTTTTTTTCTTTGTAAATTTTAAGAATATATATATATCAAAATTTTTACAGATTCATTAGTCAAGAAAATGGAAGAGTTGAATAGGAACGAAAAAATTTATCGTGGGATGATCATATTGACCAGAAAATTATTAAAAGCCATATTTTGTTGCTCTCAAAATTATAAAAGTTTTAAAATTATAAATATATATAGCAGCATTGCAAATAATGTTTATTACAGCTTTAGGCGAGATATTTTGTAAAATCGGAGTCAAAGAACCCCAAAAAGGGGCTTCACAAGCATTTACTCAATTCGGAAAGATACATAAAGAAATTGAAGCGTATGGCATGCAGATGCTGAAGAAAAGTAAACTGGTAATGCAAAAATATATGTAATATATTTCCAATAATAATATGGGTTATATCTAGGGTTTCCAGGTCAAAATTTTCAAATTGCGGGAGAAATTTGGTATTTTACGGGAGAAATATTGGCCCGCAAAGTGCCGGCCTTTGGCCTGGTTTGTAAAATGGCTTAGTTAGTCTCCCCTCCCCCTCCCTATTAATTCTTACAATTACTTTATATTAATATTAACAAAGTCTAACGTTTTATGATATTTTAAAAAAATAAGAATATTTTATATATAGTTTTAATTTCTACTTATTTATAGTAGATTTATTTTATTTATATATAAAGAAAATAATGCGTATGTATAAATAAGTTTCGATAAAATATAAAAGAAAATCCTAATAGTTTAGTTATAATATTAATTATAATTCGAGATTTAAATATTGTAATTAAACGTTAACATCGTTATTGAAATATTTATAAAATTGCTGGCACGTTATAGCTAGGGTTCTTAAACGGCCATATTTTAGTCTAATTTTAAAAACGGCTTAATCATTTTATCCAATAAAATTTTACGCGAGCCTAAGATTTTGGTTAGCGAAATCTCGAGATTTAGGCAATATTTTTCTGGCCAAAATATTGAGTTATCCCTTTTTAAAAATCGGCTCAAATCGAGCCTTTTAACAACACTGGTTACATTTAGTCAATTTTAAATTAAGATCTTATCGAAATCATATTAGGCAAGCTTCGAGATTTTATTATAAGATGTTCAAACCCTTTCTTCCATATATGAGCAAATTCTACAGGCTTGCTTAATACTTTTTTGGCGAAAATATTGCGTGATTCGTTTTTTAAAAATTTAGCCTTTTAAAAACATTATTTTAAAACTGATAATCTTTAACGAGAATCTTATATTTACTCATTTTTGATATTATTTTAGGTTCTGATAGATTTGGGAACCTTTTTAACCAAAGCGATACCTGATACCAAACTAACTATCAAAAAGTATGCTGATGCTAAGTTTGAATATTTGGTAATTATCTCATCTTTTATTTATTAATTATTATATTGATTAGAATGATATAAATCTGGTCGAGATTAAAAAATGATGATTATAATAATAATACTCTCTTTTATTAACAAAATGATAATTCGAATTTGTCCGAGATTAGGACAAAGAAATTGGTTTTATTTAACATTGAAAAATAATCGCTTTAATGTATGAAATTTCGGACTAATATAATTAACCTTGGGGGGGGGGGGGGTAGGTTATTAAATCAAAAATTGGGAATCTCGCTTTTATTTCCTATTAATATTTTTTTAATCAATATGGGAAATAATATTAATAGATTATAGGGAAGTTAAACATTGTATTTAGGTAAAAAAACCGCAAAAAATGGGGGAAATATCTTAAAGACTTTAAATTTGGGAATTTTAAGAAATATTGATGATATTTCCCCCATTTATAGCTATTTTTTGTTTAAAATTAATTTATAGGTGTCTACTTTCCTAGCATCCATTATAATTATTTTTATTATTGCTTTTTAATTTTTTTAGAAGATATAAACGAGATTCCCAATTTTTTGCGATTTAGAACGGGAGCCAAGATTTTAACTCCTCGTTTGGTATAAAATGAAGTTCAAAATTAAATCTTAAATTTTTTTTAAAAAAAATTTGTAAAAATTAATTTTAAATATGTTTTGATCAGTGTTTGTAAACCACCTGAAATTCCTTTTTTAAAATATATTTTAACCGAAAGCCATCTTGAAATTTTTGGAACAAGTTCTAATACCAGGTTCTTTTCTTCAACTATATATATTTCTACAAGATAAATAATATAATAATACAATTATAAATAAACAAAACAATTATATATTTATTATTATTTTTTCTTCTAATATTATTTTTTATTTCTCTTTTCTTCTACAATAATAATAAATAACAATTATCGATTTATTTTTTTTTGCTATAACTATATTTTTCTATCAATATTTCATTTACTATAATTTCCTACAATTCAATACTCAACCCGGTTATAACACATATAAATTTTAGAGTTCTTGGGATCCCCCCCCCAAATCATATAGATATTTATCTTACTAATTCTTTGAGGAAACAATCTAATTTGTGATGCAGTCTTTTAATTTCTCGTACTCCATTCTTTTTTGAAACCTCTTTTGATTTTAAGAAATATTTTTAAATTATCATCTATGGATGACAGTGTCTATTCCTCTGATCATTGTTTCCTCTGCCTCTAAAGTCTGGATTTATGTATCTTCCACCTGTTTTTATTTAAGAATATTGGCCCAAACTCATTAAATGAAATACAATCATTTGAATTCTAGTTGCGATTTTGATTTTTTTTAAGGTTCCGATCTCGGGTTATATTAAATTTATTCCACCCTTAAAATATAATAAACATTTTATCATTTTTAAAGTCGTATTGTCTTAAAGTCAAAGAAATGGATGATGAGGAGTACACATTTATGGCTTTAAATGAACCACTATATCGTATCGAGACTGGAAATTACGAATACAGGTTTATTAAGTTTTCAGCATGCCGATTAATAATGTCCAACGGAAATTCCCTTGGCTCATTTATTTAAATTTTTATTCGTCTAATTTCACAAGACCTGTCAGATTTGACAGGTTTATTAATAAAAAAGAGGATTGAATTTTATTAATAACTATTCCAAATTCTAATTTATATCTCTCTAGCCCTTAATCCTTCTCCTTACTCCAGATTGTTTAATGTAAATATATTTAATGCCAATCAAAAAATTCCCTTCAGTTTCTTGAGTTGAGCGATTATCCTGAATAATATATATTAATTAATATTTAAAAGGTTAATTTTAAGATGTCGACAAGAAGCCAGGATCAAATTTTCTAAATTGAGAGGCGATGTCATGGAAAAAATTGAGCTTTTAGATCAAAAATACTGTAAACATTTTAACCTTTTATAATAAATATTCTCTTCTTTTTTTAGTACAAGATTTAATTAATCATTTGAAAAAATTGATAATTGATATGGAAGAGTATCATTACAAGTGTTACAAACAGATGAAGAGTCTTTCAATATTTCCCATCGAGGTTAGAGATATCCTAATTTATTTTTTGATCTGTAAACCCACCTATCATATGATTTAGATTGATTTATCGAATTCTATGTTTTTGATACAAAGTAATAATACTGTGAACTCTAATGACCAAGACGAAGGTGATGATATTATAAATTTAAGTGATCATGATGAACTTATTACAAGTTTTATAAAATATTATATAGTAATAGTATATAACGAATACTTTTGTTTATAGATATTGATGATGTATCTCTGATGGCGTACGATGAAAGTCTCGTTAAAGACACTTATTTGTTATCTCTTGATTAATAAAAGAGAAGGATTTGTAGAATGGTGTGGAAATTTATGTGCAATTTTTTTTATTCTTTGTTTAAAAAAAAAGAGTTATTTATACCAAAAATATTTATTTATTCTTATTTTATGATATCATAAATAAACATTCCTATTTTTTCAATATAATTTTTTTAAAGATCTTATTGCTGTTTTTCACTAAGAAAGAAGTCGATATAAAATGGTGATGGCATTTAAACAAAATTTTTTTTGAAATATTTATATATATGTATTCTTTATATTAGAGGTGGGCATGGGCCATAAATATTCCTATGATCCAATCAGCCCCATGAGTCTGAATGAATTTTGAATCATGATTGGGCGTGATGGGGTAAAAAATACCAGACTTGATTGTGCGTGAATTCCGGGAAATTTAGTTTTTTAAATTGTAAGGCGTATCGTCTGCTGAGTATTATAATGTTCTTTCTTTCTTTCCTTTCTCTTCTCTTCTCTTCTCTTCTCCCACAACAAAAATGTTAAAATATAATTTAGGATGATCCTTTATTTGTAATATTGGTCCTGTAAATACTTTATAAGCCTTTTATATAGATTTAGAGTAACATTGGTTCTTTTTCTGGGATATAGTATTTTTTTGCACAAATTATTATTGAAATATTATAAAAAAAATCAGTTGTATGATAAAAATCGTTTGTCGTTTGGAAGTAAAAAAATTTGTGAAAAACGTGCTTCGGATAACGTTTTGAAAAAACGTTTTGTTTTTAAATATCCTAAAATACAAGATATATGGTTTTTAAATGTTCTACTGAACAATTTTAAAAGATGAATATAACAAAGCCTACGATATATTCTTTTAATTTAAATATTATAAATTATACATTTTCTAAAAAGAAATTAAGTTTAATAATTTTAGAAAAAGTATTATTTTTGAAACTTACATATATTTATTTACACATTTTATAAACAAAACATTTTTTCCTCGAGAATCTACTTTTGGTCACTAAGTTCAATGCCTGTTTTTTTTACAAATTCAAAAAATTTGAATTAATAGATTATAATTTTTCAAAAAATTAGCTAGTAAATTTTGCCAGCTCCATCCAATTCGACTTCCATTAATGATCATTTTCTAGAGCCAATACAATAATGGTTTACTATAAGAAATATTAATGCGATTTGAATTCTTAATGACTACGAAAATATATAGTATTATTTTGTTTGTTATTTGCATAGATAAAAAGACAGAATTATTATGTTCGATGAAAAAAAAACTTAAGGGTAAATTTTAAAAGGTGTTGAAATATTAATAAACCTTGTTTTGAAATGTTTAGAGAAAAAAACGAATTCTAATATGTCTATATTTTTTGGGCATGATAAAATTTTGTCTTTCGTGAATGGGCGGGTCGGGCTAAAAAATTGAGCATTGGGCGTAATTTTTTTTTAGTGCTAGTATGAATGGGCGGGTCCTAAATAAAAAATTAGTCTTACATTAATTTTCCACTCTTACTCTTTTCAATTAACCTATTCGTATTGGAGTTACTTGGGGGAGGACATGCTCTGGTTGTATAAAATGTACTAATTAAATTAAATTATTACATTTTTAGGGAAAAAATAAATAAATAGATATTTTGGGGAAATAACTGTAACTAGTTAGATCAAGGAACGAATGACGTTCCTTCTCAAAAAAATAACGCCATTTAGCACTATTATTTTGTGTAAATTATAAATGTTAAGGTAAACCGCAAATACTTGGGTAAAAATTTTAATATTCTCTATCGGAGTTATTTAAAGATAACTTTCAAGTGGATCTAAATTCAGATACATTATATATTTAGATAAAGATATACTTAGGCACATATACAATTTTACAAATGCATCTCATATATATAATTTTACAAATATATCTAGTTACAGATCCAAATTCTTTTAGGATTCTATTAAAATTCAAATTTCGAAGTTTTAATAATTCTTATACAAAATATGTAACTAAGTTATTAAAATAATTGTTAGCTTTTAATAATAAAACACTATTCTTACCATTAAGCCACCCCCGTATAGCTATGCATTTTTCCGCGTTAAGCTCTTTCTACAAGGGCACTTGGTAGCAGACTGATTGTTATATTAAATGATTAACAACTTTATATTGGTGTAATCTTGAAATATATTAAAATCCCGACACTTTAAAAAAGTTATTCAAAATCTGATGTATGCCAACTTATAAACCTAAAATACAATAAGAATGAATGTAGATGAATATTTTCATAATATTTATATAGACGTTGAATCGAAGGCTAAATTTTATGATATAACACTAATTAAACCTCGTCTAGCACCTGGGCAATTATTGAGATGTAAAATAAATATTGGCTCAACTAAAGAATATTATAAAATATCCACTTTCATCCCATTCTTAGATACTTTTTTATCGCAAATAAAAGTACGGTTTTTAGATTAAAAAAACAAGTCTTTAGCAATCTTCAAGTTTTAATACCCAAAGATCCATCTTGGTTTTCTAATGCCACTATTGGTAAAATGAAATATTTAGCAAAATTTTATTATGATATTGATACTGAAATAAATTTAATCAGTGAATTCGAATTGTGGTATAAATATTTACTACGTTTAGCTATTTTACCTGAGCATGCTATTGATGCGCTCAATCGGTGTAGAGAAACCTTGTCTCAAACTCCTAATAATTTGAAGTTGTTTTATATTCTTGCATGTTTGCCTATTATAACCAGTACGAATGTAAGAACTTTCCAACTTAAGAAGGTTGAAAACATATTTATGAAGTACTACTTCCGAATCTCGACTAAATGGGTTAGCTCTGTTAAATATCCACAAAGATTTGGTTCCAACGACAAACAAAATTCTTGATGAATTGGCAAGATTCACACGAAAATTAAAACACATTATAATTATAGTATTTAATAAAAAAATTTGTATAATACTTTATTTAATAAGAAGTTTAAAAAAACTTGTTTTTTAAATTATTTTCTAGTCAATATTTTATAGCTTTGTTAAACGCCTCGTTTTGAGCCGATTATTAAAAACGGCTAACTCAGTTATTTATCCAGAAAAATATTATGCAAGCCTGAAAATTTTGCTCATAGAAGAAGCAAAGGTCGAGACATATAGTATCGAAATTTCGAGGCTTAGTTAATATTTTATTTAAAAATCGGCTCAAAACGAGCCGTTTAACAACATTAATATTTTATACACACTACTATTAGTATTTTCAATAAAAAAATTATATTATACTTATATTGTATGAGAATTTAAGCTAAGGCTAGCTTTAAAGCAAATTTTATAAAAAAAATGACATTAAAATTTATTTCAACTTTACATTTAAAAAACTTTATTAAATATAATATACCTAACTAAAAATAATAAAAAATAGGCTTGTTATATCCATTAGCACGAATTAGTAAATAATAGTTACAAATATAAATTTAAATATTATTAAATTATGAATAATTTAATGGAATAGCTAAAACATAAGACAAGGCCGAAGGCCGGAGAAAAGCTGGCCGAAGGCCAGATAAAAGGGGTTTGGGGGCGAAGCCCCCAAAAAAATCCCCCCCCCTTCCCCCATAAGAAAATCCTGGATACGCCACTGCTATCATCTCATCTACATTTTTTGATAATTTATCAATTGTATGAGCAGTTTGTAAAAGATATTTTATAAGAAAATTCTGATATGATGATTATAGGATCTGATGATTTTGACATATATATATATATTACTGACTAACTTATTGATTGCCATATTGGGTTGGCTGGCTATGCTATAAATATTATAATAATATTTAATTTATTAAACAGATATTCAACCTATTGGTATAATAGATATTTCTGAATCAGAAAGCATTGGAGAACAAAGCCAATATTCATCATCCTCCTCAAATTCTATACAGTCAGGCTCGGGAGGACGGAAAAATGCAGATATTTGGAAACATTATATTTACCAAGCATCAACATAAACTGCAAGATGTAAGATTTGTCGGGTTGAAATTAAGTGTAAAAAAAACTACTCCAGCTTTGATTAATCAATACAAACGATTCCATCAAAAAACTTATAATAATAAATTTATTGAATCATATTTTGATAATGATATAAATAAAAATCATATGCACAACATTAATGATATCAAACACCATTTATTAAAATTTTTGATCAAATCTAATATCCCATTTAAAATTCTTGCAACATATGAATTTAAAGGTTTTGTTAAAACATTAAATCCTAGCATTAAAATATGTTCAATTCCTACATTAAAACAATACATTAATGAATCTTTTGACAATGAATTCCAAAAAAAATTGATAATGAACAAATCTAATACACAAATAAATTTTACAATAGATATTTGGTCAAGTCCAACAAATGTCCCATTCTTGGGATTAACCTGCCATTACATTGATGGTGAATGGGTACTAAAATCTATATTATTAGACATTGTTCCTTTTACAATTTCCCATTCTGGGGAAAACATATATAAGACATTTTATAGAATCATTAACAATTATAGCATAGATATAAAGTCAACGGCTATTACATGCGACAATGCCGCATCAAACACTACCTTTATAAATACCCTTAAAATTAAAAATCCATTATCAAAAATTGCACATATTCGCTGTTTTGCACATGTTTTAAATCTTGTTGTTCAAGAAATAATAAAACAAATTGATGAGCAGTTAATAAAATTAAGAGGCACTATAAAAAGCATTCGAAATTCTTATAAGAAAACTACTATGATGAAAGAATTTTGTAATTCACAAATTCCATCTATTACATATTTAAAATTATATACACCTATCAGATGGAACGGCTCATATTCTATGATAGAACGAGCAATACAAATGAGAAAAGTTATAGATCATGTCGTTATTAATAGTTATGGTTTATCTATTATTCAAGAGAAACAACTTAGTGAAGTATTTATTTATATTTAAATCTAATTTTTATTTTTTAATATAGGATGAATGGACCGCCTTAGTAAGAATGCATTTAAACTTAAAAACATTTCATGATTTTACTGTTGCCATATCAGGAGAAACATATCCTACACTTAATCTGGTCATCCCCTTTTATATATCATTAATTGAGCACCTAAGTCTTTTTGATAATACGCTTATAAACGCAATTAATGCGCAGCAAAAAATAGTATCATATTATAATTTAACAGATTTCCAAACAATTATATCTGCAATATTAGATCCAAGACTTAAACTGGAATTTTTTGAGTGCCTACCTATATCTTATATTATAAACGTTACAACTATATTTAATAATTTTGAGAAAATGTTTGATGTATATAAAATTAAATATGATGTATCAAAAAGTAAACCTTTAATACAATCAAATATGGATGTCATTTTTAAACAGAATGTTATGCCAATTTCTGAAATTGACACATATTTGAAAGAATTGAGAATAACGTCAAATAAAAACCCACTAGAATGGTGGAAACTACATGGAGACCGTTTTCCCGTGTTATCTAAAATGGTGAGGTACATATTGTCGATACAGGGATCTTCAACCCCATGTGAGCGACTATTTTCTGTTAGAGCTCATATGGTTACAAAATACAGAATGTCGTTAAAGGAGGAAACAATCCGAAAAACTTTATGTTTGAAAAATTGGCTGTTGTCAGATTTATCTTCTACATTATAGATATGAATATTATATTGATTTTTCCACATTGTATATAAATATATTATATATGTATGCTTCTATTTTGTCTCACTAATAAAATTTGCTTGTCTTTATCCTTAGTTAAATTTTACAAAATAAATTTTATAATAGATCTTTTTTAATTCATGGTAAATAAAATTTTCGAATCGAATCGAATTGAATAATCATTTTATTATTCATACGAATACGAATACGAATAATTCCATTATTCGATTCGTATTTTTGTAGGTATACCAACTTATATCAATATTTATATCATCTCGGGGGTGCCCCAAAATATCCTAAATCACTTGATTTCTTTTCAGAGATTGTCTAAATATAATGATCGAAAAATTTAATATATTGTTTAAATTAATGTAAATAAAATAAATTATAATATAATTTTTTTTTAACATGTTTTTATCACCCATTGTTTGAAATAAAATTTGTACATATTATAAATTTAAAATAAATAGTATTATTTATAATATAAAAAAACTCAAAATAAAAAAAAAATATATCAAAATATATTTAAAAATAGATTGATTATTATTAAAGATTAAATGGCCTTTGAATTGAGGATTATTTGGATTGTCCTTTTTAATATTATATAAAAAAAATTTTTACTGGAAAACCGCTTTGAAAAAACGTTCTGTTTTGCCATAATTGTTCATATTATTTCAACTTAGCCGTTCAGATTAAAATTAATTTTTAATTACTTATTTAAAAAATATATATACTGAGTAGTGAATGAATAAAAGTAACTTGATGTTCACGAGACAACACGTATATTTATATTTTACAGATATTTTTATTCAATAATCAAGCACTAAATTAATTATATTTTTTAAATATACTAATAGATATAGATGGTTTAAATCTTTAGACATATTTATATTCAAAATGATAATTTAAAAACATTTAATTCTATCATATTCAATCCGCAAGTTGGCGTTTATTATTCTTAAATATTTTAAATAAAGTTATATATTTTTATTTTTCCATTCAATTGTTACTTTATTTAAGTAAATAAAACTTTTTTATATTTTTATTTATTAAATCTACTTTTAAAATATCTAATAGTCTTACAATAACATAAAATAGACATGTTATATAAAAATTAAAATATAAAATTAAATCATTCGCCGGTAAATTATTTTGAGTCATTGATTTTAAATAACACATGGACATTTAAATAAGGTATTTATTAATATTATTTGATCTCTACTATATTTATACTATTAATTCTTTATATTTTTTAAATATTTCGGTTTATATCGAAATCACAGCTGATTCTTCACACTTATAATAATTTTTGTAATATATGTCACAACATATGTATTTCAAATTTTATCAAAGCCTTTTCATCGCTTCACTTCATATTTATTAATTATATATTTATTGGCTAGATTTTATAAATAACAGCCTTAAATATCGCATCGCTTGAGAAAATAGCGCTTACTGTAAATGAGGCGTATGACATTTTCAGGATTTCTTTTGGATAATATTTTTACAATTTTTTTGTAATAAATTAGTTATTTAAAAAAAACGGTTTCAATTTAAAAATCAAATACAATATAAACGATATCAAAATAAAGTATATTTTAAAAAAAACAAATAAGAATATATAAAAAAATTTATGAAAAAAACATAAATTTTATATAAAATACATTAAAAAAATAACTAAAAAAGATAGTGCATATCATCTTAGAGAGGAGAAAATTCTTAGGAAATTAGACCTGCAGATTCCGAGTGAGTGAAATCTGCTGACGAAGATAGAATCTTTTGTTGGGGAAATTAAACATGGATGATCATAAAAATGTAAAAAATATATTCGAAATCTAGTAATTTAATTCAATTTTTTATAGATAATAAGTAAATAGTGTTTACTTTTTAAATTTTTATAGAATATTTGAAAAAATTAAAAAAAAAAAAATTATGCAATCATATTTTTTTTTAAATTATTTTAAATGCAATTATATTAAAGGATTTAATGTATTAAAGGAAATATAATTATTAATTTATAATCTAGCAATTTAGTTTTATAATATCAAATAATAGATTTTTTCATATTATTTATATTCAATATAAATATTCCAGGTATTAAAACAATCATCCCTCCGAGGTATTTATAAATTAAATATATATATATATATCGAATTAAATATATACAATTTATATTTTATTATATAATTCAACAATTCACAATTTCTAATAGCAATTAAATTGAAAAACACAATACCTCATAATAAAATAACATATTAATTAAAAATAAATTAATATATTCCTTTTTATCTTTTCTTTTATATCATATTTTTTTCTGAATAAATATTTATTTAATTTAATACCAATATTACTCATGTATCACATCTACATATGAATCCGCACATTTTAATTAACAAACATTAATTCCGTATACAAGATATCAACTGAATAGGCACATTTTATATAATATTAAACATTTATCTCTAATACAATAATACAGTAATTAATTTAGGACACAATTATATCACCAGTAATTATAACTCCAATCAAAATAATACTCTCGTGAATGATTAGTTATTATGTGATATGTTTTTAAAATTAAAAATTTATTTAGCGCAATCAGTATGATTTTTGGGTATTTTAATTTGTATTTTTACTTTATTATATTTATAAACTTGATCACTCCCAGAGAAAATTATAATGCTAATAATTATTGTATTTGAGGTTTTTAGAATAAAAATTTTTCTTCATTTTCTTGGTTATTCATTTTCTAAGTTAACGGATCGTATTTACTGGTGACACGGGCAATTAATACAATATAAAATTCTCTTAATAAAAATTTTTTATGACATTTTCTCTCACTTTATTTTTTTTTCTAAATAAATTTATAAGCTGCCGAGCTAAAATAAAAATGTCTCAAAGATATTCTAAAGGAGCACTTTCTAATAGTTTGCGATCTGCTGACAAAAAGATAAAATTGATCCCAAGTAACATAAATTATATAATATATTTGTCAATCTAATCTGGCACATAATCTCTCAGTATCCAAATATAGATATGAAAGCAGATGGATCTAGTGGTGATTCGTCCTTCAATGCTAGGAATACAGCAAAAAGAAAAATCCCAAAAAATTGAAATCGATAAATCCAAAGTAGTTAAATTTTTTAATAATATTTAATTGGCACAATAAAGAATGAATAATTATTTTTAGTTTTTCGAATGTCGTAATAATTTACACATTAATATGGTGAATTATGAGGGATTCCATATTTTACTCTATCCCAAATGTCATTCTCTATAATGAAAATAAATACTTGGGTGGCAAAATAAAATATTCCTCAATTGAACTTAGAATTCAAATCATGCATGAATTAAAAAAACATGCTAATCTCTTTCAATGACAGAGATAATAGATCTGCATTGGGTATAAATGTTCAATATTTAAGAGATGGCCATATAAAAGTAGTGCGGATACTAGGAATGATAGTGGTATAAAACTATTCATAGTTTACCTTTTAGGAAGTAATCGAAACAATTTTAAAAAAAATACCACTAGATTTAAAACAAATTAATACTATCACTTTGGATAACGGGGCCAATATGCCTAAAATGATTGAGATCAATTGAATAATGATGAAAACAATGAGGAAAATATTTTTTGACACAAGTAAATTTATGCATTGATGAAAACATGTTACTCTATCGGATGAAGAGATACTAGAGGGTATAGAGGACTAGTATGAAGAAAAGGACGATTATTAGATGATAGACGATATAAGAGTTTTGATCTAAGCAGTATTAGATGTTCAGCATATACAATAAAACTTGCCGCAAATAGCTTTATTAAAGAATATTTAAAATTAGATTTAGACGAAGTTCAAATTATTTATATCTCATGATAAAAAGTTATTTCCAATGGGCAAAATAAACCCACCTTAGATTCACTAGGTAAAATAGTAATTTATGATAAAAAATCTTAATGGTAACAAAAGAATTTTATGACAATGGGTCATTTGCAGAGACTTCAATTAGTTCCGATTTACAATCCTAGCTGGCACTTTTGTCTTACTTCTTTTATATATGCTCACCACAAAATTTAGTGTTTGTTGATTTTTTTGCATTTTGGTTAGAATAGGGAGTGAAAAGAAAAGATGAGCTACCTAAAAATATAATTGAATGCCTAAACATAAGAGAAGATTTTCTATTTTAAAATGATTCTCTTAAAAGCGATATATATGGATCCAAGATTTCAATATTAAAATGAAAAATATCCTTAGGAAGACGATAAAATATTGGCCAGGTAAATTAATAAACTTGAGAATATAATTCTTTATTATTTTAGGAACATATATTTGCAACCTGGTATTTACAAGTCGTTGACCCGTATAGAAATCCCAACGTTAATTTTGCCTATTTCAAAGAATTACCGCAAACGACCTTTACATCGAGAGAGATTGTTAAAGGTAACCTTTTGATATGAATTGGGGAACAGCGACATCAAGATTAAAATAAAATAGCTATTATACAACAAAATGCCATCATATCTTGAAATAATGGCTTTCAAAGCATTAAGATGCAGAACTATTAGTACATATCTTCCTTTCCGCTCCTTGCATTCAGGCTCAGTTGAGAGAGCAATTAGTGCTTTAGCACTAACAGTAACTTCGCCAAGGGTACGATTAGATAAGGATTCCCAAGTTTGCTTCGGAAAAGGCATGGTACTTGCTGGATTCAGGTCTATCGGATTCGTGATCAACGCACTCACCGACAGATTTACAAAAATATTACTAATTAAATTACATTTACCTTTTATATTTTAACAGTTTATTTTATTATATAAATATTATTACGACTACCTTGTAAAATTGTAATATTATACAGTAATTTACCTTTTTATCTTTGGATTTTTAAATTTAGATTTTATTTATACATTTACAATAAATATTATCAAAAACAAGACTGTAAACCAAAACCCGAGCCCTCAATATTTTACTGAACCCAAATCTGAACCCTTTTTTTAAATTTAGGGTTCAGGGTTCAATAAATTTTTTTTATTTTGAAATTTTGGCGTAGCCTAAATATTATCATTCAAATTATTTAGAACTTATAACATCATTTTTTTTATTTTCAACAAAAAAACATTTTTTGGTGAAAATTATTTTGCGCGAAATCCTATTTATTATATTTTAGAGTATCCATTTTATGTAAAAATTTTACCAGAATATTGTTACTTTTTTTAATAATAGATAATAATATATATTTTAGGAATATATATTTTTGTTTGTTTGATTATTATATTAAAAGTGAGACCAAAGAAAAGAAAATAATCACAAAGTAAAAAACTTTTATTAATTGCAAGTTGCAATGCACTGAAGTTAGACATAAAAAGTGATATTTTATTATCTCGATTTTGAAAGATATCATGATAATTGGCTTATTTATTTTATAGTAAAGCATATAGTAAAAAAAATTTCAAACACAAAAACACTAAGTAATTGAATATTACATTTTTTTAAATAATATAATAATATAAATATACGATAAATATAATAATAATTTATATAAAAATCACTATTTATATTATTTTTAAACATTTTATTATATTTATTTTACTACATTGAATTAGTCCTGAAATAATTTTTTTTAAATATAATAAACTCTGATAAGATATCATTTTAATTGCTATGGATTAAATTAAGAAAGAATCTTATTTATTTAAATAAATATCATAATATTAAAAAAAATATAGTTGATATTGATATAAAAATTTACCTCTAATTTGATAATACTATTAAAAAAATCAATTTTTTTATAAAATTATATTTTAAATTAGAATAAATTGGGTTCACAAATAATAGTATATCATGTATTGCCTAAAATTATATATAATAAAAATATCTTTTTAAATTTGATAAAATTGTTAAATTTATTTGATATAAAAGCTTTTATAATATTTTATTTAGTAAATTTAAAAGAAAACAGATGTTTAATGTAAAAAATAAATGTGTGTTCAATTTTACAACTTTTTATCGGGTTAATTTTTCATAGGGCAATTCTATATCGATTTTTATAAAATTATTCAGGAGGAGAGATTTCAAAAAAAAAGGATTTCGTGTATTTTAAATAGGAAAACACAATTGAATATTGCATAAATAATTATTCTTAATTATATTTTAACATTTTTTTTGTGGATATATAAGAATACAATACTGAAGAATTCATTTATCAAAAAAAAAGTGGATATATAACACATAATACTCAACGATTTATTAGATTATAAAACTTGATTTAAATATTGTAAAGAATCTAGTAAAAGTCACGAATTTTACCTCCTCTACTATAAATTTCTAAAAAGTAAATCAACGGCAAAAATATTCATTTTTTTAATTCATTTAAATAATTGACAGGTTCTAAACACACGTGATCATGGCACAAATACAAAGTTGGTTTTTTATTTTTTTCAGTTATATTTCTAACATGCTAAAAAAAAAATTTTTTTTAATTATTTAAGATAAATTATTTACTTCTTTATCTTTCAATGTTCCATCATAATTCGGCTTCAATACAATAGTTACATCTGAATTCATTATTGCGTATTTAAGAAGTGCGCGCGTGTTTTTATCACTGTTATCTCCGATTATGGTAGACTAAATATATATATTTTTTTATAGACTATATTATCTTTCATTGATAAATATTACTGTAGAAGGATCATTAGCATACACATGGTAAGCGATGGTTAATTTCGGCAAGGAATAAGAAAGTTTTTCAATTTGCTGAGAAAATGCCTTGAATAAACTCGCACTTTTACTTTTAAAACTTTGTTCGTTGTATAAATAAGATAACTTAATGAGATTGTTAGCTGAAATCGAATTTCCACTAGGTTCAGCACCGTCTTGTTCTTGAATAAACATTTTTATAATTGTAGACTATGAGAAGATAAAAAAAATGTAGTTATTTTAAACGGCTCGAGATTTCAAATAAAGATTTTAGACAAAATAATATGCAATCGAGATTTTAATAGATGTCCAGACCATTCTGCTATCTACGAGCAAAATTTCCAAGTTTGCATAATTTTTTTGGCTTAAATATTGGGTTAACCGTTTTTAAAAATCAAACCGTTTAATCATTAGCGTCATAGAGCCCTCTCAAAATTTTGAATATTTTAATATTAAATATAATTTTGATAATGTTAGCTAAAAAAAAGGTAATTTGTGAAATTTTTTGAGCCCCCTGAAATTGTAAAGGATAATACGCTCTTACGTTTAACATCACTAAAAAAAATACAGTGTTCAAAAATAAGGCTGCCACATAAAAATTGAAAAGATGATGGTGTTCTCTTTTTTTTAAAAAAATTCGACTATTTATGAATTGGTTTCTAAAATTTTGTTAGGAAAAAAATATCTAAGCTTACTATTTCAATATTTTATTTTTTTAAAAAATCAGATGAAATCTAATTTTCGATTTGAAGAAATTAATAAATATATGATCCAGGGTTTATAATAATCATAAAACCCTTACCTTCTTTAACACGTAACAGCTGGTGATCATTGTTCGAATTAATAAAATACCCACCATTTTCATCATCCCAAAATAATGTGTTTTGAATGTTCTGAAGATTCCGAGCTAATTTTAAATATGTTTCATCAAATGTGGCCTCGTAAAGGTCTAGTAAACCGTATATGTAGAAAGCGTAATCGTCTAAAAACCCTTGTATGGGTTGATCCCTGAAGGAGAATATAATAAAACATAATTTAATAAATATTATATATATTTTTTTAAAAAATATTTTAAGTATTTAAAAGAAGAAATAAAAAGAAAGAAAGAACTAAGGTTTTCCTTTATACAAATTATTAAACAAGAAAAAAAAATTAATGCCAATAAAAATGTTAAAGGTTTCATAGAAACTCGAATAGTATCCTCGGAACACTGAAATTATAAGATAAAATTTAAATTAAAAAAATAAATATGCCATATTTTAGAACTATCTTTTAATCTAAAATTTTTAATATAATAGGATTTGGATCTATATTATTCTGACTGAGAAAAAACACTGGTGAAATCCCAAATAATTTGATTTGCTTTATATACCTGGGAATATTAATATATATATTCTTTTCATTTAATAATTCAAGGATAGGGAAATTAATATAATTATAATAAATTTCAAATTAAATGACATATTTTAATTTATTTTAGAAGATTAAATAATTACAATTGTTGCATTGTCTTTAAAGTAGAATCGTAATATATGCTTCTTATTAATTGACCGTTTTGGACCATCATGTTCTTTTGAATAAAAAGCGCACACTTTTTAGCCATACCTATATATTCAGCATTGTCGAGTAAAATCCCAGCTGTGCACAGAGCTGACACCATTAAGCCTAAAAGAAAGGAATAAATAAATATAAAGAGAATAAGGTATAATATTTTAATTAAAATGTTAAACCAAACGATAAATATTTTTTTGTTATAATATTTAATAACAATTACCATTCCAGGATGTGATAATTTTGGTATCCTTAAAAGGGCGTGGTCTTTCATTCCTTTTTTCTAACAATTTTCCTTGACATTCTTTTAAAATTTTTGACAGAACATCAAATTCGATATTGAGTCTTTGGGACAATATTTCAATTTTATTATCCAAAGCTAGAACATTTTTATTTTTGAATTCCCCATGAATATCCTGCAAGATATAAAATTTATTGGGTAATTTAATTTCATTTTGTGGAATCTATGATATTAAATAACACTATGTTAATTATAAATTTAAAGAATCATGCAAAAAAAATTGACTATTAAATAAAATATATGTTTGTAGTATATTAAACTTAATCTCGTCCTTTGGATAGAATATTTAATAAAGAAGTTAAAATATAAAAAATATATTTTGATTTCTCGTTTATATAGGGTAGGAGAACTATGTTTAGATGAGAAGAATAGTTGTAATATGAAAATTTACTATAAGTTTTAGATTTATTATTTACATATATTTTTTTTTAAGAACTATCCAAAATTTGAAAATAATGTGATAATTAAAAATCATAATTTCTGGTTTTGTTTCTTTCTAACATTCTTTCTTAAATAACTTAAATATAATGAAGAAAATAAAACAATTACGTATTGAGGCTGTATATTCCCGTTTTGTTTGACACCGTAGCAATAATTAAATATCTCCGCATAATTCTTAAATTTAACGCCTTCCTTTTCGTAATGAATAGGGCTCAAAACATCGTCAATTTCATCTTTACCCCATACATAAAATGTTCCTTCGTTTTTGTGGGTTGAACCCTCGCTGGATAATGAATCGGCGTCTTCCGCACTAAAAAATGCTATGTTTTCAGGGTCCTAGTAAAATATATACATTGATAATTTTAAATATGTAGGTAAACATAGATAAATGGCCAGTTCTAAATAGCAAGGACCTAAACCATTATCTATAAAGGGTCAGATTGGAGAGAGAGGGGTCTAAAAATAATAATGTAATTAAAATAGTTCAGGTATAAAAAAGACACGATATAATATTTAGGGTAAGAGTATGAGTAATACAAAGAATAAAAATTGGGTAGGCCAATTAGGATGAAATTTTTGGACCTTATTAATAATATAAACTTGCATTCAATCTGATACAGTTAAATGGATTATTTTATTTCTGATATACTAAAATGTCAAAAAAGCAACTAGAGTTAAAAAAATTTAAATTCGAACTATCTTTCACTACTATCAAAAAAAAAACTTGCCATAGGACCAATGGCAGGCTTCAGTTAGAAAAATTTCGATTTTCCAGGTTTCTAGTTTATAATGTCATCTATTAGAAAATTTCACCATATTCATTCTTTTGTTCTTTATTATATTATAAAAATTTTATTCAACAAAAAAAAATATTAAAAATATATATTCAAAATTACATGAGTATAAGTCATTTGCTCTACGATATAAGAAATACCATTTTCTGCTATGTTTTTATAATATATGTCGCCAGTAGATGCGTAGCATTTACTGTAAGCTGATATTAGTTGAGCTTGATCGTACAACATTTTCTCGAAGTGTGGTAATTTCCATTTGTTATCAACTGAATACCGATGAAATCCCTATATGAAAAATAAAAAATAATATATAACATATTATGTTTGCTAAAATTGTATACATTTCCTAAATGATCATAGATCCCACCCAGCGATATGCAATCAAGCGTTTTGGTTATCATTTTAAGTGCCGAATTTTCCTTTTTTTGAAATTTCAAGTAGTAAAATAGGAAATCTAAAACAACTTTGTATTTTAAAATAAAATAATGTATTTTTAAGATAGGTTAAAAAAAATTAAATTATTATTATAAAGTATAAAAAAAAATTATTTATGCATCAACTTCAACACCCTTCTAAAGTCACATTAGGTTAAAATATTATATATCAAAACTTAATAATGGTTTCTCAGGATCGTGAAAAAAATGGAGACTTGTTTGGTTTATTTGGATAAACCAAATATAATAAGTCAAAAATATTGTCTATTATTTGAACCTATTTTAAAACTATTCATATTTATAAAGTGTCATGTAAAATTTATTTATACATGAATAAACTTTAAATTTATAAGAATTCTGTTAGAAAATAATCATAAAATTTTCGAACATTATATTTTCTGTTCATATTTTGCATTGTTGTTAAAAGCTACTTTTAAAAGTACTGCGCTATCGCTTTGAAAAAGTAGCGCGTTATTAGCTACCTATTCTACTTTTAGAATTTTTTTTAATATTTTTCACGTATCTCTATATTTTCACAAATAAAAAATATGACTAAAAATTTCAAATATATGTATAATTTATATATTTTTTATTGCATCTCGATAATAACATTTCAATACTGTCATCCCCAAGTCTAAAGCGAGGGTCAGAAAATATAACTGACTAAATAATCGTTCAACACTAGCATTTGAGAGAGTAATGCAGTATTAAATTTAATATAATGTAATTCAATGATAGAATTAGAATCATCATCATCGGAAAAAACTACATGTTTACTACTTTACTAACTAATTTAGTCATTTAATCTACATAATTGATATGGTTTATCGTTCTTGTATTATATTCATCTTTAAAAATGTTTATTTTCGAATTAAGTGTAACATATTACTTTTCCTCTTTATTTTATTACCGCCATCTATTTGTAATTTATCAACTCGAATTCATTTTGTATCTTTTTAAGTATCTTTATATGATAAATATTAGTTTTAATTTTAACTATTTTTTTCATATAACTTTGGTCAAGCTGATTATTAATCCTAAGACCAATAATATCATGAACATTGAACATCTCATATGGAGAAGAAAAATAGTCAAACCATGAATTTTTAACGTATTGAAAACATTCTATTCATTTTGAAGTCCAACAACTTCATTGTATGTCTCTTCAAATACTCTACAACTATTGACTTCTCGCAGATAAGGAAGTGCAAACGTCCTTCCTATAAATTTATAAAGTCGGCTATTATAAATTTTCGACATACCCAATTTATTTATTCTACGATATTGGGTCTGTAAATAATGAATGAGGCAACCTTTAACAAGTATATTGGTATATTATATGTTTCCTAAAGCGTTTTTTGCCTCAGTTTCAAAATCTATATGGGCTATTCTGGGCTGGAAAACTATATTATTTTGTGCACAAAAATTATTAATCATTGTAAATAATTTTATATAATCTTCATAGGATTTGTCAGGTGAAAACGCGTAAATAATCGGCATCGTATAATCTTTATAAATGGTATGTATACAGCACCATCTAAATAAATTTCTTTTGGTATCAATGATAATTTTTAAAATTATTCTCATCATTTCCAATGAGAAATGGCTTCCTTTGTGATTTATCGTCAGTAAGAATACTACTTTCTATAGTGGAGGTGTAGGAAAGTAACTCCTCCTCATTCTTTTAGTCGTTTTGTCTTTAGATATATAAGTAGGTAGGTTTCAGGCGTATCTAGCCTCATAATTGTTTGGTATATCTCCTTGGTATATTTTTCGGGATTATCTCTAGATAATAAAATATAAAAATAAATTATAAATGAATGACTTAACCCATGAATCGAACATATTCAATTTATGTTATATATAATACCTATTCAATCTTTTAGGTTACTAAATTATTACAATTTAAATAAATTTAAAAAAATATACATTTAAAAAAAAAAGGTGGTTAGATATATTTATTTAAATTTTTATAAAATATTATGTATAAATCTAATATAATAGATAAACATCATAAACGTAAAAATAGATATATTAGGCAAAATATTTCCATTTTCCAATATACTATGAATTTCGATAGTGTTTATCTCCTTATCCATATAAGCATGTTTATGTTGTTTTGTGATGGTGAACACACCATCATGTAATATTCCTCTTGAATTGCATCCTTTTTTCCTGCAAATATAATAACTTACCCCTTCTCGTTTATTATTTATCTTGAAGATGTTAGTATCTTTTACTAATATTATACCATTCTTTTGAGAATCGATTTCACAGTATGATGACGATCTTATAATAAATTTCTGTCTTATTAAAATCCTAATTATTTTCAGAAAGTGAATATTATATATCGATAATATATATACATCATTAAACTGGAAATTTAATAGTGATTCCGAATATATATAAATTTTTGTTTACTTAAAAATTTATGATTTAAACTTCTTTCTAAAAATATATATTATATATCGATATATACATCATTATATTGCAAATTTAATGGCGATTCGGAATAAAGAGATATATAATTAATAATTAAAGATCAAGTATGTAATTTTAATTATCGCTCAAATAATAGATGTTTTTATATTTAACATATTTTTCTAAAATTATATATGTTAGAGTCAAAGTGTTTTTTCTTGCAATGTGTTATTTTTTAAACTTTAGATCATTTTTTAAGCGCGTTTTTTTTAAATTTAATAATTTGATTTTACCGAAAATGTATTCTATCATGTTTGGAATACCTACTCTATAAATTTCAGACAATTTTGCTAAGAACTTTTGAACTTAATATAATTTATATTCGTTTTTTCCATAGATTTTTTATATAAATTATAAATGACTTAAAGGTTAACGGCAAAATTATTTACAATTCCTAAGATAGGTATTCTAAACAGGCTGTTGTAATACATTTCCGGTAATATCTAAATAAAAAATGCGCTTAGAAAATAATTTAAAGCTGAAAAAATAACACATTGCCGGAAAAAAACACATTGACGCTAACATATATATTTTTTTTAAATCGTTATAGTTTTGGGCTGTAAAAGTCAAAAGATAAAACGTTTTATATCAAATTATAAATTCAATAGTATTTTATTAAGTAAAATAATGACATTTTAAAAGCATCGCAAAGTAGTATAAAATCCCAATTTTTCTCTGAAGGGTTAATCTACCGTTGAAGATGATGGGTGTATAAATGAAATATATTTTATAAATTATTAATGTTATAAATGTCATATACAAATCAATCATACATATATATATCAATTGTCATGTGATAGCATACCTAATTTACATATACATATTAAATAAAGAAATTGTATATTGGCGATGTTCTTATTATGAATAAGAAAGATAACCAATTACTAGTGGTGAATTGAATATATCAAATGAAACGAATAATATTAATCAAGTAAATAATATTATACAAATGAAATTTGAAAATTATGATTAACAAAACAACTTTCAAGATTATATTGAATATTTAGATGATGTGTTGGAGGTAAGAGGTATATTAATAAAATGAAACCAAGAAAAAAATATTATTTGCTTATATAGGGATTAGTAATTTGGCAGAGATGAGGTCTTTTGTATATCCAAAAATTTTGAAAGACCTTAATTATGAGATAACTGAAGTGGGTAAAGAAGTATTAAGCCTATTTCAACGTTATACAGCTCGAGAATTAAGTTTATTCAGATAGAAAGAGGGAATGGTGAAGCAGTTGCTGAGTTTGCAGACCGACTTAAAAAATTGGCACAAGAGTGTAAATTTGAATCTGACCTGGATGGGAGATTGAGGGATCAGATGGTGGCTGAAATCCAAATGGGTGCATTGGAGAAAGATATTCGCACCAGATTTCCAGATGGAATAAATGACATGGGAGAAAGGGTGAGTTTTCAACAGGTTTTAAATATGGCTTTGGCAATGGAAAGGGCTGAGGATGAAGTGACAAATATGATAGTAAAAAAAGTTAATAAACCTAAGAAAAGTACCCATATAATAATAATAAAGAAAATATTGGTTATTACAATAATAATAATTTTAAGTTCAGAGATAATAGTAAATTTAACAATAATGATAGGTGTAAGTACAATGAATGCTCAAAATTTGGAAGAACTCACCCCCCTTTTCAATGTTTTGCATCAAGGGTAAAATGTTATAATTGCCAAAAGGTAGGGCATTATGCTAAATATTGTAAGGGACGGAAGTTACATGCTATGCATCAAGATGACAATGACTCATCAAATTCAATTAATAATATTTCCCAAATTGGTAGAAATAGTGCGAAGATATGTGTTAGGATAAATGGAGTACCTATAGAATTTGACTATGATACGGGGGCACATATCGGTGATTGGGAAACAATATTGGGATGATATTGGCCGACCAAGCTTGGACCAACCAAACCTTTGTCAGTATATGGTAACCAACCGCTGGATGTACTTGGTGA
Organism: Gordionus sp. m RMFG-2023; assembly: GCF_954871325.1. Taxonomy (NCBI): domain Eukaryota; kingdom Metazoa; phylum Nematomorpha; class Gordioida; order Chordodea; family Parachordodidae; genus Gordionus; species Gordionus sp. m RMFG-2023. Next base: position 43,664,196 of record NC_088777.1, on the reverse strand, counting down.
GACTATAGTAAGGGTTCGTCTTGAAAAGATAAGCAGATCACTACCGATTGTGGTGACCCGTTCAAATGACATACCATTATTTGGACTACCATGGATACTGACATTTTATCCCACTACAAGTTACTATGCGTAGCATCACAAGTAGAGGTTATGACAACCGATAAACAAATTCCTGGCATGACGACAGAATTTTTCAGTGTTTTTGATGAGAAGCCAGGACGGGTGAATGATATGGAAGTTAGCATACATCTGAGTGAGGCAGCAAGGCCGAAACCATGGCCATCTTTTCCATTACGAAAACCAATTGAAATGGAACTCGATAGATTGGTTAAATCGGGAATATTGAAGGAGGACCCAACAAAAAAACGTTTGACATGGGCTACTCCAACAGTAAACGTACGCAAAACAAATGGAGAAATCAAGATTTGTGCGGATTTTAAGGTGACATTAAACCCATATATTTTATACGATTATCATATACCAACGGTGAATGATCTTTTAACCAAATTAAAAGATGGGTTGAAATATAGATTTGAAAGATACATATTTACAATTACCAATAAAAGAGAGTCAAAAGAATACTTAACCATATCAACCCATATTGGTTATTTCCAATATCAATGTATGCTTTCGGTCTTACTAGTGCGCCGACCATTTCCCAAAGATATATGGATAAATTTATTACAAGATTGCCAAATGACCGGAGTATATCTTAACGATATTATCATAACGGGGAAAAATGATGTAGAACATTTGAATAACGTAAAAAAAGTATTAATGAAATTAAAACAGGTGGGTATGAAGACAAAATGGGCCAACTTTTTAAATAAATCAGTAGGTTTTGTAATAGACAAAAATGGAATAAACCCAGCGAAAGAAAAAATAGATGCTATTCGAAGGATACCAACTCCTAATAATATACACCAATTACGATATTTTTTAGGACTTGTGAATTATCACGAGATTTTTGCCACATCTGCATGGAATTGCCGCTCCACTGCATAAATTAAGAAGCATTAAATGTTGCTGGGGTTGGTCGGACAGGGAATATTTGATAAAATAAAACAGCTCTTGTCAACAAATAAAACGCTAATTCCATATTCGCCAAACTTGCCAATTATATTGGAATGTGACGCCTCCAACACTGGTTTTGGAGCTGTGTTGTGTCATTTAGTAAAAAAGGTATTAGCAGACCTATCGCATTTGCCTCGCGAACATTATTGGAGTCAGAGAAAAATTATGCACCAATAGAAAAAGAGGCACGAGCACTTTTGTTTGTGGAAAAATTTCATACTTTCATTTTTGGTCGAAAATTTATATTGCGAACAGATCACAAACCTTTGGAAAAATTATTTGGTGATAAACGGGAACTACCAAAAATATCCAATAGTCGATTAACGCGCTGGGCGTAAAATGTCGGCATATGATTCTGATATAAAATATGTTCGTGGAAAAGTAAATAAAGTAGTTGATACTTTATCTAGACTGCCAGTAGAAGGCATAGAATCGAATAACGATCAAAAACATGCGTTAAAAATCAGAGCTATAAATTTGCACGACATAATAATTAGTCAAGTTGAACTCCAGAAGGAAACAAGGAATGATATGTTTAAAAAAGTAGTTATAAACATTGAGCGTGGATGGGTGGAGTTTGATGCGAAAAAAGATACAGAGTTAGTTTGTTTTTATAATCGTAGAGAGGAATTGTCAGTAGATCATGATGTTATTGAATGGAATGGGAAGTTGGTAATTCCAACCGTTTTGAAGAAATCAATATTAACGATTATACACATAGGGCATCCAGGAATAAATGCTATAAAATCAATTTTTAGAATGTATTGTTGGTGGCCTAATTGCGATAAAGACTTTGAACAATATGTTCTTCAATGTATGCCATGTCAAAGTAACCGGTCGAATATTATGGAGGTTCCTTTATATTCGTGGAACATATCTAATATGCCATGGGAACGAATTCATTTGGATTTCGCGGGGCCTATTGATTCGTAATTCATGGTTAGTTGGAGTTGATGCACATACTAAATGGGTTGAGGTTGAGTTAATGAGAGAGACCACGTCCACGACAATGATCAGGACTTTAAGGAAATGGTTCGCACGGTTTGGAACACCTAGACAAATTGTATCAGATAATGGACCTCAATTTATTTCTGGAGAATTTCGAAAATTTTGTTTCAAGAAAAATATTAAATTGATACATACAACACCGTACCATCCAAAAACGAACGGTTCGGAAAGAACAATACGAACCCTCAATAGTCGATATTTTGCAACTAGGAAAGACATCAGGGAGCCCGAGGAAGCCATGGGAGAAGTTTTGATAGCATATAGAATGGGTGAACATCAATCAACTGGACTTTCACCGGCAAAGTATTATTGGGGCGAAATTAAAAAACAGGATTAAATTGGTTACATCCAAATGTTAGGGATGAAATGGAACGATCGAATATACGACAAAAAGCAGTGCACGATGAACATAGTCAAATGAGGGAATTTGAGATTGCACAACCGGTATGGGTGCATAATGAAATAAATTCAGGTTGGAGAGAAGGAGTTCTAAAATCCAGAACTGGTAGATATTCTTATTTGGTAGAAAGCAAGGATAGAATGGTATGAAAGCATGCGGATCAACTTCGAAAAGGGGAGGTAGCTAAAGAAATGGAGAAGTCTAGGCCAGTGGAAGAAAATAAAGAAAATATGGAGTCAGAGAGAGAGGAAGAAAATGGAGAAAATATGGAGTCAGAGAGAGAGGAAGAAAATATAAAAAAATAGAGAGTCGGATATAGTTGAGATTTTAGAAAATGTGGAAGATAACGGAAAACTAGAAACGCGGAAATCACAAAGAGCTAGGAAACCTACAAATCGGCTGATTGAGGAGTTGTAAGATCATATGTGTGGGGATATGTTATAAATGAGATATATTTTATATATTATTAATGTTATAAATGTCATATACAAATCAATAATAAATATATATACCAATTGTCATGTGATAGCATACTTGATTTACATACATATTAAATAAAGAAATTGTATAATTGGAAGGTTACATATTTTAGAGATAAATAAATTTATGATAAAATATATGTATTTGAAACCTGGTTGAGGAAATTTCGGTGCGTAAGAAAACCCGCCATGATTATTATCAAATTTATTTTCAAAATATTTGTAACAATCATTGATGATTTGATTGGATGCCAACAAAAATTCGTCCATTTTAGATTCTTCGTTCGGTGCGTCTTTATTTTCGATTATTTCAAACAACTTCGATGATTTGTTCAGTATAGAAATTTTATCTTCGTTCCACTAGTATTATAATAATATTAAATATTTATCAATGTGAAAAGATAAAAACGTCGGCCCCAAAGAAAGAATGGGACAGCATGAGTGAAACAAGTTAATTGTATCTATTTTGTAATTATTATATCTATTCTTGTAATTAAAAAAAATGATAATTATTATATATATCTGTTCATACTCTCATATAACCCTATCCCTATTCAAAATTATAATATTATTAAATAATAAGTAAAATGGTAAAGTAATGATCTGAATTGGGCTTAATTTGTCCTGCCCCACCTGATACCGAACAAAATTAAAGGTTATTTATCCGCCCGACGTAGAATTTGAGAATTCGATATTCAATTTTTATTGTTAGAAATTTGAATTTCATTTATAAACATAAATTTTAAATTTTTATCTTTATAAATTTTTATAAACAAAATTAAAAAAAAAACTGCGTGTTATAAATTTTACTTTCGTTTATAAATATAAATTTTTATCTTTGTAAATCTTTATAAAAATATTTTTTTTAAAAAAACTGCGTAATTTATCCATAAACAAAATTACAACCTCGACCAGGCATCGCTCAATCACTTTCCTTTTTTTTATTTTAACACAAACACTTCACATTGAACTGGCCTGACCAAGAATACATGTACCATTAAAATATAATATTTTTTTTTGTGTTCGAATAAAATTGTAGATTATTACTTTATTTTCTGATAAAAAATTGATTATTAAAAAATCATATTAATAAAATATTATAATAAAAGTATCGTGTTGTTACAAAATAACTGACTTGAAATTCTTAGAAGGGATTCTCGGAGTTAGTTGTTCTTAAATTGTAATTTAAGTGTAAGAAGGAATTTCAAGTAAGGGTATATATTTTTACTTAGCTTTTTCAGTGGTGCTTTAAAACTATGCTCCCCACTATGCCTAAAAAAATAACCCATTTGCTCATGAACTTTCAATTAAGATCACCGCCCATTCAAATTAAATAAAAATGCTTATACAAAAAGAATATAAGTAAATTATACCTAGAAAAAAAAATCACAATACAATGGATAGTACTATTGTGTGGTCAAAATTTATCATATAATATATATAAACAAAAATTTTGTTTTACCTTAAAAACGGAATCACGCCCACTCTTTCGATCTGCGTCACGAGCACCACTGAAAAAGCTAAGAAAAAAAATATACCCTTACTTAAAATCCTTTCTTACACTCAAATTACAATTTAAGAACAACTAACTCAACGAGAATCCCTTCTAAGAATTTCAAGACAGTTATTTTGTAACAACACGATACTTTTATTATACTCCCAAGCCCAATATTTCATCTTGTCTCGTCCTTGATGCCCCGCATGTCTAAAACATGAGCACAAAAGCTAAGAAAAAAAATATACCCTTACTTAAAATCCTTTCTTACACTCAAATTACAATTTAAGAACAACTAACTCAACGAGAATCCCTTCTAAGAATTTCAAGACAGTTATTTTGTAACAACACGATACTTTTATTATACTCCCAAGCCCAATATTTCATCTTGTCTCGTCCTTGATGCCCCGCATGTCTAAAACATAATCTAGCTCCGTTTATCATTGCCATTTCCTACTTCAGATTTCTTTAACGGAAATCCATCTTTAAACCTTTGCTCTGGGACCACGCAGGTCCCTTTTGTGTCCCATCCACCCGCAGCGATTGCAAATGATAATCTCCTCAAATCCTTTATTTACTGACATTCCATTATTTTCCTTGTAACTATTTTTACCATTATTATTATTTTGTTCACATGTGTGGCACTTCACGAAATTTCTGTTCAACCTCATCAATGCATTGATGACTTCTTTCATCTCTTTTACTTCTTGGAGGATCTTCCCGGACCTCTCCAAACAATTTCCAGCCTTGATTTCATCTAAAACATTTTTTAGATTACTTTCCAAGTCTGCTACTTTTTTAACATAAACAGCCAACACTGGAGTGTCCTTTCTAAAATTAAAATACATTTCTGCCAGTACCGCAGTCCCCTTTTCACCAAGAATTTCAATATAATTATCAATAAATACACAATCACCAATATCCCAATAGTAATCAGCTGCTTGCCTAAATCCAATTCATTAAAGTTCTTATACAAAACTTTATAACCCAGATCCTTATAAACGAGAACCTTATCACCAAAACTATGCTCCCCACCATGCTTAAAAAAATAAACCATTTGCTCATAAATTTTTAATTAAGATCACCGCCCAATTAATTCAAATTAAATAAAAATGCTTATATAAAAAGAATATATGTATATTATACCCAGAAAAAAATTCACAATACAATGGATAGTACTAATGTGGGGTCAAAATTTATCATATAATATATATAAACAAAAATTTTGTTTTACCTTTAAAACCGAATCACGCCCACTCTTTCGATCCTGGTCACGGCACCACTGAAAAATCTAAGAAAAAATATATACCCTTACTTGAAATCCCTTCCTACAATCAAATTACAATTTAAGGACAACTAACTCAACGAGAATCCCTTCTAAGAATTTCAAGACAGTTATTTTGTAACAACTCGATACTTTTATTATAATACTTTATTATTATGATTTTTTAATAATCAATTTTTTATAAGAAAGAAAAAGTAATAATCTACAATTTTTATTCCAACACAAAAAAAAATATTAATATCACGTGTTCTTCTATGGTAATTATAATCCAATCAACCTTATTTATTTTAGTTGATTATCATTATGCAAAAATTAATATACATTCATATATAAAACTACGACACTGACTTGGACAGTGGAGTATCCATAGAATTATTTTAAAAAAATCTTAGTAAATTTATTTGCTTAAAATAATTTTGTGCATCAATGGTACTGTTTTTATTAATTAATGGGCGCCATGGCTAAGCAAGAATTTAAATATTCCTTTACATTATAAAAATAAATATTTATATATGTATGACGTTTCAACCCCCCCCCTCCCTTAGATTTTTCTAAAATCTTTATAGTTTGCATATATTATAACTAAAAATATGTTTAGCCTTCAACTCCAAACAGCGATGCGCGGGCCACTAAAGGTCGAAAAAATAATGCATTTTGGGTAAAATTCTCTCCCTTTAATTTTAATATCTTTGGATATAATTGAGCTAAAAGTGTCATTTATTAAATTTATTTATATAGCCTAATGGTAGGCCTTTTAAAGATATATAATGTTAAATATTGATAAAAAAATTAAACAAAAACCGGAAATGGTAATAAAATCATCGGTATTTTTTTCTTACAAAAAATTTTAAAAAGATCTGATAGGGGACCGGTTTAAAATCGTTTTGATGATTTGTCATGGAACATCAAATATATTTTTATTATATTATTCTAAATATTTTTTAATATATATTTATTTAAATTATATGCCATATGAGATAAAATAAATTTTACATTCAAATATTTTTACTTTTAAAATAAAAAAGGGTTAAATAAAAGTATATCGTATCTAAAAACAGATACCGATACCTCTAGAATATAGATCCTTTTTATAAAAGTATATCTAGATATATATACGATATGTATATGATATTTTTTATAGATACAACTTTAACAACTCTGATTAATATAAAATATCAAAAACTTACTTTATATGAACATTGAAAGTTAACTCATAAAAAAATATCTCAATATTTTTAGGTAAAGTATAAGCGTACAAAATTAATTTTGATTTTGTTTAATAGTTAATGGCATAGAAAAATACTTTTTCATAAATCTTTTTTATTAATTAAAAATTATATAATATATTTGACCTTGATAAACATTCTAAATCGTCAATTATATTTAAATATTTTTTTTTATACCACATTGTAACAATTATATTGACTCTCTTAGCAAAAGCTGTCATAAAATCTTAAAATAACCGCTAATTTATTAGAGTTATGTAATATACTTTTAAAATATAAAAGCGACAAATAAATGAACTCTAAGATATAGCATATCTAAATTGGGGTAAGAGGGAATCCCACTTAAACTTTTGTGTTATTTTTAACATCTGTGCTATGATGGTTTAAAAGGTTTTTTTTTAAAAAAAAGCTTAATTGTATACATGTATTTTATGTATATAAAGGGTCAATAAAAAGAGAATAAATTACTTGTTTTGCAATATTAATCATTATATCTTTAAACCCAATATATCGCCCATCGGTAAAGGGTGGAAAATAGGTGCCACCATATATCGGTTTCAAGGTAGGTGTTAGCCAAACGCTTAAAGGCCAGCCACCATGTCCTGTCATAGTCTAATGTATAACATGTTAATACAATTTATGTAATATTAAGATATATATAACTTTTCTCATGAAAATTAAAATCTTTAAAAAAGCGAAATTTAGTTCAAAAAGAAATCTTAGAACTTATTTACTCTAATAACAAGTCTAGAGTGATAGTCAAATGAAAAGGGTTTAAGAATCATATTGACTCAGTAGTTAACGATTTAAATCATCAATAACACATGAATCATAGTTATTCAGAAAAATATCCCTAGCAGAAATATCCAAATTATAAATCTTCAAAAAAGGGACAGACATATGATGAGTAAGAAAATTAGCTATAATGACCGGATGTGGGATATGATTCGTAATTATATAAGAATGGCATGACTATGGTTAGAAAAATTTTGATTTCAAAAACTCTTTTTTTGAATACATAAGATATTTCAAGAAATCAATGAAACAAAACATTCTTAAATTCCAGAAAGAAATAATTGTCTGTTTTTATCAGGAATGAGAACCTGAACCCAAATCCTCGATATTTCACTGAACCCAAGCCCGAACCTTTTTTTAAATTTAGGGTTCAGGGTCCAAGCTTTTTTAAAAAATATTTTAAACTTTCATTTTATTTATTTTAAATTATAGTGGAGACCGGGGTAATAAGGAGACGTGGCTTTATTTTCTAGAGTATTAAACTCTAAGGGATAATTTTTACAAACTAAATAATTATATAATGCATATGCGGCTATAATTTTTAATTCTATCAGACAGCAAGAAGAATTTTTATAATGCATTATATGATTTGTACCTGCAAAAGTAACTTTTTAAATTTTTAGGGTTAATAAAATTTAAAGTATTTTATCATTTTTAACAAATAATATCTCATTTTGTTCAGATCTATTAGTTTTAAGGTAGGTTTAAATTTTAAAAATACATATCTAATACTTTTTTTCAAAATTTTATTTTTTCTAAAATTTTTTTTGGGAATGAGTGGACCCTATCTAAGGATGAATGAGCCTTTGCTCAAGACTATTATAAGCTCTGCTTAATTTTCCATACAAAAGTTATATATTTTTTTATTAGAACATATTAAATGATTTAAAGCATAAAGGTAATATATAAAATCATTTATAAACAAAAAAATGGGAACATTATTTATAATCTTTGCAAATAAAAAAAGGATAAAAATTGCAATAGCTTCCAAGTGACTACTTTATATTTATGACATTGAAACCAGTCTTGATTGTTATGATGCTTGTATATTTTTTTACACAATAAACAATTGTTTTCCTTACTTATAAAATTTTTTGATTTTTTTCTTTTATTTGTTCTCACCATGGCTTTTTTTATAAAGCAAAGTTAAAATAGCAGAATATTGTTTATTTTTGCTTCCAGGCTTTTTTGTAAATATATTATTTTAAGCTAATAAAAAAAATCCCCCATCCCCTATGCCCATAAAATGTGTAAATATGTGACTTCACTATAAACAATAATTTAAAAGAAAAACAAGGAGAAAAGTTTAAAATAAAATAATTTTTTTAGAAAAACGCCTTACCAAAGACCCAAAGTATGTGGAACTAGTCCTCTAGTAAAATTTTTATTGTAAAAACACATTTGATTATTTTTATATTTATTAAATAAATTTTATATTATTTTGCATTTCATAAATGTTGTCTAGTTCATATTCCATTTTATAAAAATATATATTTCTCATTTTCAATATGAATTTCACACCACGCAAAAAAGGGAGTTATTTATTCAAACGTATCGTGATATTGACTCAAAAAATAAAAACTAAAAAAATTTTGTCCAAGCAGATTCATCGAAAGACAAGAGTCGGTGAAACTCTTTATTGAACTATATGATGTTGTCTTTGCAGCACTAGAATTTTATATATCAAGCAAGGAAAAGGATTCAGCAGATGCCGAAAATCTTTTGCAGGCTATTATTAAGTCACAGTTTTAAATTTCAATTCAATGTGTTTATTTTTTATTTAATTATACATATGATTTTCGCAAAATGCTACAAAAAATTGATTTGGATTTAAGGGAGATTATGAATAGAACAAAGGATATTGTTGAAATATTAACAAATATCAGAGAGAATGTGGATGAAAAATTTCATGAAATATATGAAAAAGTAAATGGATTGCTAATATGTTTGGAATTGAAATTTTTAAACCTAGAGTAGTCTCTAGACAATCCAATTGATCACATATTGATGCATCTACGATTGAGGATAAAATAAACATTTTTATTCCCCTTATTGATACATTTTTGTTTCAATTAAAAGAAAGATTTATTAGTCATAATTATATTTTAAAAAGCTTTTATTTTCTTTTGCCGGTTGAGTCTAAACTGTTGATTACACTTGAAACACGAGAGAATATTAAAAAAATCTCAGTTTTATGCTGATGATTTAGTAGGTTCATATGATAAGTTAGTTTGTGATGTCGAATTTTGGTATAAAAATCTTGACAGAATAGGGTATTCTTTGAGACCAAAAATGCTCTGCAGGCCCTTTCCATGTGTAATTGCATTTTGGATTCCCTGCCTAATATCAAAACATTATTAATTATTTTAGTTACCTTGCCAATTAGTACCTGCACTAATGAAAGGTCTTTTTCAACTTTAAAAAGGTTAAAAACCTATTTAAGAAACACAACAGGTGAAAAATATTTAAATGGATTATCCCTATTGAATATTTATAAGGAGATTATTTTAGATAAAAATTTGATTCTAGATGAATTAGCAAAATCTCAGAGAAAAGTAGATCTCTCTTTAATTCAAATCAAAAAATAGCAATAAAATTTTATTAATATATAATCAATTTTTTTTTGTAAAAAAAGTATTATTTATGAGATAATATCATCATATTCTTTAAATACCATTATTTACATAAGAATTACATATATTTTATATAATTGTAAAAATTACTTTTTTTGAAATAGTCTTTATACATAATAATTTTTAATATTAAAATCTGTATTATATAAAATATTAACATTTTGAAAATATTTAAATTAATAAAAATATAAATATGAATAAATAAAGGAATGTAAAATATATAATAAAATACCCTAAAATTTTGTTATATGAAAATATAAAACAATTTTAACAAATCCAAAAATGTAAGTAATTAAGTGTTCAAAAAAAATGGGAGGTTGGCGAAGCTCCCCCAAAAAATTTTAAACCCCCCCCCCCCCATGATAAAATCCTGGCTACGCCACTGTTGCAAATTAGAAATATGTTCTTTAAAAAAAGAAGTAAATGGTGAGATGAATTTTAGGGTTTACACTGCAATAATTTAAATATTTATAATATAAAACACATTTTAATAAAAGAACAAAATAATTACCTGAACAAATGTCATATAAGTTTTATCAATGTCTGGTCTTTCTTCTCTATCCACCTTGATATTGATAAAATGAGTGTTCATTATTTTTGCTATTTCAGGATTTTCAAATGATTCTCTTTCCATAACATGACACCAATGGCAGGTAGAATAACCAACTATAAGATTTCAATTCAGTAATATACATAATTAATATTTTTTTCAAAACTTGACAAGAATATAATTTTCTCTTTAGATTTTGCTTCTTGAAGTGCCTCCCTATCCCATGCATGCCTATATTTTAAATATGGATGAATATAAATTATATTTTACCAAAGAACTGGATTAGTTGCATGTTGTAATAAATAAGGTGATTTTTGATTAATTAATTTATTTGTGTTACTCATGTGTTTAATTGATAATTTCTTAACAAAATTCCTAAGCATAAACTAAAATTTGAAATTTTCATTCATTCGCCAAAATGCAATTATCACCCACTAGGTTGTCATGCATCTTCATTATAGATCCCATACATAATGTTTACCCGTTTTATTGACGGTACCACTAAAGAGTGGATGATTTAGGAAGGTTCACAATATTCTTCTGCTAGTAAGGGTAAACGCAGGCATAATATGGGGCGTTGCTTTATACTACTTAGGAATTCGATGGCATTTTTAAACGCATGCAGGCAATATATAATAAGCTTTCGATCAATGGGATGGCCAGGTTATAAATATGGAGGGAACAACAGCAATACAGCCAAGACAGAGGGCTATGGAAATGCTTAGCTGTTCACCAGTCGGAGGTCCGATTGGAACTGGGGATGGCTTCCAATAATTCGTAACCTTAGTTTGCATTTATTGGGATTGTCCTCAAAGGGCCTGTTCGAAATTAGTTATTCAAAGAAACGGGGGATCAGAGGAGCATCCTAGTCTTTTTGAATGCTGGAAACAGGAAGACAAAGGGTGGAAGGCCATTGCTATCCCAGAAGGCGAAGGTCTGTGAAAGGTCAGTATTAAAGGAGTGGGTCCAAATCGATAATTGATTGAGCAGCCAGATGAGATGAGATAAAGGCTGATAAGGATACTTCTATCGGGGACCGGATACCAATACCACCAGACTTGCGGGAAGGATGGCCTGAAGCCAGGATGAATTGGAAAATTTTAAGTTTAATATATTTTCAAGGAGGCCCTTGATTTGGGTTTCATGGATTTATTTTCAAATTTAATATTAAAAATATTACAATAAGATAAATTTTTATAAATATCAACATACCATATCTATATAAAAAAAAGAATTTTGGGATCTACGGCTGTTTGAAAAATCAAATTTTTATGTTTCAGATAATCTTCATAATAATAACCAAGAAAATCAATAAGCGAAGGTGTTTTTTGCTTTTGCATTAATATTAGTATGGTTACTTCTAGTTGTGTAAAGTAATGTCAAAAGTAACGTCATTATATTTTTTGAAGAAAAGGAAATGCAATCGTTACCTACTTCTAGAGGTAACGAGTAATGGAAACGTATTTCTATTTTTTGAGTAACCATAACGCAATACTTGTGACTTCAGATTTGTTCTTAAAATTATTTTAAAAAGCAAAACCTTTTATTGTCCTATAAATACTTTTAGTTATTTTTTAAAGTCGAGTTTTTGATTCATAATTCTTATTTTAAATTCTCATTGTTAAATTATCAGTGGAATGTTAACAGTGGCGTAGCTACGGGGGTGGTTTTCGGGTTGGACCCCTCCCAGAGCAAATTTATTTTTTAGATTATACGTTCAAAAGACTTAAAAGTGACTTTATATCAAATAAATACCATTAATATTTATATTTTTCTAGTTTTGATGTATATGGAAGGATATTATATTACTATTGAAGTTATTCTGGATAGTATTATTATAAAGTCTTTGAGAATAATCTACTAAATTATAATAACATATTATTTATGCATTTAAAAAATATATTTATTATATATTATCGAAGATATGGTTATGATTTTTAGGATAAACCCGGCCGAAGGCCCGTTTAAGGGGGTCTAGGGGGCGAAGCCTCCCAGGTTTTTGTATGTATGGACCCCCTCTAAGGAAAATTCCTAGCTACGCCACTGAATGTTAATCTAATTAATATTCATTCAAAATTCAAAGTAAAGGATAATAATAATATTATTATTCTATTTTATAATTTATTTAAGAATATTATATTCATAGTACTTACTTTTTCAGATGTGATTTAACCCTTCCCTGGACCCAATTGGAACATATTTACACCAATAAAGAAAATTAAAAGTACAAAGTCTAGACTTTGTAAATGAAAATTAAGTCCCAGGACAAATATTCTAACCTCAATGTTCGTTCAAACTTAAAAAAGTATATGAAGGTAAAAAGATTAATTACTATATTATTTTAAACATTACTTTTAATAGAATATTAAATCATGGGTATTATAAAATAACCAATAAAAGAAGTATTCTTTTATAATATTTTGAAAAGCTTAATCCTGAAATTAAAATATAAGCAATTAAATTATATTATAGGGCGGAAAGTAACATTATAAACCCTAGATTAACTAAATATTGATATTGGGTCAAAATATTATATTGGGTTTAAACAATATTTTTTATTTCTTGTTTTAGTATTGCTATTGGTTTAACTTCAAATTGTTAATAAATTTAAAGAATAAAATAGTGATTTTAAAAAACTTTTTTAAATAAATATGTATTTTTAAATAAATATATATGGAATAAAACTATGAAGTAATATTGTTTTCAGAACATAACCTTGGTATTTTTCCTGATTCCTTTTTAAATGATAATTCTGATAAAGATAAGAAATTGAAAAATTATCTTTGGCAATCATAATTTCAATTTTTAATGTCTGCTTAGTGAGGGATTAAAAAATGCAATTAAAATTTTAAGATATATTTTTAATTATTGAAGTTGTTATTTTTAATAAAAAATTCAGGAATTAATAATATTTTAATTAAAAAATGATAGACTGTACCCCAAAAATGAAAGATTTTAAGAACATTTAGATAGTAATAAAAAAAATTGAAATCAATCAACTCACACTCATTGAAATACAGAATCCATCGACATTAAAGATAAAATTGGCACAATCAGCAGTTGATAAACAGTTTTTAATTTTGTAATCGAAGAATTACAACCATTTTCAATTGTAGAAACTGCATTTATGAATATTATCAAAAAATTGAGTGGTAACGATAGTGTGCTAAACATTTTTAAAATGACAATAATATCAATCTATAAAATATATATTTTATAAACCGATGATAAGCTGACCAAGAATCCACAGTTGTACAGACAATTTTTGGGATATACAATTAATCAACTTATTTGCCATGTTGTCATATGCTTTGTTATTTTTTAATACGAGGGTATAGGCCTAAACATCACATTTTTAGTTTAAAAAGTACTATATCTACTTTTTACGCTATTTTAGAATTTTTTATGTATCTCTATTTCCACGAATAAAAAATATTGGTATAAAAATATGACTATAATTTTAAATATGTATATATTTTATTTATATTTATTGTATCAACAATAATAACATTTCTTTAACGTCATCTCCAACTTTAGAGCAACGGTCAAAAAGTATAAGTTTTGCCGCACTAAAAAATTGTTCAAATGAGAATGCAGTGTTAATTTAATATACATATTTTTTATATTAGAAAAATCATCAAAAAATTTTATTTGAATATTTTTAGATAGAGGATTTCCAATAGTATTATTTATTTCTCATTGATTTCAAAAAAATCGTCTAAAGTAAGTGGCGTTTTTGATCTGGCCAGGGTATCCTGGTTTAATTTAGTATTATTTAAGGTTACCTATCAAGTTGCCCTTTGGATTCAGTTAAGAGCAATAAATAGCAGCTATGTTTAACATCTAAATAATAATTTATAAAATATCATTATTAAATAGATGAGTCTGATGTAGCCAGTTGAAATATACCATGTTTGGACTGAGCCAGAAATCAACTTTCAAATAAACTCATTTAGCTCAAAATCTATTAGAGATACTGATTCAAATCTTATTTTAAAGTTTGAGCTACACATTGATAATTTATTTAATATATTACCATTAAATTCTCAAGTTGAAAAGCTACTAGTCTTGTTTGATGATAAAACATTTGGCATATCTTTTTTATCGAGATTAAAATATTTAGGTAATTTAGGAAAAGATATGGAAATTACTTTGTCTAAATGATATGTAGCAAAATTATCTCCAATATCCAGGGATGCGAACCCGACAAAATTTTTGCCCGGGTTCGGTTCGGGTTCGGTTCGGGGTATAAAAAAAAAGGTGGGTTCGGTTCAGGGAAATATTTTTGAACCCGGGTTTGGTTCGGGTTCGGTTCGGGTTCAAGAATTTTTGAGTTGATAAAAAAAATTCTATATTTAAATCATAATAAAAAACTAGACATAAATTTGATATAAAAAATAAATTTTTTATTTTATTTATAGGCAAATATAGTTAAAAATACAAAGCATATAGTCATGTATCAATTTTAAAAATTTTATTTAGACGTATTAGCATAATATCTTCCGAGAGTTGTTCACTCATCCTCGATCTATGTGGTGAAAGAATGAATTTCAAATGTGAAAAAGATCTTTCAACGCTAACCTATGTTAAATGTATATTTATATGTGAAAATATGATAAATTAACTTGGGTTGCAGGAACAGCAAATAAGATTTTAGATAAAATATATAATTCAGGGTGTTCCAGCTTAGCAGACTCCCAAAAATGCAAAATATTTTCTTTTTTATCTAATCTTTTATAATCGCTAAATCCAGTAATTATTGTAAGGATTTATATTGTTTATATTTAAATATTCCATAAAATAACAATTTTAATATAAATCTAAAATAATTAATTTACTAAGCTTTTAATTAACCTTGTATCTTGGGTCCAGGTATATGGCACCTAAGAGAATTTCGTTCTTTATAAACCTTTCTTCTCTGTTCTTAAGACAAGAATATAGTAATTGAGCAAAATGGTATGGATTTTTTTCCAGTTCGATGCAGCATCTTAACCATGCTGCATAAAAATCTGTCAGTGTTAACTGTTCAGATTGGAATTGTTTGGTTGTGATTTTTAGCGGTTTTAAAATTTCAACAATCGTTATTATCTCTTTCCAATCTTCAGTCAATAAATAATCAGATTGCTCTGAAAAAAAATCTTCGATATTGGGTTTTAGTAAAATCAGCCTTTCTAACATATCATGGGTTGAATGCCATCTGTGGCAATCTAACACAGGCTTAGGGAGTTTCATATTTTTTAATAACTTTTGGTAAGTGGGATGTCTTAATTTTAAATTTAGGCTCCTAGCTTTGGTGATAATTTTATAGCATCTTGAAGTGCCAGCTGAAGTGTGTGAGCTGCACACCGTACACTATAAATCGGATAGGATATAATAGTTGATAAAAAAGTATTTTGTATATCATCAATATCATATTTATATACATTTACATTCATATTTTCCTCATCTGCTGTGGGCTGTTTTATTAATAGTTCTGGATAAATTTTCTTTGTTTATAACCAAATTGAGCCCAGATAGGAGTGGATTTATAATTCTTTGAAATCCCGAATCTTCAATAATTGATAAAGGCCGGCCATTTACAGTAACAAGTTCTAGTATAGAACTCATCAAATCATTAGATGATATATTTATACTTATATGCTTTTTTGGAAAAAAGGTTTCTATATTAATTTTAGGTTTTTTTTGCCAATAAAAATTCCTGATATTTGGTTTTTTCATTTAAATAATTTAAATATTCATTGTTGTGATTTCTTTCCAGGTGTCTTTCTAAATTTGACAAGTGATTACCAGACATTTTTACTTTGCAATATGAACATATTATTTTTTTTCTATTGTATTAAGGGTAAAATGTTTATCAAATATGACTTTATCTTTAATCTTAAATCTATAAAAAGAGAACAATTTTTTTAAATAGCAATGATTTCAGAATTAAAAAAGAGATATTTATAAATTTAATTTCATTTATAATATGCACTTCATTAATATCTTGTAAAAATTAATCTGAACCAAAAATAAATGATTAGCATATATAAATTTTAAAATCATTTTAATAAGTTCACAAAAACTGCCCTACATTTAACAATTTTTAAGTTAGATGTTTAGAATTTTTTAAATTAACAATATAATAATTTTTACTTTGATTTGTTAACCATTTTTTTCTAATTAATAATCTTTAAGAATAATAAGATAAAAATTTAAAAATAAATGGCGTAAATTAATTCAATTGTTTAATTTTTTAACACTCCAATAGGAATCGAGAATAAATTAAAAAATGGCATAAATGAATTAAGTTGTTTAAAATTTATTAACACTTCATTTAATTGGAAATTTGAAAATATAATATTTGTATTTACATATATTAATATATGATTTTAAATAATACACTGAACCCGGTTGAACCCGGGTTCAAATAAAATTCTTGGGTTCGGTTCGGGGTTTTGAAAATTTTATAAATGGGGTTCAGGTTCGGTTCGGGTTCAGAGTTTTTTTTAAAAACCCGGGTTCACTTCTCCGGGTTCGGGTTCGGTTCGAATCCCTGCCAATATCAATCTCTATTGTCGACATTTTGAATTATTTTTAAAAATAGATTTATAATGCATATTTTTAAATAAAAATTTCAAAATTAAACTAAATAAAAAGATTATGAATTTAGAATTAATTACTTTTTATTTGTATTTATTATCTAAAATTTAAATTAGGGAAGTAAGACGCTACTTTCTAAATTATTAGCGAGCTATAGCTATTTTTTTTAAAAAATGTAACGCGCTACTTTAACAACACTGACTATAACATTTCTATTTTACCAAAAATAAAATTAAACTTGATTTAAAAATAGTGTCCGTGATACTAAGAATTTTACCGATATTTTTTTTTAAAACTTAAATATAAGCATAAATATTTTTTTTAATGTTAACCGAAAATTTCGCTGCAGAAAATTTTAGATTATTTTTTCTTAAGCATTTTGAGGGCTAAAAAATGATTTATATTTATCCACCAATACACCAAGACAGGATAGGGCTAGAATTTAAGACACATAACTCCGAATCGAGTTAGGGCTTCAAAATTTTAATTTGCATAAAATTTACATGCTTAACCATCCTACAAATAAAGATTTTTCAATTAAATGTATCAGAGCTTTTAGTTAATTATACGTTTTTATACTCGTAATTACGATTTAAAATATATTGTTTTTTTTATCCAATTTACTTTAACTTTAGATTTGATTTGTGGCCAAAATTGGTCTAGCAATTAAAACATGACTATTAATGTATAATATGGCCTAACCAAATTCGTAAAATAAATTGATTTAATTGCTGGACTAGCAGACATATAAAAATCATTTTATTAGTTAACTCAAAAGAATTACCGAGTATTAAAATAGTTCTAAATGTTGAATAATTTATTAATATTATTAATCACCTTTAAAATAATTTTATCAAAAATAACGTAAAATATTTTAAGTATAAAATTCAGCTAATATTGTTGAACTAATATTTATATTAATTTTTTTATAATCGCATCTTGAATAGTAAGCCAAAAATGCATCATATAAAAAATTGGAACCAAAAACGTATTTGCTCTTTTCACTTGTAATTATGACAATTTTTGTTTATGAAGGAAAGCCTTCCATTTAAGTTTTTAGTATTTTATTGGTAAATAATTATATCACAATTAGTATTCTGCAAGACCCGGTCCAAAAGTCCGTTAGTTGGGCTAAAACTTTAACATGGACTTGGTTAGGAAAGTACAAAATATTTACGGGTCGGGAGGGCTGAAAAGCTTTAATAAAAATATTAACCGGTCAGGCCGATCTCTGACTACCCTATTTAAATTTTTGTAAATAACGCAATGTGTGTAATTTTAGATCCAAGTATTATGCATAATCATCAATCATGATTTAGGATCATTTCTTTAAATTAGGGCAAATTCATCATTAAATTATAAAGGATTCAAGATTTTGACTTACCACAATTAACGTATGAATGCTTAGAGATTTAAATCCAACATCCGAAAAAAAAAAGAGCCATTGGCGATTAAATGCCATTATTCGGGCTATTATACCTTACATTACATGCATCTAATTCAATAGGAGACTTAAGTCTTTTTGGTTAGATCAAGACCCCCCATTAGTCAATCCATCTATTTTTAGTCAAAACACGTGCTTGTAGATTTAGCCGAATTAACCAAATCAGCAACACTAGACCAAAACTAAACTAAATATAGTTTGCAAATGTATAATACCATCCTGAATTTAGCTTTAGAAAATTCAGTTTATTTTTAAATTCATTCATTTAATGTAAAACATTAAATTTGGTATTAATTACATACATTTAGTAATATATAAATAAATATTGCAAAAAATAAATAATAAATATATAATACTCTATAATTTAATTTTCATTCATATAAAGATTAGCGCGTCGTTCTATCTATAAAGACCCTTGAGGCGACGTACCTTCGCCTTTCGTTACTTTAAATCTATCTTTAAACGAATCTAAATTTTAACAAAAAATAATTATAAATATTCCATATAAAATAATAGCTCGGCGTTTATCAATATTCATTCAAACTTTATAATCCCTATTATAATCGTTAATTATGTTGATGGGCATATTTATTCAAGATTATGGATAAGCGGCCATAGGGATCGATGGTCATATCCATTAACTTTATGATGTATTGAGTTAATTTGTCTCAAAATTGATCAAAATGTGTATATTTATTCGATTGATAGAGGGTCCATGTCAAAAGAGCAAGGAAATGGAGATTTTAAGGCCGACCCTTTTCAATTTCGATAAAAATCTGTAGGCGTGTTATATATATTAATATCTGAAACAAAATTTTAGCTCATTAGCAATTATATAACATGATATTATGAGGAGATTAAAGATATATCGGCTTTTTATCCTTTTACTAATGATAAATAATTAGTTTTGTATTAAATTAGTTCGAATATAGAATCTAATATAAATAACTAAGGCAATAATTGATAATTATGGGCGAAACATCAGAATAATTTTTTTTTAAATATTGTCATCCTATATCCCATTTGAAAACTTAGAAGAATATATTATGAGTTTCAATTTTTTATTTTCTATTATTCTTTTACTAATTTTCTAATAATTTCTTCAATAATTAGGCTTTCTAGATAATCATTGAAAAAATAAACTAACGTATAATATATAAAAATGGTATAGAGAGTAATAAAAAACATTTTTCTATCTTTGTACCTTTAATTCCCATTATCTCGGGTATTATAATTGCTAATGAGATAAAATTTAGTTTAAGATATTACTAGAACATATATAACGTGCCTACAAATTGTTATCGAGATTGAAATGGGTCAACTGTAAGGTGCTTGATTTGACATGGAATGGCCCCATCCCAAATTGTAAGAAAATTGTTTTTAGTACCTCTTTCTACTCAATTTTTTTACACTTTTTTGTCTAAAGAAAAATTTATGCTTTCAAAATACTGATATTTTATATAAATATCATTCTTAAATTCTTAACATTATTCAGAAAAAAATTGGAACTCAAAAGTTTTATTTAGTAAATATAAGAAACTAATTCAAAATAATTTTTAATGCACCGATTAGCCAGGTAGTACAATAGTCATTTAAAACAGTTCACCAATTGAAGACACAAAAAAGTATCTAAATATTACAACAGCGGACGATGATTATGATAGCAAATAGCTACAAAACAACATGTAAATCAAATCTTTAATAATTCTAAACCTTGGCCTAGCATCTACCAAGCCCCCCCCCGCACCCAATTTTATAGAAAAATATTGAGTCATGTGTAAAGAGACAGATAATAAAAGTTCTCTGTACTAAAATACGAACTCTTTAAATAAGAGAGTTAATTTACAAAAATTAAACAAGTTATCTATGATATGATCTAATTACAAATACAAATATCAAACAGATTGATTTATAAAAAGGTTCTTGTAGAATGAAATAGAGAGCCATAGAGGTGAGTACAAGAGCCTTTAACATTTGGGAAAAATTAAATATAGAAGTTAAAAATGTAATGGCCGGAAAATTCTTATAAAAAATTTAAAAGGCAATGACGGAATTTTTGAAAAACTTTAAGGGGCCAGAAAATTTGTGGAGACCTATAATATATATTAATTGTGGGTTACACATTGTTACTAATTTTTTTAATTAAAAGCAATTTTTAACCATTTTATCAGTCATGATAGCCATTTATCCCCGGTCTTCTGATAAAATAACGATCAAATAAAGACTATAACAGAATTTAATATCTTTTTAGAGCCCTCTAAACACCTCTAAGCCAATGGCACTGACCCCCTCCCCCTGATTACTAAATATTTGGGCGCTTATTAGTTAAAGTTTTGAAACGTAAAATATTTTTCATTGGATGAGCGACGTCAAAAAATCGTAAAATATTGCACAAAGAATGGCAAAATTAAAGATTTTTAGAGGTAATTAAATTTTTCCATAAAAATCTACAAAAGATTAAAAATTTGATCAAAAATTCTACTTGAGTCTTCTCAAAAAATCTTAAAAATCAAAATTCTAATTTTGATATTCAGAAAAAATGATTTTAATATATATATATATAAAATTCATACTTATGTCTTGTAAGCACTTTTTCAAGCTGATTACTGTTGATGAATAAGTGACACCACATATTATTATTGTGTAGAAAAACAATGATATTAGAGTACAATATAGTGCCGAGATTGTGAGGATATTAAAATTAAATTTATTGAAATATGCCTTAAAAAATATAATTATTAATTTTTCATAAGCAAAAAAATTTTTTTTAATTGTATATTTTAAATTTACCAGTAAGACAGCGAGCAAATGAGTCAAAAATACCAATATCACTTTGGAATAATGTTTCTTGTCCAATCCAATATAAAAAATAATGGTCCAACATATATTTAAAAATATGAAGATCTGAGCTGATAAAGCTATAAAATATATAAAAAAAATTTGTGAAGCGCTAAGCATATTAGAAAAGTACCGCCAGGCTCAGTACTAAGCTATACCTATAAAATCGTGATATTCGGGTCGAAATTTACGAATAACAAATTGAGTACGAATAATAATAAAAAATTCTTAGATGAATAATTAATTAAATAATTAGTAAATTTTAGTAAAATATCCAAATTAATAGTTAATTTTAGAATAAATATGTGCAAATATTAGTAATTTGATTTGTTGTTTTAAAAAAAAATAAAGTAAATTCTAATCAAATATTTTGTTTATTTCTAGGCATTAGCCGTAATAATTTTTTGATTGTTGATAGTGAGTGATATTTTTGTTTAAAAATTTACTAAAATCAAATTAAAATTAATTAATATTTATGGTATAAGTTTATACCTTGAGAAAGAAAGGAAATAAAATGATAAGGTCTCTTCGACATTTTGCGAGTGTTTGTTAAATATGATTATCAAAAATGGCATGATTCATAAAAGAATAAGGAAACATTTTATAAAAAAATGGGTTTTTTTCCCCACAAATTTTTTATAAAATAATTCTTTCTCTTTCTTTCTTTCATGAATTATGCAATAAAATGTAAAATTTTTATCCTTTCTACTGAGAAATCAAATAAGATATGTGTTAAAAAAAAATTTTTAATTCTTCGTAATTAATATTTTCAAACATATTACTTGATTCGTAAGAATACGAATTTATCAATTACTGGATTATAAAAGAAATTTATTACGGCCCGATAAAAATTTTAACCAGAATAATATTAAGTGAGCGATTTGGCAAAAAGAGGTCCAAACCTTTATGTTATATATGAGCAAAATCTTCAGGCTCTTAAGAAAATTTAATTAGATTAAAAAATTATCTTTTTAAAAAATAAACGATTATATAATATAATAAAAATTACACGAATATATATAAAAATAATTATATTTTCTATTTTTTTGGAAAGTTTTAATAAAAAATCTTCAAAGATTTAGATCCCAAAAATTTTTCAAAGAATGCTCAAACAAGTTTCCTGATCAAATTTGAGGCCGTATCCTGGTTTCAACCTATTTTTGTTTAGCCTAGGCCAAACAGCTTTTGAACTAGGACACCCTATTTTAATTTGTTTTAAGAATTTGATAGAATTGTTATTTTTTGTATTTTTGATTTATTTTCCGTTTTTTTTCTTTCTCTTAAATTGAACCAAAACACACCCTGAAGATCACAAAATTGATAATTTTCTTTTTAAAGAAGATCAATATCATTTTTTTATGAAATGATTTTTCTATGCATAAAAATCATTGAAGATTTATTTATAAAGATCACCCCCCCCCCAAGGATTTAAAATGTTAGTTAAAATTTGATCAAAAATTTTGTTTGAGAGTTCTCAAATAAATCTTCATTTCAAACAAAATAAATCTTTAAAGATATTATTTTCAGCATTTCAAACAAAATAAATCTTTAAAGATATTATTTTCAGCATTTCAAACTCTAAATTTTACATTACAAAAGAATATAAAATAGACTTGGCCGGGATCGCAAAATTTTCCCAATTTACCAGCCTGGCGTGGAGATTTTTCAAAAATAATTTTTTGACCTCCAGATTTTATATTTTTTTTAGGCTCAGCTCAAATTAAAAAAAATATCTGGTCATTCTTAAATAATTTTAGATATTTTTTTGAGACTGGTTATAATAAAAGGAAATTGAAAATATAAAAAATATGAATGTCGAGATTCATTTATTAATTGATATAATTTAAATCATTTTTTAAAAAAATATTATTTTTATTAATTATATTTTTATAAATGAGGTTCAGCCCAAGTTAGCAATTTTTTATTTATATAAAGCCCATACAATTTTTGCAGGTTTCAGATATGGTTAAGGTCCAACTCGAGGAAGGTTATTTTTGATCATATAATCTGTCAGATTTAACAAGTTTTTAATAAAAATGAATAAATTTTATACCATTTTTAATATATCTTAACCATAAAAGCATTTCTCTCCTTTTATCACATATATTTTTTTAATTTTGAATATATTTAATCCAATTAAAAAATTTCCTTGAATTGGGTTATTATCTCCAGATACATATATATATATACCCTCAAAAATATATGTGTTTTGTATAAGATCCGGTATAAATTTGATATTAGGTTGAATTTCCTATGCAATGTTCTACCAAGTGAACTTACTGTAAATTAGTTTCAGAAAAAAAATGACCTGTAAAAATGAGGATATGAACCCAATGACTGTATTTTTTTATAGGTAATGTATAAATGTATGTACATTAGAGACTAGACTATATGAGCCAAAAAATGGTATGATTTAAAAAAAGAAGCAGGCTTAAATAAAATTATATTTTTTCATATATGGCTGGACCTAAATTTTGAATGCCAAATTGGGCCCTGCAATTCAAGCCAGCCAACAAGAAGCCAGTTTGGCTCTAAAACAATTTTAAAAATTGACCAGACTAGGGTTTGGAGAATATTTTTTTTTAAAATATAGAAAATAATTTTTTTCTTCTTATTTTATCAAAATAAAATGATAATTACAATTTATTTTTGTAAGATAATATAGGTATTAATTTTAGGGTTGTTTCGATATTGAATATTGAATCAGTGAGGATATTTTCAAAAAACAGTTCCAATCCAATTTTATTATTTTTTTGCCATTATTTGTATATATATTTTTTTTTAATTTATACACAATTTTATTAAAATAAAATTAATTAAAAGATCAAAAATCTATTTTGTAATATTTTAAAATAAAAATCAAACTATTTTAAAGGATAGGGTAGCTAAAAAATCTAACGATTGTTGTTAAACAGCTAAATTTATCCAATTTTTTTAAAAAAGATGCACTCAAGATTTTTAGCAAAAGTTAACCCAGTTTGGAGATTTACCCATCAATGGCAGAAAGGTTTTTATATCTATGAGCAAAATTTCAAGACTTAAGTTATAATATTTTACCTAAACTAGTCATTTTTAAAAATCCATTTAACAAAACTACATAAATGAGATGATTAACTTTTGGAGAAAAAATAATAATTAAAAAAAATCATTAAATTTTTTATATTTTTTGGCATTTAAAAGTCAATTTAAATATTGGATTGGTTTTAAATTAATATTGGGTCATTGGCAAAAAAAGTGTGAATCAGTAAAGCCCTAGTTAATATGAATAGGGAAATTTGAATAGTTAGATGTTTTTGTTAACATTAAAATATGAAAGTGTAAAATATAATTTACATTAGAAAATAATTTTATTTTTGGAGATTTATCGTTAGCTTATTGTAATTATGTTCATATTTAGCCATTATTAATTTTATTACTTCATTCACTTTAATAAAATAGCATTTAATTTATATTTTTTGGTAGGTTTAGGTCTATAATAGAATTTGTGGATTCTGGACTTAAAATTTTAAAAATATTTCAGGCTGAGTAATTTTGGCTTTCATTTGCACCAAAAAAATTGTATTTGCAGGACTTGCTTAGAGAAATATAATTATATTATAAGTCCAGTTACATTTTTTGAGTCTAATTAAAAAAACAATATAAACATGGCCATAAATAGAAATTGTTTGGGCACTAAAGAGGCATATTGTGTACTTCAATTATAAATAAGTGGCAAATGACAAATTAGGAAATTTTATTAAGAAATATTAAACATAATTTAAAGGAAAATT
The DNA here is from genome assembly GCF_954871325.1 of Gordionus sp. m RMFG-2023. Taxonomy (NCBI): domain Eukaryota; kingdom Metazoa; phylum Nematomorpha; class Gordioida; order Chordodea; family Parachordodidae; genus Gordionus; species Gordionus sp. m RMFG-2023. The sequence continues at coordinate 43,638,617 of NC_088777.1, read as the reverse complement.
ATGAAATATTAATGGGGTAAATTTGTGCAATATTAAGGTTAATTTATCTATAATTCATTTCTAAACATATAAAAATTACTAAAAATTAACATTTTTAATATATTTTTTTGGACCAGTTATGGTTGAAAAAATTAAATAATAGAAACTAAATTCATTTAAAATCAAGCTTCAGAGGATTCTCTAATTTATACCAAATTCCTACTTAAAATTTTATTTAAATTAGCATATATTTATATCTAATAGAGAAATTAAAAACCTTTAACAACAATATATTTGTAAAAAGTCTTATTCTTGATTCCAAATGTTCCTGGTCCCCACAATTCTGATAATGAATTTATAATGGCTAATCCTGATGTTATGATACCAAAACCAGCTCCAGATACTGATAAAAAATTATAATATATAAAAAATAATTCATTACCATAGAAATATTTTAAATTCATATTATTTGTGGTATCTTGATCTTTTAATATTTTCTGAAAACCTTTGATAGATGATCTATGCAACTTAATAATATTTTTTCTGATACTAATATTTACCTGAGGACTCTATACCAAACATATTTCATAGCACCTTGAATAAAAACTGACATGATCATCGCATACAACAATTTATCTCTTAGGGGAACGATCATAAACCACAGCATGGAAGAGAGAAATAGACCAATTAGCCCAAAAATACAACTTTATAGATAATTATGTATATAATTGACTAAATCAAGTTACCTTGCAACAAAAATAATACATTTTACGGGTTCATTGAATATCGATATTATTGAGAAAATGAGTATTGGTCCAAATGAAACCAGTGTTAATCCAATAATATGTAATATTGTCATTCTCTTTCAGCCCAATTCATTTCTTAGCTTATTTATGTCAATCATTTATATTTTAAAAAAATGAAAAAGCTTGCCGCTTCGCCTCTCAGAATAAACGGTCTTATGAACAAATAAAATAACTAAATTAAATCTTCAAACAATATTTATTAAAATTCAAAATTAATAACTATATATTTTTTTTGTGTAAACAACATTTACACACCTAAGGACATGCATACAATGATCTAAGAACTTCTACCCCCAGCAGCGTCTACAAGAGCGGAGGGGGTAAGTATCTATTTTTTATAATGGGGGGGGGGGATAGGAGGTTGGCAGTTAAAGGGGTTAGTCTAATAGTATAAATTATATGTAAATGCCTAGTTTTGATTAAAAAAGTAAAAAATAACATCGATAACATTCAGACACCATAGTTAAACGGCTCGTTTTGAGCCGATTGTTAAATCAATATTTTAGCCAGAAAAATGCTGCATAAGCTTCAAGATTTCGATAATAGATGTCCAAACCTTTGTTCCTTCAACAAAATCTTCAAGCTTGTAATATTATTGAGCCGTTTAACCAGTGGCGTCGCTAGGGGTAAAAAATTTGAATAGCCCAAGCAAAAAAAAAATTTTTTAATGGCTCCTTAATATCCACTTGAACAAAAAAAAATTTTTTTCGATTTCCCCCTGAATGATTTCTTTTATAATTCCATTAAATAATATATAGATTTAATTTTATTATTTAGAAATTAATAAGACTATTTAAATTTTTATTAAATGAATACTATAATAATTATTAAATTAGATTAATACATATAAATTATATTTTCACTATGTCAGCTTGCAATCAAATTCTGTATAATATCATTAACTCACTAAATATTATAGCTTTAACAGTTGAAGTTTAATTGACTTTTATTATTTAAATTATTATATAACCCAATTATAATCTTATATTATTTGAAAATTAACAACAATTTATTATTGTAATTAGCCGCGTTCAAAATGTCTAATCAACTGTATATTTATTTTAAAATTTATTATCATACCTATACTTAAAAGTATTTTCAAGGTCCAGATAAGTATAAGAGATTTCTTTATAAAAAGTAAGTAGACATATAGTTTATAATCCTCTACTTTATACAGTCAACACTAAGACACCACCAATGATAATATCTATTAATAGAGAATTGGAGTTAAAAATAAAGGAGTTAATTAACATGTATTTTGATGATAAATTTGGAGTATTAGAGATTTTGCAGTGAAAATTTGCAACACACAAAGGATACTTTTGATATCAAAGAATGCCATTTGGGCTCTTTTGTGCATCTACATTTCAAAGATATATGGATAATTTGTTGAAAAATTGTTTTATAGGGGGTTTATTTTATATTGATGACGTCATTTTGTCAGGTAAAAAAGTCGAAGAGCATTTCATTAATCTACAAACAGTTTTAGAAATGTTACAAAGAGCAAGTTTGAACAAAACTGTAAAGTAAAATTTTAACGAGATACTCTTTCTTTTTTAGGAGTTAACATGATAAAACAGGAATTCAACCAAAACAAGAAAAAGTTGAAGCCATTGATTTATTAAAGATCTTCATGAAAAGGCTGCTCCTTCGCATCAATTGATGAGCAATAAATTTGTTAGACATGGCTCTGTAGAGCAACTTTTGAAGAAATTAATACGTTATTGGCAAGTGGTAAGACATTAATGACATATTTATCTGATTTTCCAAAGCTATTTGAAAAGAACGCTACAGATATGGGTTATGGTGCAGTTTTTTTACATACTTTTTCTAGTGGAATTAACAAACCAATAGCGTATGCAACCAGGTCGCTGATGAAGAAGCTCGCACTTTGTTGTTTAGGATAGAGAAGTTTTATCATTTTATTATAGCGGAAGATTTTGTTAGATCCAATGATATAATATGTCATTGGTTAAATCATAGATCATAAACCATTAGAACGTCTGTTTGGCGAGAAAAGAAATCCTCCTAAAATAAATAATCGTTCAACAAGGATAGGCTTGGAAGAGGTTTCAATACAATTTTGATATTACTTTGTTATAGCTGACGCATTAATTCGATTGCCTATTAAGGAAGATATAATATCGAGAAGCCAAAAATACTAATTATATTAATAATATGGATTTAATGATTTTGTCAGAGGATAGATTAAAACATAAATCAAAAAAAGTTTGGGAACTCAAGCGTTGGAAAACATTGAGAAATTCATAAACCCGAACTATTAAATTAGTAAAATGGCAGTCCGGAAACACTCCGAAGAATTGTCTTAGGTAATATTCACCGAGGTCATTCCGAGATTGAGTGAAATTTTTCCATTATATTGTTGGTGCTCGGATTGTGATAGTGATATAGAGCTGTATGTCAATTTACTGGTTGTCAGGCTCATAAGCCTAAAATAGCGGAAGACTTTGTTATCGGAAATATGTCATGAACCATAGGAAAGATTGCACATAGATTTGGCGGGAGGATTCTTCTTTTTGGTTAGTTTTAGTGGATTCTTATTCAAAATCGGTGGAGGTAGTCTGGGTGGAAACTACGACTATTCTATAATAAGAAAATTGAAGGGTCCGTTCGCAAGATTTAGAGTTCCTAGGCAAATTATTTCGCCCAATTCATTTCAAGAGTATTTAAGTTGTTTTGCCAATAAAAAATATTTTTTCATATTATGTCAACACCTAATTATCCTAAGACAAATGACCAAGTTGAAAGAACATTTGCACACCTAAGGAAACAAATAGAGCTGCGCTGTGAAACAGATTCTGATAATGCTTTAAGAGATATTTTGGAAACACATCGCACGAGTTAATATAGTATAAATGGTTGAAGTCCTGCTAAGATGATGTTAGAAAGACATAAAAAAACCCAGTTTTGAATGGGTAAGGCCGGATGCCCATAATGAAATAGAAAAGTCGCATAATTCACAAAAACACGATTTAAAATGTGAGATACGAGACTTTAAAGATTCGCAATAGATTTGAGTACAGAATGAAAGTCAAGCTGGCGGAAAGGAATGATTAGTTAAGTTCTAATTATTCGTGTATTGTTGATTCGGCCAATCGAATTAATAGGAAACAGCTTAACAGTTGAGGGAACGAGTGGTTTTATTGCAACTTGATATTGTAGAGGCAAAACAAACTACTGAAAGTGATGTTTGATTACAATCTTCAAGTATTGTGCGATGTTCTTCACGATATTGCAAGGTACCAAAACTACTTATCATGGAATGATTTAAATTAATTTAGGGGAATAATATAGTATATTATAATTATTTTAGAATTATACATTATATATATATATATCTCTTTTGAAAAATAAAAGTATTTAAATTCACAATATGGTTATCTCTAATACTTTTATTGTAGACCTATCATAACAATACAATAATATTGGTAAACATCGACCAAATTTATATATTGCATACTGTACTAACTATCTCTTGTAGTTGATCGTAAAGATTATAAAGATTATCTTTTATTGTATGAATAATATTCCCATATGTATATATAATGTATCTATTTCTATATGTATAAACTATATTATTGACAACATATCATTTCTTCAATGTCACACGTCATCATCGTGAAACGTCATCACGACACTTCCCCCCTTTACTAATCATTTTTCATTCCAAACCATCATCATCCCAAATCACCATCTGACAATTACCATTGCTAACCATTTGTCCATTCCCATTCTTCATCATTCACATCTAATTCACCATTGTTCTCCAAACCATTCACCATTGTTAACCATTTGCCCATTGCCATTCTTCATCATTCCCATCCAATTCACCATTGCTAACCATTTGCCCACTCCCATTCTTCATAATTCACATCTAATTCACCATTGTTCTCCAAACCATTCTCCATCTTGTCTCATTCACAGTGCCCATCATTCATCATCATCCCCAAATCACCATTTGACAATTACCATTGCTAACCATTTGCCCACTCCCATTCTTCATCATTCACATCTAATTCACCATTGTTCTCCAAACCATTCACCATTGTTAACCATTTGCCCATTCCCATTCTTCATCATTCCCATCCAATTCACCATTGTTCTCCATATACATTATATATACATATGGGAATATTATTGACAACATATCATTTCTTCAATGCCACACGTCATCATCGTGAAACGTCATCACGACACATACAATCATAGCTTATTTTTAAAATTTATCTCTCGATAATCTGCTACTTTTTAAATTATAAGGGTTAGATATTTTATCAGCAAACTCATATTCATGCCAACAATATACTATTATAATGCATCATTCATTGTAAATGGTGGGGTTTTTAATAATTCATTTTCTAAATAATACCTCTTATACATTATTTTATTAAAGGTGATAATATTGATAATTAAAAATATATGAAGGGCTTTTATAATTTAGAGCTGTAATTCATAATATGGAAATATCACCGTCGAGCGCCTAATATCATATTTTCTAACGGCCCTGGACAGGGTTTTTGAAAATTTTTACTTATGCCAAAATTTTTTTAATTTTAATTTAGCTTATTTAAAACAGTTGCTGACTTAAAGAAATATTACAATTTTTTCTGTTATAATAATAAATTTCAGTATTGTAAACAAAATGATTGCTTAAATATACTTAAATATTGTTTATATTAAAAATTTGGATATGTGCTTGGGCTGGATTTGGGAAAATTATGGGCTTAGGCCGGGCTTGGGAATTTTTCCCTATTAAATATAGGCAAAGTCGGACATATAAAATTGTTTACTGCGAGCCTGGCTGGGCCTGATAAAAAATTAAGGGTCATTTAAATTAATTTTGAGGAGGGGAGCGGGGGGGGGGGTGAAAAAAATTTCGTTTTTTTGCTATTTTTTATTTTTTTGTAAAATTTAAAGGGAAGATAGAGGGTGAATTTTAAAGGTGGTAGGAGCAATATTGAGGGGGGGAGGTTAAATTTTAATGGACTTATGATATTGTAGCTGCCTGTAAAATGATCAATATGATATGATAACCAAATCCACTACATGTAATTGACTTGAACGTGGCCCTGAAAGGAATTGGTCGATATTTAGCCCAAATGCTCGCCCCTTTATTTTATTAGAAATTTTTTAAACTGTCCATCTACTTATTGCTTTAAAAAAAATGTCACTCTGTGGGCCCATTTGTCGAAAAAATTAGGTTAACCAGTAAGTCCGCTTGAATGTTTAAAAATTATTTGATTGGTTAGTCTAACATATTATATAAATTATTCGTTTAAAAAATCTATTTATTGATTATTTTTCAATATTTCTTAAGCATGATATAATATCAAATTCATTGAAATATTATATGAGCTTAAAGTTATACTAAAATTCTGCCCTTATACTAATTCTTAAAGAGGAATTCAACCAGGAGAAGGAGACCTATATGCTTTCTTATTTGCTTAGAAATATGTCATATTGTAAATTGATTTGTAAATTAAAATAATTAAGAACTATTTATTAATCCATTTATTTGGTTATTTAAGTTAAATATTATATTTTTGAGTGTTTGATAATGCAATACAATAATCTGTATATCATGAAAGTTTAAAATAAAATATTTACCATATTAAATAATTCGATCTTTGATAAATTACATATTTTTATTCAATATTGGTAATAAATATTTAATATATTATATAATTTGTATTACTCATAATAAACAATTTATTAGCTTGCCCGAATTATATATATGCAAAAATCTATCTATATGACTCAATTCAAATCTTCTTTGTATGTTTTTTGGGGCTCTTAGTAGTTTTTTTGCCTTTACCTTTGTTCTTACGTGTTGTTGTGATCGGTTTTGTCGGCTTGGTATGGGATGATGGTGCTTTACTACTAATGGCAGTGACATTTACTGCCAATGTTGTGTTAATAGGAATAGTGGTATCTTCTGGAAATGTTATGTTACTAATAGGCAGAGTAGTATTCGTCGGAAATGTTGTGATAGTGGCATTTGCTGAGCTAAGGGTTGTATTATATGAACTATTGTCATTTCCATCATCATTCTCATCACCATTTTCATTGTCATCATTACCATCTGTTTGGCTAAATTTTATCAGGTTGAATCCCAAAAATAATATGAAAATAAATGATGCAAATTGTTTCATCGCTAATTTTCATCAGCTTTATTTTTACAATTAAATAAATAAATTTTTAATAGTTAAATTTGTATTTTGAATTGCTATATATACTAATTTCTGATGATCGTATTACGTCAAAGGTATTTAATAGGTAAAACGAAAGATATCACAAGACCATATTTACGCATTAGAAATTTAAAACACCAATCGTGAAATCAAATTAATCAAAAAACATATTTGATTGATATAATACATATTATATTATATACTATTTTATAGAACTTTATACAAATATTAAGAAAAATTTAATATATTTGGCAAAACATTTTCTGTCAAATTTTTAAAAACAATATACCAATGATGAAGCAAACTACGTATGACAATTTGAAATATTAAAGCCTAATAAGAAATGGTCTTTTTTTTACAACATTTACCTGATTATATATGCTATTTTAAATTCAACTATTTCTCTTACAATATGTTTTCTATTGCTCGTCTAATATAAATTCCAGTCAATAAATAGTAGGGCTTAAATAATAATTTTATCTTTAAAGCAGAGATAAGTTATAAAATATTTCGGTCAATGGGGCTCATATGTGTTTTTTCCGACAATGTGTTTCATTTTTTCGCGCGCTTTTATAAATTTAAGAATCTAATTTTACCGGAAATGTTTTCCCGCTTAGAATACCTCTTTTATCAATTGTAGACAATTTTTTCGTTAACCTTTGACTCACTTATATAAAAAATAGATGGAAAACTAATATAAATTATATTAAGCTCAAATCTTCTTAGCAAAATTATTTGAAATTTATAAGATAGATATACCTAACATGATAAAAAATTTCCAATAATGGTAATACTTAAATTTAAAAAAATATCCGCTCAAAAATGATTTAAAGTTGAATACATATTGCCGGAATAAACACATTCCCACTAACCAGTGTTGTTAAAGTAGTGCGCTATCCATTTGATAATTATAGCTAATAGCGCTCTACTTTTTAAAAATAAAACTTTAATCATGAAAATTTAAATATAATAGTTTCATTAATTATAATTTTAAATAATATTTCACATTTAAATTTATATTTTCAAAATTTGTAAACCCAAATCAACTAATAGAATATATTAAAATTTAGAGGTAACAGGTCGTGCGAGACAGATTTATTTTTATTTCGAGTCGGGCTTTTCAGGATAAATCAATAAAAATTTGTTCGAGCGGGAGGGGCAGGAAATTTTTAAAAATAATTTCTGGCTGGGAAGCACAATGCAGAACACTATTTGAGGGTGATGTGATATTTAATTTTATAAATAATTTTTTTATAGGAATAATTATCGAAAATACTCATTTTCATATTTAGTAAATTAAAAAATGAATTTAATGGGGTTTATCTGTCTCGCACGGACCTGTTACCACTATATCCACTTGCTTCGACAATTTTAATAGTTTATATTAGTTGATTTGGATTTACAAATTTTGAAAATATAAATTTAATTTTCAAATAATATTTAAAATTATAATTAATATATTTTAATTTTCATGATTAAAGTTATATTTTTTAAAAAGTAGCGCGCTATTAGCTATAGTTATCAAATGGGATAGCGCACTACTTTAACAACACTGGTTAGTTGGAATGTGTTTATTTCGGCAATATGTATTCAACTTTAAATCATTTTTGAGCGGATATTTTTTTAAATTTAAGTATTACCCTTTCTAGAAATTTTCCATCATTTTAGGTATATCTATCTTATAAATTTCAGATAATTTTCTAAGAACATTTGAGCTTAATATAATTTATATTAGTTTTCCATCTATTTTTTATATAAATGAGTCAAAGGTTAACGAAAAAATTGTCTACAATTGATAAAAGAGGTATTCTAAGCGGGAAAACATTTCCGGTAAAATTAGATTCTTAAATTTATAAAAGCGCGCGAAAAAATGAAACACATTGTCGGAAAAAACACATATGAGCCCCATTGACCGAAATATTTTATAACTTATCTCTGCTTTAAAGATAAAATTATTATTTAAGCCCTACTATTTATTGACTGGAATTTATATTAGACGAGCAATATAAAACATATTGTAAGAGAAATAGTTTTGAATTTAAAATAGCATATATAATCAGGTAAATGTTGTAAAAAAAGACCATTTCTTATTAGGCTTTAATATTTCAAATTGTCATACGTAGTTTGCTTCATCATTGGTATATTGTTTTTAAAAATTTGACAGAAAATGTTTTGCCAAATATATTAAATTTTTCTTAATATTTGTATAAAGTTCTATAAAATAGTATATAATATAATATGTATTATATCAATCAAATATGTTTTTTGATTAATTTGATTTCACGATTGGTGTTTTAAATTTCTAATGCTTAAATATGGTCTTGTGATATCTTTCGTTTTACCTATTAAATACCTTTGACGTAATACGATCATCAGAAATTAGTATATATAGCAATTCAAAATACAAATTTAACTATTAAAAATTTATTTATTCAATCGTAAAAATAAAGCTGATGAAAATTAGCGATGAAACAATTTGCATCATTTATTTTCATATTATTTTTGGGATTCAACCTGATAAAATTTAGCCAAACAGATGGTAATGATGACAATGAAAATGGTGATGAGAATGATGATGGAAATGACAATAGTTCATATAATACAACCCTTAGCTCAGCAAATGCCACTATCACAACATTTCCGACGAATACTACTCTGCCTATTAGTAACACAACATTTCCAGCAAATACCACTATTCCTATTAACACAACACTGGCAGTAAATGTCACTACCATAAGTAGTAAAGCACCATCATCCCATACCAAGCCGACAAAACCGATCACAACAACACGTAAGAACAAAGGTAAAGGCAAAAAAACTACTAAGAGCCCCTAAAAAACATACAAAGAAGATTTGAATTGAGTCATATATAATTCGGGCAAGTTAATAAATTGTTTATTATGAGTAATATAAATTATATGATATATTAAATTATAACTTATTACCAATATAATAAAAATATATAACTTATCAAAGATTGTATTTAGGTATTGGTAATATTTTATTTTGAACATTGTTGATACACCGAACATTGTATTGTATTATTATACACTCAAAAATATAATAAATGGATTAATAAATAGTCCTTAATTATTATAATTCTCATATAAAATTTACAAAATATAACCTATATTCCTAAGGAAAAAGACATACAGGCCTCATTGTTGAATTTCTACTTAAAAAATAGTATAAGTGCCGAATTTTAGTAGAACATGTAGTTCATATAATATTTCAATGAATTTGATATTACATCATATGTTTTTAAAAAATATTCCAGGAATAGATTTTTTAAGCTAATAATTAATATTAATAAAATCCAGATTGAATCATTGTATTGTAAGGATATATCTTTATATTTCAAAAATCGATTTTAGTCCTTAAGAGGCTTAGAAATAAAAAGTTAAAACGATTTTAGTCCTTAAGGGGCTTAGAATAAAAAGTTAAAATTAGGAGAAAAATAAGTCAAAGTGTTAATAAGAACACCAGGCCTATATCGTACAAGATAGTAACTGCAATTAAAATTTTATAAAAGGTCATAATATTTAAAAAAACTAATAGTTTGAAATAATTCGTTCAACATGCATATAATAATTTACCATATAGATATGACTGAGTATAATTAAAACTAAATGGTTTTCTTACTTTTCGCAAGTAAATTATAAGAAGAATTTTATTTTAAATGATAAGGAGATGCTATAAAATACAAGAAAAATTTAATTTGTACATGAGGCATCAATCATTACTTAAAAATTATATAAATACATAGACGGAGCCAAGAATGGGGGAATTAGTTCCCTCTAGTAAATTTGCAAATTTTCTCAATATCGAATTAAGCGGATAAAATAATTATCATATGCATTCCTCCTAACTTCTTCTCCTCAATAATTAAATGCTATTACTTTAAAAATAATAAATTTATAATTGGAATTTTAAAAAAAAATATTTTAAAAAGACAAAAAAGATCAATATTTAAAATAATGACCCACCTATTCAAAGCCTACAAGAAACAATCGTCTCCAATAAAAATTATCATTTACCATTAATAGCACGATAGTTAAGGGTAAATACTTTGATCAATATTCTTTAAAGCTAGTTAAATCGATTAAGATTTTACTATAAGTCTTAACTCTTCTACCATCTATGAGCAAAATCTCCAGGATTACAGAATTTGGCTAAAATATAAATCGGGCAATTTCTAAAAATTTATAGCTCAAAACTATATATTTGATACTCATTTTATATAAGACCATATATGCCTTTCATTACTAACTCAATTTTAATCCTGGTTTTTGACAAATATTTAACTCTATCACAATTACACAAATTTTAATTGATATTTATTCTCTAACGGAACCTTTTTTTTTGAAATATGTTGAAAAGATAGTTGCATAATTAAATAATTTTATGTTCCAATGCCAAATAAAATCTGTTATCGTATTGAATATAATAATGTATCAAGATCAGAGACTTTTATTGACTGGGCCGGCCCACGGTATGCAGGTCAATGGGCAGGATATGGGCCTAATATATTTTCTAGCGGGCCAAGGCCGGGTCTGGGTTTTGAAAATTTTTTTAATGGGCATAAGCTAGGCTTGGGTCTAAAAATATTAAATTTAACAATTTAAAACAGTCGCTAATTTAAAGAAATATTGCAATTTTTTTCTCCTAATAATAAAACAAAAGGATTGCCTAAATACACTTAAATATTGTTTATTTAATCAAATAAAATAAATTAAAATTTTGGATAAGGGTTTGTGCCAGGCTTGGAAAATTTTTTTGAATCTTTGAAGTTAATTCTAGTAGCTAGAGTATACATGAGCGGTTGTGGTAGGAATAGTTTGCATCCATTTTTTGAGGGGGGGGGGGTAGTGGGTAGACAAAAGGGGTGGAGTCGGTGGAGGGTAAATATATTGGAGGGTTATCTATTAAATTTTTAGATGATATAAGGCAATATGTATTTCTGTAAAAATTAATACTTTTATTATAGACCTATTATAATACAATCATATCGCTAAAAATGGACCAAATCTGTATATTGCACACAATCATAGACATTAATTTCCAAATAAAACAATTTCTGGATGAGTTCTAGCTATTCTTTTAAAAGTAATTTAAGAGGGTTAGAGATTCAATCAGTATACTCATATTCACGCCATACAAAATACTATAATAATTCATTTATTGTATGTAAATGTAAAATTTTAATTAAATTCATGTTCTAAAAAATAATTCTTTTAGGTTTACAATATTTTAATTAGAGCATTAATAATTTAAATTATTCCTTAAAAATTTATGAAGGAACTACTATTATAATTAAAAAATTATAATTAATAATGTGAAAATAGCGCTGCCGAAGGCGGCAAATTTTTTAGGGGAGGGGTTGGGGTATTGATTAATGTAGGGGGGTTGCATTCAATATCCTGTCATGTAGACACCGTATGAAAGAATTCTTTCTTGATTCTTATAATACGATAAAATCTACAGGATTACATAATATTATTTTGCAGTGACAAAACTTCCATAAAAGCATGGGAAGCATTGCTTTTCTTGAAATTTTTCCAATAAAATTTTTTAATAATATAATCTTTATAATATGCTTTTAAAAACTAATTTCACTTCGTTAAAAAAAATATACATTATAACGTTAAAAATATTAATATTATTTTTACTACGTTAAGAAGAATTATATTATTTTTAATACGATAAAAAAATTACTATTATTTTTACTAAGTTAAAAAAATTATTATTATTTTTACTACGTTAAAAAAATTACTATTTTATTGTGTTAAAATATTTACTAATTTACTACGTTAAAAAAAATATATATAAGACATGAGAAAAGCAAATTTAATATTGCTTATTTTTTTAATAAATGAAGAGAAAATCTACCAATGTATTGTGTAATTTTACATTTAAAAATAAGCATTGGAGAAGCAAACAAAAAATAATTTTATATTTTTTTCTTACTTTTTTAAAATAAAAAATTTTTTTCAGCAATAATTAATTGCTATTCTATTTATACTATTGAAAATTTATTATGATTATCTGAGTTGCATAAAAAGTATCTGTATCTATATCTATAAACTATATACTATTTCTGAGTTATCTGTTTATAGACACTTTTTTAAGATATAATTTGATATACTTTTATTTAACGCTTTTTTAACTAAAAAATAAAAATATTTAAGTGCAAATTTTATCTCATATGTATGAACTTATAATTTAAATAAATATATATTGTAGAAATATTAAGACTAAAATATATATAATATTAAAACGTATATATAAAAAAGATATAAATATTATTTTTTTTCCCATTTATATTTATAGATATCAGTTCAAGATTGTAAAGGATATTTTTATCATGCAAAGGAATTTATAAATCCTTGCTTAGCCATGATGCCCATTAATTATAAACAAATTATTTTAAACAAATAAATTTATTCAGAATTTTGTAATCATTTTGTAATCATTTTATAATATTACGCTAACTTTTAATGAATAAATTATAAGTTTAATGTAAAATAAAATTTTTGAATTTTAAATCTATTTTTGATTTAGATTGGAAAAAATTTATTAAAAAATTGAAAATCTAGCAATAACTTTTATAATTCAGTACTTGATCATTTTACTCAAAAACAAAGACGTACTTATTTATATATTTTAATTTTTTCATGGTAATAAATAAAAATAAAAAAATTTTCGATTGCTTTTCTAGTAATATACTTGACGCTTCGTCACTGTTATTTTTGCTAAAATCTAAATCTAGGAGTTTTTAAAACACATTTGGCTTTTTAAAAACACTAACGTTAAATGACTAACTTTAGGCCTAAGATATTCTTTGTGATTTACACGAAGATTTAAAAAAATTTATTGATAAACATAATTTGTATATTAGAAAGTTTATTTTTTTTGATAACGAACAAGCACTATGAAGCATAATATGAGCTTAAAAATATTGATGAAAATTATGAGTTGATCTTATATTAAGCTATTATAAATTTTAAATAAAAATATTTCTTTTAAAATTTTATTTAATTTAAAATTCATGAAAATGAAAAATGGTCAGTGGCCGAATATATATAATATGGAGTAGTATAATATTATTCAATTGATTGACATTTATTATATTTTTTGTCCTGATTTTTTTTAGAACTTGTAAACTCCATTTTTAATTATGAGCGATACTCAAGAAATACCATTGGATTTGGAACGAACAGAAAGGTATATTGTCAAGTTAAGGGGTTTACCTTGGTCAACATCTTATGTTGATATAGAAAAATTTTTTGAAGGTAAATATTTTAATATATCTCCGAAATAAATTTATTTAGGCTTAAAAATTATGGAGGGATATAAAGGTGTCGTATTTAATAACTCTAAAGATGGGCGCCCTAGTGGTGAGGCCTATGTTGAGTTTGCAAATAGTAATGACTTTGCTGAAGCATTAAAAAAAGATAAACGTTACATAGACAATCGTTATATTGAAGGTATTTCTTTTAGTAATATAGTAAAAAATAATTTTTGATTTAGTTGATGAAGCAAACTCAGATGATTATGAATATTATAAAGAAAGAGCTGGTCATGATGATTTTGTTGTTAGATTAAGAGGGTTACCTTATAAATGTACAACTGAAGAAATAGAAACTTTTTTCACAGGTATTAAAAATAATAATATTAAAGGGATTGGTAATATAAATAATATTGTAAATATTAAGGGCTTGATATCATCCCCAATGGCATAATGGTCCCTAAAGATGAGGAGGGAAGATGCACAGAAGCTTTTGTACAATTTAAAGATTCTATCTCATATGAGTCGGGACTTAAAAAGCACAAAGAAAAGATGGGGCACAGGTTGGGTTAAGTTTATATCATATATTCCACCCATTGGGTTAATTTATATGTTAATTATTTGGTGGATATTTATAAATTTAATGAAATATTATATTATATACATACATATTTTTTAAAAAATGCTACTAATTGATTATTGATTAAAATTTATAGGTAATTTTTATATCTCTTTAATAGGATTAGAAACTTATAAAAGTGAACAGGAATTTAATAATTGATCATCTAAACATTCTTAAAAATATGTTATCATTAAGTATGAGATAAGTCATGAATAAAAAATTATTTACCTTTAATTAAGCTTTGATAAAAAAATTCAAATACATGACCAATATTTTTATACCAAAAATAGGATATCATGTAATATAAAACTATTTATTTTAACATATATCAGAAACCTGCAGAGGTATCATGTAGCCTGATTAAAAAAATATTTTGGCCTGCCCTGGATATTTTTAAAAATATTTTTTTTAGATAATAATGGTGATTTATAATATTCGGCCTGGCCTAGGTATTTAAGAAAATTAAAATACAGACTGTGCCTGCAGGTCTCTGATAAATATAAAACAACTTTAAAACCTTTATATTTTATCCAATAGTTATCACGTAACAATATTTAACCTTTTATCTAAATGGGATATTTTTTACATTTGAGAATGTTGCATTTAAATTGATTCACATTTTAATATTTTAACTGTACTACACTAAAGTAAACTTGAAACAATTTAAAGACTCATTTTACTTGCTTGTCTATTTTATTCTAAATTTAGTTTTATTAAATGGCTCTCTTTAGCCAATTTTAAATCAAGATCTTAGCCAAAATAATATTACACAAAAAGATTTTTTTAATAGATTCCAAACCTTTCTACCATCTATGAGTGAGATCCCCAGGCTTGTGTAATATTTTTAGGCTAAAATATTGGGTTAACCTTTTTAAAAATTGAGTCATTTAACAATGATACTTAGATTTAGCTTGTTATAATTACCTGATTATTATTCTTTACACTGCCTATTACTAAAACATTTATATATTTTTTAATGTTAAGATATCATTGATTTAGGTGGGTTCACACTTTATATTATATGTAAACATATACAAAAAATATTGTTCCTTGCAAGTATTTCTAAATCTTTAATTTTAAAAGATAAAAAATAAAATAAATAAGTCCCTACTCTGTTTATTTCTTTGATGATTCGTAGGGTCAACTACAAAACGTTGGTATATAATTGAAGTGCTTCACTTGCTAAACTTTATAAAACGATTTTAAAGTTAGATTCAAATATAAGAAAAACTTATAGATATATAAGTAAAAATTTGTGAGTTTATTTATATTACTATTTCAAATAATGGCCTAAAAAAAATTTTACTCAAATTTTTTTGAGAATTTTATTTGATAAAATTAAATGCAAGTGGAGTTATACACAGGCTGCTCACACAAAAAGCCTTCCATTTTTGAATGATTAAGAATTGAGCTTGTTTTATTAATACCTATAACAATGAAAATTATTGTATTTTATAAAAATATTTTGTTAAATGAATAGTCCTAATTTATTATTTTAAAAATTTATATCATATTTTTTAGTTATAACCAAAAAATAACATAAAATAGTTTTATATTTAATTTTGCAATAAAATTTTTAAAGCAAGTTGTTGCTAAAGCTTTTCTAAAATGTAAAACATTACAAAAAGGATATTTGACTAGTTAAAAAGTTCTAATTATATAAAATTGATAGTGCTATTTTTACTCCATGTGTGAATTTTAAATAACTAGTTTTTCAACTGTAAAAAATTTTGGGTTTAGGAATACTATCTTATTGACTACAAGACTTAAACAATTTAATTTTGAATTGTGTAAAATGTTTTGGGTAGTAACAGTATTGCAAAACTTCTGGGAATAGTTTTTTTCTGGTTCAAATAAAGTTGTTTAAAAATTTCCACTTTCTTACTTGTGCATAAAAAATTTATCACTATTTATTTAAATATCTTCAAAAGATTTGTAATACTTTTCTACTATCCAGAACTTTTTATCTGGCCAAATTTCAAACTTGTTTTATATTTAAAAAGCTCATCTGCACAAACTAAACTATTTTACAATGTTAATAAAATATAAAACGATTTTTATTTACATAAATTACTACAAAATATCATAATACAAACTTAATTCTTGATCATTCAATAATGGAAGGTTCTATATATCTTCATCATTTTCACAAAATCAATAATGACTTAGCAGTATATGTATATTATTATCATAAATCCAAACAGAGTAATTCAGTTTTTCATATTATAATAATTAAATAATTTTAAATTATTAACTTACTTTCTGGTACAATATTTTTTAGCAAGAAATTTAAAATTCTTTGTTTGGACATTTTGAGAGAGACCAAAGAGGGACCACCATTGAACCTGTTGTATTTCTGAACTTATGCAGGTTCAGATCCCTTTAATTGGTTCTGATTAAGCTAATATAAATATTCGTTAAATAGTTTAAATTTCTTAGACCCAAATTCAATTCTGAAGCCATGAATTTTGCATAACCTTTATAACCTTTATAATATTGATATATTATTATAAATTATTAAGATGTCTAATAGAAATTTTGATAATAAAACTATTATTATTCATGTTTGTAATAATTTTTTTTAGATATATAGAGGTATTTGGTAGTAGTTTAAAGGAGTTGGATTATTTCATGAGTGCAGCCTCAACTAAAATTAAGCCACTTATGTCTATCAAACCAATGAGAAGTTCAGGTGATAGAGAAGATCATGATAATGATTTTTCTGTGAATCAAAATAAATTGATAAGAAGTATAATATTTAATCAATTTTCTTTAAACATATTTGGAAATAATAGTGATTTCTTCTTCATCGATGTCAGCAGACGAGAAAAAATATATGATATGCATGGTTAATAATATGTTCATGCCAAGTATTATTTAATTAACTTTTATATTATTAATTATAAATAATAAATAGGGTTTGATAACATGCAAAATATGAATAACATGCAGTGTTTTTCACTTATGAATAACATGATGAGCATGATGGGAGGTGGTGGGATGGGCGGTGGTGGCATGGGCGGCGGCGGTAATATGGGAGGTGGTATGGGCGGCGGCGGCATGGGAGGTGGCGGCTATAATATGGGATCTAAAAATCGTTTTTGGATTAAGTTAAGAGGTCTTCCATTTGTAACAGACGAAGAGGATATCCATAAAGTTATTCATATTTTTTTATACATAAATTATGGACAAGCTATTTATAACAAAAGAGAAACGTTAAATTATAGGATTTATAAAATCAAAAAGTGAGTAATTAATTTTATACAAATAAAAAATGAACAAATTTTTTTTTAAACTAGCCTAGTCTTATTTAATTATAGCATAGCTTAACTCTATCATACAATGTAAAAGTTTTCAAAAAAACGATTTAAATTAAAGCACAATATAATTACACCTTGTTAGCCTTATGTTAAACAATAAAATAAGATTTAATATCAATATAATTGTCAATAAAATGAAAAATTATCATCTGCTTAGCAAGAATGTATTATAATGAAAACTGAGTTTTTTACGCTATGCTTTCCAATGGAACTGAATATGGTATTGTTACATTTTATTCTGTGAATAAGTGCCTTATTTCTGGAAATTTATTGGAAATATTTGTTATATCCTTTTTTAAATGATTTTGAATTTTCTACTGATTCTTTATCATAAAAAGATGGTCCGATCTTTTACATTTCTTGGTTTTCTATCAATATTTCTTTAAATATGATAGCCTATTTTTACATTCTGAGTAAACTTTATCCAGGGCCATTCAAGTTAAAATGCCGTATATATTATCGAGGAGATCTTCATGGATATTAACCCTTAACTACAAATGGGTCTATTTTACCCCAAATTTTGATTAGATATATCTCAGAACATATTAAAATTTGAGATCTAAAATTTTTCATATTTTCGTAAAATTTCTCAAAAAACATTAAATATATTTATGTTATAACATTCGCAACAAGATATATTCATGTGATCTTTTCAAAATACATTTTGAATAATTAATGCAAATAAATGTTGTTACTTCACCCATGGACAACTATAACATCTTCCCTTTTTATTAGTTTTTTATCAATTGAGAATATTCCCAAAGTTGTCTTGTAATAATCTACTTAGAAATGGATTTCATATTTACTGCTCTATGGAGTTATATGTTCCATCATAAATTAGGATCTATAATACATG
Source organism: Gordionus sp. m RMFG-2023 (assembly GCF_954871325.1). Lineage (NCBI taxonomy): Eukaryota > Metazoa > Nematomorpha > Gordioida > Chordodea > Parachordodidae > Gordionus > Gordionus sp. m RMFG-2023. The sequence continues at coordinate 43,619,534 of NC_088777.1, read as the reverse complement.
ATATTGGCTTTATAAACTATTAGAGCATTTATTCCTGACTTATTGCTAAAAACACGTGTACTTACAGTTTCGGTTGGTATTAAGCAATACACCCATAAATTAAAAAAAAAATTGGTCTAAGCAGTGATTTATAAAAAAAATTTAGATGAGAAAAAGCACAATATTGGACTGATACCAAACATTTAACTTTTAAATAAAAAAAACATTAAAATTTGTTTCGAAATTAACTTTATTATGAAGAATAAATACAAAAAAAATAAATTGACCAGCTTTAAAATTAAAGAAATATTTATGGCTTAAAATTAAAAAATATTTTTGTGGGAATGATGGAGACTATGCAAAATCTTTTAATATTTTTTTAAACTATATTTCATTTTTGAATAATTTTGTATTTGTTATTGGCAAAAAAAATAATCATGATTGCGAAAAATATTAAAAACGTGCCTTAAGTCGACTTATTACTAAATGGCCAACTATTTAATATTGACTAAATAACTAAAAAAACCAAAATAGGGTGTCCTAATAAGGCGAAAGCAATTAAATCAACTCGATCCAGGACACGGTCTTACAATCTTATGTAAAATTTATTTGTAAAAAACAATTAGCTTAAAAGCAATCTTTTTTAATTGAAATGAAAGCAAGTTTCTTGTTTAAAAATGAAATTGGCGTTTTTAACCTTAACTGTATAAAGTTTATAGAACAGGAATGGACTTCTATAAGATTTTGAATGGATCATGCCAACGGTCCTTTACAAGGCTCCTGAGTTTATTACTTAAAATTTACAAATTTGATTTTAACTTTAACGAAAAATAATGATACTTATTTCTGTTTTTACAACAATAGTTTTTCGATCCTTATGTGCCAGTGAAAGTTATGATAGAAGCCGATAAAAATGGAAGAGCAACTGGGGAAGCATTTGCGGAATTCCCTAATTACAAAATGGCCATGCAAGCTTTGGAAGAAAAAAATAAAAAAAATATAGGTTTTTTTTTCTTGTGAAAAATTAAATTACTTGTATTTTATATTAAATGTGGTTCTGACAATTTTTAATACTGAATATATTTATCATCATTTTGTTTTGTTATTAATTATTTTAGAAAAAATACTCAAGTTTAAAATATTTGAGAAATTAGTATGGGCTTTTGTTTAAAATAAATAAATCATACATTTAAATAACAGGACACCGTTATATTGAACTTTTTTACGAGGGCCCAAATGAGCAAAACTCGCGTAACAATGGCAGAGATGCGGGCTTAGTTACTAGTTATAAACATTTGAATGATAAACAATCATTCAAGATGAAAAATAATGCGAATGATTATAGAATGAACAAACGTTACAAGAGAGATAATAATGATATTGATAATAATGGATCTTCTGAAAACTTTTACAAGAAAAGGTCTTTAGATAATCGTAATCAGTTCCAATCCCCAAATCAATCTTTCAATTCTCAACAAGGTTTCATGAATTCTCAAAACTCTGGGATGAATGATCCCATGCCAGGTAGTTATAAATTTATTTTTCGTGTATATATTTATTTTTATGCTTTATTTAGGATTTAATCAATCATTTCAGAATTCTAGTACTCCTAATAATTTTATGAATATGGGAATGACTCCCACTGATATGAGTCAAATGTGTGAAACTGTATACTATCCAAATCCTAATGTTAATTTTCCTCAATATTAAATAATTAGCTTATTTTATTGTATAAATATTTTTATTTCAGTGGTTCTTGCCTATTATTAATAGTTTACATAATTTTTGTAATAAATAGTTTATAATAGATTTATATTAATAAATGTAATAAATCTGTTCTGTTTAATCATGTTTTCAATCACTTTAGTAACATACCACTAGTGATGCACTCCATTTCAGCCAATTTTCTATATTTTGCCGTTAGTATATATATATCCAAACTATGTGTCATTTATAGCCAACTCTTTAGGCTTGCATAATATTGAGTTAGCCGTTTTTAGAAATCGGCTCAAATGGATGGCATTACTACATACAACAACTGATTTAAGAGTTTTGATAGATAACCTCAAATAATGAAATGATTTAATAACCCTTGGTCATGACAACATAGAAAAGCTGCATTCTAAATAATTATTATATTTTCTGACACAAATATAATGTATCACCTATTATATTTTTGGGAGATCATTATTTATAACTATAATTTTTAAATATTAAAAAAAATGTATACATTTATTTTATAATTATGTCAACAATAAAATCGAGTTAATGATACTGAAAACGAGTAAGTAAATAAATTTTTGTTTTAAGGAAAGTATGAATAATTAATTTTATCTCAATAATAAATATTTTATTACCAATACATTCAAATACAAAGTGCTCTTTCAGTGGAACTTTTCCTATGAACCGTTTAAAATAACACTTAAAAAGCATAAATTTAAAAGAATGTATATTGTTCCCAAAAAAGGAATCATATTTATTTATATCTAAAAATCTTTATTTTTTTGTCTAATATATAAAAATTATTTGGGTTTTGTTATAATGTTTAAGTTTGCTGCTTGGATTTTTTAAAACATAAATGTTATTAGCCGAAAATAGATAATAATGGAGTCACTCACTGTAGGAATGAAATAAAATTATTGAAATTTTGCAATATTAATAGTTTTGGGTTAGAGGGTTGATGTTTGAAGGGGATGAAGAATGCAAATATAATCCATTAAAGAATGTCTTATGGCAGAAATGGGCATTAAAAATTAAGAGAATATCTAAATTTGCAAAATTTACTTAATGAAGCTTTGATATTTAAAATAAAATCTTGAAGTTCTTCCCCAATTTCAATAATCATCCGAAGGGACTACTTTTAAAGTATTCCTACATTCTGCCAAAATCAAATAGTAGTTTCTGCAATATTTATGATTTTCGAGATACTCTTTATTTTTTAAGTATCCATAAGAGGTGTTTCTTCGTTTTAATTCTCTTTTCCATCATCAGTAGCGGTTGAGAATTTTTTTATTCTCAGAATTATTAATAGACCGTGTTTAAATGAAAATTGCTATTAAGAAATTAATTAAGTTTTTAAAATGGCCTTCATTAATAGTAACAAATTATATACTTTTAATTGGGTTTATATGAACCATAGATTTGATTTACCATTATCAACAAATGTAAAAGTAAATATAATCATGAAAATTGATCATCGATCACAAGAGTAACTTGGAATTGACGGTCGTATCTCATGGATCGGACCACTCTCAAAATAAAAACCAGCCCAGGTCTTAAATAAAAGGATCGTTCTTTTTTTTTGTTATTTTTAAAATATTCTCGTTTTCCCTAATAAGAGACCTGTCCAGACTTAAAATAATTAAAATATTGGTACCGGTTTAAGGCCGTTAAATCTTACCTGGAAAACAACAATGAAATTTGCACGAAAAACTTCACGGAGCTCGATTTTGTGGTGATTTCAAAGTGAAATAAATAAATATTTATTAAAGGACTTTCAAAGTTTAATTTTACTAATTTTTGAGGATACTAAGATGAAGATCGCAAATGGAAATAAATATTAGATTTAAAATACAAATGATTATTAAATTGTTTATTTGCAACACTGAATGGGTACTTACGATTATCATTTAGTATAGACACAGCACTAATAATATATTTGGAGAATCTACTGGCTGATTGTAAAGACAGCAGTTTATTTGGACTATGTTATAATTAGAAGAAAAAATGATGAGAGCTGTTAGAGAATATAAAACAAGTCCTTAGAAAATTACAAAATGCGAGAATAAAAATAAAAACTAACAAAATACTAACATCAATAGAATCTACTTATTAACATAAACATTTAAAATTAATATCAACCCTTGCCCCACAAAGTGATATATATGTGCAATTCTTGGGCATAGGCTTTCTCTTGTATCTCACCACATAGACGTTTAAATGACAGTTCTTCAACCTTGCCTGTGGTTTGTCGACAAATATATAGTGCTTTTCATTTTTTACCATTAAATCCGCTACATTACTCTTGTAAATTTTTTCCCACCTTTTACATCTCGAGGGTTTATGACTTGTTACTTTGCAACTAAGAATTAAAAGTATCACAACTCTAAGAATACTTTCTCATGATTATTTCACTTATTTGAATATATTAGACAGGGTTGGGCAATAAATAACAAATGTAGTATAATTACGCTTTCTTTTTTTAAGTTTTAATTACATAAGCATTATAATTATCATTATAAACCCCTAGTTTGAGAGCATTTTCTTGTCTATGTATTCTGAAGTTCCCTAATAATTAAAAGAAACTTTATAGCAATTATATTGGGGGTTTGGTTTTCCAATGTAAAAAAATATTGGTAATTCAATAAAACAAAATTAACTTTATGTAAAGAAAATGAGATGGACAAATTATTAATTATTCAACTGTTTTAGATGGTCAACAATCCCGATTTTGCAAATTTAAAACTAAAATTTTGCAAATGCCTGTATTTTGTTTCCAACTGCAATAACCAAGGTAAACAAAGAGGAAAGTGCACCAAAATAAACCTTTCCTTTATTTAAAAGGTTCAATAAAATTTAGGCGTTAAATTTAAAAAATAAATACTCAATTTTTTATGTGGATTTTTATCCTAGTGGCGTAATGAATTTGAGCTTATCCCGTGTTTATACTCTTGATTTCCGGGGGGAGTTAGCAAAATAGATATTGTTTGAATTAACGAAGAAAAGAGTTTTATTTCCCCGTAGATTTTAAATTATAAAAACCTGACAACATTTTGACTCGATTATATTTCATCAGTCTACTATTTTACTTATATCAGTTCTCTGCTATATTTTTTTAAAGGCAGACACAGAGCAGAGATTTGATAAAGCAGAACAATAAATTCCTATTATCTCTACTGGTAATAAATATTAATTTAGCTTTATTAAATTTTAACGAATACAACATATGCAGTTTAACGAAAGATTTAATGTTGATTCGATGAAATTTTTACATCAAAAATCATTTTTTACGCCAAAGGGAATGGCAGAAAAATCAATTATTAAAGAAGATATCGAGGATATCTGAATTTTACAATTTAAATTCAAGTCAAATTTTCGAAGAAATGTTGAAGTTTAGAAATATTTATAAGATGACCAAAATGGGGAATGTAATTATTACTCATGACCTAGAGGTTCAAGAATCTAAAGATTTGTCAGATTCTGAGAATTGTAAATTTATTTAATTAATATATTTTTACCAATAAATTATTTAGCTTTTTCTGATGATGATGATAATTCAGGGACTTACGATTCAGATTGGAAAAACTATTCATCTATTTTACCTTATCGTCTACTTTTAAATTTTTCTGCTTTCCCTAATTTAAGAATTTTATATAAATATTTATTAACCATTCCTACAACCTCATGTACTGCCGAAAGAGTCATGAGTAAAATTAAATTAATTAAAACAAGATTTCGTAGTACCATGAAAGATTCATTTCTCAATGATTTAACCATATTATCAATGGAAAAAATTTTATTTAAACAATTAAATATTGATGAAATTATAAATTCTTTCGCTTTCTCTTCCTCTAATTTATCTAAATTATTATTTAAAAATAATATTTATAAAGTATATATTTTTTTGCATTTTATTTATTTTATATATGAAAAATTGATGCAATAAAAATTATTTTTGAAATTTATGGGTGTCATAAAATAATTATCATTGGGGGGGGGGGTGCTTTTCAGGGGGTTATTCTGCTTCATTCGCTCAGAAAGTGTAGGGGCCACTGGTGTATATTAATATATGTCTATGCTTAAAATATAGAAAACAATCTGTATAAATTCTTTTATGTAAATCGCGCTCATGCCTATATCATGTTATGCTCATCTTAATATAAGACTGGAATTGAATTAATATCATCTCCGAGACTCAGAATGACTATGATTGGCATGGAAATATTAATGGTGTAAGATTTATTACAGCTAATTAAACTATATGTCTACTCACAATCCAAGAACTAAGAAGTAAACTAGACTACTATAACAGGTACATTGTTAGTTAACAATATCAATTCACCTTCATTACTATTCTATCGGAAACGGAACTAATAATTTGTTGGCATATCTATTTCTACTTTTGCTAACGAACTACATATAGGTACCGTTTTCTATAATAAAAAGTAAATATTTTGTATGTGGTCTATATATTAATGAAAATACATTATGTAAGTTTCCTTCGGGGCATGATAAAATTATATTTCATGCAATTTTTAGCACGATAATGAATGAATCGTAAATATATTAAATATTTTATTTTTCATATTTGTATGTGTCAACATCATCATGAAAAATAGTTTTGAAAATATTTTTAAAACTTTAATACATATTTTTAAAATTTGAGTATCATTTATCCATTTTTTATTGTTTTATAAAAATCTTTTGCTAAGTTGTCGCTTTCCTTTCTAAATTCTATCACATTTTCAGGACCTACATCTTTATGAACAATAAAAAGAAGTATTAATTAAGAATATTAATAACCAACTTTCTTGAAATTTTATCAGTTGTAGGTATGTAGGAATTATATCATCGATAGAAAATTCTTCCCCTTCAAGTCCTTGTATGTCATGCAATGATAAATAACATTCCCCGATATAATCCTTTTCAAAAATATCCTGATCCATGATTGTAAATTTTATTATTGAGGAAATATGAGAACATTGACTAGGATCTATATGACTAATTTAAATATTATTATGTTAATGAAGTAGCTAATGATAGACGCGCGCGTCGTTAGCTATGTGCTTTGGTTGCTTAAGCTTTTTAAAAATCAAATTATAAAACGTTAATTTTAATGAAATGAAAAAATTCTAACAAGCAATATTCTCTAATTCACAAAAAAATAATTATTATTTACTACATTTTTATACATTATGTGAAACTTTTTAATTGTATTCTGTGGCAAAGAGAATTATAATATCCAGTTTCTCGTAATTAATGTATAACTATCAATTTTTACGTTTTTATGTCGATTTACTACATGTTCTTAATTTCTTTATCAATTTTTAATTTTACGTTTTTTTATAACTACCTTTACCCGCAATATAAATATATAATTTTTAGAGTTATATTTTTACACTCAAAAAAGTTATATAATATATATCAGGGACTTTCAGAGGTACCATTTGTACGGCCCGGTCTGGCCCAGTATTTTTTTTAAAATATATTTTATTTATTTTTAATTTTTATAGTTAATGGCGATTTAAAATATTTGGTTTTAATAGGGGGGGCTTTTTTAAAAAATATTTTTTTAGGCCCAATCCGGATATTTTTATAAAATAATTATTAGGCCCGGTTCGAGTATATTTAAAAAAATTAAATTATGGCCTACTCGTGTACTCGAGCGGCGCTTAGGGCCAGGCCTGCAGGTCTCTAATTTATATAAATGACATTAAATTTTATAAATATTTTTATTTCTCATAAATGCAATATTTTTACAAGTGTTGTTAAGATTTTTCTTTAAAAAATAACTCATTACTTACAAATTAGTTACAATTATATTTCAAAAGTAATTAGCTACAATGTCAAGTTACTTTATAAATTATTTATATAACTCATCATTTTTAGATAAGTTATATATTATGCAAAAAAATATCACCAAATGATATTTATTTACATAAAAAAAATGTAAATAATACAATATAATATTTTTTTCAAAAAATTTAGGCTTAATAAATTTTTAAAATTGACTTTAATAATAAAATATTTAAATTTGCATTTAAAAGAATATAAGCGTGCCTAAACAAACAAACGTTTTAGAAGAACATTAAAGTACTTTCTTTCTTTCTAATTTTCTTAACAAACTTTCAATTAATTAGTATATTTTATGTTGTGATATTTAAAAAAAAATTTTAGATGGCATTTTTACATAAATTTTTTTTAGATGCGTTTTAATTTTTTCTAGCACCCTTTTTTCATATGCCTAACGACGCGCCTCGAATCTTCTTTCGTAATAAAGCATAAAAAAAATAATATGTAAAAATTTTATCATTTTAATTTAGATATGTTCTTTCTACGAAATAACTAACTTACTAAATAAAATTAATTAGTATTTGCTACTCACTGCTGAATATGGATGTTTAATTAAGGGCATAAAAATAAATAAAATTAATATATCTATTAATTACGAGTAATTTACTAAGTAAAGTCCTCATCATAAAAAGGATTGAGTGTTTTTTTCATAACCTTTGTAGTTTTTTTATCGATATTTTTAAAAATGAATTTTGGCATCAAATCTATCGTAACATAAGGATCACTAAGCCCTACATCAATATATATTTTTTTAAAACCAGAGAATAAAAAAATAGACTAACCATTTTTATCCATAGAAGGCAAATTCTGGGCTGATATTACTTTTATACATTCATTATATAAATGATATTTTAAAACAAAAATAGTTTAATACTTTTCAATGTTAAAGTAGAATCACGATTATTATAATATGATTTGACTGTTAAGATCCCATACGGAGAATCCAATGTCATATTCTAAGGTATATTTATAATTCAATAAAATAGATAATCGATTTAAAATTTATGATAACTAAAAATATTTATTTAAATTGGGAAATTTTAAGATTTACTAAGTACATTAGTGCCCAAATTTGTAATCAAATTTTATGAAATTTTGATCTTCAATTTAATCACGCAAATACATTTACAATTCGGTTTTTATAAACACCAATACATTTGATTCTTTATTAAAAATATATTTGGGCTTTTTACATTTATTTTAACTAAAATATAAATTTTAAATTAATATAAGTATAAGTAGTTTTTATATATTTATTGGCTAAATATTCTCATTTTACCAGTGGTATACTGGTAAAACCTGTAATTACTAAAACAAAAAGTCGATTATGTAAATCTAAATATTATATAAACAAAAGAGGCAAATGCTCATTTTGGAATGAACTATAATTATACTTGTTTTTCTAATCTTTTCAATAAAATGAAATCAATAATATCCTTTGTATCCATTTGAAACCATACCAAATTGTTTGTCAATGCCTTATTATATATAAAAAAATTGTTATTATTTTTTTATTATATCATAATTATGTTTATTACTATATATTTTGGATTATTCGATAATTGGTTATTTGACAATCCTTCACCATTGGCAAAAAAGAAATCCTTAAATATATTCAGCGTTTCTTGTAATCTTTTGCAATGTGGTTGTGATTTCTGTAAAAAAAAAAATTTCATAACTTAAATCAATAATAACTAGTATTGTCAAACGGCTCGATTTGAGCCAATTTGTAAAAACGGTTAACTCAATAAAAAATATAGCACAAAGATTTTACTAATATAAATGTCCAAAACTTTGTGCCATATGTTTGAAATAAATAGGGTAATGACTTTGTTTCCGGTTAAATCAGGTCCATCTAAATAAAAAAAAATGTTCGCTATATAAAAATTTAATTTTTTTAAAATTTGCTAAAATAAACCTAGATTATAATATATATTTTTTAAACTGTTTTATTAACGTCAAATCCGATTTTGATTTCGTCTATAATCATTAGGTATATATATTTCAAAAGTTGCTTAAAAGGCGCTTTCAACATATTCTGGTTACAAATCAATAAAGTTTCGTTAAGGTATTTAATCAGAGGCTCAATATCCTGAATATTTTTTTTAAATTATAGATTGAAAACATATTTTTAAAAAATAATATCATAAAATTATTATAAAATGATTTTTACCCCCTTCTCATCTTGCTCGTTGCATCTTAAATTTTGGAAATCTATATCAGTATCATTTTTTACCTTGTAAAATAAGAAGAAATTATAATAAAATAATTTGCTCACATTTTGTATGATATGCAAAGTAGTAGTGTTATTAAACGGCTCGATTTGAGCTTATCTTATAAAAAGGTTAACTATTTTATATAGAAAAACATAACCCAAGTCTCAAGATTTTGCTCACAGTTACAATGGTTTGGATATCTATTTTCAAAATCTCGAGCCATGGCCAATATTTTTCTAGCAAAGATATTGAGCTAGCCATTTATGAAGATCTGCTCAAATCAAACCGTCAACACTATTTTGAAAAAGTTTGGGCACTGGACACAAAAAAAGGTTATGATCCAGTTCTGAATATTTTTGAAAAAAGTAAAGTTGGGCCAAGTAGTTAAATGTTGTTCATTCGGGGTTCTCATTGCAAACTCTGATAAATTACTCGCACTTTTGTTTCAATCGGTTTTTGGATATTTTTAAAATGACCCCGTGAAGAGAGTTTCAGTTTACGCTTTCAAACTTTGGCATATACACACTAACAATTCTACGCACTTTCAAATAATATAAAAGTATCTTTATTTATACAATATGACCCATTATAATTAATAATAAAGAATGAATAGATAGTATAATAATTAACCTGGAATTTAGAATAAAATGAATAACAATATAAAAATTTTTTTTTTTTGAAAAACAAAATAAATTACCTTTTCAACCAATTCTTTGATAAGTATTTCAATCTTTAAATCTATGTAATCTTTATTACTATCGAAAATGTTATTAATATCGGTAGATGTTTTGATATAGACATCGTCGGGATAAACCTTTTTAAAATTTATGTTTTAAAATATGTATAAATTAAAATTGAAGAAAAAGGGAGATATTTTAATTTTATTAAACATCGAAAAGAAATAGGAATTATAATATGATATTAGAGGTCTGCAAATCCCGGTCCGCTTCTCGCCGTAAATTTTTTTTACAAGTTGTCTGGCCTGAGCAGAAATTTTTTGCCAGGCTCGGTCCATAAAAATTTTAAGAAAAGTTAGAACCGGACCGTTAATTTTTTTTCATGCACAAATTACCCACCCAGGTCGTTTTATTTTTATTTAAAAACAAATCCGGCCCGGTCTGTTTTAATTTTTTCCAAAATTTCCACTTTCGGACGGAGGGGCTTTGCGGATCTTTTATGAATTAATTAAAATTTACATTATTTTAAATGATTAGTTAGTTATACTTTTTTAACGGTTTGTAAGGAATCTTTTAATGACAGATCTTCTGGCGATAGCGATAAATAATATAGAAGGTATTGCATATTATTGACTAATAAACATTGCTAAGAATTTACCAATAAATTAGATTAAATTTTATATTTTGTACCTTTGTTACACAAGAATTTTTGCCTTTATAAATAATTTTATTTGCTTTGGGTATGAAGGAATCCGCATAATAAACAGTTGAAAGATGTTGAATCTAAATTGTTAGGTTTATTAAAAAAAATAATAATTTGGATTTAAGTTATAATATCAAAAATAATTGGTTGAAAATTTTTATTTACCGATACCAAGAGGCAATAAAATTAAAAACTTCAATACCCTTTATTAATATATCGTGGATTCAAAATCAAAGTGCGATATCTGTACTCTTATACGGAATGAGATTATCCACTTTAAAGTTTAAAAGTACAATTTATGAAACAAAAATTGGCAGAACACTATTAAACAGCTTTATTTATATTAAAATAAATTCATATTAATTTTAGAAGTATACGCTCATGGTTAAAATGTGCATGTTGACTAGAAAATTTTCAAATTGATTTAAGTAAAAATGATTCCAAACTCTAATAAAAAAATGAATGTGTATAAATTATTATCTTCCGAAGAGTTCATTAAATTTTAAACTTATTTCTTTTGCGCAATGTTAGTTACATAAGTTATCTAAAATATATTAAATGAATTCTAATCCATCAAAAGATAATAGGAAACTACTGTAGTTAGATAGAATTATGTTAATTGCTATTCTATGTCTAGTAAAAGCCTTCATTTAAATTTTTCGATATGATGCAATGCCCAAGATCCTTGTAAAAGGCTAGGGCGTGAGTGCCAATAGAAGTTAGCGTTGTAGCAATTATTGGTATGAATAAATGGTTGGGATGTAAAACGCGAACATTTGGTTTACTTCGTTCTGTTTCAACAATAGCATCATGACTTAAGTTGGAGAGTGCAAATTTAAGATTGACTGTTTGTTCGGTCAATATTTTGGTCCCTTGTTCGTAGGTAGCAAGAATAGAAGGATATTGAAAAATAAGTGTTGATCGTACGTAGGATGTAAAGAATCTTCGGAATTATAAGGCAATTCTTTAGCAAAAAAAAGGACTGGTGTGCCGTGAGATACAGAAAATCTGATGGATTTGTTTAAGTTCCTTTAAAATATCTGCAAAAAGATTAGTGAAGGAGTCTTCATTGCCTAAGGGTGGCCCTAGATATGTAAGATACTCTTTCTCAGTACTGTTAAACCTGAAATTATTTTGAACATTGTTGTTTAGAGAACAGTATTCACTCTTTAAATGATTTATTGATAGTCCTTCATAAAAGTGTTTTTTTTAAATTCGGAATTGCAGTTATAGTTTTCAATAGATAATATTTAGATAGAACCTTTTTTAGACTCTAGAAGGGTAGAGAAGACCAATTAGACAAAAATGGATATGAATATCTTAGCTTACACCTTTAACTCGATTTTCAAAAATGTCAGATAGAGCCCCCTAATTCTGGAGCCACGATATACTAAATTTTGAGATATTTTTTTTTTGGGCGAAAAAAATGGAAAAAAATATCTTAAATATTCATCTTTAGTTAGTGTTTTTTTTTATAGTTTACTATCTCCCTAGAATTGTTTTGATTCAAAATTTTGAAATTTTATATTCTCTTTCACTCTAATTTACTAATGGGTAAATTAACATTATAATTATAAATTAGTATAAAATTAATTTAAGTAAGTAAAATAAATTAGAAACAATATGATGTAAGATTTAATATGTAACCTAACTTCATTCATTATCGCAAAAGAATTAAATGATTATAATACTATTGGCTCTGGTTTCCATGTAGGAAAAAAATGTTTATCATAAATATAAGGATGATTATAATTCAAAAAATTATAAAATAAATTAATGATTAAATATTTATGATATACAATTTTATATTATAATTTTCTCATAACATAGGAAAAGAAAATGTATAGGCGATTCGTCAATTAAATGTTTACATATATAGGATTCGGCTGTAGCTCCATTTAATGGTTTGCACGTGGACCAATTTCTTATCGATCATTATATTAATGCCTTTATGTCATTTAAACGACCTGCAAACCACAAAATGGCGCTATAGCTGGCTTCAATCTATGTACACTTTCAAATGCATTCAATGCATGAATCGCTAATCTGTAGTATATAAAATTAATTTAAGTTTAATAAGATATAACCTCTAATATTTTTTCAATAAAAAGTAGGGACACGATTCTATTGTACCAATGTAAATCATTCCATATGCGTTTAATCTAAAAATCATAATATCACATATAGATTTCCCATAATATTTCTTAAACTTGTTTCAAGCAATAGATTAAATTGATAATGCTCGAGGAAATTGTCTTGTTTTTATGTTTTATTGGTTCTAACTAAAAAGAAAACATTTCATTAGAAAATGAACAATAAATTCTATCGTATATTATAATGAATGAACCAAATAATATACCTTGTCTAGTTCAATGGCCATATTCATTCTTATATTTATATTAGATTCCGCTAGATTAAACCAATTATACAATGGGACAATAAACCATAAAAAATATTCGTCCATCTGCGTCGATTTAGGATCAGTACTTTAATATCAATTTATATTTAAAAAAATGATATATTTATATTTTATAAATATTTATACATCTGTGAGGAATACCCTATCATAATTTGTAATTCGTAATATATCTCAAAATATATGGAATCGAATAATTTATAATCTTTATCTATATTCTTTTTATATTTTTCTAGGTGAATCAAAAAATTATCGGTCTTGATATTTCGATACTCATTCATCTTTATACATTATATAAATTATAAATTGTTGTAGATCATTAAATATTTTTTTTTATACCTCTTCATCTAGAATCTTTGAAAAATCAACTAAAAACTTTTTGAATAAAAAATTGATAAATTATATCTTAAAAAATCATAATTTTATACTAGTTTCGTGAGGACATTTGTAACGATCTCGATATAATTAATGTTTGATGATCTATAATATATTTAAAAAAATAAATACGTCAAGGACTTGCAATCCAGATCATCAAAATCAAATTTTCGTTATCTTATTAACTTATTCTCTTATTTTTCAGGAGTTCTTCATTATTTTCTTAAATTCAGCTTTAATTAGCTTTAGCAATAGGAACATAATTATTTAAATAACGCGCCTTTTTTAAGTGAATATATTTGATTTGTTTTCCCCATTTGCACGGCCCGGCCCGGATCGGCCCGATCCGGGTATGCCTGGCTCTCTGATGTTATTTCTAACTTTAATAGGTTTATAAATAGACAAAATATAAGGCAGGCCAAATAAACAATTAATAATGCCTCTTTTATTTCGCAATTATATTTATAAAAATGTATCATAAACTAATTAACAAATTTTCATTTTTTTTTAAATTTAACAATATAAAAAATTTGTTAATGTCATGAATCTTAACAAAATACACTAATCGTTATAAAATTTACCTTAGAAAGATATCATTATAATATTTTTGTGACTTGTAGAGTTCAAAATTTATTTTCATCAAAAGTTTCAAAATATTTCCCATATTATAATCATCCTAATATAAAAAGTTAATTTTTAGGGATGAATAATATATGAATAAATACATACATTTTGTAAGTTGGAATAAAGAACTTATGCTAAAATCCTCCGAATTTCTCCATTTTAAATCATATACGAGAGCGATTTTAAACCCGGCATGTATAAATTAATTTGTACCTTATAAATTTCAGATGATTTTGGCCATAAATTATGATATTTTGAATATATATATATATATAATAAATAAAATTAATATGTAGTTCAAAAATTCTGCAAAATTGTCTGAAATTCATAGAAGTATTAGTGCCCTATGTATCAGGAATACATTTACAGTATACGATTTTTTTAAAATGACATCGCTCACGTAAATTCTTTAAAATTGAAAATATATCAAACTTATGTCATATTGTATACAATATATAATACTTGATTTTTCTCCACATGATGTTTTAATTGAAAATATTTTGATTCACAGCTTTTCTATATAAAATAGATAAATAATTTACCTTAGAAAATTATTTAAAATAAATAAATAAAACCTTAATCACATTTGAGATTTCAATCGAACAGTCTTTGACAAATGGGCAACAGATTTTGAATAATTTCATCTTGTACATGTATTCTAAGCAACTATAATTTGTAAAAAGCACTTTATATATTTGAAGATTAAACAGAATGTTCATATTACCTTAATAACGTTTCTAAACGTTTATTTGATGCCTTGTTTGTTGCGGGATAATTGCAGTCTATATTTATTATGCTTGTTAGAGAATTGTGAATGAAAGATTTAAATGATTCCGATAATATATTTTCCTAAAAATATAAAATCAATGATATATAAAATTTCCATTGAGATTTAACTTCATCCTTATTAATAATGTTTTCATCGTACGTATAATCCAAATTTTGCAATAACTTTAGTATCAATGAAAAATCTAATGAATAAATGTTATGAGCATAGCTGTACGCTTCCCATTTGCTTGAATTATCGTATACAATAATAGGGTAAAAATAAATTTAGATTATATAATAATATTTTTTTCTCTCTTTCTTTTCTATAAATTAAAAAAAAGGGAATTTCTCCAAAATAATTTAAAAAAAAAGACTAAATTATAACATTACAAATTAGGGCACGTCGGAACAGATGATAGGGTAGGTTGGATCACAAACCTGGGCAATTGGTACTCCAAATTTTAGATTATTTCATTTATTTTTATTTAATAACAAATGAGTGTATAAATTATCTTATTATTTCATAATTAAAATTTATATACATTAATATATATATCTATTTAACTATATATCGGGCTCGGACCTATTTTAATTTTTTTTAAATATACCCGGTCCGAGAAGCGCTTAAATTATTTTTTAAATGCCCGAGTCGGGCCGGGCCTAAAAATATTTTTTTAAAAATAAGGAAAATCGAATTTTTTAAATCGTCATTATTAATTATAAAAATTAAAAATAAATGTGATATATTTTAAAAAAATCCGGGCCGGGCCTAAAAATACATAACTCGGGCCGAGACAAAATAATTTTTTCCCTAGCCGGATACAAATGGTATCCCCGCATGTCTCTAATATATATAAAAATCTTAAATCAGTGGTTTTAAAAATTAAACGGGTGTGTTACGATTTTTATTTTATATATTATCAATCAATTCCCTTATTACTTCATAATTAACCTCCATAAATTTTATTTGAGCTCTTAATGTCCACTAATTGTAGCCTTTGGTTATATTAGATTTTTACAAAATAATTTTGGGTTTTCACTTTTTTAAAAAATATTTTTTAATTGTATATATTTTTAGGGGGAGAGGGTAGTTGGGGTGTGTAGGGAGAAAATTTTTATTAGCTTAAAATGATATATACGAGAACATGCAAATTTGTCCTTAGTTATGCGCCTGTATCTGATCATAGAGATAATATATTTTTGTCATGCATTCTTATCATAATTATCCATTGTGACAGGTTTTCACTCTTTAAACTTTAATATATTTCAAATGAGTTCTGACATATCTCCCTGGGCCTGGGTCTTCCCTATATGATTAGGTTTCAAATTTTTTTGATTTTTACAAAAATCCGAAAAAAAAACCCGAGAAATAATCTAATATATTTACCATAAGGCTTCTTGAATTTCAGTGATATCCCCTTGTATCGCATGCTGATGCATGATCACCATTGCTTTAGACGAAAGATTACCATTCCAATGATAAGATGATAAATATTCCTTAATTTTGTTTTAAAAACAAATTTAACAGTTAATAAATAATTTTCTTAAAAAATCGATACCGGCAGTCTCCTTAATTCATATTCGATGAAGATTTTATATAAAGATATGTGTTGCTCAATGTCACTGAAGTTGTCCTCAATCGAATCATTGGTATCTTCTTTTGTAGATAGATATAATTTTAACCTTACACGCCCTTGCACTTTAGATTTTGTAGTTCGCCCTTTGAGATCATACCACCTGTCAATCCCATTTGAAGGAATATTCTTTATATATAAAAAATGATATATTATCTTATAAGTCAAATTAAGTTTACATTAAGATTTAAGGTTATACATCCTAAAAAGTCGTCCACATTTTGATCCTCATTGGTTCTAGCAGATTGGACAATTTGCTTAAAATATCTTCAAAGTAGTTATGAAATCAACAAATAAAATTATATATACATATATTTAAAACTATATATATTTATATTTTTTTAATTTAAATAATTTACCTGCCCATACCCTTAAATCCTTGAATGTGATTCAATTTTTTTGCAGCTTCGGAGACAGAAAAATCATCATCATGATCCCAAATATCTAAATGAAGTTGGTCCTTATTGATATCCTGTATTATGCTAAAGATGCAAAATTGTAAATGAATAAGTGATATTTAAAAAAACAAGTTTTCACCAAAGTTAATGATACTTACTATATTTGGCACAAAAAGGCATAACCATATAGAGTATTTAGACGGGGATTAAAGTGTATATTTTTCAGACCCCAAATAATTTGGAACCAAGATTATACTAAAAGAAAAATAGAAGAATGAGAGGCTTGGGATAAAAAAATGTTAGTAGGAACAAAGGGAGAGGGAGGGAGGGGGGGGGTTGTATTTTTTCCGACCAAATAATTAAGCGTTCGCATGTGAATCGCATTTTTACTATTTGGAGAAGAAGCAAAATATGTCTCTTTATTTTTCAACTAATTTTCTATACTAATCGGCTCATTTTAATCACCACAATCAATACTTCAGGCTGCTATAGATAAAGATTAAAATTATCTACAAAATCGATCCATCTATTTTCTATACAAAACACAGCGCTACATTGAGGTTATGATATTTCCGCTGTTGCGAAAAATTCAAAATCAATGTACCATAAATGATACGTAAACCGTTGATAGACTAAAGCTAAAATCTTGGGTTTAAACAACATTATTTCGAACTGGCAATGTATTTTTTTTTTCATGTGTAGATTTTGGATATTTTTTTAAAATAAAAGAAAAAAAACATTGTAAATAAATTGATATTTATTTTCAATTTTTTTTACAAGTCTATATGTTCTATACCATTTAAATTTTTCGTTCCATTTTGGGGACAATGTTTTATATTGCACCGATGACACATGAATGTAGTTTGCGGGTATAGCACTTTGTGATATATTTTGTAATATATTTTGAACATCCAACGATTTTTTAGTGTTTCTTTTCCCTATTTAAAAAATTATATTATAAACATAGGTATGTCTATAATTTTCTTAAGGGGGGGGGGGGTACTTTCTATAAATTGTATTTAATCTCACTTTTTTGAAGACTTTGACCTGTTAATGTAAAATCATTTTAATTCCAGCTCTATGTCTTACCAATTAATTCCGCGATTTAACAAAATATTTATTACCAAAAAAAATAATTTTTGCGAAATGTGATTTTTTTTTCGTGCTGTACACTTCTTTTGCAATGGCAATTATTTAAAAAATTTTATTATTAGATTTTAAAATAATATTTAGAGAAACTTAAAAAATTGCCGCGGGGGGGGGGAATCACTTCCCACCGATAGCGCCATGCCGATCATTATAATAAAGCGCCAAACTTCAATTTGAATATTTATTTTTATATTTAACCTACATTGATGTTTATGCAGATCTGGCTCAGATATAGGTTCGCAAACACTAATATCATCCTTTCGATCACCAGGTATGATTCCTAACATGCAATAAGGATCACTATATCCTAAAAATAAATACATGAATATATATATAATTCCATTCCGCATAAAAAATAATTGCTAATATACCATTTACATCTTTAGACTCCAAATCTCTTGCTTCGATTAAATCAATGTTTAACACCAAAGTTGGCGGTTTTTCCTTTTGCGCTGTGTCCAATAATCTTTCATGAGTTTTATCATCGATTTTAAATGCCTCTTGACAATATGTATATAAATCTTGCGGGTATTTCAATTTGTCTATATCAATTTTTCCCAATTTATGTTCAATGGTATATAGCACCTCAATATATAATTTCTCTTTCTAGATTTAAAAAAATATATATATATTTAATCAAGTTTTACTATATGGTACGTCCATTAGAGGTCCGCGAAACCCAGTCTGACCTCTTAAATTCTTTGCTCAGCCCGGCTGGCGGGCAAGACTTACGGATGGGCTAGACCGGGTTTTGCAGATCGCAAATATCCATACCTGATTACTTATAAAAATAAAATAAAATATTAGTCAAATTACTTAAGCTATTGATCGAACAGGACGAATGTCTATTTTGTAAAAACAAACGTTTTTTTAAAAAAAAAGAAGCTTTATATAGCTAACTACTTTTTGATATCTAAAATATGACTATGAAAAATTTTGAGAAAACAATAATCTAATTAGGACAATCCTATTTTAGTGTATTTAAGAGTAAAAACAAAATAACAAGGATTTAGACTTCGCATATGAAAAATTATACCTGTTTATCCGGGATTTGTTCGACTTCGTGAATTGGTAATTTTAATTTGGTTTCATTTTGTTCAGCCATCTTCAATTCATTCTTTATGATTAAATTTAAATAATTGTTAATAAAATTCCAGAATTCAATATTTTGAGGGGGTAATATTTTTAAAAAATGTTGTTTTCAAATCTAATTTTATAAAATTCTAATTATGACTGTGGGACCAACATTTGTATAGGTTTGATTAGCCTAAACTCATTGAAGGTCCTTTAATATGAAAAAGTTGTCAAATATTTTATTAATATATAAATTTTGATATAATGAGATAATGATCATGTTAAAATAAGCATCTAATAATTACTTCGTATGATGGTATTTGATCATATTTGTGCTTTTTCAGCAAGGCAAATATTTTCTCAAAAAATTCATGATCACTTTGTGGGATTCTTATATTTTTTTTAAAAAAAATATTTTTGTCAATTATATAAAGTTAAATAGATTAGTTTAATAAATAATTTGATGTATATATAGGCATAAATGCTTGTTAAAATTTTAAAAGATTTTCATGCTGACATCCTCTCTATTATTAATTACAAAATAATGGATAAAAATTTCGGTCTTTGTGGAAAATTTATATAAAAATTAAACATGAAATGTAACAATTAATTTTTTAAAAAAATATTTAAAGAAATCTCAACATGAATCCCAAGAAAGCTTTATCTATTAAATTCATAAAATTATATAGGGGAGAAGTGCCATAAATGGCCACGTTTGAAGACTGGCCACCACCCTTTAACTTTTTTTCTATTGGACCGATTTCTCTCAAAATTAGTCAAAATGTGTATATTTATGATATTTATTTTACCTAAGTTCATTTATTGAATAGAGCAATCCAATATAAAAATATTTTATAAAAACTGTTTTTGGTACCTCTTTCTGGAAAAATCACGTTACACATTTTTTTGTTTGGTGAAAAAATTACTAATTTAGATTACTGATATTTTATATAAATATTATCCTTAGGCATTTAGCATTATTCACACAAAAAATAAGACTTTAAAAGTTTTATTTAATAGACATATAGAGGCGCTTATTAATAATAGACAGGTGAGTATTGTCTGGCCAGGCATTGACTGGCCAAAATCATACATTTATATTAAAATGAAAAAGGCGCGCAAAACAATATTTGGTGCAAATTCAAGTGATGAACAAATTAAACTTTGTCTGGCCAGGCATTGACTGGCCAAAATCATACATTCATATTAAAATGAAAAAGGCGCGCAAAACAATATTTGGTGCAAATTCAAGTGATGAACAAATTAAACTGGCAATTGATGATATAATCATTAATAAAAAATCAACACTATCAATAGCTAATAAATTTAATATTCCTAGAACGACTTTAAGAAGAGCTATGAATAAATATAAAGAGACTTTGGAATATCCTCATATGGGATGGAGTTCAAATAGGCTAATATTCACTAAAGCTCAGGAGGACCTTTTAAAAGATTATATAATTCAGGCTAGTAAATCACTAATGGGTTTTGGCATAAAGCAAGTAAAATTTATATTTTAAACAATTTAATTCTCTATTAAATATTAGATAAGAATATTGGCACATGATTTAGCAAAAAAATATGAGTTAAAGTTTCCAGAAAGTTGGACTCATGATGGAATGGCTGGCTTGGATTGGTTCAAAGGGTTTAAAAATAGACATCCTACATTAGCCCTTAGAACCCCTGAAGCAACAAGCTTGGCTAGAGCTCGAGGCTTCAATCCTCACAGTGTCAAAATTTTTTTTGATAATTTAAAATCTCTAATGGATGAATATAAATTTGAACCACAAGACATATGGAATATGGATGAGACTGGAGTAACCACTGTCCAAGATCCTGGTAAAGTTATTGCAGAGAAGGGCATGAAACAGGTAGGATTTTTAACATCAGATGAAAGAGGATCCTTAGTGACCATTGCTATAGCTATAAATGCAATTGGTTCCTCCTATGTTACTATTTCCAAGAATTCGATACAAAGATTGGTTTATCAGAGAGGCCCTATAGGTTTTTATAATGTGAATGTTTATTATTTATATTTTACTTCATTCAGGTTGTATTGGTGCTGGAAATGGATCTGGGTGGATGCAGGAAAATGAATTCCTGATATTTTTAACTCATTTTTGCAAACTAACAAAAGCATCCAAAACAAATAAAAATTTATTAATATTAGACAATCATTGTTCACATTGCTCACTAAGATCAATAGATTTTTGCAGAGACAATAGAATAATCCTGCTCACCCTACCACCACACTGCTCCCACAAGTTACAACCACTAGATAAATCAATCTTTGGACCATTTAAAATTTTTTATAATAACAGCATTGACAATTGGATGAGAAACCATGTAGGCAAATCATTTACCATATATGAAATACCATCAATTATTAAAATGGAGCTTCCTAAAGCTACAACCCCCAAAAATATTCAGAATGGATTTTTAGCCTGTGGGATATATCCCTTCAACCCTGATATATTCTCTGAAGATAGTAATTTAATATCTAATGATGATGATATGTCAGAATTATCCAATATTCCTCGGGCAGGGAAATTAGCTTATTGTGATCCTGAAAATGATACAATAAATTCCACTCTTAGCCCTATGCCTATGACTTCTGATAATGAGTTATGATTAACATCATGTCATCAGCCCAATAATAATTTGAATTCACAATCTATTCTACCACATCCAATTTTATATAGCAATAATATTATCAAAAAAGACAAGAGGAGAAAGAAATCAGAAATTTTAACCTCATCACCTTATAAAAAACATAAATTAACAAATATTAAAAAAAACAATAAAAAAAAATCTAAAGAAAACTAATGATGAGTGGCTTTGCATAATATGCAAGAAGGCATATTCAAAGAGCAAGAAAGGTGAAGAGTGGATTAAATGCATGCAATGTGAAGAATGGGCTTATACTTAATGTACTAATAACAATGATTTATTTGTTTATTATGTATGTAAATAAAGATACTATAATTGTTTCATTTATAAATTAATAAAATGGCTTTTATTATTGTTGTGTATTAATAATTGCCTAATTAAGTTTATTAAACATCATGAATGATTAAATTATTAAAAATCACTTTAACATGTAGATAGTTAAGATAATAATTTATAAAATTATTAAATAGATAGAGATTAATTTTATATTGAAATAAGAATGTTTAACAAAAAGATAATTAAGATATTAATTTATAAAATATTATCATTAAATAGATGATGATAAATTTAGATGTTAATACTTATAATTAAATTTTTATTGCCTAAAAATTAAGAAATATTAACATGAAGTATTTCTAATTGTAATATTTCATATTTATAATAAAATTCTAAATAATATATTGTCTAACTAAGTTTATTAAACATAAATTTATAAATTGATGAATGATTAAATTATTAAAATAGTCTATAACATGTAAATAATTAAGATAATAATTTATAAAGTCATTAAATAGAGAGTGGTTAATTTTATATTGAAATTAAACTGTTTAACAAAAAGATAATTAAGTTATTAATTTATAAAGTATCATTAAATGAATGATGAAAAATTTAGATGCTTATACTTATTAAATTAGTGTATAATTAAATTTTTATATACCCAAAATGAAAAAATATATAAGATAGGTCTTTTGCAAGTATTTCATATTTATAATAAAATTCTTAATTAATATATTATGGCCAGTTAACACATAGTATATGGCAACTTTCACATAACCTCATCTAGCTCATAAACAATTATAGATAGAGCTTTAATTCAAATTTTATTTTAAAGATTAATAATTTGGCTACACACTGATATCAAATTTGTTTGGTTAAACCCTATTCTTAATACTTTTTTTTCAAAAAAGCAAAAACATGGCCATTCATGGCACTTCTCCCCTATGTATAAGATATAATTTCTTGCATAATTTTCAAATATTTTATTTGTTCCTTTAATACAGTGCGGTTTAAATTTGCTGTCACAGCACCACAAAATAATTACCTTGTTCAAATTGATCAATGGGGCCATTTAAAAATTTTTAATACATTTTATAGAGATTTTTTTGGTATACTAAGAATTGCCTCTCTTTTCAACCCGACAGAAACACGGGAAGAATAGGGCAAAGAAGGAACTGAGAAAAACTTAGTAGAAAATTTAGGATATTTTTCCTTGTAAAATTTTGTTTTACACGTTTGGGCAAATTTTAATTAAAAAATTTTACTGATAAAGACTAGCTAGAAAATCTTTATAAAAAATATCACTGGACGTTTAAGACTGGGACAGGCTAGGCCTATCTCTATCATGCTTATACTTTCAGAATCGAGCCCAGCACAGTCGGAACGGGTTTTATACTAGGCCGGGTCTACCATTAAAAATTAATTTCCGCTCGGACTAGGTTGAGCCTAATATTTTTTTAAAAAAATTGGGGCCGGGGCTGATCGGGATTTATTTAAATATGAAATCCCTTTTTTAAAATAAATTGATATATGCAAGAAATAAGGCGCTAATATATTTTATTTGTAGATAAAATTTTGCAATCAAAAAAAAAATTAAATCTTTCTATATTTAAATAAATTCGGACCGGGCCGGACAGACATATAATTTTTATTTTGGGTCGGGCTTTTCTGTACAAATAAAATAAATTTAGTTCGGAATTGGGCTGAGCAAGGAAAATTTTTTTATAAAAATTTCGAGCCCGGCCTGAAAAATTAGACCCAATGCAGATAGAGATCATTAATGGTTGTGCTAATAATATTAACAATAATAATAATGTAAAAATGATTTAAAATCTTAATTTAAGCAAAATATTTATTTCAATACTAAATAAAGATCAATCAATTTACGCTTAATTTAAAAGTGAAATTTTGAAAAGTACGGACTAAAAGTAAATAGAGAAAAGACGGAGTATATGGTGATAGGAGGAGATGAAAAAGAGAGCATTGATATAAATGAATATCAGATATCGGCAATTGAAAGCTGCAAATATTTGGGCACCACTATATAAAAATCAATCAATTTACGCTTAATTTAAAAGTGAAATTTTATCCTCATTCAATCGTTTTCAATAAAAAATCCTTCCCTTTTGTTCAAGCACCTGAGAAATACATAAAGGAATGTAAATTCTTACCGGCTACTTAATTTTAATTTAAACTATGAATGCATTCCAAATTAAGATGGAAGCTCATTCTTATAATATTAATTTTGCATAAAGGAGACCGGATTAGTTCGGCAAGTGGCTTGTCGAGTATTATTATATTAACCAAAATTTTTACAAAACTCCAATTTTATTTTCAATAGCAATATTTATAATATTTATCTTTTGATAAAAAAAATACATAGAGAATCTGTTAACTATTTTAAAATTGAAGATAAAATATGTCTTTGATTTATTTTCCAAATTTATATTTGGTGGTAAAAAAAATATTTCCAACTTTTTTTAACATTTGAAGTTTTAAAATTCATATATCATCTTTGAATAGGTATGTATATAATTTATACACAAAAACGAATTGAATAATAAATTATTTGTATTCGATTCTTTCAAACGACTTAATAATAAATTATTTCATTTGTTTAAACGAATTCGTAACGACTAATTCATTATTCGAGTAATATTCTTTTTTGGAAAATCCTTATATAATCTCAGAAACCTGCAGAGGTACCATTTGCACAGCCCGGCTCGAATTTTTTTAAAATATATTATATTTATTATTTATCTATATAGATAACAATGGCGATTTAAAATATTTGATTTTAAAATTTTTGACCGGGTTTTTAAAAAGATTTTTAGAACTGGCCCAGTCCGGCTCGAATATATTAAAAAATTTATGTACGGTCCAACCAGAGTACCTGCAGGTCTCTGATATATATATATATAGGGTGAGAGAGAGAGAGAAGTTATATTTAATATTTAACTTTAATCCCCTATGGCTTTTAAAGCCTGGGTTAATCAGGCCAATGATACATTGAACACATTTTCTCCTATACTGAATAATATCTATCCAATAAATTTATTTTTATTTTAATGAAATTTAGAATGCTTAAATTTATTGTATAAATAATTAATTCTTTGTATATTTTTTCAGAGACCTACAAAGTTAATAATTTTTTTGCCCTCCTAGGATCGTTATTTTTGACTAAGTTTTGAATAATGTTGGTTTATTTTGCATATTTATTTATATCATTTTCCCTCACGTTCCAGGTGGGCCAGCAGGTCTCTGATATTCTTATAGAATAATTTTAATTACTTAATATTGATTTATATTTGGCCGCGTTTCTTAAATTATAATAATTTATACCGATAAAAAGACATATATATATTTTACCCAGGTATCTTCAATTAATTTTAAAAGTGCAAAATTATAATTATTTTTTGTTTCCTCATTTCCTAATAAAAATTATTAAAAATGAGATGCGTATGTATTGTTGTTTAATATAGATATGAATTTCTTTAAAAAAAAAAAATTAAGTTAATTAAAAATATATTAATTTAAAAAATATTAAATACTTTTATATAAAATATTGATTTTATTAAATAATTATTATTTAACAGAGACCTGCAGAGGTACCATTTGCACGGCCCGGCCCGGCCCGGTTTTAAATTTTTTAGGCCTGGCCCGGATATTTCTTAAAAAAATTTTTACGGCCCGGCCCGGATTTAAAAATTTCAGGCCCGGCCCGGATATAAAAAAATTTAAGGCTCAGCCCTGATATATTTTTAAAAAAAAATTTAAGGCCCCTCGGAATTTTTTAAAATTATATTCGACCTGGTATATACAAAAATTCACCTATCAGGTATTTTACCATATTTTTCAGCGAGTATTATCGCTTATTATTTAAAAAATACATGTAAAAAGCTAATATTTTGAGAATATTATATTGAATTTATAAAAATTATAAAACTGTTATTTATAAAAATGGATATTTTGAGCATATAGTATTTTTATATTGCATTTATAAAAATAAAACTAATATTCATAATCATAAAAATGGTAATAATATTTTGAGCATATACTATATTTTATATTGCATTTAAAAAAAATAAAACTAATATTTAATTTATAAAAATGTAAAATATTTTGAGAATATAATATATTGTATTTAATTTACTATTTAATTTATAAAATAAAATTAAATCGCTATTTAAAAAAATGCATGTATAATAAATAGTATTTTGAAAATATAATTTAATTGCACAATATTAATATAATTTATTTTATAATATAAATTTTTAACAAAAGAAGATAATTGTATTATATAATATTGTAAAAAAAAATAATGAAAAATGTTGGCTTGTAATTTTAAAATAATCTTTTATATAGTTTTCCGTTATCTTGCGATCTGTCCCTGACAACATACGTAATTGCTTGAATTTGGGACAGAGAAAAAGAGAAATAAAATGATACTTGTGTAAAACAAATTTTTCAATTAAAAAATGCTTTATATTAAGTAATATCAATTTTATTTCTCCTTTTTCGCTTTGAAAGGTATTACAGACTTCAAGAAGTTCATAACACCAAATTACCACTTTAAAAAGAGTACAAGAGTCCGACTGTAACTCAACAATAGCTCTGTTAAAATTCTCAAGAATTTTGACTAGATACTGAATCGGAAAGTCTATAATATAATACTTTTCCGATCCCCCATGTTTTTGAAGAACTTTTATAATTTCTTCATTTTGAGATTAAACAGAATTGAGCATATTGTATTTAGAGTTCCAGCGGACTTCTATATCTTGATAAAGGGCTTTAAAATGCTGGCATTTATTACTTTGTTTTAAATGCCCCACTAATATTTTAGTATTATCTATTGTTGATTTTATTAATGGGGTATTACTTTCCAAATATTTGAAGTTAAATGAATTTCTTAAAATTGTATTTAATATATGACAAGAACAATTTAATCGTTCATTTAACTCCAATGCTTTTATAATATTTCTTGGTCTGTAACAAATATTATATTAATAAAATCGTTAGTGTTAAAATAAAAATATGAAAATTCTTTAATAGTTCATCCTTAACTACTTTGCTAGTCTTTGACACTTCTTTAAATTTAGCGGTAAATAGGTTTCTCTTCACTAACTTCCAGTCATCTGATATATAGTGCATGTTAACTGTTATAAACGAGTTCTTTTTATGGTCATCGCACCATATATCAGTGGAAGCAGCCATAAATCGATTCTTGATTACTGGGGCAATAGTATCAACCAAAATGTTTCTTATTTTATTACATTTTTCTTTAGGGTGGCGTGATAGAGTGGTGGGATGTGAAATCAATGAGTTGATATTTTACCATACTTTGCCCCAACATCGACTAGAGCCTAGCTGAATTCAAGAAACCCATTCCCAGCTATCATTTCGAAAGGTCTAATATCTTTTGCGCAAAGTGTTAAGGAATGATCTATAAATTTTTCTTTTGAATATTTTATATTACATTTATAGGTTGGTTTTTCAGGTGTAAAATTTTTTTATTAATTTTCATGGATTTACCATCACATCTATGTCTTTTAAAATGTGATGTACCATGTTTATAATTATAAGATAATATACTTGAACAATTCTTACATTGTAAGTAGCCCAATGACATATAATAATACCTAGACTGACGATTCATTCATTAAAATGCATTTTTAAGCGTCGTTAAAAGCAAATCAGCTTGACCCGCCATTTTGGTAACCTTTATAATAATTATTTTCATGTTAAAAACTAATATTAAATTGATAACTTACTTTCTTATTATCTCGATGAACAGGCAATTCTTTAATAAAGTTTGCATCAGATATAATATAAAATTAGGCTCTCGTTTAAAATTTTAATATTTATTACAGTAACCAAGATGGCGTCTCTAGCTGATTTGTATTGATGTACACTTTTAATGAATGAATCGTCAGTCTAGGTATTATTATATGTCATTGAAGTAGCCAATGTTTTTTTTATTTTCATCTATGATGATGTTAAATTTCGCCCATATTTTAGATTTTAAATTATTATTTGTATTTCTAAAAAAATAAATATTATTTTTAATTTTATTAAATTAGTATTTTGTGCCATGATATTCCTTTATTTGATTGTTTTGGTAAATATTTAAAAATTTAGATATGAATTATAAAAAATATATATTAATACTTTGAATAAATTTGCAGGAAATTAATAATTAGATCGATCTGTGGGTGTTAGGTAGTGTTAACCATCACCCAATATTATATTAATCATAACTATAATATAATATAATCTTATAGCCATTAACTCATAATGTAAAAATTTTTATATAAAATATTAAGGCCCGGCCCGGGTTTAACAATCTTAGGCCCGGCCCGGCCAGGATATATTTTAAAAAAAAATTTGTAGGCCCAGCCCGGATATGTTTAAAAAAATTTTATTTAGGCCCGGCCCGGGTATCGAATTATTCGTATTGTTCGAAATAATTTGTATATATTTTTCAAAATTTTCGTAAATATTTTCACTTTTTTAAATTTTGATAATTAATTATTTTTTTAAAAAAATAAAATATTTTTAATGAATTTAATTTTCAAATAGAATATTCGAATCGAAATTCAATTCATATTTTTGTAGATATCATTTATCTATCCTAAACAAAGAATTTTTAAGTATACAATATTCTAATGTTGATGCCATTCAATGCATAATAGACTCCCTCAGATTAAGAGTGATGATATATATACTATATGACAATCCTATAATTTATACATTTTGTCATAAATCTTGTTTGATAGAATAAAAAAAGCCTTACACTTAATTAAAACACATTATTTTACTACTATGATTTTAGATTTATTAGTTGAAATTGCTGTCAAGCTTTCTTAGTATTGTTAAAGGGCTTTTGAGCTGATTTGTTAAAATGGTTATATTTTATCCAGAAAATATTATGCGTGCCTTAAAATTTTGGTCATATTGCACAAAAATTTGAATATCTATTCCCGAAATCTCGAGGCCTAGGCAATATTTTTTGGCTAAAATATTGAGTTTAAAAATCGGGTTAAATCTAGCTGTTTAACAACACTAAGTTTTCTATCTTTTAAATAAATCATTATTAAAAATTATACTTTATTGTTATTTGTTATTAAATCATAAAATTTGATTTGCTTAGAATTAATTTTCTTGTTTTTAAATTTTAGCATTCTTTGTTATTAAATCAAGAAAATTTATGTTAAATAAATAAAAAATTTGGCATTCTGTCATGACTGGTGTTCCAATTCACCTTAGCTTGTTACACTGTGCCTCAAATTTTTAGTAACACAAAAATTTAAAAATCAAAATATGAATTTTTTTTATTATTCTATACTCTAATACACTATTTAGAGGTATTATTTGATAATGTTAATCAATTTTTGTTACGCCACCACTTACATTTAAAATATTTAGGGGTAATGAAAATTAAAGGATTTTATCAACGCTCCCTATATATGGGAACCATTTTGGGAATTGAGTGAGCCTCGAATTTATTTTGGCTAATTTTAGATTTCTATTTTTTTTTATCGCTAATTTTAGATTTGGGTTTCCTTTTTTGTTAATTTTTTTTTGAACTGGCCGTATAAGAAATCTTGAATACTCCGTTTTAAATGTGTAATACTTAGTGAATGTTGCGGCCTTGACCGATATACACGGTTCTTAAATAAAAACCCATCCAGGTCTTATTTATTTCATTCATTTTTTCTTTTTCTTTTTCTTTTTCTTTTTCTTTTTCTTTTTCTTTTTCTTTTTCTTTTATTTTTTTCTTTTCTTTTCTTTTCTTTTCTTTTCTTTTCTTTTCTTTTCTTTTCTTTTCTTTTCTTTTCTTTTCTTTTCTTTTCTTTTCTTTTCTTTTCTTTTCTTTTCTTTTCTTTTCTTTTCTTTTCTTTTCTTTTCTTTTCTTTTCTTTTCTTTTCTTTTCTTTTCTTTTCTTTTCTTTTCTTTTCTTTTCTTTTCTTTTCTTTTCTTTTCTTTTCTTTTCTTTTCTTTTCTTTTCTTTTCTTTTCTTTTCTTTTCTTTTCTTTTCTTTCTTTCTTTTCTTTTCTTTTCTTTTCTTTTCTTTCCTTTCCTTTCCTTTCCTTTCCTTTCCTTTCCTTTCCTTTCCTTTCCTTTCCTTTCCTTTCCTTTCCTTTCCTTTCCTTTCCTTTCCTTTCCTTTCCTTTCCTTTCCTTTCCTTTCCTTTCCTTTCCTTTCCTTTCCTTTCCTTTCCTTTCCTTTCCTTTCCTTTCCTTTCCTTTCCTTTCCTTTCCTTTCCTTTCCTTTCCTTTCCTTTCCTTTCCTTTCCTTTCCTTTCCTTTCCTTTCCTTTCCTTTCCTTTCCTTTCCTTTCCTTTCCTTTCCTTTCCTTTCCTTTCCTTTCCTTTCCTTTCCTTTCCTTTCCTTTCCTTTCCTTTCCTTTCCTTTCCTTTCCTTTCCTTTCCTTTCCTTTCCTTTCCTTTCCTTTCCTTTCCTTTCCTTTCCTTTCCTTTCCTTTCCTTTCCTTTCCTTTCCTTTCCTTTCCTTTCCTTTCCTTTCCTTTCCTTTCCTTTCCTTTCCTTTCCTTTCCTTTCCTTTCCTTTCCTTTCCTTTCCTTTCCTTTCCTTTCCTTTCCTTTCCTTTCCTTTCCTTTCCTTTCCTTTCCTTTCCTTTCCTTTCCTTTCCTTTCCTTTCCTTTCCTTTCCTTTCCTTTCCTTTCCTTTCCTTTCCTTTCCTTTCCTTTCCTTTCCTTTCCTTTCCTTTCCTTTCCTTTCCTTTCCTTTCCTTTCCTTTCCTTTCCTTTCCTTTCCTTTCCTTTCCTTTCCTTTCCTTTCCTTTCCTTTCCTTTCCTTTCCTTTCCTTTCCTTTCCTTTCCTTTCCTTTCCTTTCCTTTCCTTTTCCTTTCCTTTCCTTTCCTTTCCTTTCCTTTCCTTTCCTTTCCTTTCCTTTCCTTTCCTTTCCTTTCCTTTCCTTTCCTTTCCTTTCCTTTCCTTCCTTCCTTCCTTCCTTCCTTCCTTCCTTCCTTCCTTCCTTCCTTCCTTCCTTCCTTCCTTCCTTCCTTCCTTCCTTCCTTCCTTCCTTCCTTCCTTCCTTCCTTCCTTCCTTCCTTCCTTCCTTCCTTCCTTCCTTCCTTCCTTCCTTCCTTCCTTCCTTCCTTCCTTCCTTCCTTCCTTCCTTCCTTCCTTCCTTCCTTCCTTTTCTTCCTTTCCTTCCTTTCCTTCTTTTCCTTCTTTTCCTTCCTTTCCTATCCGGTCTTTTAATTTTTTTTGTAATATTTTTGTTTATGCCTGATTTAAATCTTGTTTTATCATTTTATTATGTATTTTATGTTAATAATATCAAATCAAATGTGAATAATAATATAATAAATATAACAAAATATTTAAATTTAAAGTAAAATGCTTTTTTGACATTCATCGTCATAGTATATTGCAAAAATGAACTAAAATAAGTATTGTTAAACGGCTCGATTTGAAAATACTGGAGATTTTTCTCACTGATAGTAGAAAGGTTGGACATCTATTAACGAACTCTCGAGGCTTGCAAAAATATTATTTTGGCTAAAATTTTAATTTTAAATGGGAAAAATTGAGCCTTTATTCACACTACCAAAAAAAGAAATTACATTAAAACTCCTCTAAAAAATTAATATAGACAAAAAATTAGTAAAAATAATTAAAAGACCAGTCCTGACGGCCTTCGAAAAAATACTGGTCCTCAAAATATTCGGTTCTTGTCTAAGACAGATATGACAGAACCGTTGATCTTCCAAATAAATGTATGCTTTGCTATATTTGAGTGTTAAATGATATCTTAACCTAGTGTAGTAATAATATATATCTAGTAAGCTATTTTGAAATTGTCACTTTATTATTATGAAGTAAGCCAATTTATTTTGTATCATTAGATAATAAGGTATATTATCAAACATTGTAATTATAATTTCGTTTTTTTCCTCCCTAAAAAAACGAAATTATACATTATCAAACACTGTAATTATAATTTAGTATTTTTTCTCCCTAAAATTAAGGATTTTAAGGTAATTATGACGCATACACAAAGAAATCACAATATTACTAATATATTACTATAATAATGTTTATACAATTTATAAATTTGTTTCTGCGATTTACATATATTAAAATAAATGACAAAAAATTTAAAAATTATTTAAATAAAATTTTTATTTTTATTATAAAATGAGAATCAAGCTGTAATTTTGACTAAATAAAAAAAATTTCCTTAATTCTTTAAAAAATTTATAACCTGCTATCAGTATAATTCTCAGGATCCATTGTAGAAGAAGATATTATTAGAATATTTTTTTAAAAGTTTAGATGTTTTAAATTAAGAATTGCTATTTATTTTTTATAAAATAAATGAAATTTTTAGAGTGAAAAATAAATTATCGATTAGTTTATAATAATGCCATTTAATATAATGAACTTCTATTTGATACATACAATATATTAAATAAATAGTTTGTAAAATTATAATAAAATAATAGTACACTAAAATCGATATATCGTCATTTCCGTTACGGAGCTTAATTATTTATATATATTTTTTTTTATAAATAATTATACTTTGGTCAACAAATATATCCTTCTTAGGGACATTGTCCTTAAGATGAAATTTATATTTAAGCAAATTTTTTAAAAGAATAAATTGGCTTATTTTTATACCTATAAAAGTAATATCTGTATAACACAAAATAATTCCTGTATAATTAAGTAGAGTTTATTTCTAATAAAATTAATTTTATATGAAATAAAATTATTAATAAATCAAATCCTTAGGTAAATTTAAATGAATTGACATAAAATATTTTATATTTGATTTAAAACGCCTTTTTTTTCTCTCTCGGCACCGGTAAATAAAAAAAATGGAATTAGCACTCCTAAGCTAAGAGATTGAGTCGAGATATCAATAATTATTTAAGTCATTTATTTTAGAAGCATATTCTAACTAGCTCACTCACTGGGCATGTTAAACAATGTGGTCACTAGATGGTGCTATTAGGGGCTCGAGCCACGTAATATTTCGAAGCGCCTTTTCAAAAAATTTAGAAAATAAAAATTTTGAAGTAAAAAAAACAATATTAATTTTAGAGAATTTTAGATTAGCATCCTTAAAGTCCAAGAAAATTGGAAGGTTTAGTTATGCCCCTGTGTACGGTCATTTGCCAAGGGACTTTGTTTTCTTATGGCGTCTATGCGTAAAAACATTTAAAAAACATAGGGACTATTTATGTATTGATCCCCTGACCCTTTCCAACCAAGCCCTTGACATCATGGATCACAAGGAAAAACATAAAATCTCAAAATATTCAGAAATTTCGAAAGGTCATTGTTTCTAGTATTTTCCAAAAATCTAGGCTTACAAATCAGCAAACTCACAGAATAACACTTAAGAAGGGTTTTTCCTCTGAAAAGTTTGACGGCATAACCATCCTTAAAGCGAACTACATTAGCTTTAATAGAAGTCTAAGCTTGAAGAGATATCCTAGACTCTTTATACTTCTTATTTATTTTTTCTCGCTTTATATAGTTATTTAAATTGTTTTGTTTTAAATTTTTTACATATTTTGTAGATTCTATTATATCTATTACACAATAATAATAATATAAGAATATATTATTCTGCTTAAAATAAATATGATTATTATAAAAAAATAAAAATTTTTTTTTATTTTCGGTAAAAAAATTAGCCAGAGTTATCTGTCAGAGATGAGAACCCTAACCCAAACCCTAAACCCGTTCGCGAACCCCCGATATTTCGCTGAACCCATACCTAAACCCGAACCCTTTTTAAAATTTAGGATTCAGGGTCCATCCAATCTTTTTTAACAAATTTATTTTTTTTATTTTAAACTTTCAATTAATTAACGCGAACCGGGTTCAGAGATTTTTGACTGAACCCAAACCCGAACACATTTTTTAGAAGGAGGGTTCGCATCCCTGTTTTCTGATATCAAATATTAAATTGATAAAATGAGATTAACCCAGGGCAGGTAAAGTAAGATGTTAACACCTACACCCCCCCCCCCCCCCCCTTCCCCACGTTTAAATAAAATTTATATACTTCTCTATATAGAAAAAAAGGAACTTGGTGTTATATTTTTAATATAATATAAATAGTAGATAAATATCAATTATAATAATTTTTATAACAAAATATTTTATTAATAAATAGTCATTAAATAATAAATATTTTGAATGGCATTTTGAGGACTTCAGAAATTTGTAAAGCCCAGTCAGTTCGAAAGCCCAAACCGTCATAAATTTTTCGCTATCACAATGAAAAAAATTTATTAATTTTTGAGTATATGTTCATAAAATGGTGAAAATGTGTTGTGCCGTGCTAATTTTAGCTTAAAATCTTCAAACGGAATTGAGATTATAGGCAATTAAAAGTTCGGAAGGGAGGGGGTGGCTTTATTGATGTACTCACTTCGAATAAATATTTAATTTTAATAAAATATTTAACAAAGTTATTGAGTTGATTAAGAATCGCCTGCTTTTAAAATGGGGAAAACCTAGAATATTTTAAACATATTTTTAACTTTAGGTCAGATAATATATTTTTAAACTATTATAATGTGATTAAAAATAATAATTGCAGAAATCCCCTTAATTATGTCATTTCAAAATATTTCATTTTAAAAGTTAAGTTTTTATATTTCTTTACATTGCTTTTTAATAATATTAAATTCAATTTTTATAAAGACAACTAGGAAGAAATTTTTAATTTCATTTTTATTCTCTGGGTAACAAGGTTTGTTGACTTACTTGCAAATCAAAAGCATCGTATGTCCTGAATCCGGAAAGCGTATTTCTCCTCCTTTCCAAAATCCCATTTTCCACTCAAAGCGATACTTCTACCTCATCTAATATCGCCTACTTACCTACCTCATTAGACTCATTTATTCCCCTCCCATCTACCCCTCATGACGACTACATCAACTTCCTAAAATCCGATAAACCTTTTATTATCTCTAAAATTCCTAAAGGTTCCAGCGTATAAGCAGCCAAAGCTCTCTCCACCTGTCTGGAATAAGTAACTTTTCCTCTCTTTAACATTGGCTCAAACTTTTTTATTTTCCTTCACGACCCTCCGACCTCCCAACCTAGAGATTCAAAAATGTTTAAATCAACAAATCTAAGACCCAACTATAAACCTCCTGCCCTTACAACCACTGCACCCCCTATAAAACCAAAAATATTTATAACTTCCAATTTAGGTCAAAATAATTTCTAACAAATAAATAACCTAAATATCAAATCCACCCTCTGCTTACTTGCACCGAGGTGACTTCATATCGCTTCCTCCATCCAACCCATTCCCAAATGATTTCACCCCAGACTAGGTATACAATTGCATTTTGTCCTTTCACCATGACTCTCACCAGGCTACGATGGGCTTCATCCTATCTTCCTCGGGATCTTACATATCCCTCATAATCAACTGGGTCTCAATCCTACAAAATTTGACAAAATTCTATAATAAAATATCACATGGACTCTTTCCCTAATCTATCAGACCACTCCTATTCTACGCCAAATTAATCATACCCGAAAGCCCAATAAAGGTATTCGACCAATAGCGGGACCGTATTCCGCCGTATTGTTGCGAAACTTATATCTTCTAAAATTAAAGCCTTAATTTTAGCACTCTACCAACTTGCTAAATCACACGCTACTCGTATTTAGAAAATATATGGTTCAGATCATCATCTATACCAATCAATGTGACAAAATCCTTGTTAAAATTGACTTTCTAATGCATTTAATTCTATTCCCCACTCCCACTTTCTCTCAAATATACCCCTCATTTCCAACCTTTTCTCTATTTTTACACTTCTCTTTACCATTTCATCTCCAAATCAACAATTATGTACTTTCACAAAATGGATCCAACAAGACGATCCTCTAAGCTGGCTACTCTTCTCCATAGATATTAATGAATGGTCAAAAATATTTCACCCGATTGTAATCTTTAATTGCATATTTGATAGATTGACGACAGATGATTATTCTCCCCCCCCCCCTCACTTATCTCGGCTACCCAGTTGGTTGTTTGAAATCCATAAATTACAACTTCGCTAACTCATCATCTGAGTTACTTCATTTTTAAAATCTCCAAGCATCTTCTTCTTCATCAGGCCTTTTTTCTTCTCAAATTTTACTAGATTCCTAAAATTCTTAATGCTCTTCGATTCCCCTCAATTTTTAAATTTCTTGATTTATTCTTTAATCACAATTTATAGTTACAAGTGTCACTGCCCTGCAAGCTTGGGGATATCGACTTAAATTCACTACTAACCCTTTACATTAGTGGATTCATCGCCTTCCGTCTCTCATCTAATCAATTTATTTACCAGCTTTCCTTCTTTTCTGACCAATTGACGAAGCCTAGATCTCAGCATCTACGTGATAAGATTTTCAATGGATACAGACCCCTTTCAAAAACCTATGCTAAAAAATTCCCGCTGCCTTTGATGCCGATATTTTTATAATATTATTGACCTTTTTAATTATAATAGTACTCCCTTCATAAAATTTAAAAAGAATAACTTAAATTATTTTAGCTCTACTATACCAACTATCAAAATATTGTGAATATAAAATAAATATTTTTTAAATCATGAATTAAATTAAAAACCGCATATTGTCAAGAATATGAGTTTGCTGAGAATGTCTAAGCCTTTTAAATTACATTTAAAAGGATAGTAGAAAGTTTTACTTGGAAAATAATGTTTATGATTGTTTGCTATAGATTTGGTCGGTGATCAGCAATATCAATGTAGGCCTATAAAAAAAGTATTAATTTTTACAGCAATATATTTTGTCCTATTTTATTTAAAATTTAATAGATAACCCCCAAATAAATTTAACCTCTCCCCCTTATATGAGCCTACCTACTACCCCCTCATGAAAAATTGGATGCAAACTGTTCCTACATCCCTCCCCCGCTCATGTAGATGCTACTAGACCTTGGGACAGTTCTGTTGTCTTAAACACCCCCAGTGGCGTTGCTAGGGGAACGCAGGGGCTCGAGCCCCCTGAAAAATTTAAATAGCCCCCTGAAGCAAAAAGTATTTTTAATGACTCCTTAATATCCCCTTGAATTAAAAATAAATTTTTTTAATTGCTCCCTGAACAATTTCTTTTATAATTCTATTGAGTAATATATAGATTTAATTTTATTATTTAAAAATTAATAAGACTATCTAAATTTTTATTAAATGAATACTATTTTAATTATTAGATTAGATTAATACATATAATATATTTTCACTATGTCAGCTTGCGATCAAATTTTGTGTTAAAAATATATCCATATCACTCACTAAATATTAATTTAGCATTAACAGTTGAATCTTAGTGAACTTTTATTATTTAAATTATTATATAACCCTAATTAAATTAATATAATCATTTATTAATATAAAATTAACAAATTTAATTGTAATTAGCCGAGTTTAACATCACTAATCAACTATATTATTGATTTTTAAATTTAATTATCATGTATTATATATAATTATTTATAAAATATTAGGTAAAATGCCACTTTTGCAGACGTATTTGACAGTTATATAATATATTACAGTGTTAATATTTTTAAAATTTTACTAATCAATGCTTTTCATAATAAATATATGTAACAATATATTTTCAACTATTTAACTCTATTTATTAATATTATTGTAATTTTTTATTATTCATCCCACAATGGATGTAATAAATTAGATATTTTTCTTCTCTTTTTTTACATGTTTTTAGGAAAGGTATTTTCTTCTTCTTTGAAAAACAGAGTTAAATTTTTAATATGAATATATTTTAGATATTATTACAAACTACTATAATTTTAAGATTTAATATACCAACTAGAGATAGTGCGACAATAATATATAACATTTTAATTGCTTTCTTGATATCACTCTGGTTCTTATTTTATATACAAAATGTTTCATTTCTAATAGGTTATCCTTGCCGTGTAAATAACTCAAGGCTTCAATATATTTACTTAATTTCTTCTAAAGATTTTAATGTTTTTATTTCATAATTCTAACATAATAAATTCTGATATGGATTACCATCGTGAGTGTCATGGCTATGACTGTAAATTAACCAGCATCCATTATTTGGTGTATAAATTTAATATCTCACAATAATTTTCTCGATTTATTATCTAGCTTCCATCATATCATCTAAGAGGAAGCTCTAACTACTATATAGTTTTATGATTTAGATTGGGCGTTTATATTCTCTTCTTCAAGAATTGTTAATTTGGTAAGGCCTATAAATTTTTTCTTATTAGTCCATTCTATAAAACATTGTCTAAAATGGTAATAGAGAGTTATATTGTTTATGACCTTTTGTCAATGTAAGTTGCTAAGAATCATATAGCCTTATGTGGTTTTTATAAACCTGTTGATCGATTGATTTTTTATTTAACTTAAATTGTTTTTTATAGCCTTTAATCATGTATTTCGTTTAAATTGTTTTTTATAATACATATATATATATATACCTTATTTTTATATTTATTTTAAGTATCATTTTAGTTTTAGAATAAAATTATTATTATCCACCGTTATCTTTTACCACTGTTATCACCTATATAACATGGTGCCCCGGGTATCTTTCACCACTTATATATTTCATTTAAATTGTTTTTTTTATAATACATATATATATACCTTATTTTATATTTATTTTAAATATCATTTTAGTTTTAGAATAAAATTATTATAAATTAAAATCTCCACCGTTATCTTTCACCACTGTTATCATCTATATAACATAGTGCCCCGGCCCTGGAATGATAACTCACAATGACATATAAAAAAAACTCGTATATATTGTGCATATGCCGATAAATGACACACATAAAATTATGACACTGAAATGTACCAAATGGTGATCAAATGGATGATTCAACTGGGAAGAAGAATTACTAAACTTAATATCAAACTAGACGAATCTATCATGCATAATGGAGTTGTTATAAATGGAAATGATTATTAAAATTGGGTATATGAACTTACAAGAACCAATATGATAGTTAGACAATAGGTTATGAATTCTATGTAGTAAAACCAATGATGATTTATAAAATATTCTAAATCCACGTAAAAAAAATAAAATAAATAATTTAATAAAAAATTTAAATATAAATCAGTCACAATGGACATATATGAATACTTTGATAACCTTAGAAAGTATTTACTTAATAATGAATTAACAGTTAAATTTCTTGATGACCTACCCATTGATATTTTTCGTATTTTTGATTTCTGGGATTATGACCAAATGTGGGAATTAACTGAATTACCTAAAGATAAATTCTTAGCTATAATTAAAAAATATTATGTAGATAGGCCATATTTAATTCAATTCCCGGATCATTATAGATTTCATATTGACAAAATTCAGTCTAAAAAAATTATAATACTAGTGACATAGGTTATTATAATAATAATAGAAATAATAATTATAACAAAAGAAATTATAATGATTATAAACCTAATGACCATTTTAAAAACAACTTTGGGCGAAACTTTGTTAAAAGATATGATATTAATTGTAATAAAAATTGCAATAATAATAATTTTAGATATTATGAAAATTGTAATTGTATAGACTACAGAAATTATAAAACTAACAACTTGAATCCCATGATAAGAAAAATGTTCGTAATAAAAATTTTAATAAATCTAATAATGAGAATTATTATGAAAATAGAAAATTAGACAATAAACATGATAAAGAAACACATTATAATAAAAGAAATTATCATTGTAATTGTAAATCTTAGTAACAAAAAATTGAAAAATATTGAATTAGAACCAAATATTCAAAATTAAAGAGATTCTTATAAACTAAAAGAGATAAATTATATAATAAAATTTGAAATATTCGTGATTATAGAAAATAAGGAAATAAACATTAAAGTAAACAATGAAACAAAGATTAAAGAAAATAATAGAATTAAAAAAACTCTTATAAGTAACACTAAATGCGATAAAAAAAAATTGAGGTTTATAAATTTGAAGACAATTTTAAGTATCACTAAGAAAAGTCATATAAAAACTAAACGTCTTTCAAGGATGTGATGAAGAGATCTTTTTCTAAAAATTTGAGGCTCAAAAAATTATTTTTTATTAAAAGCAAACTTATGAATAATTATTATTTCAAAATACTTTTTAAATTAAAATATAAGGGCATAAAGTTTAAATTTCTGAAGAGAGAGATGGATGTACAGACGTACATATCATCTTTTATTAAAAAAAATACATAATATAATATTGATTTTTTTTTAAAAAAACGCGTAATTAAAAATAAATATAAAATGATATATTGTAAAAAACGCGGAATTAAATAATGAATATAAAATGATGAATGATACATTATGAAACTAAAAATTGAGAAACGTAAAACGCTATTATCTAAAACGCAAAATATATATAATATAAAATAAAAATAAAATGCGACCAATTATTTATTTCATTCCAAATATTAAATATATTGAGATACGTAAAACGCTATTATCTAAAACGCAAAATATATATAATAAAAAATAAAAATAAAATGCGACCAATTATTTATTTCATTCCAAATATTCAATATTTGATAAATTTATTCTGATTCAATTATTCTTAATCAAATTCGTTATTCGTTAAATTAATTCTATTTCGTTTACTCGATGAATCTTATTCTATAAAGACGTTATTCAATAATATCTACATTCTAAAATCATTCAAAATCTTCATATATATTTAATAACAAATAATGATAATAACAATTTTAAAAAATTGATAATAATAACCATTGAGATATGAAGCTTACGATTTGAACAAGCCAACGATTGAGACGACATATGCAACAACTTGACAATCAAAATGATAAATCATTTGGACGACAAGCTTGCTATGACAGCTCAGATGGATTGTGGGAATGCTTTTCAGAAGAAGGGGAATGTTGATCGATTGATTTTTTATTTAACTTAAATTGTTTTTTTATAGCCTTTAACTATATATTTCGCTTAAATGTTTTTTATAATACATATATATACCTTATTTTTATATTTATTTTAAGTATCATTTTAGTTAGAATAAAATTATTATAAATTAAAATCTCCACCGTTATCTTTCACCACTGTTATCACCTATATAACAAAACCATTATCAATTGAGGCATGTGTATGAATTAATTAACCTTTTTTATCACTTGTAATTCTTTAGACGCAAATATTTTTTATATCAACCATCGAAAATATTTTATACTGTAATAAATAGATTTTGTTTTGAAATATTATTTTTAGATATGTCTTGTATTGTTTTAATTATTTATATGTTAGTTTATTTTGTATGCAAAATATAATAAATGACAAAATATGAAATTCAGAATAATTGTTTAGAGTTAGCAAATTTTAAAAAAGTATAATATATTAATATAACACCCGACCGAAGGCCGGGGAAAAGCGGGGCGAAGGCCCGCAAATTGGGAGTATGGGGGGCTTCGCCTCCCATAAATTTTTTTAGCTGAGCCCCCTGAGATTGTAAAGGCTAGCGACGCCCTGAAAACCACACGAACCTCCTCATGTTCACAGAAAGATTGGTATATTCCACTCAAGGCTCCGGCGCTTATCTAAAAATGAGTCTTCACGACGACTATCTCACATTGCACAACTTGAACCAAGGATCCGTCGCGAGTTTCTGGAGACCATACCCTCCAACAACCTTGACCTGCAGCTTTCCGTTGACGAGCTAAGATTTGCTATTGAACTACGGCTCAATTGCAAAATTGTTCTACCTTATCAATACGAAGATTGCGAAACCAGTGTTGATTGCAAAGATAGACATTGCCTCTATTACCACTTTTGTCTAGGCCGTTTACCACGGTACACCAAATGCAATGATATCATTTTATGTGCATTCAAATCCACAGGCATTCAATCTAGACTTGAGCCAAACGTATACTTAGAACCGATGGAAAACGTTCTGAGGAATTCTTAATTCCTCGTTCAAGGGATTAGCTCCTGGTTTGGGACTTCACCTGCGATGATCCAAATGCAGCATACAACCACAACATCACTGACTTCGCCCTTGCAAAAATCCGGTACAAATACAGTTCCATAAATCCTTCCTACTCATTTATTCCCATATCTGCTTTATTCTCACCACCTTTGGCACCAAAACTAAATTTAAGAATCGGGGAGACGGATTCGCATAAAGACCGATCATTCTTCGGAATTCCTTTTCTTACGGCAAAGATTTGCTATAGCCATTATTCGCTCTAACTATCTAAGTTTTATCTCTTCCATTGAATAATCTTCTGCCTCCTTTTACTCTCTTCCTTTTCTTCACCTTCCTAGATCCTAGATCCTATCTACTATTTTCTTTTTAGACATTTTATTTTTAAATTCCTTATCCTTTTCCTAAATTCTATTTTTATATTTTTCAGCTTTAATGATTTTAACTTAGAATAATATATTTATGCACCATTACCTTTTAACAATATATTATATCAGCTATTATTCAAATAAATAAATAATTGCTATAATTATATAATATATCATTTGACTCTTAAGGTTGAAAAGAAATATTTAAAGAATTTGAATAGAAACATCGTCATTTGACCTGATTATATTCATTTAAAAGAGGATCCATGATTCCATTGATGAGCACAATTTTTATTTCCCCAAAAATCTCATTTAAAATATGACAGTAAGGATATTAAAACAAAAAATTTAAATAATTTAAAAAATCGGCGCAAGAATTGAAAAGTTAAAGATAAAAAACGATTAGTTGCTCTCCAGGTCTTACCTCTTAGCTAGTTTTTGTGATATTAAGAATATACTTCTAGCACAGGACTTAGTTTGGAAAATCGAATAATATCTCTGATTTTAATATCAAGCTGGTTTTTCAATTTTTTGGTAACCTTAATTATTGATTTTTATATTTCCTAGATTTGGTGATATTTTGGATTTCCTTTTGTCTCTGATTTTTAGGATTTCTATTGATTTCTATTCTGTTAATACATATTCCGATTGCTGGGGTAAGGATGATGTGGAGGGGGGGGGGGAGGGGGGAATTAATATAAAATTTTACATGAAAATTTCTTACCGATTTGCGAGTTAGATAGTTTATGGAAAAGCCAATAACGTCGGATACCAGATTATCAATCATAAATATATACGCTTGCAAGAAAAATTTTAATAAAAATATTTAAAAATTAATAATAGACTACCTTGATAAAAAAATTAAAAACAATTGGTCTAAGAATAAAAAAATTCCATTATATTATATTCAAAAAAGTTATCAACTTTATACAATTATTGATATAAAAATGGAAATCGAACTTAGAAAATTTCAAGTGCTTGTGCATTTGTACATTAAATTTTCAGAATTGGGCAAGATAATGGTTTAAAATTTTAAAATATAGTTAGTTAATATTTCGTTTGATGATTTTTTTAAGATCATTATTTTACTAGCATTATATAATTACAGCTATATGATATCCAGAATTTTCTTATAGGTATTTGGGGGGGAGGGATACGTTAGAGTTTTCAGCCATATATGATTTGTAGTATTTAGGTCCATTTATTGTAAACCTTTGGCTATATTATGTCATATAAAAACTTTTAAGATTTGTGTGTGTTAGAGAAAAACTACGAGGTTGAGAATAATTGATTTATTTAAAAATAATATATAATGAATCTAATTAATGTAAAATAAAATCGATTAATAAATTTATTTTAAATATATAAAATTAACAATTTCGTATATAAGAAAAAAAAACATAATGGTGGTTTTTTGATTTTTATCGTGCTTTATTTATCTATGCATAAAATATAATCTTTTTCTCAAATTTAAATAAAAATCTTTTATGCTTGAACTTATCTCTTATAAAATATATTTTCTTTTTTTGCTTGAATATTAAAAATAATCATTTGCACAAAACAACAACAATAATTTGAGTTTTTTTTATAAAATGTCTTTTTTTCTAAAGATTAATTATGGTCGTTATTTTAAAAAATTATTAACGTTAACTGATTTTTCCTTCAAATTATTAATTAGTGATTGCATATATTATTTTACTGAGGGA
Organism: Gordionus sp. m RMFG-2023; assembly: GCF_954871325.1. Classification (NCBI taxonomy): domain Eukaryota; kingdom Metazoa; phylum Nematomorpha; class Gordioida; order Chordodea; family Parachordodidae; genus Gordionus; species Gordionus sp. m RMFG-2023. The sequence continues at coordinate 43,574,919 of NC_088777.1, read as the reverse complement.
TGGGGGAGTATCACTCGAAAATAATATTTAAGAGAAGAGGCAAATTTCCGATGGAGCTGGTTACGCGCTTGATCCCAGCTGTTGCAAAAAGCTATATCATATTTCGAGAAATATAATTCGAATAGGTTTATCTACAAATATTTTACCATGTAGGCGGCGGTTAGATTAAGTTAAAAATAGACCAAGTTAAAACAGAAACGTCATTGTTTCGGAAAATATCGACGATGTACAACACGATATTTAGCCATATTGACGAATATTTTTAACTAAATAAAAGAGATATTGAAAAAATTAACGGGAAGAGGAGATGGAGGGGGGGGGGTAATGAATATTTGTTATTGGAGATGGGGGCTAAATCCTATGCCGGTTGCCTCCAATTTCCAATACTCATAAAGGTGTATGGTCATATTGTTAAATAAAATAATTATCGCAATTTAAACCACTGTGATATCTACATAATACTATATTGGTGATTCATGCATTAATACATAGGAGTCAAATGTAGAGGCATTTTGTGTTTTTCACTTCAATTAAATAGCCTTAATGTCAAATGGTCATTATTATAATAATGAATATGCCAATTAGTCCTATTGGAAATCTAATAATGACGCTAAAGCTGACTCCTACATATGTATTTAATATATACATCGCTTATCTAATAGTTTACTATACTCATCGATTTAGACCCCTGTAATAAATTATAAAGAAGGAATATATATTTATTTATGGAGCCTTTGTATAATGCTATATAATATATTTTGTTTATTCATAATACACAATGATATTTTATTTTTAGAACTTTAATTCATAAATTCGATTTATTTTTAGAAACCATTTTCTGGCAAATTCATATGAAATATATAGAAATATAAACTCATCAAAAGTCCGTGCCAACTGGCAATTAGCCAAGAAGATTTCATATATTGTGTAATTATTAGATTTGATGGATTCACTACGCGAGCAAATTATGATAAATGATTTTGTGATGGCAGTTGGATGTGCTCGAGATCAAGCTAAACAATTACTACAAAAAGCTCACTGGCAATTTGAAGTAATCTTTGTTAATAATTGCTATATTAATTACTAATGTGAAGAGTGCCTTAAGTTACTTCTTTCAAGAAATTCCAAGTCACAATTATTTGGCTAATTCAGTAAAATATCATGATGATGTAAGTTTAAGATTTATAATATAATTTATAAATAATTTTAAGAATATGCCACCTTGCAATACACCTTCAACTCCACCAAATTTTTCAGAAACACTAAATATGTTATCAAAACTTTCCACCACAAGCAAAATTACTGAGACACCTCTTTTGGAACCATTAAATTCATCTTTGTACAAAAGTCAACCATTAGAAAATCATTATCTATCTAGTACAAATATTGATAACTTTAATTCCAATAATAGCACCTTGTTTTAATTTTTATTTAGAGAAAATTAAAATTTTTATATACAGATTTTTTAAATTCAGTCACTAAAAGATTATTTTGTAAGATAATTTTGTATATTTTTAAATGTTTGGATTATTTATTAGATTAATTTTCTATGAAAAAAAGTTATGCATTTTTAAAATTTTTATTAAATGCAAATAATACATAAAATTTTTACAATTAAAAAATTATATGATATTTTAGGTTATTTTGATGCTATTTTGTATTTAAAAAATGAAACATAATATATAATAATATAATTTATTTATCGGTTATGTAAATAAACAATACCAACTACGAAAATTTTATCCTTTTTTTATCATAGCCACCTTGTTACCATGTGTTCAATGTCATTTATTTCTTTTACTTGGACATAATTCTGTTAAAAGGAGTAAAATGTTTTATATAATATAGAATTGAAAAATCTGTTAAGTGATTATATATGGCCTAGAATTGCGGTATTTTGTGTCTTATGGCAAAAATTTGTTCCATTTGAGTATATTTTCCTAAAAAAAATTGTTCCATTTTATTCACTAATCCTTAGAATATGATCAGTTATTAGATCTGAATATTAAAATACATCTCAATATAACTTGTTAGCAAAATTATCAATTGAGTTTAGAATCTTATTTATTTTATTTGATTTAAAAAAAGTTCCATATCACAGCTGTAATTGACTAATCCAAATTGGCCCTTAACTCTACTAGAACCAGAGATAATTGAATATAAACTATAACTGATCATTATAATATATTTAAATGACATAAGGTTATGGTATAGTTAAATTATAGATGTTATACTAATAAAAAGTATCTTAAAAATTAAAACCATTGGTATCTTTACATAATACAAAATTAGATATGATATTGGATCAGTAATCGTCCTATATCAATTTAATATTGGCTTGGATTAGTGTCCAAAAAGTGGTATTGGTACACCCCTATAAAAAATATTAGCCCCAAGCCCGAACTAAAATTATTTTTTTAAAATAGACCTGGCCTGAAATTGGGCATTGGCCAGGCCATGATTTGCCTCTAACGTATATATCTATTAGCTCATTTTATAGGCTTATATAAACTCCTGCGCGTATTTTGATAAAATTAATTTAAAATGTTGATATAAATTTTAAAATTTCAGATATTTTGTGAAGAATATCAAAAACTGTACATATAAAAATGAGTTTTAGAAAAAATTCATATAATAAAATTACTGCTATATGGTGCTAATAATTTTAAAAATTATTTTTTGAAAAATGACCAAGCAGAGCCACTTTGAGACTATATCTCCAGCTCTAGTAGAGTTATAATACTTTGAATTCTTAAATTGCAAATTTCATTAACTTATACACCAAAGTTAACATATTCTGAGATGATCAGGTTGTAAAGTGATTGTTGATATGGAATGAACCAATATTCACTGAGTAAAAATATTGTGATATCAAACTGAAATTAAGAAAGAAAATATTAACGAATGATCTATTTATTATAAATATTTGGATAGCACTACTATTTATTGTTACAATATTTTATATTCTACTTTCTATACATCACCCACAGTGAAAAGATTATATAATTAATTCTTCAAACAGGTGATGTTCATACTAACTTAACATGGCATTTGGTGACAGATCAATGACCAAAATATTCTTAGACTTAATATTGATTGGGGGTTTATAAGGGATCTATGAAGAAAGAAATGAGCTAGCTCTATTTGGAGTAATGAAACTCACCAAATATATTTAAATAATTAGAATGAAGAAAATAAGATATACCATTTAATTTTGATAGTGAAAAATCTAAATATATAAGACGCTATTCTAATATATAATTTTTTTATTGGGATTTAATAAAACACCTATTATAATTTCCTGATTCTAGCTATTACTAATTATATGCCCAACACATGGCATCTGCTATCTTCCTGCCGACAAAATGACTCAATAGGTTTATATAGATACGCTATTAAAAATTAAAAAAATCACCAGGCTCTATTATAATTAGAAGCATTCTCGGCGAGCGTGTATTTTTAATAGCTGGGTTTACATTTAACTCAACATCTTTTTTATGTTCCTCAAATATAAATAAAATTATCTTTATACATGATAATTATACTTTTATAAGATAGTTAAATTGAAATTTGTAATTTAAGACTATTATAGATATTAATTTAAATTTATCTTAAAAGGATATTTCCACAAATTCAGTGCCCATATGACAGAAAATTGGTTGGAGGCAACTCCTCCCCCCCCCACCAGACTTTCTCTAAAAAAATATACACGACCTACAATGGTAATAAAATATACATTATAATAGCCACTATATTTAACACTAATAAAATATTAATTAAAACTCTTCCAGGCATCATAAGACTAGGAATAACAAATAAACGTTAGTTACTTAGTGATAATTAACAAGTTATTACTAACCGTAATCTAAAAATTAGGTACGTAGTGTAGAAAATTTACTGTAGTTATGTGGGTCGTTTTTTTGTGTATTCTTTTTTTTGATTATCATGGGTAATCATTATATTATTAATCAATTTATTTTTAGTAATATATTTAAAAATAGAAATAAATCATTATTTTCTTACAAATTTATTTTTTTTACTCTTTTTTGAGTATCATACTTTTTAGATTCGACTAGTTTTTGTTTTGTAAATATTTCGTTTCCTTCGATAAAAAGTAAAAAAAAACAAAGTACAAGTACAAACAATATAAAAAGTAAAATAAAAAGGGATCAACAAAAGAAAACAAAGGTAAATAATAATTAAATTGATTTAAAATTAAAGGAAGAGTAAAATAGACCCGCCTCCTATAAAGTGAAAAGTTTAAGATTTGAACTTCAAAAGAATTTAGTCTTGTTTAAAATAATAAGTTACTTTTGAATTAATGATATAAAATCTAATTACCTATTAAAATCGGAATATATCTATTAGTAAATCTAAATTAGAATCCTTTTACCAATTATATTTGCCTTCAATATATAGTTTATTTTTAATTAGCCCTACCCCGTTTAAATAAATTGGAGGCAAATGGCTCCTACCCACCTTATTACTAATGATGTTTCGTTTGGCAAAGTTTATATTCATTGAAAAAATGGGCAATCCAATTCTATCGCCCATTACTTTTTTTATGCTATAGAAACAAAGAAAAAGAGCATAAATCGAAATAGGTTTTAAATGCCTTCATTTTAGTTCAAAAATTGTTAATATAAGTAAATTATTTATATAATATTATTGTGATGTAAATTTATCGACTGGGTTTATTTTCTAAAAAATATGGGCATAGTGTGGTGTTTAAACATTGACTGCATTTTGGAGATATGGGGGTACAAATCTGTTGACCAAAACCGACCAATAAGTGATTAATACTGCTCCAATATTCTCTTTATTAATAAATAAATAAATAATTTAGAATTTATATAATAGATAGATTTTTATTATATTTACACATTAAAAAAATTTTTAAAAACATATATAATAGATAAATTTTTATTTTATTTACACAATAAAATATTTTTAAAAACATATATAATATAAAAATTATAGATGTGTGAGGCTGCAATGAACTGGTTTTTAGCACGCCAGCCCATTCACAAGGCGAGCGTGGGCAGGTTTTCTAAAATATTTTAATAGGTGGGAGCCGAACGGGTTAAAATATATTTTTATGGTAATGGGAGGGCGTGAGCGGGTGATTTTTTAATATTTTCCGGGCGAAATATTTTATAATGCGTATTATGTTTACACCTATCCATGTACCAAGAGCCCTGTATTCACAATCAGCTGTTTATAAGATTATAAGTAATATAGTATCTAAACCACTACTGTCCTTGATCATATTCATACCAAGCTGCAATAAAAAATTTAGACCTTGGTTCATTCTCTCCCAAACATGCAATTTGTTTTTTACACTAAAAATTTATTCAACAAAATATTCCTGTTTTTATATCCTTAGTCTAGAATTTTTAGGATCTTTCCTATATCTATAAATGAAATCTAATCAATTATATCAACATGAATCATTCATTTATTATTATACCTACATAAATTAAAATATAACCAATTACTCAAGATATATTTATTCTTCAATATTTCCAATTTCCTCTTTCAAGAAATTAGTCTTTGATTTTTCTATTTATAAATGTATATTGTTTTCAATGTATCTGGATGTTCTCTTTCAACTAAATTTTCTGATATAATTATTACTATTCCAAAATGTTGTTTTGAATTCTTATTATTATTAATGAAATTATTCAAAATAATCTAATATAACCTCAGAGTCAAATTTATTTTTTCAACAACATGAATCCTTAATTTACCATCCTCTGTATGTCATCATCACAAATCTGTCCCTCATGTCAAAAGTCAGCACATATAAGAAAAGATGGATGCTTACAAGTCCATGGTCCTTCACTCAGATGGTCACACTCTGGCTACGCTCCTTGTCCCCTTATCAATACTTTGATTATCCCCCCAGAAAATTCCGTTCCACTTCACCACAATTCTAATTCCAGCTTCTCAGATATTTTCTTGACCATCCCAAACCAAATATTATTTCTAGGATTCCCAAAGGTGCTAGACTGCCTGTTGCTAAATCTTTTGCTGAATGCCTATCCTCTCTTTTGCTAAACTTTAGTAATGAGCAAGAATGATTAAAATTCCTATTTTTTGGATATAATACCTTCAGAGTGCCTGACAAAAATTCACCTAAATCCCTTACTCAGCAAATCAAAGATTCTGCTTCGATGAAGGCTCCCCATCTTCATGAAAACAAAATGTCACAGCCAGTCTTAAACAAAAGAAGACTCTCACCAATAGAGTTGAAGGCCAATCTGATCTGCAAGAAAATTGACAACCTCAATATTAAAGGAGCACTCAGATTGGTGTCCACACATTACTCTGGCTGGGCCCTCCATATCCACGTATTTAAGTTATGTCAAAAACACCCCAAAGCTAACATTATCCCAATTTCCCCTCAACCTCATTCTACTTGTGCCTCTCTTTTTACTTCAGAAGAAGTGAGGAAAGCTATTCTTTCCTTTCATCGCGATTCTGCTCATGGTCTCCATTTTTCTCCAGAACATCACTTCTCCCTCTACATGCTAACAAACATCCGTTCTCTCCAAATTAACAAACTTCTGCAACAAAATTTTAAACGGCAATGTTCCAAATTTCGTTTCATCTATCCTCTTTGGTGCTAGGTTAATCGCACTTCAAAAGCCTAATAATGATATCAGACCTATTGCCATTGGTTCTACCTTTCGTCGTTTAGTTGCCAAGATGATATCATCCCGAATTAAGCATGATGCTTCACGTCTTTTAAGCCCCTTCTAACTTGGTGTTGGAATCCCCGGTGGCTGTGAAGCGGTTTTACATATGACCAGATTATATCTTGAAAATTTACTCTCTAATAAATCCTCAATTAAAATTGACTTCTCTAATGCTTACAACACACTCTCCCGGACTCCTTCCTGAGTTCCTCAAGTAATCTATTTCCCAGTTACACTAAGTTTTTTTATTCGTGTTATCAACAGCCCTCCATTCTTCAGTTTGATACCTTTAAAATTCCTTCCATCGAGGGCATTCAGCAGGGAGACCCTCTAGGTTCCCTATTCTTTTGTTTAAGTATTAATGACATCATTAAATCCATTAATTCGGTCTGCTCATTATCCTTGCATTCCTGATACATTGATGATGGTATCCTTGGAGGATCCAATGTTGAGGTCAATAAAACCGTGAACATCATCAAGGAGGCCGGATCTGCTATTGGACTCTCCATCAATCCAGAGAAATCAAAATTTATCCCTATCAATACTATCGAACCTAATTCAAATAAATTCAAACTAACGACTCTTGATGGACGAGCCCCTGTTGTTGGTAACTCTGCTATTTCTTCCTTCCTTCAGTCCACTTTGGATACTTTATTTGAATTGGCAGATTTATTTACCCTACTTCCCTCTCATAAAGCCTTTTAACTTGTGAAAATTTTTTTCAATATTCCCAGTATTCTTTACGCACTTAGTTCAACCGCCATATTTAAATTTCCCATTCCTCTTGGAGTTTATGAAAATGGGATCAAAGTCCTTATCGAAAATATTCTAAATCTTAAATTTGATGAAATAGCATGGACACAAGTCTCTTTACCCACTAATAGGGAGGTCTCCTTAATTGACTTCATATCCAGTTGTCTTTTAACTAAAAACATAGTAAATTCTAATTCTTTAAAACCCGACTCGTCTTCCAATGATGCAATCATCGAATGGAAGACTTGAATTATTGTGAATCACCCTCTTCCTGAATTGAGTAAGCAGAAGGACTGGGATAGGCCTATTATTGCACTCTGTGTTGAATCACTCCTTTCCAGAATGCAATTATCTGACCGTCCCTTATTCTCCTCTCTGCTTAATGGTTCAGGCCATGAATTTCTTGAAGCTATTCCGTCTGTTAATCTGCAATTACAACTGAATCAAAATGAGCTTACTCACGCGATCGGTATTCGATTAAATTGTCTAATTACCCAACCCCAGACATGTTCAGGTTGCAGTTTTGGGCAATGGTCTACTTAGTCTTCACTGTCGCTCCTGCAAAGGTCGAATCGTTAGACATAATCTATGCAATTCAATCATCCTCAGAGCTCTGAGATCCGCTCAAATCCCCTCTACTCTTGAACCTTCCGGTCTTTTCAGATCTGATGGGAAACGGCCTGACGGGATATCTCAAATTCCTTGGAAGCACGGTCAATTCCTGGTCTGGGACTACTCTTGTATTGATCCACTTGCTCCATCAAATCAAACATTTAATATACTTGAGAAAAAGGAGTCACTCAAAATTGAGAAATATTCTGAAATCTCTCAAGAATATATTTTCATCCCCATCATTTCCACAACCCTTACAACTTTTGGGAAATATGCCTTATCTTTTTTCAAGGAACTCGGCTCCCACATTCATCAACTAACCGTGAACCCCGCGAGCTTCTTAAGACAAAGACTCGCCATTGCAATACACAAGGCTAATTATATTAGCTTCATAGGCAGTATCATTCCACAGGATGATTTTTTTTAACCTCAATACTTTTTATAAAACCGTTACAAATATATTCTCCAATTAATAATAATATTCTTGTTTGTTTTTTTATATCATTTATTAAAGTTTTTTTCATCAGCTGTTTATAAATTAATAAAAATTTAAAATATATTATAATAAATAAAGAGCTAAACCAGCCATTAAAATAATTTATAGACATTGGACGGGCGGGTAAATAAAAAAAATTATGAGTGGGCGAGCGGGTTTATTAAACAAATGGACGAACTTGTTAGCTAATCCCGTCCATTGCAGACCTCTAGTGTGTATATATAAAACATTTATAAAAGATGTGATTAAAAAAGTCTTTAAAATAAAAATAATTAGTTACTTAGGCAGCCATGATTCTAATTGATTTCGTGTTTGTTCGGGATTTTTCGCAGATTTGACTAAACCCATCCTAAATAAAAAAAATAAGAATATTAAAAAAACTGAAAATAATTGATGAGTGATCAATACAATATATAGAACAATTTGCTAAGCATTTGCAAGAGTTGGCATTAGACAAACCTAAAATGACCATGATAGAGAGGTCGATAGCCATGTATTTTATTGTAAGATTAACAATCAAGATAAATTATAAATTTAAAAAAATTAATTAATCAGGTTTTTTTAGACTTAAAATTTTGTAATCAATTAATTTTCATAACAAGCATAATATGTCTGCTTATTTAATTTTAAATGGGTAAATATATTATAATTTTTATATTTATTAATTTAAACTATTTATAAATTATTTTTAAAATATCATGACCCGCGGAAAAACCGTTTTACCAAAAGTGCAAAATAATTTTATTTTTGCTTAAGTTAAAAACTAAATTTTAAAATTGTATTTGCAGCATGATAAATCCTTCTTTTAAAAGGGATATTACTTTGTATTTTAGGGTATACATTGTCATTGTATCACCTTCCGATGGTTGACAAAATTCTATTAATTTTCATTTCCATAATTAACCTACATTATTGTGGGATAAGAACTTGTCTTCAGAATATCCGAGAATTCTTTGAATATTGATAAGAAATTATCTAGTTCGCGTATGATGCTTATATCAATTGTCGCCAATATGTTTTTTTTGTTTGCTACCATATGATCTCAAGAAACTTATATACAGATTTCTTCTCGTTATTATCTTGCTTAAGAGATTAGATTAGCTTGCTGCAGATTGCTTAAAATTGTACTATCTTTTTTTACATCATTTATATTTGAAGTTATGTCGGGTTGGTATCATTTCATCATCTTTGTAAGTGCTTATAAAATTTATGCCATTATCAGTCATAACTAAACTATACATTTATTCATAAAATTCGCTTTTTCTGTATCTTCCTATAAAATTAAATTGACTATACTTATAATATTGTCACCCGTTTTTTTCTTCATTCATTTCCCTTGTAGCCAAAACTAATATTTATAATTCAAAATCCATATTAAATATACCCTGTATTGGTTAAAAAACTTTGCTTATTATAGTTACCCATCGACATGGTTATGGACAAGTAATTATCACTATACAGGATTTTTATAGTAGTTTTAATTCTATCATAAATTTTAGAGCTATTATTTATTAATAATATTTCTTCTCACGAGTAATCCTTTTATATTTTGTTGCATTATCTTATTCAATCTCAATATTTTAATATATACCAGGGCTAAAAAAAATTTTAAAAAAATACCCATCCCAGGCCTAAAATTTCTTTTTAAAAAAAATACCCAGCCTGGGGTATATATTTTAAATCCAAATATTTTAAATCGAGATTATTAGCTATAAAAATTAAAAATAAATAAAATATATTTCAAAAAAATCAGGGCCAGTCCATACAAATGGTAAATATGCAGGTCTCTGATATTTATTGACTCTTGACCTAACAGGTAAAAACACTTCATTTCAAGTTAGAGATCAAATCTTTTTAAAATAAAATAATCAGTCAAAATTAAGGAAAATTACATATCTTAACAACTTATTGTTTAATTTCTCATATTTACCTACAAATCTAAAAGATAATTGATGCAAATGCCTAAAACATAATTAATATAAGTGCATTCAAAGATGATGAAAGGATACCATGTTCATGCAATATATTAAATAACATAATTCATTATATTTTTGATAATTGCTTACATGAAATAGTTTTAAGTATTAATGACGTGAAAAATATATTGCAATATTTTAAGCACTGCAGCAAACAGCCAGCTAAGCCATTCCATTAACCAGGATATGATAACAAGATGCGACTCTGTATATATCATGATACAAAGTTTCTTAAAATTATATGATGAAATACAGGTTTACCTGCTTAAAAACAAGTTAAATAAATAGCAGTAGCAACCACAGTTTGATATTTTTTTATCACTCAAATAATTCTCAGATAATTTGAGAACAAATTTTCATCTTACCATAAAAAAGTTTATTTATGGAAACAAAAATTTATAAATTTCCCAACACTCAGAAGGTAATACAGTAATAATAAAAACCCTATGAAACAAGACAATATCTCCTTAAAGGAAAGATTTTTTATGCTGCCACTACATAAGGCAGGTTTAATTCTAAATCCATATTTTAAAAGTCATAAGTTCAGACGATGAAAAGGTGGTATATAATATAAGACAACTTCAAAAATGCTAAATAAAATTCGACGATATTCATAAGACGCACATATAAAAAGGAGCATAGTCTAAATGAAACATTTAGAGATTTCTAGATTATTCTGACGAGGAAACAACATCTAACGATAAAAGTTGTGAGGATGAACTTAAAAGATTCATCGTTCATAAAACAAATAACAATGAAAATATTTAAAGTTTTGGAAACAGGAAAATTCATTTCCTTTTTTGAGATTTGCTAGTAAAATTTTATTAGCCAAGGCAAGTTCGGCTTCCAATGCAAGATTTTATTCTATATACAATCGCTTATCAGAAGACGAACACTGTTAATATCAATAAATATAGACATTCTTTATTAAAATAAAAATTTTGATTTATAAATATTAATTTTTTTTTGTTATTAATTAGGAATTAAAGAAATAAAAAGCTATAATAGAATAAATTCAAAAAAGCGTAAATGTAGCAATAAAATTTTGAGAAATTTAGAATATTATTGTTAAAACATGAATTTTTCGGGAGTGACGGACGTGATCAAAATATTGTCTATCGTGAACCCGCGGGTTTAGGCCAGCGTCCACAAATTGCTGTCAGCCAAGTGCAAAGCAAGGTATAAGATAAAGCACTCCCCGCAATGCTAGTAGAGGGTAGCAAGTATGATAATGTAAACAAAACACACTAAGTCTCGGGATGCTATATGGGGATGAGAAAGAAATAAAGGAGGTGACACGGGAACAGCTCGTCGACGCTACGGAAGCCTAATACGATCATCTTAAAGAATCGCAGCAATAGTCGTCGTATTCGTTTGACATCGATGACATGAATTCTAGGATGAATGATAAAAAAAACGAAATAAAGTCCAACTACTACAAAACAGAGTTAAAAAGCATGGAACAAATGAAGGAAAGACTGAGTCGTTTAGAGGAAGAAATCGATCAAGAGCCTCACCTCAAGATAATGTGGACCAGATTTGTCAAAAGATCCAACCTCGTTTGGTTCAATTTGTAGCGACTAAGCTGTAAGGGATAGAGGAAGAGTAAAAACGTTTAGCTGAACCAAACGAGAGAAAAAGACCAAACTAAAATTGGCAAAACGATATTTCATCCTCTTTAAAAACAAAGAGGACAAAGGTGAAGAAGGTTGAGTAACCAAGAAGGAAAAACAAGCCGTTGAGGCAAAGATATATGAAGTTTGGGGTTCAAATATTGATAGATAAAACGAAGTTGGTCAGAAAGGAAGGGGACAAAATTAGGAAGGGTAAACGACATCCCTTAAATAAAGGAGTCAAATTTAAGGAAATGGTACAAAATAAAGTCTTTAAAAAAGGGGGTATGTTGTAATGGTCAACATCTTAATTTATTAAATTGAGATAAATTCATATTTTTTGTATTGATAGGGTGATACTTTATTTTATAGGCCTAAAGTATCACTTTTTATTAATCGAAATTGTTTTTAAAACATATATTTAAATAAACTATTAGAAAAATATAACAATTTTATGTTCAAATTTATATTGATGTTAGTTTTTCTTCTTTTATTAAATAAAATAATTTGATAAATATTTTTACAATAAAGTAATTAAAGTAAAACATAATTTCCTAATATGTGAAACGCTATAATATGAATTTGTTAGGTTTAATTAATAAAAATTTTGAATATCATGAAAATTAGCTTTGAAGTGAAAATTTGTGATAAACCGGTGGTCAAAATTTAGCAGCATAACATTGCCCTAGCCCCTTTTAGTGTTGTTAAAAAGTCGAGTTCTTACGACTTGCGACTCGAGTCGTAGTCGTAAAAAACGGCTCCGACTCAAGCCGATCAAGGAGCCGCATGAGTCGGCTCGCTTAGTCGGCTCGCTTAGTCGGCTCACTTAGTGGGCTCAGAGGGTAGCTTGAGTTTATTTTAAATTTAGAGCCAAAAATTATTTTAAAGTTATTGAGAAATTTTAAATAATAATGTAGAATTTTATTTATTTATTTTTAGTAAAATAATTTATTTTATTTATATTTTATTTAATGCAAATAATATGTTTTGATTTGATTATAATAAAAATGGATTTATTTATTTGATTTTTTTTTAAATAAAAAAAAATTAATATTTTTGAGCTAAAAATTTTAAGAAAAAAATATTTTTGAAACATATTTTGCTGATTTTTTGAAGAAATTTTATTCTTTTGTTTTATCATAAAATTTTATTCTTTTTTTAATTATATCATAAATAAATAATCTTTTAGGTCAAATCTTCTATAGTTTTTTTTAAATTATTTTTATAAATATATCTATATTTTAAGTTTATTATTAGAGGTGGCTTTTTCTAAATATTTTTTTAATAAATATATTTATATTTTAAGAATATTAAAAGAGGTGGTTTTTCTAAATTATTTTTTTATTAATATTTATGTCAAACTTTTTTTTAATGCCGCAATTGTCATATGCGTTATTTTTTAAGATTTTTGGACACAAAAGGGTTATAATATAATTTATATTGTAAAGATATTATTTTCATATTTGTAATTTAAAAAGAATATTCATCTTTTATAAATTGAATAAAAGAATCTAATAATTATTGAAATTTTATTTAATTTAACGTATATATTTTATTGGAATAAGAGTATCGCCTCTGATAGCGATACTCTGAGTTAAAATTTTGTTAACTTTCTCTTTACATTTTTTTTATTATTATAAAATTAAATTATCCAAAGTTTATATAAAATGAAAAAGTGATTTTTACAATTTCGTTAATGTAATAAATATCATCAGTCATTTACATAAAAATTAATACATCTGTTAAAATAAATCACTTTATCAAATAAAATATACATTAAAAAAGTGTACATTACAACACGCCACCCATTACTAAACCCAAGTGTTAGGGGTGATTGATAATATATGACCAATAATATACGAAATATAAATACACATTTGACGTTTTCCATTTACTCCAAACTATATATTTAAACATTCCGCTTATTTTGGTGTTTATAAAAATTTCGCCGAAAATAAATTATCTTGATCGACTTTATAATAAGAATTAAGAAATGCGGCTTTATGTCCATAGGAGGACGCCGTTTTAGTCGTCTCACGAATAAGAATAAAAATATTAAATAATTTCTCCAGCTACAATTTCTCTGTAACACCGTAAATTTATATTTCCCCAATTTGAATTAAGAATAGAATATATATTTTTAAATATTTCACCATAATTTTCTCCAATTCGAATACAGAATATAATGTAAACAATTTATACTCAAAATTTTCATACACATCTCCCCATTATTATCTGTAAATCATTTAATATAATTTCGAATATGATTTCGCAAACATTATTTGAATGTACTGGAATAATTTCCTTATATTCTTGAATAATTTTATATAAGGATTAATTAAATTTTTTTTTAGCGAAGTAAACAACATATACAATATCTTAACTAAAAAATGGTTTTTATAGGAATTTCATTTCTTTGAAAGAATACCAATGAATAATGTCATAGATAATATAGTAAGTTAGGTAAAGATTTCGAATAATTTGATGCATATATTTTATTCCACTATTACTTTAATAATAATATTCACTTGAAAACCTCCTCCCAACAAATATCGAATAAGATTCTTATGAAAGTCTCTTTTTTTAATATTTATTATTTTATTTTATCTTAATAATATTAATTCCCAATTTTGGAATATTTATCTTTTTTTATTTTACCTTTATACTATATTAATTCCCAATTTTGGAATATTCATCCTTTTTTTATTTTACCTTTATATATTAATTCCCAATTTTGAATATTTTTATTTTTATTTTACCTTTATAATATATTAATTTCCAATTTTGGAATATTCATCCCTTTTATTTTACCCTTATAATATATTAATTTCCAATTTTGGAATACTCATTTTTTTTATTTTACCTTTATAATATATTAATTTCCAATTTTGGAATATTCATTTTTTTTATTTTACCTTTATAATATATTAATTTCCAATTTTGGAATAATTTGCCTATAGTGGCCTTCTCTCAAAGTTGAATATAAATGAGAATATACTGCACCTGAAAGAGTGATCATTTCGCCGCATTGATAATATAGTAGGTTATAAAATTGCGAACTGTGACTGCAATATTTTCATATTTGTAATTTAAAAAGAATATTCATCTTTTATAAATTGAATAAAAGAATCTAATAATTATTGAAATTTTATTTAATTTAACGTATATATTTTATTCCGCTATTACTTTAATAATAATATTTTTCATATTTGTAATTTAAAAAGAATATTCATCTTTTATAAATTGAATAAAAGAATCTAATAATTATTGAAATTTTATTTAATTTAACGTATATATTTTATTGGAATAAGAGTATCGCCTCTGATAGCGATACTCTGAGTTAAAATTTTGTTAACTTTCTCTTTACATTTTTTTTATTATTATAAAATTAAATTATCCAAAGTTTATATAAAATGAAAAAGTGATTTTTACAATTTCGTTAATGTAATAAATATCATCAGTCATTTACATAAAAATTAATACATCTGTTAAAATAAATCACTTTATCAAATAAAATATACATTAAAAAAGTGTACATTACAACAATTATATTATAAATTCAATGAAGATGTTCCCTGGAAAAATGATAATTATCATAATGGGTAGGTATATTTTTGAACATATAAGATTTTTTTGTAACGCTAATGGGCAAAAATATGTTTCTTTAACAGGTAAAATTTAATGTAGATGTACCCTAGATAAATGACAATTGTCATAATAGTTATTTTTAAAGTTTTTTAAATTTTTTTGACGTAAATAGGCTAAAATAAGTACTGCTAACATGTCTAAATAAAACTTCAGTGAAGATGTACCCTAGAAAAGTAACAATTGTCATAATCGTTGTTTTTAAAGTTTTTCGAATTTTTTTGACGTAAATGGGTAAAAGCATTGCTAACATGTTAAAATAAAATTTTAGTGAAGATGTACGATAGATAAGTGACAATTGTCATAATCGTTGTTTTTAAAGTTTTTCGAATTTTTTTGACCTAAATGGGCTAAAATAAGCATTGCTAACATGTTTAAATAAAATTTAAGTGAAGATGTACCCTAGATAAGTGACAATTGTCATAATCGTTGTTTTTAAAGTTTTTCGAATTTTTTTGACGTAAATGAGCTAAAATAAGCATTGCTAACATATTTAAATAAAATTTTAGTGAAGATGTACGATAGATAAGTGACATTTGTCATAATCGTTGTTTTTAAAGTTTTTCGAATTTTTTTGACGTAAATGGGCTAAAATAAGCATTGCTAACATGTTTAAATAAAATTTTAGTGGAGATGTACCATAGATAAGTGACAATTGTCATAATCTTTGTCTTTAAAGTTTTTTGAATTTTTTTGTCGTAAATGGGCTAAAATAAGCATTGCTAACATGTTTAAATAAAATTTTAGTGGAGATGTACCATAGATAAGTGACAATTGTCATAATCGTTGATTTTAAAGTTTTTCGAATTTTTTTGACGTAATTGGGCTAAAATAAGCATTGCTAACATTATTAAATAAAATTTTAGTGGAGATGTACCATAGATAAGTGACAATTGTCATAATCGTTGTTTTTAAAGTTTTTCGAATTTTTTTGACGTAAATGGGCTAAAATAAGCATTGCTAACATGTTTAAATAAAATTTTAGTGAAGATGTACCCTAGATAAGTGACAATTGTCATAATCGTTGTTTTTAAAGTTTTTCGAATTTTTTTGACGTAAATGGGCTAAAATAAGCATTGCTAACATGTTTAAATAAAATTTAAGTGAAGATGTACCATAGATAAGTGACAATTGTCATAATCTTTGTCTTTAAAGTTTTTCGAATTTTTTTGACGTAAATGGGCTAAAATAAGCATTGCTAACATGTTTAAATAAAATTTAGTGGAGATGTACCATAGATAAGTGACAATTGTCATAATCTTTATCTTTAAAGTTTTTCGAATTTTTTTGACGTAAATGGGCTAAAATAAGCATTGCTAACATGTTTAAATAAAATTTTAGTGGAGATGTACCATAGATAAGTGACAATTGTCATAATCGTTGTTTTTAAAGTTTTTCGAATTTTTTTGACGTAAATGAGCTAAAATAAGCATTGCTAACATATTTAAATAAAATTTTAGTGAAGATGTACGATAGATAAGTGACAATTGTCATAATCGTTGTTTTTAAAGTTTTTCGAATTTTTTTGACATAAATGGGCTAAAATAAGCATTGCTAACATGTTTAAATAAAATTTTAGTGGAGATTACTATAGATAAGTGACAATTGTCATAATCTTTGTCTTTAAAGTTTTTTGAATTTTTTTGTCGTAAATGGGCTAAAATAAGCATTGCTAACATGTTTAAATAAAATTTTAGTGAAGATGTACCCTAGATAAGTGACAATTGTCATAATCGTTGTTTTTAAAATTTTTCGAATTTTTTTGACGTAAATGGGCTAAAATAAGCATTGCTAACATGTTTAAATAAAATTTTAGTGGAGATGTACCATAGATAAGTGACAATTGTCATAATCGTTGTTTTTAAAGTTTTTCGAATTTTTTTGACCTAAATGGGCTAAAATAAGCATTGCTAACATGTTTAAATAAAATTTAAGTGAAGATGTACCCTAGATAAGTGACCATCTCCACTAAAATTTTATTTTAACATGTTAGCAATGCTTTTACCCATTTACGTCAAAAAAATTCGAAAAACTTTAAAAACAACGATTATGACAATTGTTACTTTTCTAGGGTACATCTTCACTGAAGTTTTATTTAGACATGTTAGCAGTACTTATTTTAGCCTATTTACGTCAAAAAAATTTTAAAAACTTTAAAAATAACTATTATGACAATTGTCATTTATCTAGGGTACATCTACATTAAATTTTACCTGTTAAAGAAACATATTTTTGCCCATTAGCGTCACAAAAAAATCTTATATGTTCAAAAATATACCTACCCATTATGATAATTATCATTTTTCCAGGGAACATCTTCATTGAATTTATAATATAATATCTTTACAATATAAATTATATTATAACCCTTTTGTGTCCAAAAATCTTAAAAAATAACGCATATGACAATTGCGGCATTAAAAAAAAGTTTGACATAAATATTAATAAAAAAATAATTTAGAAAAACCACCTCTTTTAATATTCTTAAAATATAAATATATTTATTAAAAAAATATTTAGAAAAAGCCACCTCTAATAATAAACTTAAAATATAGATATATTTATGAAAATAATATAAAAAAACTAAAGAAGATTTGACCTAAAAGATTATTTATTTATGATAAAATTAACAAAAGTATTTCTTAAAAAAGTTAAAAATTAATAAAAAATCAACAATCAACAAAATATGTTTCAATATTTTTGTTCAAAAATTATTTTTTGCTTAAAATTAGCTCGACGAAAATATGAATTTTTTTTTATTTAAAAAAAATCAAATAAATAAATCCATTTTTATTATAAGATCAAAACATATTTGAAATAAAAGTTAAAAAAATTTTTTGTTTGATAATAATAAAATATTAACATTAAATATAAATAAAATAAATTATTCACTATAAATAAATAAATAAAATTCTACATTATTATTTAAAATATCTCAATAACATAAAAATAAATTTTGACTCTAAATTTAAATTAAACTCAAGCTAACCTCTGAGTCCACTAAGTGAGCCGACTAAGCGAGCCGACTAAGTGAGCCGACTAAGCGAGCCGACTAAGTGAGCCGACTAAATGAGCCGACTAATGTGGCTCATTTAGTCGACTCGAGTCTGAGCTGTTTTATCGACTAGAAACTAGGCTCGAGTCATAGCTAAGTCGACTCGGCTTAGCCGTTTAACAACACTAGCCCCTTTAACTTTATTCTAAAGATAGTGCCTTCTTTACTCCCCTCCAATTTTAATGACAATCTCATGTTTTACCACCAGGCGTTCTTAAATTTTAAACCTTAAAAACTGGACATTAAAAATTTATAAGGCGAGAGTTTGATGGCTGTTGTATTATTTTTTTGTTATATTTTCAAATCATTTATTAGGCGACTTTTTTTTATAAATTGCAGAAATTTAATTTTGTTGTAAATATATTACAATATGTATAGAATATTTACCTTAGAAATTTTATACAATTTATAATATGCTTGATCTAAATAAATGAAAGATTAGTGATTTCATCAATATTTTCATTCTAAATTTACAAAAATAATCACCTTTTATGTTCATCTATACTCTTGTTAAACGGCTCGATTCAACCCATTTTAAATCAAGATTTTAACCAAAATAATATTATGTAAGCTTGAAGATTTCGTTAATAGATGCCCGAACCTTTCTGCCATATATAAGCAGAATCTCCAATCTTGAGTATTTTTTGGAAAAAAAATTGGGCTAGCTATTTTAATAAATCGAACTGTTTAACAACACTAACTAATTTACAATCCACCTGAAGATATATTGACTTTTGGTATTGAAAAAATCTATTCAAAATATTTTATAATATCCAAAGGTCAGGGTTGTCAATTTTTGAAAAACTCTTTAATTTCAAAAATATAAAAATCTATAAGCAAACCTATTTGATAGACGATGAACATGAGTGTCAACTGCAATTCCCACTGTTTCATTCCATGCAATTTTCATAGCTAAAAGAGCCATCTTAGGCCCTACGCCAGGAAGTTCCAAAAGGTCTTTAAAATTGTTGGGTATATCTCCATCATATTTTTCTAGCAATATATTTGAGGTTGAGTATATATACTTGGATTTAACCTTATATGTTTATCCACAAACAATATATTAATAACATAATAATATTGATCACATTTATAACATTCCTGGCTCACTTTTAGTGAAATCTCAAAGCTTAGGTAACCTGTTTGGCTAAAATCTTTATTTTGTCGTTTTAAAAATTGGCTAAATTAGGTTATTATTTAACATAAATTAAATAGAGTTAACCCCTTTCTCATATTTGATTCTAATTAAATTTAAAAAAATGTAAGAAACAATTTATAAATAAATTACAAGTATTGCTAAGAAAAATAAAATTCAAATCAAATATTTTATAAATGAACCTTATAAAATCCAATAGGATAAATAATATTTTGAATATCCTTAAGTGACATTTTGCTAAATTTAAAAGGAGTCAAGCCTAAACTATTTATTCTTCCCATCACCTCAGCTGTTATTTGATCTTTAGTTTGACTAGACAACATTAATGCAACTAAAGTTTGAAATCTTTGTGTCTGTTAATATTTTAATTATATTTTGATAAATGTTTTACTTTTGAATCCAATTTTTTATCTGATAAGCATTCTGCTCCATATTTATCAACTGGTGCATTTCTATTTTTTCTCATTTGAATTATATTTTTATGCAAAAATTTCCATTTTTTTATCATAGCTTAGTAATTAATCTTTAAAATATAATCATATGGTAATTACAATTACAACTAACATCCTTGATATCATCAATATTCTGAGTTTTATTATCTACAGTATCTTGATCATAAATAATAGAAATATGTTTATGTTTACGTTTGATAGATTTTTTTATAGAAAAATTCATTCAATTTGATAAAATATATTTTTAAAAAATGTGATATAACCGAACCCTCAACTCAGTATTTCAAAAATAATTTTGGTAACACTGATATTAGTTGCCTAGATATCGATATGTTTGATTCTCCCCAAAGGGAAATCCATAATATATATAATTTTTAAAAAATAAAAGAAATGAGATATAGTAAAAAAAAAATAATAAATTTTGTTTCAGCCGGAAAAAATCAGTGTTGTTAAACGGTTCATTTTGAGCCGATTTTTAAAAACGGCCAACTTATTATTTTAGCCAAAGAAATATTGCCTAAGGCTCTAGATTTCCTAATAGATGTCTAGACCTTTGTGCCGTCTATAAGCAAAATCTTCAGGCTTGAGTAATATTTTCTGGATAAAATATTGAGTTGGCCGTTTTTAAAAGTAGGCTCAAATCGAGCCGTTTAACATCAAAAAATTGAAGGAAAACATTCGGCATATTTTTTGTGAGGAGGGGGTGTTAAATCGGGATCGGATATCAGGCAAGACAAACATCGTTTACTATCTCTTACGTAGCTATAAAAAAATTGATTGCGTCATTAGATAATTTGCAAAAAATTATGATTGACATTCTATGATATCACCTACCTTTAAAATTTAAAAACGCGTTGATAATGGTAGATTTTATTTAGTAATCAAAATTTATTCTTTTTTAGGATACATTACTCCAAGGTGTAGGTATTAGACAAGGTGCAGATATTGATATTGTCTTAGACAATATTGATAACAGAAAATGTATTGATTTCAAAACAGATGGTAAAAAAGAAAAATTATATCTGTTTTTTGATGGAGAAACAATATCAGGAAAGGTATGTTTTTTTTATTAAATTAAATCTATTTAATTTTAGGTTAATATAACGTTGAAAAAACCTGGTAGTAAGTTAGAACATCAAGGAATAAAAATTGAATTTATTGGACAAATAGGTGATGATTTATTTTACCAATGATTTTATTTAAAAAAATTATTAAAATAAAGATTTATACATATGCATCGCCATTAACTAGTTCTTTTGATGATAAATGCTTATATCTGATATTTTCAAGGGCAGAAAAAATAATATAGGTTATGGTTTAGTTACAGTTTTAAAAAAAGTTATAAAAGTTAAGCTTCAAAAACTTTTGTAATATTTATATCAAATTTTACTTAAATGAAGATATAGAGTGAGATGCAACTATAATATAATATTTGATAAAAATATGAGTGGACAAAGATTAAAAATAAATATTTGAAAGAAAATCATTTTCCACTGTAACTCATTATTAAATGACCCATTTAGTTGTATCAAATTGAATGCAAGTTTAGAAAGAAAGAATGCAATTAATCTGATTAATTAAATGGATTAATTTATATTTTATTTCTTATTATAATTAAAATACCAAAAAAAAATATATAATCTCCATAGAGAAAGCATCAAATATATTGAATATATGGTATTAAATTACCATTTATATACAAAATAACGTTTTTTTAAACCGGTTTAAATAAAGTTATATAGGTTTTGTTTGCTCCTTTATCTCATTTGGTATAAATGTTCATTTCTATATAACAATTTAGTTCACTCTAAGCCCCCTGTTTTAAGATATAAAGTCAAATTATTCTTAATTTATGCAAAAAAGTAAAGATTGGGGTTTGGGTCTATTGTTTTAAAAATACTCTCTGCCTGGGGTAAAATTTTTTTTTTTCTAGACTGAGCTGGGCCTCAATTTTAATTTTTTTCAGCCTGCACTAGGAATAACCTAAATTTTACTCTTTAACAAATAAGAATATTTTGGATAGTTTCTTTGTCTAGGCTGGCTTCATATATCTGATCATGTTTATAAAGGGGAAAGTGTAGGAACTCCATATATCCTAAGGAAGTGTGGATAGATTTTTAGGGGATAGAGAGTAAAAATGTTTTATATCTAGGATGATCCAAATGTTTTGCTATTAAATTATTTTCTACTCTTATAGACACTATCTTATATTTTATAAATATCAGCCTGCAGTACTATTTTCCTTACTCAAAAAATTTTCAACCCTACCCTGATTTTTTTCCTGTCAGGCCCAGTTTTATATTTTCAAGCCTGGCCCAGATATTTTAAAAAAAATTCTATTAACTTTTATAGCTAATAATGGTGATTTAAAATATTTTATTTTATAATATATAGCCTGGCCTTGCTATCTTTTAAAAAAAATACCTGAACTGGACCAATTTTTAAAAAATATTTAGGCCTGGTCAGGTTATATTAAATAATTAAAATACGGGATGGGCTTAGGGCCCTGCCTCAGGTCTCTGATAATTTTATTAGCAATAAAATTTTGCCTAGGCATTGCTATCTGATTACCAATGATTGTGTGAATTAGGGATATGTGTCTAAAAGTGTTTTGGGCCAGACCTATTTTAGAAAAATTGGTCAGGCTGGGTTTGGCCTAATATTGTTAAAAAGCTTGATGGACATCTATTTGCCAAATCTCTCTTAAATAATTTTTTTTAAAATTCTGGCTATTTTAAATTTTGCAAGAAACAATGGGCAATATTTTTTTAGGTATAGAATATTAATTTTATAAAAAAAATACTATATAATTTTAAACCAGAATGACAAATAATAATTTTTATTTCAAACTGGGCTCTTTGGGATAAATTAAAAAAAAATTCGTTAAAGATTGGGATGGGTGGACAAGATTTGGGCTTGTAATATTAGGCTCAATGTACATCACTAACATAAATCATTATAAAATATAAACATTATTTTAAGGAAAATATTTCACAAATTTTTCTGTTTTAACTAACTTACTATCAATTTGGAACATGATTTTAAAAAATGGTCCGATCCTAAATATTTTTATAGAGTTTTTTATGGTTATTAAATATTGGTCCAAACTATTATGTTAAAATATTTAAAGACAATCCCATTCCCCCCACTCCAAGGTTGTATTTTTTTATTATGAATTTTTAAATTTATTTTTAAAACGTTATCATGATAATTTTGCTTCATCACTATATGTTAGGTAATTTGTATTTTTCAGTTATCTTGAGAACTTATATCGTGATACTTTTATTTTATCATTAATCACGCGTTAATAATCATTTAAAAAAAATTTTTTTGGGAAACCATATCATGATACTTTTAATTTCATGATTCATATTAATTGGCTTTAACGTTTAAATAAACTTTTACAGTAAGATATTGTGAGGATATTTATGTATTAATTGGTATTTGACGTTTTAATAAAGCTTTCTTTTATTGTTCTGTTCCAAGCTTAATAAAAATGGCCATAATTTAAATTAGTTTTTATACACATTACAGTGTTGTGATGATTTAATGAAACATATTGACGATTAAATTCAAACCCATTCATATAACATTATAATATTTGCAAAAATAATTAAAATAACAAAAGAAATAATAAAAGAAATTTCAATAATGCTTTGTCTATATTTTATAACTAAGCACATTAATAATGAATATAACATTTTAAATTAATAATACTATCCGGGTTTTATTCTTACATGTCTGATATTATTGAATTTTCTTTGATTTATCTTATTTGTTTTATTTATTCGTATTGTTAGAAATCCTGATTTTTAAAAATGGCGAAATCGGAATTCTAGCCAATAAATATTACCTACGCCTTAATTCGCGCTAGCTGGTTTGCACTTGCTGTTCAAAGGACGACCCCGGGTTCGGACATTGAAGAAATTTCCCCTGGGTTGGGTTGTAAAATATGTCCGACCCGACCCAAAAAATACAAATATCTTTTGTTTCACAAAAATGTCAATCAGAAAAACTGATATTGATATGTAAATTTTTTTCATGCAAATTATTTTTATTCTTTTTTTAAATATTTTTCATATGTAAATTTTTATTAAAATATGATTATTAATATTTAAACTCGATCACAGCTGATTTAGAGTCAAAAAAAAGAAAGATGGTGAATACAAACAAGACACATTTAACATTTAAATTTTAAAATATTTATATTATAATTTATGCAATATATATTTATGAATATTTAATTAAATATAAAATATTTAAATATATCTAAAATAATATTTAAATATATATATAAAGTAATATTAAATTATACATAAATATAAAGTAATATTTAAATATATATAAACTAATTTTTAATAAAATAAAATATAGGAAGAATGTATTTAAATATATAATCATCGCTAAAATAATTTATAATAATTAATTAATTAATTAATATAAATGAATTTTGTTAATAACAGAATGTAGACAATCTGGCTTATGTTAATTGTCAGGTGTAAAAGATTAATCTGAAATTTCTGAACCCATCTGATTCTAAGCTAAAATAAATTTTACATTGATAGTGGAATGTGTATATATTTATCAAGATCTTTAAGTGGATAGTTAAAAATTGAAAAGTTAACATAATCCAGTATATCATATTAAAATTGTTTAATTATTTCTAGTGCTGTAAACGTTACTACAAAAAAGAAACGCGTTTACTCGTTACATCTGAAAAAAGGAACCCATTACGGTTGCCTTAAAAAGGAACGCGCGTTGAACGACTTGTCTTTATCTGAAAAATTTGTAATTCAGATTTATTATAAGAGTCTCATATGCAATTATCCTTATTAAGACTATCTATTAATTTCTAGGCATTATAAAAAGAGTTCTTTCCCATGCTTCCCTTAAAAATGGCTGCAGAGTTTGAAGATCGCCCCCATTTTATTCCACAATAGCTTACACTTAGAAAATGTAATTTTTGAAATGGTTTTAGAGAGTACATCGTTATTTGGCGTTTCAATGTCAACACTAATAAAAAATAAATAATTTTATAGTACAATTAAATGTTTTTATTTTTTAAATATTTTTTATGAAGATCTTTAAGTGGATAGTTAAAAAGTGAAAAGTTAACATAATCCAGTATATCATTTTCGGTTAAGAAGGGTATCGCCATTACTTGATGTGGGGAATTCTGCGATCTTGTTGGAGGAAAGTCAAGAGGCTCTCCCTTCCATGTTCAATCCGACACTAGAAGCTCAAGATAGTGATGTGGGGATTCTGCGATCTTGTTGGAGGAAAGTCAAGAGGCTCTGCCTTCTTTGATTAATCATACAGAAGAAGATGGAGAGAGTGGTCTCCCTCTTTTACCATTTTTAGACGAAATGCGCTTATATATTATTGCCAAATAAAAACAAAGAAACGTATCTAAAAATGTTGAATCTTTTAAAAAACTATTGTCGATCTATAAGAATATTATTTTCTCCTCCTAAAGCACTTATAGATTTTGAAATGGGAGTACTTACAGCACTCGAAGAAGTTTTTTCTACCATTTCTGTCAAGGGATGCTACTTTCACTATTGTCAATATATTTTAAGACGTATACTGGGTAATAGGTTGACAGCATATAGTCGATTTTATCCTGATTTTAAAAGATTTTATCGCAGACTTATGGCAAGAGGGAGGCCACTCTCTCCATCTTCTTCTGTATGATTAATCAAAGAAGGCGGAGCCTCTTGACTTTCCTCCAACAAGATCGCAGAATTCCTCACATCACTATCTTGAGCTTCTAGTGTCGGATTGAACATGGAAGGGAGAGCCTCTTGACTTTCCTCCAACAAGATTGCAGAATTCTCCACATCACTATCTTGAGCTTCTAGTGTCGGATTGAACATGGAAGGGAGAGCCTCTTGACTTTCCTTCAACAAGTTCCCAGAAATCCCCACATCACTGTCACCAGCTTCTTGTGGAGGATCTATCAAAGGAGGCACTAATGTCGTGACTTAAGGAAAAATGTATTAAAAAATTTTGATTAAATATTTATAATAAAATTTAAAAGATAATATATTAAGAAAAATTTGATTAAATATTTATAATAAAATTTAAAAATTATTTTATAAAATACTTCCTCTTCTTCCACTCAAATATTTGCAAATATCTAGAAAACAATAAATCACATCTTATATATTAAATAATTTACCATTGCATGCTGCTGTTTCAGTAAATAGGTTATTTACTGTATAACCTTTCCCAGGACAGGTTGGAGAAATACAGGTAAAATATATTTTACTTTTATAATAACTTGACTTTCTATATGTAGAAGGTGTCATTATTTAAAAAATTCTAAAAGATTGTTATAAATATAAAATGATATCTATTAGAAAATATAAATAATTTACCATAATTATTGTTCTTCTAATGTTCTAATGTTGTGAAAATTCTAAAAGATTAATATATATAATGATTTCTTAGAAAATAGAAATATACCTAATTTTATCCATATGTGTTCAAATGTTGTTAAAATTCTAAAAGATATATGAAAAATTTTAGAAAAAAAAATTTGCCATGCATCATTAAAACCAATTACCTTTGCCTTTAAGGTTCAGAAAAATATTTGCTAATACTAAGATAGAATCTTGCTAATACTAAGTTGAGAATAATTGCTAATATTGTACTTTATTTTACAATTTTCTAGAAAATAATAAATGACATTAAAATCAATTACCTTTGCCTTTAAGGTTCAGAAAAATATTTGTTGTTTGCTTTTGAGGTTCAGAAAAATATTTGATAATACTAATATAAAATCTTGCTAATATTGTTCTTTATTTTACAATTTTCTAGAAAAATATATATGTAAATATTAATTATGTAAAATATTTTAATTAATACAATTACCTTTGCCTGGTTCAGAAAAATATTTGATAATACTAATATAGAATCTTGCCAATATTGTTCTTTATTTTACAATTTTCTAGAAAAATATATATGTAAATATTAATTATGTAAAATATTTTAAATAAAACAATTACCTTTGCCTTTAAAGTTCAGAGAAATATATATGTAAATATTAATTAAAACCAATTACTATGTAAAATATTTTAATGATAAATTTTAGGAAAAAAAATTTGCCATTTGACTCAAAATAGTTTGATGACAAAAGAAAGATAAATGAATCAGACCGATACCTTTAAACTCAAATTAGAAAAGGATTTTTAGTTGGGCTCGGGTTGGATCTAAATATGTATGCTCTGGGACAAAATTTTTTTAAAAAATTAGGGTTCGGGCCGTGAAAAAATTACCTTGCAGACCTCTAGCGCTAACTATGAATTCAGTTTTACTCTTTTCTCAAAAGGTTGGCTCTCTTTTCACGAAATCCCGAAGCTTAGAAAATATTTGTTTGGCCATAATCTCGATTTTTATCTTTTCAACAATACTATCGAAAACTATGGATATATAGTTCGTTATTTTAAGTTTAACAAGTCTTAAATTTAGTATCTTGTAAACACAATAGAGTTCAAATATTAACCCAAATGAGCAATGGACCGAGCCTATTATTTTTTGAAATAATTCGAGCTCGGTCGCTAAATTTTTAAATATGATGTATCTTGTGAAATATCGATATATTATAAAATTGTTATCTTTTTACAATTAAAAATATGTCATTTTTTTTATTTAAATAAATTCGGACTGGGCAGACAAATAATTATAATTATGGGTAGAAAACTTATTTGGACGAACAAAAAAAAATTCTTTCGGGATCGAGTCGGACAAATTTTTGTGCCGGGTTAGGAAAATTGGGCCCAATGCAAATTATTAATTTACATACATTTTTAAAAGTAAAACCTTTAATACAATATTTATTCATAATTTAAAGAATTATTCTATGACAGAGGAGGTCACTACGAATTTATATCACTAATGAAAGAATTGGCACGCCCCTCAGAACTAACTCAAAACACATGTTATGATTTTGAATTTCTTCAAGTTGAAAAACCCTTTGAATCTTACATGGGAATTAATGTGAGATTAAGGTTAAATAATTAAATTACAAAAAAAGTGTTTATTTATATTTAAAAAAATTAGGTATTTTTTGAGGGTTACAATTGAACGAAGGCTCAGAGACATTATAAAAGAGTTAGATATTATAGTTTATACCCTATCACTTTACCAAGAGGTCTCCCCAAGTATTAAAATGGAAGTGGGCATTGAAGATTGTTTACATATTGAATTTGAATACAATAAATCCAAGTATAAATTTAAAAAATTTTAAATCGAATATTTAAATTTAAATAAATATGCTTTGAATTGACAATATTTTTATATGATGAGAAAAATGAAGGATCAGAGCTACTAACTATTAATCATATTTCAATGTTTGGTGCCTGTTAGTGCTTCAATTCAGAAGGTAACAGAATTTAAGGAAAAAGGGTATTAGAAAAACAAAATTTTGGCCATCACTTTTATAAGTCGAATGAAAGCACTAACTAATGTCAATTAAGGCTTAGTAAGTAGAGGTAGGTTAATTGCTTCGATCAATTTAATAGCTGAAATTAAGGAAAAAAAGATAGACTGACATAGCAACGCGCAAAGAATTTATTATCAAATTCTAAATAAGCGTGATTGTGTGTAAGTTGGAGGGTTTATGGTAATTGAAGGTATGAAGAAGGTAAATTTGAGGTAGATTCAGTAATGATATTGGGTATTAAGTTGAGAAGTGGAAGGTAATGAGGGGATGAAGATTTGATATAAAGGGTAATGATTGATCATTGATAATGTCATTTAATAAAGAGGGGACCTATTTAAGTTAAATATTTTTTTATAAGATGTCCATATTGTCATTTGTTTGTGTGTGTTTGTAATAATTTGAATTATGAGTATTTTGAACACTCAGATCCTAAAGAAATTTATACCCGTTTCAATTCATATTATAATTCTTGGTCTCAAATTGACTGTTTTATTTGCTCCAAATCTACAATTGGTTGGATAACTAATATTAAATAATTCACCAAGTAACATTTAACTCAGATCATAAAATTGTTATATGTTAACTGAAGATTCAAAAATATGGAACAAAACAAAAAATAGAAGAATAAAACTTGATTTAATGCACTAAATGATCATAATACTAGAGAAGAACGAAATTCAAGAAGTTCCTTAATATATATTTTTTTAAAAACCTTGTGACGCTAGTTAAAAATCATATTCAAACTGTAAATAGTTTAAAAAAACACTGATAATCTTTGGAAAAATACTTCTGAAATTTTTATCAAATTGGCTGCTAACTCTTTACCAATTAATCAAAGATATCCAGATTGGATTTCGTTAGAATCTTAAGTCTTGTTGGAACTGGTCATTACATGAAAAACAGAACTAATTATATACTTTATATAGATTAAGAAGAGATAAAAAAAGCTTCCATAGAGAAAAGGGCTGATGAATAAGGAATAGCTTATTTTATACCAATATAATAAAAACATAATAAATAGATCATATATTCAAACTTGGTTGCTACAACTAAAGACTCCTTGCTGGCCAATCTTTTTGTAAATCATGCAAAAATTTAAACACAAACTGGACGTGAACTTTAAATTAAATGATTTCTCGAATTGTATAAATCTTTCTAGAATTTTAAGAGCAGCATTTATTTTTATACCACCCGCCTTATCATCAGCCCGGATTTTTTTAAAATTTAGTTTTTTTTTGCTAATAATATTTATTGCTTTTTTAGGAATAAATATAAGCCCTAAAGAATGAAATAGGCCTCATTTTAAATGCTTTTATTCAACTTTTAAGCGTGAAGTTGGCAAAAATTTTGTTTTATTTCTAATACCCCCCCCCCCCCCCCTTCATTCATATCGCCTCATAAATTGATTGAAGTAATAAAAAGTGGCATGGGATCTCCTTTAAGGCTTTCCAATTGTTCTGTCATCACAGAACTTTAAAAATAAACTATTTGAAAAGATCAAAAATTTTAACGATGTATTTTATGAATACTCGTTTGGTTTATAGATTTATAGTCAGGTTTACTTGATACTAATTTTCCTTTTCTTATCTTCATTTTCCACCATCCAGATCATCCATATATTGAATGTATATATATAAATAATAAATATTCCATAATTCCAGATATCACTTGAAAGATGCCATTGTGGGAAAAATATATTTTTTACTAGTTCGTATCAAAATAAAATATATGGAATTAGCTATATTGAAAAAGGAAACTACTGGATCGGGTAAAATATAATGATTTTGAATTTTAATTACTTTTATTTATAAATATTCGGTCACATTTTTTTTGTTTCAAAATTAAAAATAACCTCTGCAATTTTATCAAATTTATCTGGCAAGTTTTCTTTCATTTTATTTTTTTTCCTCACATTAGACTGTGTCCAAAATATAAAAAAAATTCTTAGAAAATTTTAAAAATTTAACATACGATTTCATGAAACTTTTCGAATTTTTTAAAGAAGATTTTGGAAATAGCTATATATAACTTGCGAAAATATCTTAATTAAAAAAAAGGTCAAAATACATATCTCGATAATGAAACTGTGGCAAAATATGAAATTATGGATGGTGCTCCTGTTAAAGGTTACAAATATATTTTGCAATTAATATAATTGAAACTAATGTAATTTACTATTCTTTAATCTTTATTGGTGGGGGAAGAATTTAACTCGGTATTTTATTGCTTAAAATATTAAGTTAATTTTTTTTTAAATAGGTAACATTTTATAATTAACTTTAATTATATTTATTGGTTTTATTAACTTAGGGAATGAAGGTTTTTGTTTTGGAAATCAGAAAAGAATTGTTTCTGCGAGTACAAATTTTAGGAAACAAATGTTATTTTCGATGATAATCGATTTTGAAAATATGACTAAATGCCGCGTAAGTCGCATTGCATAATGCCACCAGTTTGTTTTAAATAATGCTCGGCCATCTTAATTTTTTTAAAAACTATCTTCAAATTTAAAAAAAAATTCAATATTTTTAAATTTTATTAAATATAACTAAGTTTAAATAAATATTAAAATATTGTTAAAAGCTTTATCTCTGATATTTCATCCCTTTTAACGACCTGCATACAAAATATAACGTTCTTGTATTTATTCCTCTTTACAGCCCCACACCATCACATAGAATTTATGTCATATTTTTCGCCTTATGACAAAGTATAAAAATTTAAAATCAAGATAGATGTACTTTCTAGAGAGATTGAATACTAGATATATATCTGAACTTAGAATTATTTCATGAGTGTATTTTTATAGAATTAGAATTCCGAAGATCCAATAAGATTATTTTTAGCATTCTATTTTCTCTCATTTTGGACATCCGGTTTATTATATTTATATATTACCATTATTATACCTTTCTTCTTCTTCTTCTCCGTTTTATGGCGATTTCCAGGTTTACCCGGGTAGGCCAGTTTTCTCTCTGATTTTTATTTTCCATTTTTGACGGTCATGAGTAGTGTTGTTAAAAGGCTCGTTTTGAGCCGATTTTTAAAAACGGCTAACTCCATAGCCAGAAAAATATGATGAAAGCCTAGAGATTTTTCTCATAGATGGAACATAGTATTGAACATCTATTGGCGAAATCTCGAAGCTTAGGCAATATTTTCCCGGCTATAATGTTGAGTTAGCCATTTTTAAAAATCGGCTCAAATCGAGCCGTTTAACAACACTAGTCCTGAGCATCAATATTTGTAAGATTCATGCTTCTCATATCCGCCGCTATCACATTTGTCCACGTCATCTTGGGTCTTCCTCTAGGTCTTGATCCTCCTACTTCCATCATTGTGCATCTCTTTACCAAGTCATCTTTTTTCATACGTTCCACATGCCCAAACCATCTTAGTCTATTTCGTCGCATTACCATTCCAATCATTTCTATACCCAATCTTGCTCGCAATTCCTTGCTAGTTTTTCTCTCTCTCAGAGATACCCAACATATCCATCTAATCATCCTCATCTCTGTTCTTTCTTAATTGACTTCGTGAGTCGCTTTCATTGCCCATGTTTCACCGCCATAAACTAAACAACTTCTCACACAGCTTACGTAAACTTTCCCCTTTAACTTCAGAGTGACTTTTTTATTTGTAAGAATAGACGACATCTCTCTGAACTTCTTACAAGCTTGTCTGGTCCTTGCAACAACGGCAGAATCTACACCACCATCTGCGTTTAGCATATCACCTAAATAACAAAACTTATCCACCTTTTCTAGGGTTAACCCATTGCCAATATCCAGACCACCATTTTCTATGTTATCATTATTATATATTCCTTTCATGCATGTTCTACAAATAAAGGTCATTTTTCCTAACATCAAACTTCCCTTTTCCCGGCTACATCTATTATGTACCCATTTCTGGCATCTGGTGCATTGGATAGAATTTCTAGCAACTCCTTTCCCACATACACCACAAGGCCACTTACCGGATTCCTCCATCTTTAGGTTTTCCCCACCAATCATTACCTTTGTCTTTGATGCATTCATTTTCAAGCCCTTTGCTTCCATAGTCATCTTCCATTTACTAATTTTATCCCTCAATTCTTCCTCACTGTTTGCCATTAATACAAGGTCATCTGCATTTAATAGCTTCCAGGGAAGTCCTTCACGCATTTCTTTAGCCACCACATCCATTACTAAGATAAATAATAATGGACTCAGCACGGATCCTTGATGAAGTCCTACCTTCACCTCAAAGCTGTCACTATCATCATAATCCGTCCGTACTGCTGTTTGTGCTCCAACATACATTGCCATCACTGCTATAACAATCATTCCTCCACTCCTGATTTTTTCAAGGCCCATCTAGTAACCTCACGCGGCACCCTATCAAATGCTTTCTCCAAATCAACAAACGCATAATAGGGTTTCTTTTCTTCGCAAGATACTTCTCCTGCATTTGTCTCACCACAAAAATTTCATCTGTCGTGCCTTTTCCCGATGTAAAACCAAACTGCATTTCATCAATTTTAATTTGTTCCCTTATCCGCTTCTCTAACACTCTCAAATACTTTCATTGCATGTTCCAAGAGTTTAATAGCTCTGTAAGACCCGCAATCTAAAGGATCACCTTTCCCCTTGTATACTGGGATAATTATACTTCTTCGCCAGTCCTCGGGTTGATTGGTTAAATTCATTAACCACCATCGTTAAACCCGATGCCTTCCCTTTTAACATCTTTTTCACTGCTCTCTTTATCTCGTCTTTGCCAAATTTACACCCTGGACCTTCTACCTTTGCACAACTAACATTATTATCCCATTCATTTTCTTCATTCAAAAGTCCTTTCATGTAAATCTTCCAGGTGTTCTTAATAACACTACTATCAATCACCATTTTTTTCCCCATATTTTTCAAACACTTTACACCTATCACATCCTGCCTCTTTTTTTGACATCTGCTTTGCCATTCGAATTATATTTCCAATTCCATCAGCGCAATCCATTTCTTTAGCAAACTCGTGTCTTTTTTCTTCTTGAGCCTTCGCTATTAATTTCTTAGCATTTCTTTTAGCCATCTAGTAAATATTGTTATCACTATTAACTTTGCTATTATACCATACTTTGAAAACCTCCGTTTCTCATCCACAGCTTTCGCTACCTCCGAGTTCCACTACCAAGTCTCCTTATGTCTTAGCGGCCCTTTTGTCCATCCACATACCTCCTCAGTTGTCATCACCCAGGCTTTTTTCATGGCTTCCCACTTGTCCCAGATGCTTGTGCCACCTCCGCCTCCCTAATCGCCAATGTCATTGAATTGACGTCTAGCACTCTCCTTCAATTTCCAATCCTTCAGTCTTGGCAAAAACTTTCTTTTAGTGACCCTGGCACCTTTAAGAGTGAGATCTCCTACAACTAGTCGATGCTGATTTATACATTCCTCTCCCGGTATCACTTTCATATTTTTTACTATACATCGATCACTTCTCCTTAATAACAAGTAATCCACTGCACTTTTGGTACTACCCGACTTATAAGTCACCAGCTTCTCGGATTCTTTCTTAAACATTGTATTACAGACAATCATATCCATAGCATCACTAAAATCTAAAATCCTCTCTCCTTTCAAATTTCTCATGCCGTTGAACCCTCCATGTACTCCTTCATAACCCTCACTACTCGCTCCCACATGTCCATTCAGATCACCAGTCAGGATAATCCCCTCTTCATTTGCCAGTCTTGATGTCACACCCAATAGACCCAAAAAATATCATTCTCTTCTTCACTTCTTCCAACCTGAGGAACATATGCCGAGATAATATTATATAGCTTTCTACCAAAAATCATCTTGATAACTTATCTGGTTATCTAGCCTTCTCACTTCGACTACTTTGTCTACCAATTTCTCCGCAACCAATACCCCAACTCCAGCCTTACCATCATTACTTCCTTGCCAAAAAAATTTATATTTTTCGCTAGTCTTGCCAATCATTCTGGCCCCATTTCCTTTCCATCCTGTATGCAGCATACATCTATATGCCTTCTGTGCAATACATAGACGACTTCTCCCGCTCTTCCCGTCATACTCCCAACATTCCATGTCACGACCCTAACTCGATCCCCCGTCCTTTCTACAATGTCCTTTTCCTGAGACCATTATAATTGTAATTTTAAAAAAGGTTATATTTATGATTATGACTGAAATATAAAGGCATACGATAATATAATTTACTAAAACATTATAAAATTGTAGGTGACCGAATTTTTAGTGCAAGTAGCCTATTGTTTCAAAAACTTTAACTGATTGATTCCAAATTATCAAAATTTATTTAATTTTGCATTATTTATAGCTAAAAATATTTGTCTATTATTAGGTTATAAAAAAAACTAAGACTGAAATAAAATATGGGTGGCCGAGCATCAATGACGTTGGGTAGTATACACCTATTTTACTTTATAATATGGAAATTATTCGGAATTAATACAACTAGTAAACAGACGATAAAATTATTTAATTTACCACACAAATTATCTTGTGGAAACCCTATTTTGCAACACTCGATTCTTACGCTAACCATGTAGTTAAACTTACCCTCACATTAAATATATTACATTTTTATCAAAATGACTTTTTTCGCGATTTGATTTTGACTCACAAATAATGATAGATTACCTATGTAGCCAATCCCAAAACTGCAAAAAAATTTGTCTTCTATTAAAAACTGAGATTTAAGCCAATTTTTTAGGCATTTAATAACTTTACCCAAAATATCTTCAAATTATTTTCACCTTCGCGAAGCGTTAATACTCGTATTTTATTAAATGGAGTGTAAAATTTCGAAATTTATCAATATTTATTGGCGTTTTTTTTAAATAATAACATTTGAAAGGTGAATCCATACCTATCCGCCTCTTCTTAAGTGGATACGATTTGACGCCAACTATGCGGGACATCAACAAAAAGTTTTCGGTTAGATATTATTTGAATCTCGTACTCGTTGACGAAGAGGAGAGACGATATTTCAAACAACAAGTAAAGTTTTTATAAATCCTTAAGCCTGTAAGGTTGTCTTATAAAAATAAAAGGTTAGAATAGTCCGATCCCAATGTCATATAATACCACCACGTTTCATTCATTTAAATGTACATCAATATAAATTAGCTGGTAATCAGGGTGAATTTTTTTTAAAAAAAGTATTTTAATAACGAATACTTTTTGAAATTTTTTTTATAGTATTTCCAATAGTTATGCTTAGCTCTCTCATTTAAAAAAAATTAATAGTTATGAGTTTATAAGGAAAATTAAGTTATAAAATATAAAATTTTGTTACTTTCTCTTCAATTTCATCATTTTAATATAATAGGATGAAATAGGTAAAATTTTGAGTTTTTTTTTAACCAACTCGGATACCGAAATTAATATTTAAAAAAGGAATAATGGAATTTTAATCTATAATAAAAAATTAAAAGTATATGTATTTATTTGAATTATAATAAATACAAGATAATTTTTATACTCCAAATAATGGCATAAATTTTGTTAATTGCACCTCAAATCGTTCTAAACTTTCTGTTCTAACTCTAGTAACATGTCTGGCAATTGGAAAAGAGGAGCAGAACATAAGGCATACAATATCTTTGAATGTAAGGGAAATTCTTGAAAAAATGAATGGTGAGATGGTAAAAAGTCAAGAAATTTCTGAAGTAGGTCAAATTTATCCTAAAGTTCCTCACTAAATTTGGATATTTCTGTTTTGTCTCCAGCAGGTGAGCCTAGATGAGTAAAGCTTAGTGCAACATTTCTAAAAAAAATCGAACGCGTTCAACGTTCATTGACAAAAATCGAACGCGTTCACGTTCATGTTCAAAAAAAAGGAACGCGTTCACCTTCATAAAACCGTTCAAAATTTTGTGATAAATTTTTTTAAAATTTAATTTAATATATAAACTTATATTTTTAAAATAATATAGTTTTATTTTGATATTATAATATAATATAGCGAATAAAAAGATATTTTTATTTATAAAAAATTTTTCTTATTAAATTTTAATAACAATTGTTTTCAAAATATTTATCTGATAGACAACACTTGGCAGTTAATACGGCATTAGCTAAACTAAAAACGCGCACAGGGGCAGATGAGGGGATTGCGGTATTATACTTAATAAACAATTCTTTTGACATGGAGAATTAAATAAAAACATATTGTTTTGTTATTTGCAAAAAAATGAGATAAGTTATTCTCCTCCAATCCATTCTCTACTCTCGACAAAAAAAAGGATATCTCGAAATTAACAGTTCTCTAGGGTTTTTTAAGCATTTTTTTCAATAACGCTAAAGTTTATTTTTAATAGGTTCGTTCTGTGGAAGTTTTATCCATTACAATTGAAGTTTGAATGCTGGATGTATAATTGCAGAAAGACATATTGATCCTTATATATATGTTCAAATTTTAATGATTTAAATTAGTTATATCATATAAAATCAAATAATTAATATTAAAATCAAATGTCGTTTTAAATTGAAACCTGAAGATTTTGACAATATAATATTTTTGGCCACATTTTACACTTGGTATGCATTGGATTAGTTTCTTCAGTATAGGATGTTAATGTAAAACATTTATCATATTTGGCCATAGTAATGATAATTCATCTGATTTTGGATTTTAAGTATCAGATGATGAGGATTAAATAATAATATCCATGCTTATGCTAATCTATTAAATTAAAATATAAACAATAATATTCAAATTAATAAACTATGTGTTAAAAAAATTGAAATGTGAAAAGGAAATACACAGCCGATTAAAAA
Source organism: Gordionus sp. m RMFG-2023 (assembly GCF_954871325.1). Taxonomy (NCBI): domain Eukaryota; kingdom Metazoa; phylum Nematomorpha; class Gordioida; order Chordodea; family Parachordodidae; genus Gordionus; species Gordionus sp. m RMFG-2023. Next base: position 43,537,207 of record NC_088777.1, on the reverse strand, counting down.
ATATAAATAATACATTTTTTTTAAAAAATCGGTAATATTAATTTTTTCAAATAAATAAAAATATTTTTAAAATTGAATGAACTTTAAATTCGAACGCGTTCGTCAAAAAGGAACGCGACGTTCAAAGTTCGTCAAAAATAAAAGGAACGCCGTTCATCATTTTTTTCAAAAAAACGAACTTCTGAACGCGTTCGTTTACAACACTAGTAAACTAGATTTTTCTCACTATAGTGTTGTATATTTTAATAATTATTTGAATATTGGAATAGGATTTTATTTGTTTTGTATAGTTAAATAATTTGAATAGTTATGTTATTGAAAATTTTGATTATTATTGTATAGTAATTTAATATTAGTTTTATATTATTATATGTATGTATATGATTATATTTGAATATTTAATTTTTGTTAGTTAAATTACTATATTGCGAAATTCGAATTTTTAATTTTTGAATATTAGAAAATATAAAATTATTATAAAGTTGATCATTGTGTTTTTTTGTTTAGAAATTGATTTTTAATAAAGAATTGAGTATTAGTAAGTGGACAATTTATACAAAATTATTTAAATTTTTATTTTTAGATTTAATTTCTTCAAAATATTACTCTGCAATTTCTATTGGAATATCTGTCAATTTTCTCTTAAGCCATACAATAAATATATTACGATACTCCAATCCCAACATTTTTCTAGGATGATCTATTTAGCGAATTTTTAATTATCACCGAAATACTCCAAATGCAACTACCGGTAAATCCCCTGCCGAAATTATGTTTGGAAGGCGAAATTGTCTACAAGGGAAAGGACTGAAAACGCATTATAGAAACAAAAATATTATAAAGATAGGAATGTTGACTCCCATGAATTTGTAGAGAATCAAAGGTTTGGCTAGAAAACGAAAGGACTGCGAGATGGCATGAAGGGACAGTTCAACGGAAAAGTACGATATTGTATGATGTTGAATCTGAGGGTATTGCTAAAATTAAGCATGTTGACCAACTGAGGGATGCTCATGTACAAGCTAAGGAAATACCCATAACAATGACTGAGGACTTGGACAATGCAAAACACAATGGAAATACAAAAAAATAAAATAAAATAAAATTTTCGTTTGGCAACCTTACTTAGAACAAATGAATACATTAGCCAAAAATTTTTTATATAAATCACAACGTCTAATCATAATCTAATTATTTAAATATATATTATTTTTAATTATTAAATATCAATCTTTTTTATATATATCATATAGTTTAAATCCTTAGTTTGTAAGGAAAATTATGTTATAATACAGAAAATTTTGTTACTTTCATTTCAATTTCATCATTTTAATAAAATAGGATGAAATAGGTAAAATTTTGAGTTTTTTTTTAACCAACTCGGATACCGAAATTAATATTTAAAAAAAAGGAATAGTGGAATTTTAATCTATAATAAAAAATTAAAAGTATATGTATTTATTTGAATAATAATAATACAAGATAATTTTTATTTTTTGGTATTTAAAATACTAATACTTTCAAAATTATTTAAATAAATACTAAATACAAGAAAAGAATAACATGGGAAACAAAATGTCATGTCACAAGCTGATTTAAACTCAACGACCCTTTAAAATACATTTTAATGAATGAATCGCAGTCTAGGAAAATATTATATTTCATTGTCGGGTCTATAAATAAACTAGCTACCTAAAGTTGAATCTAATATCTTTAAAATTTATATTTTTATATATAAGATATGTGTTATATTACAAATAAACAATCAGATAATTACCAGATTATTAGTAACGCACGTCACTAACTAATTCCTTTTAAATATGCTATAGAGTTTTAAATTAAAAAATTTAATAATAATTTCAATATCTTGGAAAATAAATATTTTTATAAAAATTTTCATCCATAACAGGAAATCATTCTCTGGCGTAAAGGAGAAAAGCTTAGGAGAAATATTGTACACAGTGAAAATCCATCGTCGGCATGAATATTTATATATTTTTATTTTTTAATTATACCGATACAAGAATGTATGCATAAGATTATTTATATTATAAAATAATATATTTTTTTAATTTTAATAAAAAATAACAAAAGAGTTTATATTTGTATATTCTTTATTTCATGCTATTTGTTTATATAAATTATATTTTTTTTATTATTATACTACCTAAAAAGTTTCCAGGTTTTTTATTTTCATTTAGCATAAGAAAATTAAACTCATTTCTTTAATTTAGATAATTATGTTTTAACAAATATATGGTTTTAAGTTTTAACTATAACTATTTACTTTTTCTATTTTTCAAATAGTTGGCTGAATAATTTTGTTGCAATATTCATGTATTAATTTACAGAGGAGGAGATAATTTAATACTAAAAATAACATTTTTAATATAAAAAAAAATAAGGTAAATTCCAGGAAAGATTTTAACATAAAAGGAAAAGTTTTATATTAAAAAAATCTAAATCATTGTTAATTATATTATTAAAAAGCTAATCTATTAATTTTGGTGTACACAGAAATTATTTTAAATATGAAGATTGTGATAGAATAATTTAACAAAGGTAGGGACTCGAAACCTGAAAATACTTTTTAATCGGTTATTTTCATTTTTTGAAATGAAAATATTTTGGTTATGCTATGTGACTATATTTGTTTTTCTTGTTTAGGTTTTATTAAAGAAATTCAACTAATTTTCTTTAATTTTTGTGTGATTTTATTTTTAAGTTTAGAAAATATTTTATTTTTAGAATATTTTTATTACTAGGTTTTCATATTATTTTATTCAGATTATTATGGTCATTTAATAAAATATATTATGATTAATTTTAAAAAATTTTAACTTATTAAAAAAACGTAACTGAATCTATATAAATTTGTTCAGAAACATCCCGAGATGGAATAAGCCGTTTAAAAAAATTTGAACTAAAACCCGGAATGGAACTGAATTCTTATACCTATCAGTTCGACCAGCTGGTATATTCCATGATGTATAGACTACCCACGTTGCGAGTTTCAAATAATTTTGCCCTGAATTTTTATGTTTTATTTAATTATATGAAAAATCTATTGATTAATATAAATTGAGAGCAGTTATTGCAAGCTAAAATTGTGTAAAATTCACAATATATGTATTCTATATGTACTAGAATACCTCTCCTTGACAAATTAGATTTTTTAAAGTTAAAAGTTATCTTCAGCAAATAATTTAAAATTAACAGATTCCTAACCTTCCTAGATTTTATATCCCTTTACGATTTATGCACTCTTCCCCCCCCCCTCTTGTCGCTCAGAATTCTTTATGGTTTTGTTCTATTTTTATTTAGTGGTAGCCTAACAAATATTTCGGATACTTAAAATTACAACGCCTCTTTAGTCAATTTATAACAACAGTATTGAATATCTTTACAACGTCTCCTGTATTTATTGAAGATATTTCGTATATGCATTCTATAATTTAACTAAGTAAATTTAAAAATTACTTGCAAGTTTTTTTTAATAGGAAACAAACTATACTATGTGTTGTGGTATAGCACAAAAAAATTTATAAAAGAGGCCACCTCCATTTACCTCGTAAATTTATTCTATATGCATTAGAGATCAGAGTTGGGCAGGTCCTCCGGAAAAAGAATCTATAACAGATACAGATTCTTTATAAAAAAATGAATCTTAGATACAGATACTAGTATCTTGTTCAAAATATCAAAAAGATAAAAGATACTTGTATCTTTTACTAAATTCGAGTATCTTAAATACAAGATACTTTTAAATTATCATTACCAATTAAATTAGAATAGTTTATAAAATACAATTTTTATTATTTATATGTGAATAACATAGTATTACACATATAATAATGAATATTTGCAATAATTAATAAAATATTTATTGATGAATTAATTATAATAACCAGGGATTTTAATATTAATTTTTGTCCATTAATAGCTTGAAAATGTGTAAATAAGAAAAAAAATTAAATCAAATGATTTATTAGAATTTGCAGGTTATTTTTTGTGTTGTTTTAAATATAGCTTATATTCGGAGTTTATGGTTAAATGGCATCTCTAAAAAAAAATAATACTAATTATTTTTTATTCATTATCTTTAATAAGTATTTATCATTACTTGTTTGTGATATTTATGTATTTTTTAAATTAGTTTTATTTTTTAGTATGACTTATTAATTCTTGCATTTGTAATATCATATATATATATATATATCATTTAAATCTCTTTTCAAATTTTTTTAATATATTTCTTGCAAAATCATTAATTATATATAAAAAATATGAAAATAATGTACAACATTATATTATTTAATTATTAAATATATAACAATTTTCTTTAATGCATTTTAAATTGATTAAATTTTGTAGATAAATACTGTAATATAATTTTACTTATATCATAAATAAAAGTAACTAATAAAGTTAAATTCTACCTTATTATAATTATTTTATTAAGAGCCTTTTAAAATTATCTAATATTATATAACAATTGTAGCTTAAATATTTCCTCTAATAAGAACTTGCTAAAATAATTAAATATAAAATATATTAGGGATGTGCTGATATTTTTTATCGAACCGATGTTTCACCCATTTTAAAATATCAATTATCGGTCAATATTATAAAATTTGATCCGTTATAAAAATGGCTTCTTCAACAAAAATAAAATTTAAAAAAATAGTTATATCTTAAGTCATTTATTTTTATAAATAAAATCGAAATCCATTTTTATGTATATTTTTTTAATAATAATATTTAATTAATAAACATTCTATCATATTGTTATTTTTTTGCGCATTCTGTTTATAAAAGTGTGCCATAATCTTTTCAGAATCTGTTTTTAGTGAAGCTGGTGATATTGACAGTTACTATCGCCGCAAGCTGACGATAAATTGGAAATATTGGTATTACTAAAAAAAAATCTTCGCTATATTAATGTTAAATATTATTTTAAATATTTATTTAAAATTTCATAATATAATTGTTTAATTTATATGTATATAGATTAATGTTATTACTTGTTAAATAAAAGTGATTTAACAATTATTTTATATACTTTTAGAATTGCAATTGAATTGAATATAAACTATAATTGATCATAATAATATATTTAAATGACATAAGTTATGGTATAGTTAAATTATAGATTTTATACTAATAAAAAGTATATTAAAAATTAAAACCATTGGTATCTTTACAGAATACAAAATTAGATATGATATCGGATCGGTACGGCCGATATCAATTGAATATCGGATCGGATCAACCTCCAAAAAGTGGTATCGGTACACCTCTAAAAATTATATATCCAAAATGATTTTAATTTGATAATCAACCATCTTCTATAAAAATTTTTAATAACAATTATCTAAGAGGGACTTAAGTATAGGTATTATTATGTTAATAATAAAATAAAAATGTATAATATACTTTAATATGTTTAACAAAGTTTGTTGAGCAGTTTGTTCAACCTTTAATAACTTTTTTACTTGTGCAATTTTGACATACGGCTTGTACCTTGTCCTTTTTAACATGAATTACTTTATAAAATTTTCCATCTAGAATTTTAAGATTCGGATTTGATTCAGGAGAACCTATCTCCATAATTTCATCTTCACTACTATGATTGTTAAACATTTAACAAATTAAAAAATATTACATATAAAATATAACCTTTACTTATTTAGTTTTGGTGTTGTTATTTTTAATCTATCTATCTTTGTGATCTGTAAAATTTCCAACTAATTTTGGTTATCAATATATTTAAAATATAGCAGGAAAAAATAAAGAAAATAATACAAGATTTCACGAAGAAAATAAAGTTAGATTGTGTGATATGTAAATGTTTTAAACATGAATATTAAAAAGAATCTGTATCTGTATCTTTTTAAAGAAAATGAAAAAAATACAAGATTCTTTTCAAAATAAAGGATCTTAGATACAGATACTAGTATCTTATTAAAAATGTCAATAAGATACTGAGTAAAAGATACAAAAGGATCTTGTATCTTAGATACAAGTATTCGCGGTACTGCCCAACTCTGCTAGAGATCTGCACGGGCCGGGCTCGGGCCTAATTCTATTTAAAATAATCAGGTTCGGGCCGGGCCTAATATTTTAAAAAAAAATTCGGGCCGTGTCGGGTCGGACCATATAAATTTTATTACATATATCTAAATTTATCAATTTTATATTGAATTTTTTATGTAAAATAAAAATTTTTGATTTAATTTATTGAAACTAAACGCTATATAACATATGTCTTTTATTTTAAGTAATAATAAAAATTAATTTCTATATTTAAATAAATTCGGGCCTGGCCGGGCGATAAATTTTTTTAAAGTAAATTTCGGGCCGGCAAAACTTTTTAAAAAAATTTTGGGCCGGGCCGGGCTTAAAAAATTAAGCCCGATGCAGATCACTAATGCATACACTTGTTATGACACACTGATTACATCAGAACTCAATAATAAATTAGATGAATACTTGTAGAAGTTGATTAAGTGGATAAAAAAATTTTGATCGTTTTAACGAATTCATATTTTTCTACAATCTAGTTATGACCTAATAAATTTTTTGGTTAAGTTAATGTGTGAAGCCACTAGATGCAAATATTTTTCAAAAATTTTGCTGATTCCTACTTCTAAAAGCATATATATTCCAATTTATATTTATTTATCACATTCACAGCAGAAATAAATAAGCTACTAATTTATTATGAATTGTCTATTTTAAAATTTCCTTGGCGTTATATTTAACTATCATTTTAAAATTTCCTACCAAATCATTTTAAATTTTTTCACTATATAACTAAAGTAAAATATTTAAAAAAAATAACATCCATTTTATTAAGACTATGAGAATAGATTAAAGCATTATATTGGAACTTAAAGAAATCAAAATTTCATAAAATATAAGTCGTTCTTTCTGAATTTAATATTTGTTTATATTTACTCTCACGAGGCAAGCCCATCGTTCCAATATTAATATAGAGAATACTCTAAGATAAATCTCTTTCCTCCTCTTAGATACTTTTATAACTCAAATGAATAAAAATTTCTTGATTAATCAGACAACACTTGCAAATCTGCAAATATTATAACTGCAGAATCCTTCTGAATCTATTTCAAATCTTGATAAAGAAAAAATTAAATATTTGGCAGACTTTTATTGTGGGGATGTTAATTCTATGATGCATTAGTGGCTTAAAGGAAACTATGGTATAAAAGGATAATATGGTTGATAATTTTACAAAAAATGCTATTTCTAAGAATAAAAGCATACCTGAATGGCTTTATATTTGAGTCGATTTTAAACCTGCTAACTCAATATTTTCACCATAAAAATACTGATTAAGCCACGAGATATCGCTATTAGATGTCCAACTCTGCCACCTATGAGCAAATTCTTCAGGCTTGCTTAATATTTTTCTTTATAAAATTTTAAATTAGCTGTATTTAAAAATTAGCTCAAATTGAGCCCTTTAACAACACTACAGAACTACCTCTAAAATATAGATTTAATGGATTAGCACTTCTTGATATACATTGGGAGTTGACAGTAAGCACTAATAAAATCATTAAAAAATGTGCTAAATCTCAAATAAGGTTGAATTTCAGATTAAATATTTATAATATGCTTATTAATTATATTTTTCCCCATTTTTAATACATATTTTTTTCATAAATATTTTGTAATCTTATATACATATAATAATTCTAATAATATTTTTGTGCTTTTTAATTTATATTCACCTTTATTTTTAAATATAATTTATATATCAAATTTTAAAAGTTTACAAAGTTTATTTCTGGCAATGTGTTAAATTTTTTTCAACTTTAAGTCATTTTTTGAGCACCCTTTTTAAAATATAAAATCTGATTTCACCTGAAATGTATTCCAGCATGCTTAGAATTAGAATACCTATCTTATGAATTGTAGACAATTAATTTTACCGTTAACCTTTGAGTCATTTATAATTTATATAAAAAAACTAATATAAATTATTAAGTTCATACAGAATAACCGCAGCCCGAAGGCGTCTAAAATTTGATTTGATTTTAAAAATTCAGGGCGGCCTTAAATTATTTATTTAGTTAGCAAAATTAAAGCATTTATTAAGTTTTAACCAGACCCCTAAATATTTGCGCGAACCATGAATTTAGTCAAGCTTATGCACCCCACTAAAATTTTACACAAGATAAGATTTAGACTAAAAAAACAATAAAGGGGCTCGATCCGTTTGGAAGTTCTATATGAGCCAGGGTTCGGCCCCCGGTTTGGGTTTACATTAAGAAAAAAAATTTCCTATGACACAATATTCAAATATAAATTAGAACCTTTTATACTTTTTGTTTTAACTTAGCATAATTTAAGGGTGAACTAACTGCTCTACGGTTTAGATTATCCCAATTTTGAAAAAATTAGATTTTGAAAATTCAAACATTGTCATAAAATTTAAATATTGAATTATAAATCAGAGACCTGTAGGCTCGGATAGAATTGACAAATAGTATGATTGTAAAAAATCCGGGCCTACTTAAAAGCTTAAAAATAAATTTTTAATAAAATATATAGCCCGATTTTTTTTAATAAATTTAAATTATAACAATTAATCGGGTTTAAGAATTATATAATGAAACGTTTAATATTCATTGATACCTTCCCATATTTTTAATTTACGAAATACAACCAAAATTATTCAGAAATTACAAAATTTTAAAAAATTCCGGGCTGGGTCACCACAAAATGATTCAAAATAAAGTCAGGCTGGGCCAAAAAAAATTTCACTCTAGTTGGAAAGTGATTTTTTTTTCTTTCAAATGGGCCATATCATATAATATACTTCTGTATATTTTTGAATAAAAAGGCCACCCAATAAAACAAATCTTATTAAAATCGTAATCTTGTTAAATCATGTATTCATTTTTTTTAAAAAAATATTCAGATTAATTAACCGTTAAATAAAGATAAATGAAACTGGGGGAAAAAAATGAGAACATAAATTATGCATTAAAATTTTCAAAAAATTATGAATGACATTTTTCATTTTTAAACTTTATTATTTTTCGACTCGTGTCATTTGACATAAAAAAAATAATTATTTCAATTTTATTTTATTTATTAAACCCCGAACACAATAGTAAAATTTCAAATTTTTAGCGTTTATTTAATACCGAAAAAAAAAATAGAATGAATAAAAATAATAAAAAGAGAAGCGCGTTAAGTCCACCTGCAAGGAATTTGTCTGTGTGCCCTTTAAAAAATTAAATTAAATATATATATTACTATATTTATAATTTTATATATTATATTATATTAATATAATAAATATATAAAAATGGATTACATAATATATTCTTTAACGGATATTTTTTTGATATTTTTTATTTTTCGAAGGTGGCATGAAAAATGACCGTTAATTTTTTTTTATTTTTTATTTTTTAATATTTGTATATAATCATATTATATGCATATATATATATATAATAATGTATATATTTATAAATTTTGAAATTCCAGGGGATTTTAATTGCGCACTACAATATATATATATATAAAGAGTTTTTTTATGAATTTTTTTTTTAAATATTTGATTTTGCCTTTTTGAATTTTTTTTTCTTTTTTCTATGGATAAATTTGCAATACCCGATAGTGGCAATAATTTGTATTATTATAATTCCGTAGATAATAATATCACGAATGACCTTATTTACAATATTTCTAATAATGAGACCTCTATTGAAGATATTTCTAACATTATTAGGCATGAATCTACAACCGAATCATATGATGATAGAGGAGTAACGCCATGGAATGACGAGGTTATATACGTTACCGGTTATTCTTCTTCGAAAAAGCCGTCCCCGCAAATGTCTCCTACAAAAAATTATCGCGTAGAGCCAAACTGCGAAACAATCGGTAATTTTAAGTTGGACATCAATTGCTCCGAGCAAACGCCTTATAAAACTAATAGCAATTTTTATAATTGGGTGAATTCTATTGACATGTCAAATTTTAAGCCCATTTCGAATGACCTAGAAAATAAAATTTCGTATAAACTTTACCCGGATTCGTTATACAGTATTATGCCAGAAATGCAAGACGAGAACAAAAATTTCTTTGCGGACATTCCCAATATAGTCAAAATGGAACCAATGAATGGTAATGGCAACGTAAAATATAGTGTCCCCTGCAAACATTATAATCTTTTAAATTATTCGGATAATTTCCAAATAACCCTGCCGATAATGCAAATCGCGTCTTTCTCCCCTCAATTAAAGTGCCCTTCTCAGGATAACTCAAATAATAATAGTAATAAAACGAAGTCGTATAACCTGAGTAATAATTTAAAAGTTGGTTCTAAGCCCATGTTCCCCGTGAAATCTGACTTGTTCAAAGATATGAAACAAATTCACAGAAATTTTATTTACAAAAAGGCGGATATTCTTTTCCCAAAGCCACCGTACTCATATAGTTGTCTTATCGCCTTGGCTCTCAAAAATAGCAAAACGGGGTGTCTTCCAGTAAACGAGATATATGAATTTATGTGGTAATTGAAACTAAATACTACCTTAATAAAATTATATTTATTCGTAGCTTAGTATATTTTTGTATTCTTCGCCGGGAACTGTGAATTCAAGGTTAAGGTTATTTTAAGGCTTGAGAGATATGGGTTAGGGTTTGGATTGGTTAATAAAATTAAACCTTTTTTTATTAATAATCTGCCAAATTTGACAGGTCATATGATTATAAATAGACATAGAAATTTAAATAAATCAGCTGTTGTAACGGCAATTTTCTTGAGTTGGACCTTATAACCTTACTTTTTAAAGATTAAAAACCTGTAAGGTGAAATAAATTGTTATGTAAATATATCATATCAATTACGTTTTATTTTATTTTTGATATATTATAGCGAAAATTTCCCTTATTTCAAAACTGCTCCAGATGGATGGAAAGTATACATATTTTTTATTTCTTTAATATTTAAATATATTGGGGATAATTAGAGGACCAGCAGGCCCAACCCTGAACTCGATCTTGACCGGAGCGGGTAGTAAAATGAAATTATTTTAGTTTAAAGATGCAAATATATATAAAACAGGTGCAGACTTGAAAACATTTTATTCAGGGCGGGTCCACTTTTTAGAATAAAATAAACAAATTAAATCAGTTAATTGAGATGGAAAATTCTGAAAAAAATATTTATTTATTGTTCCTATTTTCTATCTAAATTTTAGAAAGTACAGCAAAAAAAAATTATTTTTAAAAATCCGAGCCGGTGTAGCGTGGCAAAAGTGCCCTATCAACAAAAGAATGTTTTTATAGGTTTCAGTCATTTCTTTTTCAAAAAAGCGTATGGTATGGGTACAAAATAGAACGTAAAAATTGATAAATGTTCAAGAGATACACCGATAGTAGCGGTATCGAATTCCAAACCGATACAAAATAAAGAATTATTCAATTCACTTAAAAAGAAAGGAATACGAATAATTTATTATTTGTTTCGTATAAGTTTTTTTTTTTAAAAAAAATATATTATACTTTTGCAACATTACACCGGGCCATAAAATACTTTTTATCTAAAAAAAGATTATCCAGACCAGCCCAGGAAAACTAAAAGTTGGGCTAATATATTAAAAAAAATATTCATGGTGGGTTGAAAATAGTAATTTTTTTTAAAAAAACAGGTCTAAAATTTCTACCTCTTATTCTGCATTTACAGTAAACGCGATCTCGCGGCGAAGGATAGAAAATGTGATGTATTTTCTGTGTACTTCGCTGTTCGCGCTAACTGTGAATGCGGGGTTAAGGATCTCTGATAATAATATTTATAATTTTTTTTTTCATTCTTCTTCTTCTATATATTAGAACTCGGTTCGTCATAATCTTTCTTTGAATAAAAGTTTCGAAAAAATTGAGATCAAGCACAACACCAGCAAAAAGGGCTGTTTATGGGCGTTGAATAAAAAGAAAATTAACAAAATGAACGACGAGATCTTTAAATGGCGGAAAAAAGATTTGACCGGTATTCTGAGAGCTATGAGATGCTCAGGTTAGATGCTTTTTAATTTTATTATTTTTTTAAAAAATATATCCATTTAAAACTAGAATACCAGATTTTTAGGAACATAAAATTAGACTCCATTTTAAATTGCCCAGGAAACTGGAAGTGGTTCAAAAGTGTTTGTTTATTCATTCAAAATGTTTAATTTATTTTAGAGAGTTTATTTAATCGGGAAGCAAAGCCTGAACCACTTCACTTTTTTAAATTTTGGTGACAGAACTAGAGGTCTAAAATAAGCGGTGTTTTTTAGCCCAAAAAATTCAAACAATTAGGAGGGTTAGCGGACGGCTTGAAAAATATTTTTCAGGGGCTGAAACACCTTGTCTAAATTTTTGGGAAAATAAAATTGGATTCCATTTTAACACCCAAGAAACCGAAAGACAAATACATATGTTGGGTATAATTCATTTTCGAATGTTTATTTTGTCTTCCACTAATTCTTTTTAATTTTTATTGCTCATCAGAGTTGGAACTGGAAATCAGAGCCATAACCACTTCCCTTTTATTACATTGGGAGAGAAGGGGCAGAACTAGAGGTCCGCAATAGACAAATTTCTAGCCCGAAAAGATTTTTAAAAATATTTTTAAAACAATGGGCGGGTGAGAGTTCTGGTTAAAATTGCCCATTGTAAACCTCTAACCTGAACCACTTTTTAAAAAATATTGATAAAACAGAAATCAGCATCTTTTTATAAAGCTGTTTTATATTATATAATATAGAGGATTTGATCTTGATAGAAGAAGGTAGATGGTTAAATCGCAATCCCCACAATATGGGTATAAATCATGATGAATTGTATCATCACCAAAACAACAGTTTATTAACACACGATAATCCGTCGAACAAAAAATTCAATTTTGAGGACAATAATAGCTCGCAATTACCTGATAGCACGGTTAAGGAACCTCAATTTTTGTCGGAAACAATTTCGCAATCAGATGGTCAGACGCCCTTCTCCATTTTTAATTTAAAAAATAATTTTCGGAATTCGTATCCCACCAACAAATACCCTTCTAATCAATACGACGAATTTAATATGAACCAAAATAGTATTCCTTATGGAAATCTAAATAATGACGCGACTCAAAATACCTCATACACCTTTTCGATTCCGCCAATATAAAATTAATATATTTTTAAAAAATGTATATAATAATATAAAGTCAACATTTATTTTTTAATCGCAAATGGGCGTGGAAAATATTTAAGGGATAATTTGTTTTATTTGATACTTTTGTTGTTTGCCTACGTAATTTATTCAAAAAAAAAATAAAATTAATACCTTCATCAATATTTAATTGAAGCTTACATAGAATCTAGTCTAACTTATTTTATCTATGTATGATTATAAATTGTGTATAATAGCGTATTTAGCATACGTACACCTCGTTGATATATGACCAACATTAATAATAAATGTGTTTCAAATTCAATGTAATGTATTTAGAATGAATTCATGGCGAGTTTATTACTAGTTAGCTTAATATATAATATTTAGTATTCGAAGTAAAATATTTTTTACAGTTGTGTCAGTTCCTTGCTTTCTTTCTTTCTTTCTTTCTTTCTTTCTTTCTTTCTTTCTTTCTTTCTTTCTTTCTTTCTTTCTTTCTTTCTTTCTTTCTTTCTTTCTTTCTTTCTTTCTTTCTTTCTTTCTTTCTTTCTTTCTTTCTTTCTTTCTTTCTTTCTTTCTTTCTTTCTTTCTTTCTTTCTTTCTTTCTTTCTCTCTTTTCTTAAGTCATACCATATAGGTAGGGCTCGGATTAAATAAGGGAAAACCCCCAAAAATGTTCTTTTCTCACCAATTTTCATAAATTAAATCTTATTCTTTTATTTAAATAAAAATTTAATTAAACCATAACTCGAAATAGACGTAAAACATTTTGATTTATGAGCCTTAATTATAAATGTTCAAATTAAATTTAACCGAGAAGAGTACCCTTTTTAACCATTCCCCACTTACTTTTTAATAAACTTTTAATGTAATTTATGTGTAAAAATATGTAACTTTATATATTTTAAATATTATAAAATTCTAGGGAATTTGAGTTTTTGGAAAATTCCCAAAATTCGCGAAAAATGATTTTAAAAAATAAGAAGTTAAACAGTCAAAATAATATATATATAACACGGCCAAATAAAAATGAATTTATATTATTAAAATAGTAAGATAAAAAAAAATGGTTTAAAAAATCATCCCCAGAATCAGAAATACATTCACTAGAGGATACATGTATCTCTTCATTGTTTGTGCCTATTATTGGATTCTGAGATTATTTCATAACATAAATGTTGATTATAACGGATTGAAATCAATTTTTTTACTCTTTCATGGCGTAGTCGTTTCTTATCTTTGATTGGGTTTTGACCATATATTGTTTCAGAGGCTGCATTGGATGGGGGAAAATAATATACATTTTCAAAATTTAATTCATTTTTCTTGCAATTTAGCATATTTTAATTTTCTGATGTTCCCATAAAGGAACAACATTTTTTTACATTTAAAATTTTTTTAAATTATTTGAGCATCGTACTTATTATTCGCACCCTTATTAAAAAAATATATATATCATCAAAAAAGAAAAATTTTAAACAAAAATTAACTAATTATAAAAGAGGTTCGGTTCCTGCAACACAAATAAATAATATATTTTTCATTTGTGCAAATATTTAGGTCGAATCCCACTTTTATAGTTAAAAAAGCTAAAAAATTATATTTTACCGTCTCAAATTAGTGTTATTTAAACGACTCGATTTGAGTCAATTTTGAAAAACGGCCAACTCCATATTTAATCCATAAATAATTACGCAAGCTTGAAGATTTTGCTCATAGATGACACAAAAGGTTTGGAAATCTATTAGAGGAGTCTCGAGCAGTGGGCATTATTTCTGGCTAAAATATTATTTTAGTCTTTTTTATCGGCTCAAATTGAGCCATTTAACAACACTGCTTAAGATGATTCTTAGCTTTACTTGGAAACACGACATTTGATCCATGTGATGCTTTATATCATCATAACCAATGCGGGAGGGGGGAGTGTTAAAGTAATTCAGGTGAAAGTATATAATCAAATTCGTATTTTCATGGGCAGTTATTTCTTTATAGAAAAGTAAAGTCATGCAGAATCGTTCCACTCAAGCCAACTCCAAACAGCTTAGTCGAGTTTATAGCCGAAAAAATCTATTTAGCTTGGGAGTGTGAGCCAAAAAAAGGCTCAGCCTTCGAGCGCAAACCGAAAACATCGGTTTAATCTTGGAGCTCAAGCCAAAAAATCGGCTTAAACTTATAGAGCGATCCAAAAAAGTTAGCTCAATCTTGAATGCGAAGAAAGTCAGCTAAACCTTGGAGCGGGAGCCGAAAAAATCAGCTCCTCCTTGAACTCGAAATCTGTGTATTATCGCTCAAAATTGCAACTTAATAAATCTCGGCCCGATCCCAAACGAAATTTTATTTGTCCCGAAAATTAATTTACGTGATACGTGATATTAAGCGCACTAGCCCTAAGATGTCATATATATATCAAAGATATATATATAACAGAGCAACGCTTGGTTCTCTTATAAGAGCCCATCTAACTGGGATAAAAAGGGGAAATATTTAACTAAATAAGAGAAAACCATCCATGTTTTTTGGGCAGGCCGCAGTTAACTGTGCGCGCAAGAGGCAAAGCCCCTTACTTAAACGCCCATGGGAAAGTAAAAGGAGAGGTCAAAAGGCCCATGCCCGATTAAATAAAAGTTTATTTATGGAGGGGCTATATTGGCTATGTTAATTTTACTTTCAATTTGCATTGTGAGAAACCTAGAAATAATAACCTAGAAATAAGAACCTATAAATAAGAAATGATTATAATATTCATCTATCGTAAATAAAAAGCCCATGCCCGATTAAAATAAAACTAGATTATGGAAGGATAATATTGGCTATATTGATTTTATTTGAAATAATATTGAGAAATAAATAATAACTCAGCTTAAATAAATATAATAACATAATGTTAGAGTAGTATGCTAAAACTAAGGTTAAAGAAAACTTAGTGTTAAATTATAAAATCTTACTTTGCTTACCCCCTTTATTGAATAATGACACTCATTTAACTGTAATATGAGGATGGTAATTTTATTTCATCTCATCCTTTTCAACTTAAAATTGTCAATATTTGAAGATGTCAACGGGTATCTATAGAAATTTAAAATGAAAGCAACACTGTGCCCATTTTTATTTTTCAAAGTCAAATTTAATATAAAAGTAAAGTTATTTATTACAATTTTGAGCGATAATAAACAAATTTTTTCAGCTCGAGCTCTTAGGTTGGGTCAGATATTTTGGCTAGCCCTATGCTTCAGCTGATTTTTTCGGCTCGCGTTTTCGGCTTGAGCTCTAAGGTTGAGCAGATTTTACCAGCTCAGCCTCAAGACTGAGCTGGTTTGAGTGGAGCGATTTTGCATCACTAAAATGGTATTTATATTGTATTCCATCACGACTTTCACATTGTTATATTTAATATCAGGGTTGTGCATTTGACCAGTCAAATACGTTTCGGTCAATTGACCGATATTTGACCGGCCAAATATGGTCAAATACGGTCAAATGTGGTCAAATTCAAATATATTTTTTTAAAGTTAATATTAACTTTATTTTGAATATAATAGTAAAATGAATCTATAATATTAATTTTTTAAATTCATTCAATAACTAACGTGTAGCTATCTGTATCAGAGTCTTGTTCTGATTCATATTCAATATTATCATTTTCTTTAATATTTTTTTAACAATTTTCCTGATATCTTAGATCTTAAATCGATTTCTATTTTCATAAGAATATTAACCCAAATCGACCTATTATTTTCTAAAGAAGAAGTAGAACTAGGAATTGTTAGTCTCTTAATGGGCAGGGTAGACAAAGTTTAATCTATTAACTTGAGGTCGGAATTGATTGTTTCTGGAAATTACTACTTTCCACATATTTTGCTATATTAAACATGCTGTTTTTGCTTCTGAAATTAATTATATCACTTAAAATATTTTGGTCATCACTACCTTGTAAAATAGCTAATTCTTGAATTATATCACATACTTCATTAATTACACTACTAGTGAGTTCTCCTCTTGATATTGTGGACCCGAAAAATAAGCAAACATTGTGATCACATGTATTTACATCTTTTTTCCCTTTTTTAAACATATTTTTAATTTATTTTTCCTTTAAATTTTTTAGAGTATTTGACCGTATTTGACAGGTCAAATACTCCTCCGGTCAATTGACCGGTCAATTGACTGAATTTGACTGGTCAATTGACCGACTTGCCAACCCTGTAATATACCATTTTCAACTATGATATGTCCAGTTTCCGATTGCATCCTTGTTTCTATCAGATGTCACGAATAACAAAATGGAAATTACCTAAATTTATACCCTTTGGTAAATAAATAAATTTCCTAAAAAGCACAAGTTTTTTAATACATTTTTATACTTAAAAGACACTCTTTATTAGACTAATTTGATCTTCAAATTATAGTAACAATACTATATTTCAAAACATATAAACATGTTTTTTCTAAAACATTTCGTAATGATAAAAATATGAGAAATTTCTATATGTATTATGTAATAATTTAAATAAATGAGCTCATAATTTTGATGAAATGCTTATATTATCCTTAATTAAAAAGAATATTTTTTTTTTTTATTAAATCATAGCAAATGTCTTCGAATATTAGGCGTAAATCTTATATTATAACATTGGAAGAAGATGAAGAAATGCCTAGTAGCGTATATGGACGTCACCACCCTAGACCCCCCGGAACACACGTTAAATTTAATGCCGGAGAAACGGAGTGGCAAGCATCAAAAATAGTTAGAAAGTTAAAAAAACATATGGACGTTGTCATTGAAAATTTTGAAAAAATTTCTAAAGAACATTTATTAGCTAAGGATGATCTATATAAGGCCCTTCGAGAAGAAGCTGAGATGTTTGATCATTTAGAGAAGATTGAGGATCATTTTTTTAATATCAACATCAAAGATAATGTGATATGTAGTAAATATGGATTTGCGAAAGAGAAAAGTAAGAATAAGTCATTTATAGAAAAAATGATGATGCTCTTGGAAAAAATATTTAAAGAGAGTTCTTCCAGAGATAATGAAAGATTAATGGCATTCTTTCTAGTTCAAATCAAAATTCTATTCAAGGAACATGAAATATTTGAAGAACAACTATTTAAAACGATCGAAAAAAATGAATATTTAAAAAGTCAAATGTCATTTTATGAAAACACCAACGAAAAATTGATGGATATCAATTTTAAAACTAAAATGGACACTAAGGAAATGAACAAAGCATAATTTAGATTACGCCATATATATGTCTACTAAATTTATAAATGATTTCATAAAATTATATTTTAATAAAGATTTTTTTATATAAAAAAAAAGAAAAGTGGAATATTATTAAATTTAATTATTTTTTTAAAACAAGGTTTTTAAAACAAGGTTGTGAATCCAAATGAGGGCTCAGGAATTTTAAACTTTATTTAGCTAAAATTTTGATGACAGAAACGATGGACGGAGTTTTAATAGGCCGAACCTACTCGGTTTGAGCAACCTCTTTGGTGGGTTGTATACAGGCGAGTACGCAGGAATTTGGTCTGGGGGGGGGATAATAAAATTTTTTAAGAAATATTATTGTTTTTTAAAAATATCAAGTATAAATTTATTCGGACTAATAACTATTTCTAATATACAATTTTAAATTAATGTGAATTATAAAAAAATGATATGTAAAGAATCACTTAATTAATCCAAAATAGTAATTTGAATTTTTTGAGCCCACAATATATTTAGGAATAATTGCATTTTGTATGTTATATATTTACAATGTAAAATCCAATCTTCGTTGTGATTGAGCTAATTTTTCAATTATCTCATCCTTGCTTGTCGTCAAATGCCTATGAATATTCAAAAGATCCAAACCTTTCAATCTACTTTCAGATGTTGTACTTCTTGGTATGTTTTTCAGAGACCTGCAGGCCCGGCTCCCGGGCCGGACAGTATTTTAATTTTTTTAAATATACCCGGGCCGGGCCTGAATTATTTTTAAAAAACACCCAATCCAGGCTGTATTTTTTAAAACAGCCTATATTTGAAATCGTTATTATTAGCTATAAAAATCAAAAATAAATATAATTTATTTTTAAAAAACCCGAGCCGGGCCTGAAAATTTTATTTTTAAAAAAGCCGGGCCGGGCCTGAACTTTTATTAAAAAAAGCCGAATCGGGCCTAAGAAATTTTTTTAAAAAAGCCTGCCCGGGCCTGAAAATTTTTTAAAAAACACCCAGGCCGGGCCGTAAAAAATCTTTAAAAAAAATCCGGGCCGTGCCCTGCAAATGGTACTTCTGCAGGCCTTTGTTATTATTCTTAAAAAGAGAATGTTCTCTCATTAGTTTGCTAATGGGAAGAGTTTATAAACCCTTTTAATACATTGGGAATTTAATCTAAAATGTATTTGAAATAATGGAGAGCATCCATAGCATTTATTGGGACTATATCAACCATAGTTAACCATATAAACATAGTTATTCAGCTAGCAAGGCATCATAAGATACTTTAACATCTTTATAATAAAAATCTAACAAATTTTTTTTTTCTATCACCATCTGAAAAAGGTTGAGAAGGCTTTTGTGGAAGTAATATTTGCAGATTAATAAGTGCTGTGATGAATTAAAAATTGATTTATTTGGGTTATAAATGTATCTGTATTTAAGATATACTCTTCTACTGATCCTATATTAATGTTTTAACGATGAGCTTGCCTTGTTACAAGTCGAGGGAGACAAATATTAAACACGTATAGCTCTATTCTTGACTCAACAATAAAATATAAAATATGAAATTCTTCATCAACATTAGCCCTAATTTCCTTGAGTTCTGATAAAATGCTCTCCGCTATTCTCATCTTCTTAATCAAGTCAATGTCATGTTTTTGAAAAGTATAAAATAGTTGTATAATAAAATAATGAGAAATAAAATATGGAATAAGAATTGAATCCAATAATTTTCTTGCTTCTGAGGAAATATTTCTTTCAGGCCATTGTGATATTTCAGTAATAGCAAATAATTGGCTCTTCTAACTCCTTAAAAGCTGTTACTGCTTGATGGCAGAGACTCTATCTTGGACAAGGTTGCAATTTCTTTTTCCCTGTGGGACAAGATGTTTCAGAAATAATTATTATTTGACTAGAAATTTGAAAATGGTAGCTAAATATTACGCCACTAAAAATTTAAAAAATAAGTAAATATTACGCCGGAAAACTTGAAATCGAAATTAATTGAAAAAATAACTTAGTAGATAAATGTGATAATGTAATTAAATATATATTTAATATGAGATACGAATAAATATTAACAAATATAAATTAATATAAACAATAATATTTTTGAAAAATATATCCGGCATCTGCATTTTTTGGCCTTGGAGGAAAGGAGGGGGGGGGGGATTTGTCCCCCTGCCCCCCCTTTCCCCCCGCTGCGTACGCCAATGGTTGTATATATATCGGTCCTTATGTTAACCAAAAAAGAAGGCTAGCTGAACTCGTAGGTCAGATGATAACGATTTCTTGGCCAGCGCTAGGATGATGGGATGATGGTGACCTCGGGGGCCGTTCAAGCTCAATGTCTGTCTACCAAGTTACAATGGACTTGATAACGATACTCCGGTGGGATATTCATCGATATTAATACCAGTGGGAGAGATCAGGATTGGGATATCTGTCGATTTGATAATTCAGTGTGAGGAATACTCAGGTGGGATATCTGGTCGATATTAATTTGATGCCCCGGTGGGGGAGATCAAGATACTTTGGCCTCGTGATACACCGGTGATCGATACAAATGAAATCGATCAGAAATACAAATATTAGGAGATCAGGATTGGGATATCTGTCGATTTGATAACTCCGTGTTGGGAATACTCAGGTAGGATATCTGGTCGATACTGATTTCATACACCGGTGGGAGTTCAAGATACTTTGGCCTCAAAAATGATACACCGGTGATCGATACAAATGAAATCGATCAGAAATACAAAGATAAAAATAGATAGCAAGATTAATATTATAATAGATAAGTGAAGGAGCTTACCACCAGAAAAGATGAAAGCTAAAAAGAAAAAATGTTCTCAAAATATTAAAATTTTACCATGCTTGAGTTTATAGACCAGGTCGAAAGTTCTTTTTATCAAAAGAAAGGAAATATTTTAGTTTTTTTCGCAGAGGTTTCTTGAACCCCATTAATAGTCCCACAACAATCGTAATCTCTAGACAGGAACAAACGAAGTGTCTAGTAGTTTATAGATATAGTTTCTATTGTATCGTTAATTTTGTATAATATTGCAAGATTCGAATTTTTTATGTTATTGCTTAATATATGGATAGTTTGTCTCATTATTATATTTAATTCTCTTTTATATTATGTTTTTAAAATAAAATTCTTAGTGATAGCTCTTTCATATTATATTAAATTTTGGTATGAGTAATAGTTCTGCGCCACTTTAAGATTTCGAAAGCGAATTCATATCAGAATGGGAAAATATATTCGATTTTGTGATACTGCACTTCCCTGGCTTCTGCACCTCCCTTCTCAGCCACTGATGACTTTATCCCCTCCTCTAGAAAAGTATTTCACTCTCTAACCTATTAAATACACTACCATTGAAACCCTAAATATTTAGACCCATGGGAATTTCAATCGAATTTTTGGTCCTCACCGGCTCGTGATTATTTCTACTCAGCTCAGCCCGCCAGCAAAAAATATTTTCAAGTTATATAGCCCTGCTCGGCCCGTAATAAATTTATATACAGTAAATGGACATAAATGGCTTAATATCACCTGAAGTTTTCAAAACATCGGCTCAGCCCGCTCTCTAAAAATATTTTGAGCAATTTGTCCAGCCCGGTCTGAAGATTTGCTTCAACCTAGTCCGCATGTCGGGCTTTCATGTTTCAAACCGGGTGGTTTGGATTTGATTTCCTATTAGTAATTGTCCCTTAATTGACTTGGGATAAACCATATTTAAAAATGATAAATACTCGGCAACTATATTGACGAACAGTGTTAGACAAAATAGAGGACAACATGCACGACAAAAATATTCTATACTAGTTAACCGTGCTTGAGAATAAAGTTGTTTTAATGAATTATTAATAAACAGCCATTTGAGGTTGTGCTCCTCCAGGAGGCATTGTGGTTAAAGCCCCCATAAATGATATGTAATATAAAACTATTCGCTTTTTTACAAATAGCACCTTTTAACAACCCCCATCCCCCGATTATAAGTTGTCTTAACATTTTTGTTCCAGTTCTTATTTTTGGTAAAGAAAGTTTTTAAGTTTTTTTACGCCCGTCCTCTAATTGCGAGTAGACTACATTGTAATTGACCGATATTTAAATATTATTGTAATGACATTGTTTCATGTTAATTGATAGCTGTCGTAGTAAACCTATCTTAATATCATTATCTTTTTTGTGTAATACTAAATTATTCTAAATATCAGCTGGATATATTCCCAACCCCACAGACAACCGAACCATGGATTTTAAAGAGTTAAATTAATTCATGAAGAAATATTATCATGCAGGATTCTGATTTTTATAAAGAATATCAACTAATTCAGAATAAAATTAAAAAGTATAATTATTTATCAATCTTATCTTATATTTAATAGGAGATTTTTAAAAAAGCCTAAAATTCTAGAAGCATCCCATGAATTTGAACAATTGGCAAAAAAATTGGATGAGGAAAAAATATATGATTATTCTGCTTACACCTATTTAGCAAAAGCAAGGCAATACTTTATTATATATAGCATATTAGATAAATTGATTAGATGTGAAAATTTAATGGGTAATGTCCCAAGTAATGAAGTTCAATCATTGATAATGTCTGGTCGCCAATATATTAAAGAATTAGAGCATCAAGTTGATGGGGGAAAAATATTGAACCAAGATGAGATCATTGCATCATCCATTAACTCATATTCGCATGCCATAAAAGTAAGTTTTTTTGGTTTATTACTTGATTTAACTTTGTTTTATATTATTGTTCTATATAATATAAATGCAATGATGTAACTGAGCTTGGTGATGCTCAGCTCAGACACCCACAAAAAATTCAATTTGGGCATTCAGAATTTTTTCAACCCTTAAATTATAAAAAACTAAATAAAATTTAAATATATTAGTAATAAACTCATTTCATGTTCATTGTTTTAAATAGGGCCCTTCTCAAAGTAATATTTTTTTGTTTTCAGAAATATTATAACACTGAAGATATTTTTAAAATAATTTTTACATTTTCTTAAGAAAATTTTGAGGGCTACAAAATGACATATAATACTTTAGACCAAAAAATTTTGTGAAATTTGTTAAAAAAGGAAAAGGCCCTCATTAAACTTTGAAGGTCCATGAATCAGAATATTTTTGAGCTAGAGCAATAAAATGTTGATTTATATAAAAATATAACCTATTTCTTCATGCCAAGTTTTATCCATTTTATAAAGGTCTTCGGAAAATCGTGTTATTTCAGTCAATTTTTGCAATATGCTTTCTTTGTATTTTAAGAGCTGTCTAACTATAATACTAAATCTATAAATAACATAAATTCTTTTGATAATTTAATTACAAATGCACAATATAAAATATAAATATTAAGTATAATTGATTTCTTGATATGCTCCAATTTCATCCTTAATGCAGATTAGAGATCTGCATTGCGTAATTTTTAGCCCATCCATTCTCCATGTGGACTTTTTAAAATATTTTAAACATTAGGTAGGTGATGGGTTGGTTAAGAAATTTTTCTAAGACAATGGTCATTTATATTTTAAACATTTTTCAGTTAACATGAGCAGGACAGACTTCTATCTATTTAAAATCATTTTTTTTTTCATAATGCATATTTTATCAGTTTTATTAAAAGTACATTAAATTAAATAAATGAAGAGCCAAACTAGCCATTCAAATTATTTTTGAACATTGGGTGGGTGGATGAATTTTACAAAAAAACCATAAATGTATGGGCAGGCTGGTTAAAAAAAATTAAAAACAAGTGAGCAAGCTTGTTGGCTAAAACCCACTTATTGTAGACCTCTAATACAGATATAAACACAATCGATTTATAGAATTGTTGAAAAAATGATAGCCATAGAAGAGATTAGTGCCTTAATTAACATTGGGGAAAAATTTGTTATAGATATTTGGAAAATGCATTCAAAAAATTAAACTGCTGGGTGTGCTTTTTGTAAAACTTTAATAGAGCATGGGGGTTCTGACTTTTTTTAAGAATATTTTGAGCCAGGCTGGGAAAATATTTTAAAAATTATAATGGTTTGGGCAACTTGTGCAAAAATTCTTAACAGGTCAAAGCAGGCCAGGCAAGGCTGCAGACTTATAATATAAAGTATTATTATGTTACTTGAAAATATGCATATCACATATGATGGCACATTAGGTTGATGGTAAGGAAATAATAGATTCTGAGATCCCTTCATATTTGATATACATTATGCACAAAAATGAACTCATTCTTATGCTAATGAATATGTGCAGCTATCCCTTAAAGTCCTTTTTCAACCTTTACAAGCTATTTATTTCCTTTTCTCATCAATAGTCCATCATAAATCTTAGATTTAAGAGATAATCAATTAAGGCTCCTTGTGCTTCGAGATGGAGCTGTAAAATCAGCATAATCAAATGTAGCATGAAGCTAATAAATTATTTTCAAAATATAACCAAATCTAAAGATGTATTTTAAACCATATTTTCTTAAACATTTAGGTTGTTTCCTAGTTTAACTTATTTTTGATACTTATTGCTGTTTAGCCACCCCATTTGGCTAGTTTTAAATGTTTGGAAGCATTGTTTTTTTCTCGTTTATTTGTTTATGTTCGTTTTTTATGTTTAGTTTTTTCCGTTTTTGAAAATTTTTTTACTTATAAGATGTTTAGTTGAAGCTCGATAACCGGCTCTTTAGTAATAAGTCTAACGACATGGCGATATTTATTTTAAAAAGTAAAATTAAAGTAATTAAAAATTTCATATAAACTATTTAAAAATAGCATAATAGTAATACTATATAAGAAATATATAAATTCTATTCATTTCATTTATAACCCGATTGCATAGCGATAAACCGATTTTGGCTGATAATTAGCACTTCAGCCTCGATGTTTAAACCTAAAGAAACTCAACCTAAAAAGAAACTGGAAAAATTCCAGCAAGCATGTACCTCCTAAGATTAAGCCGCGGCATTTAAATTTTTTCCTGTTTTGGCGTTTAAAATTTTTGCTTGCTTTGAGAAACTTAATTTCTATTTTATTAAAATTTGTTCCTGCGTTATTTTTCATAAAACATTGTATTAGGAATCAGTAATAGTTAATAAGCAATGATGAAGATTAGATAATATGATGCATAATAAGAAATAGTTTAAATTTAAAAAAAAAATAAAGATTAACTAAAACTCCCACTATTGCGCATATCGTATTTAAATACATATACCATCAAATATGATAAATTGGTCGGTAAATATTTTAAGCGATATTTCGAAAAAAATATGATAGAAAAAACAATATACACTAATATATCAGATCATTAATATTGACATATTTATATTTATTCACGTTTGGAATTTTTATTTTTCGCCAATTTGTTTCTATAATTTATCATTACGACAAAATAGCGAAAGACTTATTAATGATTTATTAAAAATATTTTTATTTAATACCACATCAAGCTTTTTTACAAAAAAAGATATATTTTAATTGTTCTATTATTAATTAGATAAATCAATTATTAATAGATTTTGGTAGATCAAAAGAATTTTGTGACTGCTGGCAATGTTTGTTTAGAAATTGGAGATATATTAATGGTATTTTTTTAAAAAAGATAATATATAAATTTCGAAATATATTTACAATAGTACTAGGGCTGTGCCTATTAAAGATCGGAACGGAGCTGATGTTTACGTTGTTGAAAAATATCGGATAGAACCAATGACATATAATACCTAGACTGACGATTTATTCATTAAAAAAAGTGTACATCAATACAAATCAGCTAGGGACGCCATCTTGGTTATCGTAATTAATATTAAAATTTTAAACGAGAGCCTAATTTATTCCTATATCTGATGCAAACTTTATTAAAGAATTGCCTGATCATCAGGATAATAAGGAAACAAGTCATCAATTTAATAGTAGTTTTTAACATGGAAATAATTATTATAAAGGTTACCAAAATGGCGGGTCTAGCTGATTTGCTTTTAACGACGCTTAAAAATGCATTTTAATGAATGAATCATCAGTCTAGGTATTATTATATGTCATTGGATAAAACCATCAATTTTATAAAACTTATCCGATTCTATCTCTTTATAGTTTTTTGTTATTTTATGATTATTATAATACAGAGTTGTTAAAGAGCGGCGCTCCTGGAGCGCCGCTACATTTTTCCAAATACACCTGGAGCGCCTCCTTTTAAAAATTGAGTAGCGGGAGCGGGAGTTAGTTCCTTTTAGGGCTGTATAAACTAATTTATTTTTTAAATATTAATAATGTTTGTTAATTAAAATTCAATAAAAATGAAATTTTATTTTATTTAAATTTATCCATTAATAAATGTTGAGCCGAGTTTTATATTGGTTTTTCATCTAATCATTTAAAATATTAAACATCAAGTTTTTCATTTTTCTATTTAAAATTTTTTGGAAAATTTTGTAAGTCATTAATATTCATTTCATAGATATATAATAAAAAATAGTTTTAGATATTATGGATTTAGAGATCATAGAAAAAAAATATTTTAAACTTCTAAAAGATGTTGATCCAAATGATCAAACAAATTTAAGGGCAAAATGCCTTTTGTGGTTAAGAAAAGTATTTCATTTTCAAAAGCGAGCAGCTTTAATCTAAAAAAGCATTTAAAAGTAAAAAACCTTTCTTTTAAATACAAAATGATAACTATATTTTTTTTTATTTTTGAATAATATTTTTTAAAATGGTTATAATTATTGTTGGGCAATTCATTATTGTTGAACCTGGGTTGTTAGATATGATGCTTTTTTAAAATTTTAATATTTATTTTAATTTTCTCATTACTTGTTCAACCTCCTTTTTTATAACTGAATTAAAAAATATCTTTATAAAAACAATACCCCGCATCCCTCTAGTGCTCCTGTGGAGCGCTTATTTAGTATTGCAAAACAGGTCATACATAGGGGAGAAGCATGGATGTTTTTTATCATTTAATATAAATAAAACCTTTTGATAAAAAATATGATTTTGTTTCTCAATCAAAGGAGCGGTTATGGAGTGGCGCTCCATTACTTGAAGTAGTAGCGGGAGCGGGAAAGGAGCGTTAACAACTCTGTTTTAATATTTCAAAAAAAATTATTTTTATAATGATGGAAACAGTTTTTAACCTTTTTTACAAATAATAACCATTTTATTATTTATAAGAAAGGATATTTCATTTTTTTTATTATAAATTTTCTTAAGATGGCATCTGAGTTGTGGAAATTTTTTTTACCAAATTTATGAGAATTTTTACGATATAGTCCTCCCTCATCTTAGAATTTTATTACAAGAAAATCTAGAGGATCTCAATATTTTATTTTTTAAAAAGAATCTTAAATATTATAATTTTTGATATTCATACAAGTAAAATCTAATTAATACACATATTTTTTTTGAATCTATTATATTTATGATATATGTTGTTTTTTTAAAAAAAATTGGATTTTAATAGTAGAAAAAAATAAATATTATAATAAGATTAAATGCAAAAAAAATATATAATTATCGGTGTCGGATCGGTGAAAAATATGTGGATCACAGCCCTAAATAGTACAGATGTCTACGCGTTTCGAAGCCCGACCCGCGTAATATTTTACGGGTCGGGATTAAAAAAATTGAAGTTTAGCCCGGCAACAACCCATGTAAAAAATATTACGGGCTCGGCCGAAAATTTTTTTATTTTAAAATCTAAACATCTATATAGTGAACAAAATATTTCTATTAAATTCTGAACACAAAGGAATGGGATTTCATTATTGCTGTAAACGTTACTTCAAAAAAGAAACGACTTACCGTTATTCGTTACCTTTTATAAAAGGAACGCGCGTTACTATCTTCTATTCCTAAAAATAATGGGTATACAAAAGAATAATTTTTTTAATATAATTTGTGAATAAAATAAAGCTAAAATATGTTTATAATAATTTTTAACAATTGATTTTTAAAATTTTGATCAGATAAACAAGAGTGCTAAGTGCTCAACACAGCTTTTGCTGTGATAAAATACACGTTCAACTGGCACAGAGGGTGGGAGGGTTGTATTATATTGGATAAATAAAAATTTTAATTGGGGGAATTAATTAAAAATTAAAGAATAATCTCTATTTTGAAAAAAGCTTAGCTCATCGTCAAAAGAATCTTCATTAGATACTCATCCAATTTTTAAAAATCTTTATTAGAAAATAATCTGTACATGTTAAAGGAATAAAGTCTGCCTTTTCTTTGTCAAGATCCTTTCCCAAATAGTAAATAAGTTCAAGCTACATTCCTTCGCTGACATTTAGTTTTATGAATTATTGCTGATAATATATATTCAATTGAAATAGAATATTATCAAAATATAAATTATGAACAATACTTCAACTGTTACCATTTATCCTTTTATCTTTGTCTTGCAAAATTGCATTAATAAGTGGCTTACAAAATGAAATTATTTAAAGCCATTTGTTAAATATTATAATAGTTATTGTTGAGATTTCCCAAATGCATTTTTTTTCCTTTAAAATCAAAAGAGCCAACAGGTTCCATAACCTATAAAATCATATATATCGCCATACAATATTCATCTATGGACCTTGTCATAATCTCAGTAGTTTTGATTTATAACAAAATTCGTCAAATTTATGGCTATTTTCCTTAATAAGACTATATTAAATTCATGGAGTTATAGAACGAGTTCCATCTTGTTATAACCAGTTTAATCAAATGCCCATGTTTATTCCACACTTGAGGTTAAAATATTTGAATTAAGACACAATTTACACTTTGTAAACTTAGTACCCTTCGTTATCTTTAATGTGAAAAGGGTTTTATATTGGAGCCAAGGCAGACTTTACTCATCTTCATCGGAAGATGTGCAATTGATATAATATTCTTTATAAAACAAATTATAATATCAATTAGATTACCAATCTTGAATAAAAATTTTAAATTAAAATGAAGGAATTTGGTGGTGATGTGAATAAAAACTCGGCATAAATTATTTATAAAATTTAAAAATAAATAAAAATAATTTTGTAATACAATAAAATATGTTTCTTCTATATTTTATAAGAAAAATTTGAAGTAAAGTTTTACCTTACCGTTACTCATAAAAGGCAACGCGTTACCGTTACCAGGGACCCGGAGTGAACCGTAACGAACCGTTAAACCATTATAAACCTTTATAAATATCTGAACCATAACCGAACCGATATAATAATTTTTTTTGAAGGAGTAAAAAGAACCCTTATAAAAAAGTTCAAACCGGTTCAGATTTTATATTTTAGGAATTGAAAAATTTATATATCCAGAATTATATAAACTTGCTCTTATAGTACTGGCGGTTCCGCAACACAAGTTTCTGTAGAAAGTGCCTTTTCGGGGCTAAAATTTGAGTTATCGTCACAACGAACAAATATGAATCCATTTATATTAGAAAATATATTACTTATGCGTTAATATATTAAAAGATTAGTTATTTTGAATCTATTTTTTTTATATATAATTCATAGATGTTTATAATAAAAATAAATTAGACGATGGTGTTGCTTCAATAAAAAACAATTTTTAACCGTAATGGACCATTATAAACCTTTACAATTGGCTGAACCGAATTGAACCTTTATAAATTTTTTCTTAAGGACCATAACCATTAAAACCTTTCACATACTCAACTATACCAAACTGAACCTTTATAAAAACGGTTCGGGTCCCTGACCGTTACTCGTTACCTTTAGAAAAAGTAACGAATGACCTTCCATTTCTTCAAAAACGTAAAACTTTTTTGACGTTACTTTACAGCACTAGATCTCACGTCCCTCTTTCCGCGAATAAATTAATTGCCATAATATTGATATTCGGTATTTATAAAATATTTAATTGCCATACCATATTAGATAAAATTTAATATAATCTAAATCTATGACAATTATCATCGAAGAAAATATTTTCCAAAATTATTGTGTTTAAAAAATATATATAATCTTTTTTATAATTTTTAAATAGCGTTTTGGTAAATACTCGGAATCTTGGATCTATTATCTAAAAGCCGCCGAATATCTAGCTAACGTATACATTATTAATTATGCACTCTTAGGTTGCGTCCAAAGTTAAGAAAATTTTCAACAAAAAATTAATGATTCTCTCTCGCATTTAAACATTATGCGTCCAAGCTCAATTTCGTAAATTTCAATAATCAATTTTTTTTAAAGAAATATAAATTTGATTTTGGACGCCTACTTAATATTTAAATTGAATTGTATATATGTCTCATATTTTTTTAATACATATAGATACCTTACTTGTTTATACTATCGTTACAATGTATGACAAGCTGTAAACTTAAAGAATGTTTATATTTTTTCATTTTTCGGTTTAAATTTTTATATTTTTATAGACGAGTACGGCAACGCATTCACAGTTATTGATGACTTGATTGAATTTTGCGAAGGTAATTTAATATATATCTAATTAGTTCGATTAATGGCTGGTCATCATGGGTTCAGTTATGGTTTTAAAAAAAACCCCGATGGACTGAATTCAGATTGAAGCCCTGTTTAAATTCTTAATATTATTTGTTTTAAAAATAGATTATATAAGGGATTATGACCCTGGCAAAATATCTCACATTAATTTCTTGATAAAACAGTGTTGCATAACACGTATTTTATTGCTCATGATCATACAGGTAAACCATTATCTTTACTATTATTTATATAATTGTCTTTCAAAATTTATAATTTAAGCCATCAACAAAAAACTCCAAACAAATTTCTATCTTAGAAGATGTCTATTCTTCTGAAAATGCCTTTTCTGGTCATGAAATGCCTGAAACTTTTAGCATAATTTTTAAATCATTCGTGGTATAAAAACAATATTATAAACTAAAATTTTATTAATTAAAATTTTAAAGATTGCTTGGGATGAAAAAGATTTGCAATCATTGAATATGAGTCATAATGACTTGTCAAATTTCTTAGATCTTGAACAACAGACATTGGCTGATCGAATTATAGATATTGGTTTTCACCAGAATACATAATTTTGTATATAAATTTTTTTTTAAAATAATTATATATATTTATTTATATTACTAATATTGTTAATAAAAATGTTATACGAAATTCAATTAGTAATAATTCAATTTTACAGTGTGATATATAATCATCATTTCCAGGGCAAGTCGATATTTTAGAAAAAAAAGGATATCTGACTAACTCCTTTTAAACATAATAAAATTTTATTCTTATTTAAACTAGAGACCTTCATTGGCCCTAGATTTTAGTACCAAGCCCGACCCAGGCCCATCGTAAAAAAAATTTTGAGCCCAGGCCCGGCTCGTTTTTAATATTTAAAAAAATTCCCAAGCCCGCTATAATATTTAAAAAATTTCCCAAGCCCATAAAATTATTTTATGTCATATCGAAAATGTTGGCCATTTTTGGGAATATTCCCTGATTTTCGCTGTTTCGTGCCCAGGCCGTTGTGTTAAGTTAAGTAAAATTATACCAATTTTCGATTTAAAAAAATATATACAAGGTTTATAGGAAATTTGATAAATAACACTAATAAAATCAGAATAATTTGTTATATTTGTCCTATTAAATATCCTTAAAATAAGCTAAATTTGAATTTAAAAATTTAGGCCCAAGCCCTATTGCAAAAATTTCCAGCGAACCCAAGCCCAGCCCAGGGATCCTATTTATAAATTTTATGCACGTAAATTGAACATATATTAAATCATGATATAATAAAGACGGCAGCATCTAAAATGCGATGAATATATGATGAAAATGGCAAATTTTGCCTGCTCATTTTTAGACTCAAGGATAAAAAATCTAATTCCAAAATATATTAAAGATGGACGCGGCCCTAATTTTTTATTCACGCCTCCCCCCTCCACTCACCGTGACAATCAAGCCCTTTCATGCTTACTACTCAAAATTTTTTACACGAAAGTGGGTATTTTGATCACGCCCAAAAATTCACGGTTTTTTAAAATTTTTCAAAACTTTATTGCTATTTTTTGAATTTATTCTATCATAGTTTTCATTTCTCTAAGTCCATATTAATTAACACAAAATAATTACAAAATACAAGTCAAAATTTTTATTTAGAAAAAGAAATGTCCATGTTTTTTTTTCAATTGTGTTCGCCTTTCCTCTAATAGGCGATTGGCTATAGAATATAACCTTCCACTAGAAGTTAAACTTGCCGGGGCTGACAAAATTTTACTAGCTATAGTTTCTCAAAAAAGTAAATGAATTTTCCTGCTTCAAAATATTGCCATTATTATTTGTTTTATGAGCGATGAATCTTTTAAATTCATCCTCACAACTTTCATCGGTAGGTTGATGTTTCATCAGAATCATCTAGAAATTCTCGAAATGTTTCATTTAGAATATACGGATTTTTATATGTGTAAGATGAATTAGAAAAGTTATAAATGATAGTTTACATTGACTTATGCATATCATAATTCTATAGCATTTCGCATTTTTAAGGTTGTTTTATATATATATCCTTTTCTTTGTTTATTAAAAACTTAAGACTTTTGAAATTCGAATGTAGAATTAAGCCTACCTTATGTATAAATAAATTACTTTTTAAATTTTCTATTTCGTTTACAATGATAGAAGTTTTTTTATAGATCATATCCAAAAAAAATTCTTTAGTGTTAAAAAGTACGATATTTGCTGAAATTTTATCATTATTGACATTCTGTAGATCTCTATATTATTAGTCTTAAACAAAAGATATAATTATTCCCGAAATCCGCATTTGGATTTAAAAAATAATTTTTAAATCAAGGAGTTCGAAAAATGTCTGCCCCACCTTTTTTGATAATGTCATTTCAAAATTAGTATCCCATAACTTTGTATATAATTATTCATAAATATTAATAACGGATTCAATTCAAAATCTTGTATAAATAAAATGAATATCAAAACTCAAAAGATAACATAACAAATTTTTATTAAGATGATTTAAATATCGTCTTAAGATTATGCAATTAATTTTAGTCGTAATATCCATTATCAAATTAGAAAATAACAAATAAATACATTTCGGCTCAAAATTAAACTCAAGCCAACTCATCTAATCGGCTTAAGACTTATTCAATTTTTACGACTTTAGGCCAGAACCCGAAAATTATTAATAAATAAACATATATTACCCTCATTTTTTGATGATATATGAATTCTAAAAATCGACAAATTCCTTTAATAAATTTTTCCCGAACTTAGAAGATAATTATTTAGAATTCGATATTAATTATTTAATTAATATGGAACTAAAGAAAGAAAGGAGAAGAGAAGTAATCCTATATTTTTTTAAATTGGGTTATCACAACTCGATTTGCTAGTGTACAGTAAAAATTAATATTTTTATATTATATGAGAACAATTTTTTAAAAATGGAATCTAATATTATTAAGCATAATTATTTCTATGCTAATGTTGACATATTCGTCCTCTATGCTTAAAAATATGATTGAGCAAAATATTCACAATAAAATATAAAAAGTAGGTCTTCGGATCATTCCTCAGGTCTATGAATTTGATCCACCAGTTCGACCCATTATTGTGGTTTTGGTTCATTTTTTTCTAACAAAGATCATGGTCGGGTAAAACCAACTATTTAACCACACTACTAAAATCTTAATATTAAATTGGTTAAATTGAGTTTTTTAACACTACTTATAATATATAACCAAAAATAGGGCAGGTTTCATTACAATATTAAATATACAAATAATTGCGCCAATGAACAAAAACTTGAAGCGAAAAAAGGTTGAATATGCCAAGAATTATAGTATAAATAAAATTATCATTTTGATTCATGGATATAACACATACTAGTGTGGGTCAAAATTTAGAGATGCAATTTTAGCTCTAATAACGAACTGGAGCCTTTTAGTATTGTCTCGATCGATGCCTGGCAGTGTTTAAATACCTCATTTTCCCAAACATTTTTAATTTATCAGGAGAAATTCTTTATTTAACTTGCGTACCACTTTGCGAATACTCTAAAATCTCAATACAAACTTAAACCCATTGCTAAAAACAACTTAGGACCATTCGGTAAAGGTTTAATCTTTATATTTCTTTGCGAAATAGTATCGTTTCTCCTTTTGCTTAAATGTCAATAGATTTTTTCTTGTCTATCATTAAACTAGAAAGTACAGTATACGATATAAAAATTAAAATCACTTTATAAAATTTATAACCCATCATTCTGTTGAGATAGAGATAGATAAAGTCCTTTTTGTCCTATAACAAGATTTGATCTGCGATATTTTCTAATAAAATTGGTCGCAAACTGCGTTTATCTCTTGTCACATTTTGACATTTTTTGAAAATGCGAGTAGATTTGTTGGGATCAATTAATTTATTGACTCTGGTTGTTTCTCTGATCAATGGAGTTTTTCGGATATGGCTGAATTATTTATTCCATCTGCATGTAAATCAAGAATTTACTTATGAATAATTGATTCAATTGGAACTTCATGGGGCATTTGAAATTAAAATTCAAAAATAATTGTTCTAAAGTTTGACTATGTTTTGACAGATGTTCAAGAGCAGATTTAATTATGACCATTTAAAGCAATGACTAAAGTAAGAAATTTAAAAAAACGGAAAATACCATAACATCAAAATTAGTTATGCAAAATAAATTTTTAAAATCATTATCTTGAAACTAACTAAATTACCATAATAAAATTATTTTGGTCAAAATATAACTGCATACAAAATTTTTTGCGCAAAGATTGGTAAAAGAGGCAAAATGTATAACCGGCGTTATTTTTTGTTTTTTGTAATATATCACTTAATAGATCTAAGGAAATTATATTTCCAAAAATTATATTATTTATTTTAAAATGTTTATAACAATCTTAAAAGTGAATATTACATAATATTATTAGTGAACAATATTATTGTGTGAAGCAAACTATAATTAACGAAAGAAAAACGAATATTTATGAATAAGGCATTATAAATATTACATTTATAATTATGTAATAATTTATTGAAATTTTTATAGTGTTTATCAGAATGTTCCGCATTTATTTACTTTTTAAAAATTAGAGGGAAGTTTAGATCTGCAATCGGAAAAAATATAATTATTAATTTGTTTTTAAATGTAGAGAAATGGACATTAAAAAATTAAAAATTTGTGCAATGGACAATACCTAAGAGTAAAAATATAGGAAATCTTGCATTCAAAAAAAATTGAAGATCCAATATCAAAAATATATAAACCACCTGCCTAGCTATAATCCCATATGGATTCTGATATTACCTCTTGAGGTTTTTTACAAAGAAGCAATATCCATAGAGACCCTTAGGGGAAATCGTTCCGGTCTGCCAACATTAGACTTTTAAGAACCACTTAATTCTTATTCTCATGCATTTAAAAAGTAAATTGTAATTTAAAATTATAAATATTCCATATACTTAATTCAATTATTTATATTTCATTATAATATATTGCATTATAAATATATTAAAAACACGTTTACATTATACACGTCTGTGAATAAAATTCGAGAAAAAAATACATGGTGAACGGCGTTGCATTTTAGACGAATTTTCAAAGTAAACGCATTCTTCTTTTTGAAAGTGTTCATTTTTTAAGTTCTTCAGCTGTATCTTAGGTCGGCTTATGGCCGTTTAAGTATCGGCTAAACAGCCAAAAAGTAGTGAAGAAATTAAGATTAAGTAAGAAGAAATTAAGATTTTATGCATCTTAGTTTTCTAAATAATGATTGTACATATCATTTTAAATTATATTTATATGAGCAAATTTTCAAATATATTGGTATATTAACATTGTGTCAGTTTACCAGCTTTTTAAAAAAAATTAAAAATTTGTATCTTATAAAAAAAAATTAATCTAATAAATATATCATATTTGCAATTTAAAAATTTGGTTAAATATAATTTAATGTTTTTTTTGAATTAGAAAATATTGAGCTCATTTTTAAAATCAAAAAGTTATATCATATTTTTAATGAATTTTAAAAATCTTGCAAAGATCAAGATTATCCCTGAAATACAAATAAATATTCCAGCTAAGTAAAATGCGATGTCATAATTCCCGTAGTAATCAATTAAAGCGCCGCCGACTGGAGCGCCAATTAACGCGCCTATCCCTTGAGAAGTTAGAATAAGGCCGAATGCCGCAATAAATGACTTTGAATCAGTGATGTCAAGTGTGATGATTGACGTGAGCGTATAATTTGAACTTATGAAAAATCCCAAAGTAATCAAATACAGATACGTTACATACAGACTATTAATGAATGGGACGAAGCTTGTCGCAATACCACAAAAAATAATAGAACAGCTATAAAGGTATATATTACCTTTTGAACCGTGTATATTTGTAACGTAATGTGACAAAATTCCATAAAAGATGTGCCCAATCGTATTCGAAACGCCCATCACTGAAATAAGTAATCCCGTATCCTTAGCTATTTTGAGATTGACAGTACGGTCGATTGTGAATAAGCACGGCGTATCTCCGCTCGCGTAAAGTAATAAGTTCGATATAAAAAAAATTAAAAAGTTCAAATTTTTGAAGTATTTTAAGCGAGTCCTAAAAAACTTGATTATTTTTCCATCGAAAGTTGTTTCACCGGATGTAATCGTGTTTCGATTTGATTGAGAATAGTAGTTATCATGATCACTTTTAGATTGAGCGAAATTCACCGCGGAAATAGCTATTAAGGGAAGCGATTTATAGAAGTCTTGATTCGCGTCATTCAAATTACTATCTGATAAATGAGACAAAGATTTTGATTTATTCGTCGACGATTGAAGGTTAATCATAGGACTTTCAATTTCTTTATCATTCGTATCAGAGTTATCTCGATTCGAATTCGTGATGTGAGCGGGTGTTGGTTCTGTGTACAGGAGATTTGTATCGAAAATGGTATCATATAAAATGATTAGGCAACCGCACACTAATGTCTGTAAAAAAATTGCTGAGAGTATTAAAAGCGAACCCTGCCAAGCAAACTGCTTAATGAGATATTGGACGAAGGGACCGAAAATCAATGCTCCTATGCCCGAGCCGCAGGAAAATATGCCAGTTGCCAATTCTTTCTTATTCGTGAAATAAAATAAAATGATCGTGTAAGACGACACATAGATAATGGCTACTCCCAATCCCGACAGACAACCCATAAACAACATTAGTACCCATATTTGATTTGTAAAAGAGCTAACAAAGAATCCTAAAAATGCCAAAAAGCCACCGATCATATTCGCCTTCCCGCATCCAAAATAATTTAGTACGAGACCGGCTAACGGTCCGGACAATAATGTCATCGAATAATGTATCGATATTATCCATGATATCTTACTCTTTGAATCAGGAAAATTATCACCAAACGTAACAAAAAATAGACTGAGGGAATGACCTATGCCGTCGACGATAAAAAAATTGATGAAACATGCCAATAAAATGATCCATATATGTCTAATTTTATTATTATTGATAGGTTTAACGTAGGAATCAGAAGTTAACTTAAAATGTGATTTGATTGGATCTAATTTTGTATATGAGATTGACTTGTGTTTTGGCGCATCTAATTCAATTTTCGATGTTTTGGCATCTGTCATGAAAGGTTTTTACGAACGCGAGTATTTATTTCATCAATTAATAATCCTACAATATAAAATAATAATTAAGATTTGCAATTTATTTAACCATTTATTCGTGATGTATTTGGAAGATATATGATAAAAATAATTTTTTACTTAAATATGAATTATTTATTATTCATAAGCATTAATTATTTTTAAAAAAATAATTAAGAAGGTATACTATAATATTTAAAACAACCACAGGCAATTTAACTCAAATTATATTAAGTTTTCTTACTTACATAATTAAACAATATGACTATCTATAAAATATAGCCAAACAGGGATAAATATATTTTCTCAATTTATTTCGATTTCATTAAATATATTTATTACATTTATTCATTTTTGGCTAAACATTCGTTTTAGAATTAAAACACATTTAATAATACAAACAGAGAGCAGCTTGGTACATATATAGTAGAGGGAGTATATAGTATAATATATATATATATAATTAGTATATTTAAAAAAATATTGTATTAATTTATAATAATATCACAAATTATTAAAATAAAAAATAAATATTTTTTAAAAAAAATATTCTTATCAAAGATTAATAATTCCGGGTATTTTTTTTTAAAGTGCTAGTAAAGAATTAGTTTTGTAGTCCTTTTTAAGAGGAAAAATAGGAATAGGTTCGAGTTTGTTGTTTATCATTCGTTTACGCTTATTTTTTTTCCATTTTGCGAAAAGCGGTTCGATCAACATTATCAAGCCCGAAAAAAGGATCAACGTTCCTGCTAGGTAAAATGTGGAATCGTAAGAATTCGTAATATCGCGGATCCAACCTCCAATCGGTGTCCCAGTGAGACTACCTATTCCCTGAGCCGTTAATATCAATCCGTAACTCGACGTAAATTCTTCGAGTCCCATGAGATCGACGAGTATTATGGATGTGAGGCTGTAGTTCGCGCTAATCAAAAACCCGTAAAGAGCCGCAAAAGCGCATAAACCAACGTAATCCGTAAAAAAGGTGAAAGCAAAACAACTGAGTCCGCACCCGGCGGTCGCGGCAGTGTAAAGATAAATGGTATTTAAGTTAGGTTTATCGGCTAGGTAACCGAAAAAAATTTGACCCACTGTGCTAACCAAGCCCATTATCGATAAAATAAAGCCCGCGCTAACGGGGTCTATGCCGTAGGATATAGCTTTATCCACGATGTAAAGATGGGGAATGTCGTCAACGAGGCATAACAAAAAATTGGATAGGAAAAATAATAAATAGGTGATATCCTTGAGCATCGTTAAATCACACATGGATTTGATAGTATCGATTAATTCGTTGAGAACTTGTTTAATTGTTGTATCGTCGCTGTCTCTTTTTAGCGTGCTGGTATAGACGTCGGGACAGCTAGAGGCGCGAATCGTGTATTTTGGAGTATTCAGCATGCAACCTCGACTAGTGATGTTTGATCGATTGAGCCTTAAAAATCTATATCGTTCGGCTTTACGCATTTTATCAACGTGCTCGAGCCAGATATCGTGCTTAGGCCTAGGTGTCAATGAAAGGCTCTGATTTCCTTTGAGTATTACTTGGCGATTGTGGGTAGGGTCGGCAATCAGTGTTTGATGATAAATATCGGGGTTGACCATGGGTAATAATTGAATCAGATTATCAACATTATAATCCTTATGGAGTGTTTCGTAAGTTTCGTTGACTAGAATGGGGTTCTTGGTTAAATAAGTTGGTATATCGAGGACGGAATGGGCCTTGTATCTATCGACATCATCGTCTAGTTCGTGATGGTCCTCGTGGTTAGAGGATGTGGTCTGAGAATCGTCGTTTTTTGTGTTGGCATTCAAGTGGTCGAAAGACTCGTTCAAGTTCATAATGTCTCCCGTCAAGAGTGCCACCATGGTACCGGGATTGTTCTTCGACATTTCTTGAAAATCTTGAAGCTTTTCTTGGTATTTTCGGTGACGGCGAGCTTGAGCCAAATTACGGGGCCATTCCACTGGCCTCATCATGGCGCCAAACACGACAATGTTGAGAAATAAACCCGAGAATAGGAGAGTGGTGCCACGCCAGCCGTACTTCTGTAATAGGATTTCGGTGCACGCTCCTAAGGCGCATGCCCCGATACCGGATCCCGAGGTAGAAAGGCCCGTGGCGAAGGCCCGTTTAGAGTCAAAGTAGAAGGCCACAACGACAATTGAGGCTACGTTGACGAGCGACAACCCCAAGCCTGTTACAAGTCCCATCGTTACGTATAGGGCCTCTATGCGTCTTACAAATACACTGGCCCCGAATCCCACAAATGATATAAGGCCCCCAACTATCGTCATCTTGCGGCATCCGTAAGTGTCCACCAAAATACTGGCTATGGGTCCGGCCAGAAGAGGCACGGCATAGTAAATAGACACTACGAAAGCCGTTTTTCCCCTGCTGTCCTGGAAGTAGTCCAAGAAGGACACGTATATCACACCAAACGCGAACCCAACCCCGTCATTTACGAAGTGTATCATGAATGAGGCCAGCACAATGATCCATCCATAACCCCCGTTCGGAGCTGGAGGAATCGTCGACTCGGATGAAGAGGAGGTTTTATCAGAATCATCATCTTTAACCTTTTTGTCCTCGTTTTCTGTCTTTTTGGATAATCCCTTCCGTATTTTAGCGGGACTGATAGGTGAATACAAATGTTGTCCAACATTACAAAACCCATTTAATTTCTCGGTATCTGACATTCACTTTAACTTTATTCATCCATAATATAATTGTTTGGTGGATATTTTAATTGATTTTGAGTATTTTCATAAAGTTTGGATATTGTCGAATTTTTGTGAGATCTTTTTAAAATAAAAGTGCACCAGTAATATACTACTTAATCAGAAGCGCAAGTTTTCTATCAGTTTCATTGACCATAAATATTCTAAAATAAATTAATTATTTTAAAACATAATATTAGCTTTTATCTACCACATGTATATTATACCATACAAATTAGTTAGAATGTTTGATAATTTCTATTTATTTTATTTTTTAAAAATAACTCTTATGAATGATAATAATTTGAGTTTTTACAAAAAAAAAAGGATAAAATAATTGGCTATAATAACATGAAATCTACTCACATTAATATGCTTGTAAAAAAATGCCTAAGATATTTTTGACGTTTGTTGAACATGTCTCTTAAATCAAAAATAAAAATGTAAATGTGTAACTCTATTTCTGTAAATTTATATATTTTTGACCCTTAATACTCTATTTATAGTGTATGCGATATACTCAAGCGATGCGAAATTGCCGCGAAGCCAATAATTTAGGTATATAATTTATAAATACGGAACGAAATAAATCGCGTCGGCTGCTTACGTATATTTTAAAAAATATTACTGCTGTGGCGAATCAGCTGCGATCTCCCTAGCGATTAATTTCGCATCAACAGAGGTTAAAATTTTAAACCAAGCCCAGATTTTGAAAAAATAAATAAATATAAGCTCGGTTTAGGAAAATTATTTTTAGGTCGAACCTTGGTTTGTAATTTATTTTATTTTTAGCCCCGGCTCGGATTTTTTAAATCACATTATGGGGTTCCCTGTACGATTCTTACACGATTGGATGTTCAAAAAAACTGGCTTAATTATGATATTCGGTCCTATTATTGTTAAAAAGTCCGATTTTGTCGATTTTTCAAAACGGCCCGATTAAGATTTTAGCTAAAATAATATAATGTAAGAATCAAGATTTGACAAATAGATGTCCAAGCATTTCTACCAGCTATGAGCAAAATCTTTAGGTTTACATAAAATTATTTTAGTTATAATCTTAATCAGGCCGTTTTTTTAAATCGATCCGAATCGGGCTTTTTAACAACATTACTAGGCCTACCAAAGCTGATTTACTTTTCATAAACAATAATGTCTATAATTTCGCTCTCAACTCAAGGAATGTTTAACTAAAGCAAATTTTTTAGGATATATTTAATATTAAACAAACAAGTATCTGAA
The DNA here is from genome assembly GCF_954871325.1 of Gordionus sp. m RMFG-2023. Classification (NCBI taxonomy): domain Eukaryota; kingdom Metazoa; phylum Nematomorpha; class Gordioida; order Chordodea; family Parachordodidae; genus Gordionus; species Gordionus sp. m RMFG-2023. The sequence goes on along the minus strand of NC_088777.1, from coordinate 43,495,195 downwards.
GTAAAGACGGCTCGATTCGCATTTTTGAAAACGGCTGACACAATATTTTATTTGCTAATATATGTTTTACATAAGCAAAATCTTCAGGCTTGCGTAATATTTTCAAGGATAAAATATTGAGTTGGCCGTTTTTAAAAATCGGCTCAAGGAGACGTTTAACATGGCATTGACTACGGTCTACTTTAATGTATGCACACTTTTAATAAATATATCGCCAGTGTCAGTCTGGGTTAATATCAATGTCAATTGGGACATCTGCGTTTTGCAATTGCATCGGTATACATTATTGCGAGAAAAGTAAATATCAGCTTTTGGATGGATTGCATGGTTAAAAAAAATAATATTATCGTTAATCAGAAGGAAAGAAAGATACGTTTGAAACGAAAAAAAATATATACAAGATTTGAGCAGGCCAATTAATTTTTTTTTGGAAAAATCAAATTAAAAAAACGCTATTTTGGCAAAAAAAAAAATAATATAACTAGAGGCAAAATATCATAAATTCTTTATAATTAATTGCATCTCATCAAAAAAAACTCCGTTAACTCGGAAATCTGCAGGGTGAGTTACAGAAGATGATCCACTATAAATAGAAGCGTAAGTTTATGTTTTGGATTTGTCCAAAGTTGAGTTATATTTTCAAACAAACAAAAAAAACAGAGGCTAAGAGATGATAGAATATTGCCAAAAACTAAATTTAGTTGACTAAAAAAGGAGAAATTACCCAGCTAAAAAGCATCAAAAAATTCCCACATTTATTTTTATTTTTGAAAAAAAACTTATTTGTTTTTTTTTGCTTTTTATGGTTTTATTTCTATATAATATATTTTAAAAAATTGGCAAAAAATATTTTTTAGTCTTTTCAGAGATGGTTCATATTTTGGTTCCTAGCCTTTTTATAATAATTTAATACATTAGGTTTAAATATATAAAAAAAATAATAACTGAAAAGTTGAGCAGTGTTGTAAAATCGATATAACGTTCAAAATAAAGGAATATTAATTATGCTCTAAAAAGAACCAGGGATTTTTTTTGTTATTACTGGTGGAAAGATGTTTAAATAACATGTGTTTAAGGTTAAGTAATAGATTATACTTATAATTTTTTTTTTTTTAAATAGGGCTTCGAATAGGAAATTCATATAAATCACGTGACTGTAGCGTCTTAAAAAAACAATTATACAATTTATTTGGTATAATAAAACTGATTCATTTATTAATCCTGAATACTTGAAATTCCACTTTACTCGTGTTGTTAAACGGCTCGATTTTTAAAAACGGCTAATCAATATTTTAACCAAAAAATATTATGCAAGCCTCGAGATTTCGTTAATAGATGTCCAAACCTTTCTGCCATCTATGAGCAAAATCCCCAGGCTTTCGTATTTTATTTTAGCTAAAATCATAGGTTAGCTATTTTAAAAAATTATTGTTTAGTAAATTTAGAATATTTAATTAAATTTGAAAAAATTGAAAAAAAAAATCTTCAAAAATGAGAATCAGTGACCACTCTCTTACAAAAAAATACAAATGATTATTTCTTGGAAACTTGTAAGTTCTCCACTTCCATTTTTATGGAATGATCATTTTTAATATTTTAATTTATTTTTTAAATTAATCTTATAATGTATTAAAAATTAAATGATTAATTATTAATATTTATTATCGATTTTTTCCACCCTTATTTCGAATAAAATTTCCGCTTAATAATAAAATTTCCGCGAACTTGAAAATAAAATTTTCTTTTTATAATTAAAAAAATGAGCACTTTCTCGTTGCTATATAAATCATCAGGTGTCATCCCAACCTTTCTTTTTAGACTTCAAAATAGTTGTGCCTGAATAGAATAAGATTTTAGAATAAAAAACTTTCTTTTTTCCCTTTCCTTTCTTTATAAAAAAAAAGTATTATCCTAAATGTTTTTCTGAATAGAGCAAAAATTAAAACATGCTAGACAAAGCATCAACGATTTTAGACTAATAATGCATAGCGTTAAACGTTATTGATTTTTTTTAAATATTAGATAGCGTTGTAATTTCATCGTTATATATATATATATATATAAATTTGATATTTTAGAATACCGTCTGTGGCCTAGTCGATTCAGTACGTGAATCACAATTCGATAGTTATGGATTCGAATCTAGCAAGGGTCATACTTTTTTTTCTAGAGCCAACTTGGTTGTTCAGTCCTTAAGAAGGATAATATATAAATGTATCGGACTCGGCCAGGTGATTCCGTTAATATATATAAAAAAATAGATATGTCTTATTGCATTTTAATAAATTTTGATCGTTTTGTAGCAAGTAATCTAACGACCCTTTTTATTTTAAATCAATCGACTAATTTCTTAATGAACGAATGTATGTTTTATTTTGGATAAATAAGTTACAAGTTGCAATCGTGATCTTTTTTTTTTAAATTATCAGTGATAATAGTTAAGCTGACTGCTTCACATCATATAAAATGTAGTTAAAGAAGAAGAAAAAAATCGTATTGGACAAGAGGAACTGCGTTTAAAATAAATTCGTTTCAGGCTATGTCAGATTTGAGTTTTCTTTAACTTTTTGTTAGGTAAATCTATTTTTAAGCAAATGTCTTACCCCTCATTGTAAGGCGATTTCGCGGCGAATTATAAAAATATGCTATGTTTTTGTATTTTCTGCGAATTCGCGCTAACTGTGAATGTAGGGTTTAGTTGTTTGTTAGCTCCATTAAAAATAGATTAGACCTGATGAAAGTAAGAGTTAAAAATAAATAGCCTTGGACTGGTGTTATTACAAGACTCGATTTGAGACGGTTTTTAAAAACGGTTAATTCAATATTAAACAAAAAAAATATTGCTTACGCCTCGAGATTTCTCTAATAGATGTCCAAATCATTGTGCCATCTATAAGCAGCAAAATCTTTAGGCTTGCGTAATACTTTTCTATGGATAAAATAGTGAGCTATCCGTTTTTAAAATAGGGCTCAAATAGAGCCGTTTAACCGCACTATTTTGGACATAGGGTTAGAAGAGGAAAAATTGACACAATCTACTCGATTTATGCTTTGTTAAACAAAGAACAATATTTTGAAGGTATATTAAACATAAATTTTTGCTAAAAACAACACCCAAATTTTAAAATGTAATAAGAAACATTTTTTTAATATTAAAAGGCGCAATCAGGTGGTAACTTTCTATATTCTATACATCATACCCTTAACACAGAACCACCTATTTGGCTTCAGAAAGGTCCTGGATTCGAATCCAGATATATGCGATTGGTGATATAGATCATCACCGAATAGGCCACTCGTTCCACTTCAAAATGATAAATTTTTTAGTATATAATGATGGATAAACGACATGCTTATATATTTTACGAAAAATACATATTAACAAAACCGGTCTGAAGGGGAGAATCGCTACTTTTAGATTAACTTCTTTTTTTAAAAAAAATAATTCGTTTCATTTTGATAAAAATCATTGTTTATTTCAAAGTTGCTATTTACAGACTAGTCACGAGATTTGGTATCTTATGAATTTAAACTTAAAAAAATAAATAAATTTATAAGCGATAAATATTTGTTAAATTAATTTGCTATTTATATTTAATCTAAGGGAAAATTAAAGAGTGAATTAAATTTATTGTCCCAAAATATAATTAAGATATACAGTTCGGTTCGCCCCGGGTCTCCGGAATAAGCTGTGCAATCTTAGTAATTTAAATCGTATTCATTCGAGAAGAAGTTCATTACCGTATTCTCCTTATTCAGAATAAAAAATTAAATTAAATATCAATCTTAATTATTTTTTGGCCCTAAAATATGGTTTCCTTCCTATCAAGCTTTATTAAATTGTTTGTCTTAAAGTACAGTAAAAAAAACCTCCCAACAAAATTAAATTATCAAAATTTACACAAATATACCTGGATTTTTCTCAAGGAGGGGAGGGGCTTTGGATTTTTTTCACCCAATAACTTGTATTTTTAAGACTGTAAAAAAACCTCCCAACAAAATTAAATTATCAAAATTTACACAAATGTACCTGGATTTTTCTCAAGGAGGGGGAGGGGCTTTGGATTTTTTTCTCCCAATAACTTGTATTTTTAAGACTAGCCCACCTTATGTATCTGTAAGTCTCTAACCGAGTTACATTTTTTAAAAAATAATTTCGATAACTTTCTCTTTCTTTATGCCCTTTTTTTCTGAAAAATTTCAATTATGTTAAACTATTTTTAAAAGCAATTAAACCATATTTCAAAAAATTAACTATACAAGTTTTTTAATATATATTTTTTAAGTAGAGAGGGGATTTAGTTCTTATTTTCTTAGATTTTATGAAGCTTTACAAATAGTGTTGTTAAGCGGCTTGTTTTGAGCCGATTTTTAAAAACGGCTAACTCATTATTTTATCCGGAAAAATCCAAGCCTTAAAATTTTGTTTATAAATGGCACAAAAGTTTTAGCATCTATTAACGAAATCTAAAGGCTTCAACAATATTTTTTTCTGGCTAAAATATTGAGTTGGCCTTTTTTATAAATTGGTTCAAAACGAGATTTACAAATTCTCAATTGGGGGATGAAAACCCCCTTTATTAGTTAAACTAAACCAATGTCTTTTTTAAATTTTTAATATTTATGCTGTGACCTGGTTCGACTTAATTTTTATACTTAATACTATTTAACTTATGCTAAACAGCTTTGAACTAGGGCACCCTATTTCTGGTTTGTTTCAAGTAGTTGGTGTCTTATTTTTCGTATTTTTATTTATTTTTTTTAGCTTAGTCGAAGTTAGATAGCCAACTATTTAGTAATAAGTAGAACAAGGTCCCGGCTTTAGGGGTTATTAGGTGAATCAATATTTATTATCAATAATCAAAAATGAATTCATAAATTATTATATATGCTGCGATTAGATTCGCATAATTGTTTTTTTAGCTTATTTATTTTACTAAACGAAAACTAGAGATAATATAATCGAAATGTGGAGTAAAACAAGATATGAGAGCTATTCATGAAAGCGAATCATGAAGAATTAAGCAAAGCATACTCGATGGAAAATATTTATTAAAAAAACGCATTTACAATACCTATAAGTGCGTATCCAGGATTTTCCGAGGTAAAAAAGGAGGGCAGGGAGAGAAAGACAGATTTGGGGTGACTTTCTTCTCGTTAATTTATTAGGGGACTTTTAGCGACTTTTTAGACCTTTGATCGATTTTCAAAACAAAATTTAATTTACCAACGACGCCGAAACATCGCCAGTCCAGCCCTAGATTATCCGCAAGAATTACATTTCGTTAAATTAAAAGTTTTAAAAGAAAAAGATTTGATAGAATTTGCCTAAGGGGTAGAAATCACCTGTCTTGTCCCATTAAGATTTTGAAGTAGAAAAAAAATTACGGACTGAAACAAATTTTAGTCCAACTCGCGCAAAAAAAACAAATTTGTACATCCCAACCCACCAGTTGTCAAGGTTTTATATTTTCAGTCCCGGTCAGGATTTTTTTTAAAAAATATCATATTTATCTTAATTGATATAGATAATAATAACGATTTAAAAATATTTGGTTTTAAAATATAGGGCCCGGCCCGAATATCTTTTTAAAGAATATTTTTTTAGGCCCGGCCCGGGTATATTTAAAAAAATTAAAATACAGGTCTCTGATTTATATAATACCGTTTTAAACAAGAATCTTATCTTCATCAATCATTCAAAAAAATTTTTTAAATTATCTTGAAAATGTAATTCTATAAAAACATAATTTTTTTTAATAATGCATATCTAGCCTAGGTGTGATAAAAAAATGGAATGGATGGGCAAAATAGATCTATATATAATGTATTAATGTGTCAAACTAGATCCAATTTTTTTTAAAAAATAAATTATGATAATTATTTTTTAAACAAAATATTTAGGCCTATCACATATCCTTAAGGTGAATTGCGCGAAATTTTATATCAACTGTAATAATATAACAATTCGTAAATATTATATATAAAAATTTTCAAAACATATCTTTGATTCTTTTGTTTTGGGTATGTAGTCAAAATGATTTCATGAACAAATATTTTTTTAAATTTTATATATATAGTAATATTTTTTTTCGTTACTTTTTTATTTTTATATAAATAAACATTTTGAAAAAAAATTGTAGGGTATATGTATTTAAATAATTGATTTTTTTTAGAAAAGTTTCATAAAAGTTTCATACTATATAACCAAAGCTTTAAACACTTGGGGATTTATGAATAAATTTTTATACCTCTTTTTTATCTGATATTTTTAGTCATAAAGACGGACTAGCCATATACTCTTGTTGGCAACAAGTCACATGGGGCCCCTTTAAAATACCGATTTTGGGGAAGAACTTTTTCATTTTTGAGTTCTGACTCCCCCTTTTTTTATATGGCTTTAAAGTGATCATTGAACCGTGATTAGCCATGAAAAACTATTTATATTAGGTCTGCGTAGCCCATTTTTTTAATAACTTTTACTTATTTCTTTTAAATTATTATTTATAGTTGTATTATATTGTATACATTTTTGGAACTGGTGAGGGTAAGAGGGTGTTGTAGGGTAATTTATTTTTTTTTTAAGCTTAAAGTGATATTTACCAAAACAAAATTTTTAAAGAGGAGAAATTGCCTCCAAGTCCCTTAACCTCACTATGCCTTAGTATATGTTTTGCTATAATAGAGAATCTACGGCGTATTCGGAATCTCTCAATTTTATCATATACTTAGCAGAGTTGTTAAAGTAGCGCGCTACTTAGCGCGCTATCTTTTTTGGTAGCTATAGCTAATAGCCGCTACTTTTTTAAAATTATTTAATTTTTTAGCGCGCTACTTTTTTTAAAAGTAGCTAAGTAGCGCGCTACTTCGCTACTTTTAAAAATATAATGAATGTAAGTATTAACATGAAAATTTAAATATAATATCATAATTAATTATAATTTTTATAATTTATTATTTAATTTTGAAATTTAAATATGTTTTCAATTTTTAATTTATATTTTCAATCTGTGTTAATAATCTAAAATGGCATCGTCCATGGATATCCAAATCCTTGAAAGTGATTCAGATATGGAAGATTCAATGGAAGAAAATGTACTTAATAGCTCTAATAACGTTTTTCCATTCCCTAAATTTGAAAAAATTTTTTAAATAAATATTAAAACAAAATCTGGATTCAAATTCTTGTGCTTAAAAAAAATATATCATCAAATCAATCGAGTAGCTATAACCTGAAGAAACACCTAAAGGTAAATTGTTATTTTTAAATTATAATATTATTTATTTTATTAGACTGTTCACGCCAATTGCTATAAGGAAATAGAGAAACATATAAAAAATTTTGGTATAGGAGAATCTTCATTCAAAAAGACAAATACTATCCAAACCAAATTAACTGATAATAAACATGCCAATATTTCACAAAAATTGGCTGATAAAGTTATTGTTGATTTTATTATTGACACAGTTCAGCCAGTGTCTTTGGTTGATAATCCATCATTTACTCTGATGATTAAAACTTTATCCCCTGGCACAACAGTTTTATGTCGCCAGACACTTATGAATAAAATAGCCGACAACTTCAAAGTGATGAAAGATGCTCTAATAGTAGAGTTATCAGATATATCTTATGTATGTACCACGGCAGATAGTTGGACACATAACAGAAGGTAAAAACTTATTTATATTTATAAATTGATCTGATTAAATATTTGAGCTTATTTGGGAATCACAGGCCATTGGTTAGACCCTAGGACTTTAAAAAGAAGATCTGTAGCCTTAGCCCTTAAAAGGATTATAGGATGCCAGACATATGACGTACTTGCAAATAAAATTATTGACATCCACAAGTCTTTTAGGTTTCATAATAAAGTTTGCAAGATGGTTACTGATATGGGTCTAACTACCTGAAGGCATTTAGGTTATATCACAAATTTATTTTAAGTTATGATTTTTATCAGAATGGAATGGTTATTATTTAATCTATAAAATATTTAGTATTTTAATATTTCACATTATTTACAGAATTTTTATTAACTAAATACACACATATTTTAGTAATATTATGATTATCATAATTTATATCAAATTATAAATAAAATTAGTGAAATTAACTAATAAAATATAAAACAGAGGTGGATTATTTCATTAATTTTTATTGTAAAGTATCTAACATTTAATAAGATATGGTTATTGACAAAGTTGGGCAGGTCCTCCAGAAAAAGAATCTAGATACAGATACAGATTCTTTTAAATGAATCTTAGACACGATACTAGTATCTTTTTCAAATAATCAAAAAGATACAAGATAAAAGATTCTTGTATCTTTTACTAAATTAGAGTAACTTAAATACAAGATACTTTTAAATTATCATTACCAATTAAATTAGAATAGTTTATAAAATACAGTTTTCATTATTTATTTGTGAAGAACATAGCATACATACACATATAAGAATGAATATTTGCAATAATTAATAAAATATTTATTGATGAATTAATCATAATAACCAGGGATTAATAATATTAATTTTTGCCCTTTAATAGCTTAAACAGGGAAGGGAGAGTAGTATATTTAATTGAAGTTAAAAATGTGCAAATAAGAAAAAAAATTAAATCAAATGATTTATTAGAATTTGCAGGTTATTTTCTGTGTTGTTTTAAATATAGCTTATATTAGGAGTATATGGATAAAAACATCAACGCGATAGGCTAATGGCTAAGCTGAATAATCTTACTCCAACAAACATAGATTGCCGAGTATCTACCACGAAGATATCCTCAAATAATTTTTTTGAAATTAAAGATCATTTAATAGAAAATCCAATTGATATTTTTTTCAAACAAAAAATATTGAAATGAATATTTTTGATAATTTTTCATATATTAAAAATTTATATATAAAATTTAATACCCTCTTGCCCTCAAGTGCTAGTGTCGAGAGATTATTTAGTAAAGCAAAGCTTATACTTTCTGATCGTCGTTCTAGACTTGGGGATGATAATATTGAAATGATATTATTATTAAAATGCAACAAATTAAAATAAATATTTATTTATATTGCTTATTTTTTTATAATCTAAACTAACTATATTTTTATATTTATAAATGTTGATTTTTATATATTATTTATTATACATTTACATTATAAGCAAAAAAAAATAAAAAAAATTTGTTTCATTTGTTTCTAAATTTTTTTTTATAAAAAGTAAGCGCGCTACTTTTTTTCACAAATAGCGAAAGCGGTAGCGCGCTACTTTTTTTGATAAATAGCTATTACGGTAGCGCGCTACTTTTAAAAATAGCGTTTAACAACTCTGATACTTAGACCGTTTTTTTAAAATTAAAACTCTGATTTGACCTGGAAATGTTCCCGCTTTTTGTTTGAAAAAATCTGGCAACCCTGGTTATAATTATCTTGTATAAAATAAAATCTCATTATTTCAAATTTTAACAATAAAATAAAATTGAAGGTCAAGTGTCAGTAAGAACAGCTCTTTTTCAAGATGCGAGGACGCTATATGTATATAAGATGACAAGAAGACGTTTCAGTATCGGTTATTAACTTCCGGTCCAAATGTTAGGCCTTCTCTAATTAATTAAATAATAGATAATTACTCCGATGGAAAATAAAGATAAAAGCAGTTGTTTATCAATATTTTGAAAAAGAGTACGATCGTATATGAAACGGTAAAAATAAATCCAAAATCATACTAATTATTATAACTAATAAGCCCCGCCCTATAGGGAATACTTGAAAATATAAGGTAAATGTTATAGGAAAAAAATAATATACTATTCAAAAATAATAAAATTTAAACAATCAAAACGCATAAAATTATTTCGTTCATATATGAGACGGTATAAATAAATCTAAAAATCATACTAATTATTATAACTAAGCCCTGCCTTGTAGGGAATACTTGAAAATATAAGGTAAATGTTATAGAAAAAAAATTGCCAATATAGTAATCAAAAAGAATAAAATTTAAAAAATCAAAACGCATAATAAATGAGTTGAATATCTTCAAATTAATTTTTTGACAAAATTTAAAAACTTGCATATCTTCTAAATAGAGTCATTGTTATTTTTATTATTAATTCTAATTATCTCTAAAAAAAAATTATCATATAATAAGATTAAACTATAGAGGGACTTATTTATATTTGTTAGTGAGTGAATGAATGAATGTATAAGAGGGTTAGAAGGTTATACTTAATACTTTTACGCTAAACTGATTATAAAATTAATGCATTAGTCTGTGTCCTGGTTTGACTTATTAATGATATATCTTTTGAACTAGGACACTCTATTTTGGGTTGTTTTAAGTGTTTGGTGTCATTTTTATTTTTCGTATTTTTTTCCCCGTTTTTTATTTATTTTTTTTATCTTATTGGCTTATTTTTTTTATCTTATTGGCTTATTTTTTTACATTTTATGCTGCTTAGTCGAAGCTAAACAGTCGACTGCTTAGTAATAAGTCGAATCAGGACACGGCCTCATAACTTATAAGCATAATAACTATTTTGTTATATTTTATAAAATATAAATTCCCAAGTAATTTTTAAAAATTGATTAGTTGAAAAAGGTTATCGGAACGTTTTATGATAGGTCAGATACGTGTGCCTAGCCGATGACTGCCAAACTTGCACGCCGTTAGAGGTGACTATATGCATATGTCAGCCTGCGTCAAGGATAATTTTTAAATAATGTTTGCAAAAAAAAATATCTTCCATTTAAAATTAAGATTCGGACAGGTTCGTTTTCCTTATTTTATCAACAAAAAACCTGCATATAAAAAAAATAGACGTTAGCCCATTTTAATATAAGATGTCCTTTTTCAAAAGAGCGACTTCTCGACTTTAATATTGAAAAATGTTAGCGTTTTTTTTTAAAAAAAAGGTAACAAATAGAGAGACTTATAATAATTTGTTAAATTCGATTTTTCTAATAAGATTTTTTTAAAAGAAATTAAATATATTTTATTTCATGAAAAACTTACATAAAATTTTGTAAAATATATTTATCAAAATTTCAGCAAGATATATTGTTGATTTATATGTAGAAGTTTAAGATAGATGATTCAGTTTATATTAATCCCAACTATATATCTACTTCCCCCCCCCCCAAAACTATGAAAACATTCTTAATGAACGGGGAAAAAAGGGATAGAGTATATTTTCCTAATGCTTCTCGACTAGCATAAAAGTACTAGTGCCCATAATGGGATATTTTTTTACAATTGTGATTCCGTTTATATAAATTTCTATCTAAAAAATAAATAATTAAAGTTCTAATTCAAAAATTAAATTATCTTTAATTTATAGAAGAAAAAAAATTATATTATGTCCTAATAAAATATAATCCTGACCGACTTGACTCACAAATAGATCTATTTAGCTTTTAAAATCTATCTGAATGGGACAACCATTTTTTAGTAGCTATCAATGTCTCTAATTAGTGTTGTTAAAATGCTCGTTTTGAGTCGATTTTTAAAAACAGATAACTAAATATTTTAGCAAGAATAATATTGCCTAAGCCTTGAGATTTCACTAATTGATGTCTAGACCTTTGTGCCATCTATGAGCAAAATCTTCAGGGTTGCGCAATATTATTCTAGATAAAATAGTGAGTTAGCCGTTTTAAAAATCGGCTCAACTCGAACCGTTTAACATATAATATTCTTTTTAAAAAAATATATACATTTTGAAATAAAAATAAGATAATTTAATAAATATTATAAGTCATTTTATATTTTTAAAAAAATGTCAGTCAGCTTTCAGAGTGCAACTGCCTTATATAGAGTGGTGTTGTGCAGATTAAATGAAAAACATTTCCATAAATAAAATTTAACTTGTAAAAAATGCTAAGAATATAAAATAGGTTATTTTAACACACGTTAAAATAATTTTATTTGCAAAAAAATTTTAAAAAAATATTGAAATGTTTTTCATGAAAATCCATACAACACTATAACTATATAAAAAAAATCGGCGAAAAGTTCTAAAATATTTTAACAAAAAAAAACTAACGTGTAAAAAAATTTCTTAAAACTTTATTCAGCACTGCTGTGTAGTGTTTAATGGATTATTATGTTTTATATAATATTTATAAAATAGATTAAATGTTATAGCTGTTGATACACTTTAACAACCATATTTATATATTTTAAAAGCTTTAAAAAAAATATTTATTCTAGCTTCGTATTATAAGTTATTTATAATTCCAATCCAATAATTATAATAAGTTTAAGTGCGTTGCGTAGAATATAAATCATGTTTAATTTTTTTTTTTTTTTAAATAAGTTATACCAAAGCAACAAAAACCTAATCCTAAAAATTAACACTTTAAAAATTTATTGAATAATCATAATGAAAATAAAGATTTGATTTGTAAAAAGTTACATGGAAAAAATATGTTTATCTTCTTACTGTATGAAAAATAAAATGATTTTAAAAAAATAGCATATTTTAAAAAACGATATTAATATTATTTCTAAGGTTAATAAGGATTAGGGCTGCCTTATTGTGGACGCATAGATGTTCCAATTTTCAAAGAAAAATCGTGGTTTTATATATTGCATCATTTAATCATTGCTAAAAATTTAAGATAATCCATTCCTTTTTTTATATTTGCAGGCAATAAAAGGCAGTCATCTGACCAGTTTTTGTATGTTTGCTCAGGGCTAAAGAATCGTTTTTTTATGGAGGTCCGAGATGGTCCAAATTGTTTTCTCGAGAGCACTGGCCAGAAAAACATTTTTTAAAGTTAGGCCTAGTCCGCTTAATTCTAATAAAAAAAACATAAACAATATATCAAATGGGAGTGGCAGGGCATATCCAGGGGCATGTCCGACCATTTTAATTAAAGTTTCAAGATAAACCAGGTCCGTGAAGTTGGCCCCACAATTATTAATTTTCAATGGTTTATCAGTTGGTATGATTTGTACCATATTTGTACCTTTTGTACCGTTTTCAGTTTGATTTGTATCATCACCGTTTTTGAGATATTCAAAGAACAAAATGGGGGGCCAACTTCACGACAGCCCCCCAACTTTTGAGCTTAAAAATAAAAAGTGCATAGATCGATAGAGAATGATTTGTACCGTTTTCAGTTCGATATGTACCATCACCGTTTCCCAGCTATTGACCGTTAAAGATATGGCGCCAAAAATAAAAAACACTAAAAATTTATTTTTTTAAAAATATTTTTTTAACGTACAACGGTAGAGAATTTTTTTTCTTCCTAATGATGCCTCAAAATAAGCTTTATCTTCATTATTTATTTCGGAAATTAAATTTTAAACCTTATATTATAGCGTGAAGTTAGCCCCCCCCCCCGATATTCAAAATATGAGATTTTTCAAATTTTTAAAACGGGATTGATTTGTACCGTTTCAAACTAGATTTGTACTATTACCGTTTTCCAGCTATTGACCGTTAAAGATATGGCGCCAAAAATAAAAAACATTCAAAAAAATTTTTTTTAATTTTTTAAAGTACAACGTTCTTAATGATGCCTCAAAATAAGCTTTATCTTCATTATTTATTTCGGAAATCAAATTTTAAACCATATATTATAGCGTGAAGTTAGCCCCCCCCCCCTCGATATTCAAAATTTGAGATTTTTTAAATTTTTAAAACGGGATTGATTTGTACCCCGTTACAAACTCGATTTGTACTATAAATAATAAATCGAAAGTCAAAGGCATTTCATTTATAAATGATAATATTTTATATAGATGTATAAAAGAACTTTAAAAATAAAATCAATTATCTGAATATATTATATACATTTATAAAAAACATATTTTTAGCAGTTATATTGGTAAAAATGTAACTAGTTACAGTTACTTTAGAATTTTTAAAATATAACTAGTTACAGTTATTTATTAAACTAGTTACCTTAATAACACTAAAAAACTATAGGAGAGATCGGGAATATAATGCCCCCGGGGTTATAGTGGTGGCTTTATTTTCTAGATTACATGAATCTAAGGGATATTTTTTTTACTTAAACTATATAATTATATAATGCTTATACGGCCTAAATTTTTATTTTTATCGGACAGTTGAAATTTTTTTATAATGCATTATATGATTCGTACCTGCAAAAGTAACGTTTTAATCCTTTACAAATTATGAAAGATAAAAATTAATATAATTTTTTGCCACCCCTAAATCATCATATATATGGGAAAAAAATCCATAATGTAAAATTCTATAAATTTGATTTTATTAAAAATTATTTTTCGAAAAACCTTATTTATTTACATTCTCCCTTTACCTTCCCTCTTTTGTTCCAAAAAAAATTATTTTTTAACAATAGTAATTTATTTTTATTAAAACTAAACATAATTTTTTTAATCACCCCATTGTCTTTTATTAAAAATTATTTTTAAAAATATTATTTATTTTTAAAAATATTATTTATTTTTCCTTCTAACTTTTTTTTAATAAAATTTTTTTACAATAGGTTTAGCCTCCCAAATTAAAAATATGTTTGATTACTTATAATGGCACAAATAAAATTATTTTTTATTTTTTTATTGTTATATATAAAGCCGACTAATCAAGCCGCTCAATTTAAAATGGCGACTCCAATTTGAGGTCAGAGTCGTAAAAACTCGACTATTCAACAACACTAAATCTGTATCCATTAAATATATTATAAATGTTTTATTTTACCATAAAATTCAATTTTAATTTTTCTAAAAAAATATCCCCGATACCTCAAGTCGAATAAATTATTTATATTTCAGTGTCGTGTGCCACCTTTTTTTGGATGGTGCTTTTTATACAATCACGAAACTCAAAATGGAAGAAAAAAATTCTCATAAACCAACGTTAATACCTCAATATAAGTAATAAAATTTATAATAATTATAATATATTTTATGATTATTTAATTAAATTTTTTCATATATATAATTTAAAGAACAAAATATTAGAAAACCTATATATACTACCAGTTATGAGAGAGGACCAAGTATCTGGAGGTCAGCCTACGCCAAGCTGTTGCTCTATATGTAAAGGGAGCCATTATGTTTCAAGATGTGAAGATCTGCCTCATATGCTCCCTGGAAGCTAACAATGTGATAAAAGCAAAAATGGAACCATTCTAGGGTCGTACTAAAGAAGATATGCTATATTATGCAAATTAAAAATTAATCTTTTTATTATATATACTACTGAAAAAGTCATCCAGCTAGTACATAATGTAATGACGCTAGCTTCTATATGACAGGATCTCATTGGATGCAAACAGCCCTAAGATTGCCCCACATTAGTAATTAAACCTGTTTAGTTATAATGGTAGGCTAGATTCCTACATGGGCTGTTTAAAGATAACCCGACCCAAGCCTCAGGCTATTGAAGATTTTTTTTTCATGGGATTGGATTGGGCTTAAGAGGGAGCCCAATTTGAGGCTCAAAATTGAATATTAGAAATATCCTCAATAATCATTTAGTTTCATTTATATCAATTATTCTTATTGTGATTCTATTGATATTGATATGCCTTTTTAATATATTATTATATACAAATTAAGTAAAATGTTATACTCAGTTTTGCATTGGGGTTTATTTTATTTAAGGTGGCAATGAGTGAATAAGTACAATTTTTAATTTTTTCTTAGATATTATAACATTTGAACTTAAATTACAAAAAAAATGTAGTCAAGCTCAGGTTGGGCTAGATCAAAAAATTTGTGCTCAGGCTAGTGCCCTTGAACTAGGGAACCGATACCCCTTTTTGGAAGCCAATCCGATGTTCCAGATATTAAATTAATATCGGCCAATAACCGATCCGATATCATATCTAATTTTGTATTCTGTAAAAATACCGGTTTTAATTTTTAATATACTTTTTATTAGTACAACATCTATAATTTTTCTATACCATAACATATGTCATTTAAATATATTATAATGATCAGTTATAGTTTATATTCAATTCAATTGCTATTATTTATATAATAAGTAATAACATTAATCTATTTACATAATTAGTAATAAACAAATATATTATGAAATTTGAAATTAATATTTAAAATTAATGTATCGAAGATTTCTTTTTAAAAATACCAAAATTTCCAATTTATCAGAGATCGGTCTACAGTGATGGGGACTGTTAATATCACTATAATCACTAAAAACAGATTCTGAAGAGATTAATGAACACTTTTTTAAACAGAATGCGAAAAAAATAACTATATTGCAGAATGTTTATTAACTAATTATTACTATTAAAAAAATTAAACATAAAAATATATTTCGATTTTATTTATAAAAATAAATGGTTTTTTAGATATAACTTTTTTTAAATTTTGTTAAAAGCGCCATTTTATATCGGATCGGAAAAATATCGGTACATCCCTACTGAACACAAAAAAATTTTAATTTTGGGGTTGGGTTGGGCTTGGGCCACAAAAAAATCACTTTATAAAGCTCTAATTAAGGCTCCAAATTGTACCTAATTTTTCAGGTCCAACCCAATCTGAGAAAATTTTTATTTTTGTAACCTCATAGATCCAAATCTGATCCAATCCAAAATTTTATTTAAGAAAATAGCAAGTCCAATTTGATCTTAACTTTTTATGGTAATATTTAAACATTGATCTAAATTTTTTATGGTAATATTTAAACAAAATCATAAAAATCATAAATGGTGAAATAATAAGCTAATTTTTGTTTAGTTTAATATTCATAAAAATGTTAGGAAAATAAAATAATTCAAATATTTTTGTTAAGGTTCAAATCTAGTCAAATCCAAGATAAATCAAATCCAAACAATCTGAGTTTAGTTGAATTGTATTCAGATCTTAATTTTTATTACCACAGATACAATAAAATAACTAAAATTATTTGATACAATACAATATTATACATAATTATTTCTTGATTTTTAGAAAATGGTTAATAAAAATATCATTTATAAGTAAAATAAATTGTTATTAGTACTATAAAATTCTATCTTAAAATTATATTTGCCAAAGTTTTAAATACTTTTTCCCAAAATAGGTATATAGTATTTAGTGAAAAATTGCTTGCAAAATTAATAAATATACATTTATTTATAAATTTAAAGCAATTACCTCCTTTAGATTTAACATTGGAAATTCTTTTAAAATCCATTTAAAATTTAATTTTAACAATCAATTTGTTAAAAGTGTAAAAAATATTAATATAGGTTAAAAAAATAAGCATACTTTTATCAACCTGAATATTTCAAATAAAAATTGTATTTTGGCTTATTATATCATTTTAAAAATTTTATATAAAAAATATGTTTATTCTAAACCTGTCGCGATAATAGATACTAGTCATCTGTCATCTTTAGATGACTTTTGACATGACGCAATGATAAATATAATAAAATACAGTTAAAGCATGATATAAATTTTAATGAGAATGTTGCAGCACTAGCAGGACCTAAGTAGATTAGAGTCAGGCCACCCTTAAAAAATCTCGTTCCAAAAAAAATTTCCCCTCAATGCAAAAAAAAAGATAATATTTATTTTTGCATACACGTGGATATAAATTATTTATGAGTGAAATTAAATTGTATGTATAGTGATCAGCTACCAAACAAGGGGATACACAGACAAGAATAATAATCCACATTATTTGGTTTTGGAGATGGAGGAAAATTCGAGAATGATGGCCGACAATTAAGAAATGGGATGAGGATATTTATATTTGATGTTTATGATTGTATTATGTCATGTTATTATCGGATTAATTATGATTAATTTAATTTGTATAATATAAATGGTTTATTTGATTGCAATAAAGAATTACATGAAGTTCAAGTTTATATGCTACAGATGTATTGTGTTTCTCATCTTCTACAATACTTTCATTATATTATTCTGTCCCTCATTGTCATCAGGTATTCACCAATCCTGTTTTACACTTGTTAAAGTATGGCTGATGATATTGTTTCTACCAGGTTTGGTTAGCAATCACGTTTTACATTACTACAGGCAGCGTCTGAGTTGTAGGGGTGGGGGGGGGGGGTGTAGAAACAGTATGCAACTAGGCGATTTTAATGGGGATAGAATAAATTTGGAGGATTATATCTATTAAATTTTGAGATGAAAAGGACAAAATATATTGTTGTAAAAATTAATATTTTTAATATAGACCTTTCACAATTGCTGATCACCAAATCAATATATTGCAAACAATCAGTTATTTCCCAAATAAAATTTTGTGCTATCCTTTTATATGTAATTTAAAAGGTTTAGATATTCTCAGTAAGCTCATAATGCTATAATAATCCAATCATTGTAAATGAGGGGGTATTTAATTGAATTCATTATCTAAAAAATAACACCTTTATTTTCATAAAATTTTGATAGTTGGTAGTAGAGATAAAATAAAATAATTTAAGTTATTCTTTTTAAAATTTATAAGAGGAATATCAATATAATTATAAAGGTGTAATTAATAATATGGGGGGGGTGGGGGGGGGGTAGGCATAGGTTTTTGAGGTGGTTTGCACCAAGTGAAAATCCTGTCATGTAGGCGTTGATTACAGATAGTGATATTTTACATAACGTAACTCTACTATTTCTATCAATTTAAAAATTTAACGAAGAGCTCTTTTTACATTTTTTGAGTAACGTAAAATTTGTTTTCTGTTAGTACTAAATATTAATTCTGTGATTGAAAAATGTAATGCTTTGTAGAATTCTGTAAGAAGGCCCTAGTCCAAGGAAATCCTTAAAAATTATTTAGGATTACATTTATTAACCTCATGCCATACTAGATGGAAAGGTTTGTATGACGCCTTCTTGATTTTCAAAAAATATAATCTCAAAAGCCAGGGGTGGGGTGGGGGGGAGGGGGGTCGTGGTAATATTTTTTTACATAAAAATTTTAAATTGTCATATAAAATTTATTATAACAAATATTTACAAAATGAGAGTTTCACACACAAAAATAAAATATTGGAAAATACAAAATATTTATGAGTAAATATAATATATTAAAGAATATTAAAGCTACATACCTCAGTATCGATTTTCTGATGCATTATTTCTGATATAGGTTTTATTCTCCATAATGAAAAAAATGGACTCATATTTATAGTTATTTGTTGTCAAAATATACAAAAATTTTAATAGATTTGGGAAAAATTAGAAAATATATTTTAAAATATGCATTACTTTTTCTTGGAGGATTATTTATTAATATCAATATTTCATACCAACATTAAATTCTGAAATTAATTAGCTAATTCATTTATATATCCGGAATAAAATTGAGTGAAATATTTAATTGCAATATCAAGATTAAATATGTCCTAGGGCGGATTTCTAGGTAATAGTATTTTTAAATTGGGCAAAGCCATTTGATGAATCACAAATCGTTTTTTGATTTGAGTCAAAAATGTATTCAAAAGTGGAATAAAAATTGTTATTCTATAGTAATCCTAGGTTGAGTCTACAGTTTATTAGAAATATTGTTGTCTAGGTGCAAGTCGAAAATTGCCAATCTGAAAATCATATAATCTGATTTTCGCTTAATATTCATATAAATTTTGTGAAATTATTGATCGATATTATTTTTGAGTTTTCTAAGTAGTGATTTAATAATATTCGTGTAACCTCAGTTACGAAAAATATTGCATTAATCGGTTTTATAATTAAATAATTTATTAATAGATTAGATAGTAGAGGGAGGTGAATGCAGACTATGGAATTACGTCTGACACTATGGATCACGGTAAATTAGGGCGTGAATGTGAATAAATTTTAAATTATCGGGCGCTAACAGAATTTTCAAAATTTTTTACTGGCTTGAACATAAAATTTCATGATTATAATATATATTTTCTAATTTAATTCAATTCTTTTATAAAAAGAGTAATATTTGAAAACAAAATAAATTACGCATTATAATAATAACATATTTTCCTATCTTATAAAATATTGACTGAAAAATAATTTAAACTCTCTCAACTCCCGTTCAGCAATGAAAATTTGCTAATAAATTTAATATGTTTTATTTTTATTTACCTTTTCTATATATTTCTGGATATTTTGCTCACAGGTGGCAAAAGAGGTTATACCTCTATATGGCAAATCTCGAGGCTTCCCTAATTTTATTTCGGCTAAAATTTAATCTAGCCGTTTTTTAAAATCGACCCAAATGGTATCGTTTAATAGCGCTACTATACACTAATTATTTCCACTCAAATTATAATCAGTCAAAATTAAAGTAATAAAACATCTTATTAACTTATTTTTTATTCCTATATTTACCTACAAATCTAAAAGATAATTGATGCAATTATTATATTTAAAATGTAATGAAACTGCATTCAAAGATAATGAACGGATACCATGTTAACAAAATTGTTGAATAATATAAATTATTATATGTTATTCATATTCTATCTTTATTTTAGTTTTATAAATCGTAACTGTGTTATTAATATTATGTCTTTATTTTAGTCGTAACGTATATTATTCATATTATACCTTTATTTTAGTTTTACTTTAAGATAATATTTTCATTTTAGTTTTACTTTAAGTTAACCTTTTTATATTTATTAAAATATTATTTTTGTAAAAAGATATATATATATGTTATAAAAAAAGAAATAAAATAGATAAAAATATAATAGTTTTAATTTTCTTCATGTTGCCTCGGTTGAGGAAAGGTAAAAAATACTCGCCACTCTGTAATGCATTTTTTAAATTTTTTTTATAAAAAATTTTTCTCTTCCATATTTTTTTATGGTGAGATGTTATATGTAGTAACATTAAAGAAAATAAAAAATAAAATCCTAAATAAGGAAGGCAATTTAAGGTAAAAATAATTTTTACAATGTTTTCTTTCAAATTGATAAATATACCATACGAAGTGTCAATTTATGACATCCTTTGGGAATTTACTTACGATTGTGACATCCAATATTCAAGAGAACCTATTAGTGGTGATATCTTTTTGAATTATTTAGTCTCAAAGAGATGCATTGCTAGTTTGAACAACTAGACGGAAAATATTTTGCTTATAATGATTTGGAGTTTATACAACTCCGATGTATATTTATAAAAATATAACGTGTCAATATTATTTTCAAATGCTTATAAGATATGTTATAAAAATTATCAATAAATGGACACTAAACCTGATTTCATATTTTATAAATTTCCAAAACTTATTGGACCACTCACTGAGATTTACTTAGGTATGGTGTTAAGTTATTTTTCGACCAGCACATTACCGGACTCCGTTAAAATAAACACTTTACTTAATAATTTATCTGATGATGTGTTTGATAATATTAAATCAATTTGCTCTGATACCGATATATTAGATCTTAAGATAGTGATTAAGAAATTAGGATACCTTTTACCTATACAAGATAAAAATATTTTAATTAATAAATTCAATTTATCACATCAGAATTCGAGTGAGAATTTCATGCAATGGTACATAAGAGTATCAAAGTTGCATAAAAAATGTAATTTATAAGACGACAACAGGTTAAAAGAAAAATTACGTACGTCTATCTTAAATGACAAAATAATATATAAATTTTGTAAAAATATTAATTTAACTTTAAACGCAATGGTGGAGTTAGAAAGTAGATTAGATAGTATTAATGATAAACCAGATATTGACAATATAAGTTATATGAATCACGATAAAAAGTCTGATAAAGATAAAAACTTTAACAATAGAATAGAAATGACAATAATAATTATTTTAGACCTGATAATAATTTTAGAAATAATTTTAGAAATAATTATGATAATAGAGATAATAATAGGAATAAAAATAGGAATTCGGCAATAACAATAATTTTAGATACTATGATAGGAATTACGGTAATAATAATTCTAGATACAAGATAATTATAATAAGTATAAATACAACAACCTACAACAACCTACAACAATAATAATCAATCTAATTATGGTAGAAATAATAAATGGCATGATAATAATCAAAGAGAACAGATCCAATACGGTGACGGAAATCGTAACAATTACCAATCTTATAGCAACAATTCAAATAATTTTAGAGGTAGCGACAACAGTCAGAGAAAGCAAATACAATATAACAACAATTCAAATAAATATAGTGGTAGCGACAACAATAATAGAAAGCAAATACAATACAACAACAATGATTACAATATGAATATTGAATAAATTATTGAAGAGAAAGTCTACTCTACAAAAAACAAAGATGATAACAATTTTAATGTTAACAACTTATCTTGGGACATACTTAATGATAAAGATAATGCATTTATGACTACTTTAAAAATGAATGATATTGTTACAAGTATGCAAGTTGATACAGGTTCCAAACATACTATCATACCTCATGGTCTGGCTAAAAAACTTGGTATTGTAATAGAAACAATTAGCCTCAAAGGCAATTAAATATATGATGAATTTTAAATATATATATTATTAATTGTGTACGATGATTAATTGTTTGTTTTGTAAAATATATATATACTGCGGTTACAAAAGGTAAAAAGTTGTTAAATTTATAATAAAAATTGATTACATCACAATGGCGCAGTCGTTTCAAATGGAGAAATATAATATAAAGGAGTGCAATATGGAAGTTTATTTATCAAAAATGGAATTCATATTTAAAATCGCAAAAATAGAAGATAAAAAATCATTTTTATTAGCGAATATTGGATTAGAGGTTTATTCTAAATTATTTAATTTGTGTTTGCCAAAGACATTAGAGGAAATATCATATGATGACATAATTAAACTTTTAAAAAATTATTATATGAAGAAGACAAACTTCCTATTAGAAAGATATTATTTTTTTAAAATGGAACAAGAAAAAGATGAAACCATCGTAGAATATATTAATAAATTAAAGATAAAGGCAAAGACGTGTGAATTTAAAGATATGTATAATACAGTATTGCGGGACAAATTAGTGTCAGGAATTAATAATGGAAAAATATTAATGAAATTAATTAACACGCAGGACTTGACATGGGAAAGTGCAATACAAATCGCGACCGCAATGGAGACTACAGAAATGATGTGGTATGAAAAATTATCTACAGGGAAGGAGATAAATAAAATCTCAAAAACAGTAACAAGGGATCAGTATGACAAGTACAAACCAGTACCAAAAATTAAGTGCTATATAAAACCTAAGTGCCCTAATTTGAATGCCATCTGCCATAATTGTGGGATAAAAGGACATTTACAAAAAGTATGCAGAAGGAATCGTGGAAAAAAAGAATATATTCGAACGATAGATGTTCCAGAAAATGAGCGAGAAAGTTTTGAGGATTGGGAATTTCCAGAGGAGTCTCGAGAAAAATTTGAGGTGAAATTATTGATAGATATAATTTATATTAAATTTTTAATTGACACAGGATCGGCAGTCTCCATTTTGAATATAGAAGACGCTTACCGTTTAAAAATACCAGTAACAAAAACGGATATTATTTTAAAATCTTATAATAATGTAATGATCAATATTAAAGGTAAGTGTATATTACCCGTTAATTATATGAATAAAGTTATATATCATGAATTTATTATTGTAAACAATGGGATTAAATTGATAGGTAGAAACCTAATAAACAAATTAAAATTAATAAAAATAAATCAATGTAATATAGTTAATGAGGTTTGGGAGGATAATATTGTACATAAATTTTCCTTATTATTCACTAAAAAATTAGGTTTACTAAGAGGTTTTAAGGCCAGTTTAGCGGTAAAATCTAACCCACAGTTTCAATGTATGAAAAGTAGACCGATACCATTTGCGTGGAAGCAAAACTCGAAACGGAATTACAACGACTGGAATCCATGGGAGTTTTAGAAAGACTAAAATACTCGAATATCGCTTCTCCGATTGTACCCGTATTGAAGAAAGATGGATCTTTACGAATTTGCGGTGATTTCAGACAAACGGTTAATGCAAATATTT
This sequence comes from Gordionus sp. m RMFG-2023, assembly GCF_954871325.1. Classification (NCBI taxonomy): domain Eukaryota; kingdom Metazoa; phylum Nematomorpha; class Gordioida; order Chordodea; family Parachordodidae; genus Gordionus; species Gordionus sp. m RMFG-2023. The sequence continues at coordinate 43,471,249 of NC_088777.1, read as the reverse complement.
TGATAGATAAATATCCTTTACCCAGAATTAATGAATTATTAGCCACACTAGGTAATGGGTGTAAATATACAGTATTAGATTTATCCGAAGCGTATTTTCAAATAGAGCTAGATGAGGAGGCAAAAAAGCTGTTAGTAATCAACACGCCTAATGGATTGTATCGTTTCACACGACTTCCGTTTGGGGTAGCCTCAGCGCCAGCGATTTTTCAACAAGCAATGGATTCATTATTAAAGGGATTACCTGGAGTAGCGGTATATTTGGACGATATAATAATTACGGGGGAATCAATTGAGAGTCATAAGAAAAATTTGATAAATGTATTACAGACGTTAGAAATAAACGGTATGAAATTAAATCTAAAAAAATGTGATTTTTTTAAAGAAAAGATTGAATTCTTAGGTCATACCGTTAGCGAAGAGGGAATTACGACAACAAATAAGAATGTCAATGAAATTTTAGACGCACCATTACCAAAAAACGTCAAAGAATTACAAGCTTTTATTGGTATAATAAATTATTATCAAAATTTTATAAACAATTTTTCGACTATTGCCGCTCCATTATATAGGCTTTTAAGGAAAGATGTGCCATGGAAATGGACAAATAATGAAACAATTGTGATTAATAAATTTAAAAAATTAATATCAGAAGCACCAATTTTAACACATTATAATCCGGAAAAACCGATAATTCTAGCTGCTGATGCGTCTCAACATGGAATAGGATCAGTTGTATCTCATATCATTAATAACGAGGAAAAACCGATTGGATACGCGTCTCGAACATTAAAGGCTGCCGAACGAAATTACAGTCAGATAGAGCGTGAGGCTTTAGCAATTATATTTGGATTAATTAAATTTAAACAATATTTAATTGGCAGACATTTCATTATCATTACTGACCATAAACCCCTAATATCGTTACTTAATCCACATAAAAGAATAACAGATATGTCATCAAGATTAGTAAGATGGTCATTACTACTAGCAAATTATGATTATGAATTGCAACTTCGAGGGACAAAAAAAAATAGTAATGCGGATATGCTTTCCCGGTTTCCAATTGACGGTAAACCATCTGCTTGGGAAGAGTTAGATATTAATTTAATAGTATCGGATGCTCCATAATTTATTTCAGCGTTAGATATAAAAGCACACACAAGAAATGACCCGGTATTATCAAAGGTTTCACGTTACCTTACAACTGGATGGCCAAAGATGATAGAGGAAAATCTTAAACCGTTTTTCCAGCGCCGAAATGAACTCACGATGGAGGCAGAGTGTATATTATGGGGCTTAAGAACCATAATTCCAAAAAAATTACAAGTAAATATTTTGTCTTTTTTACATATGGGGCATCAGGGTTATACTAAAACAAAATTATTGGCACAAGAGAACGTTTGGTGGCCGAATATTAACGAAGATATCGAATTACACGGTAAGAATTGTGAATTATGTCAACAAAATAATCCTGGCAATAAAACGATCATAGGGAAATGGCCCTCCGCAAATAAACCATGGGGAAGAATTCATTTAGATTTTGCCGCACCAATTAACGGAGATATATACCTAGTAATAATAGATAGTTTTAGTAAATGGCTTGAAATACAAAAAATGACGACGAATAATTTTACTGAAGTAAGAAAATTGTTGTTAAGACTTTTTGCTATTTTCGGTTACCCCAATACGATTGTTACGGATAATGGCCCCCCATTTCAAAGTAGAGAATTTAGTTTATTTTGCAAACAATTATCAATTAAAAATGTATATAGTGCCCCATACCACCCTAGAACCAACGGAGAAGCGGAGCGATTAGTACAAACTTTTAAAAATTTTTAAAAAAAACATAATGATTATAATAAAATACAAGATTTTTTGTTTAATTATCGAAATACGCCACAAATAACCACAAAACAATCACCAAGTTCAATTATGCTTAAATTTCAACCCATAGGACCTTTACAATTAATATAACCAGTTTATCCTCATCCATATATACCTCAGTTACCAGGTTTTTTTAATATAAATGAAAAAATATATGCAAAGGATTTTAAAAAAGATAATTGGATACCAGGTATCATCGTTAAAAGAACAGGACCAATGACGTTATTAGTTGAAATAAATTAGGGGTATGGAGAAGACATATTAATCAGTTAAAACATAGGTTCGACAACTCAGAATTAAAAAATAGAGAGGAGGGAAGAGAAGAAGAAACGATGCAAACTACACCACAAATGAATGAAAATGAGCCCATACAAAACTCAATGACTAAAGACATTGATCCTATACACGAATTGGTGACCAAAGACATTGACCCAATACAAGACTCAATAAACAAAGAGACCATCATAAATGATAAGATGAAAATCGACAGTAATGAGCAAACGGTGGTAGAGAACGAAAGTACAAGCAGCCGTTACCCAAAACGGATAAGAAAACAATTTATACCGTTTCATATCGAGAGCCCAAAAAAGGAGAGAATAGATGTAATAGAAACAATTAGCCTCAAAGGCAATTAAATATATGATGAATTTTAAATATATATATTATTAATTGTGTACGACGATTAATTGTTTGTTTTGTAAAATATATATACACTGCGGTACAAAAGGTAAAAAGTTGTTAAATTTATAATAAAAATTGATTACATCACAGGTATTAGAGATGTTAAGAAATCCGAGTTACAACTTACCGCTTATGACGGAAATTTAATTAAGATCATCGGCATTACACAAGTTAAAGTGGCTTATGAAGGTATCTCAAAATATTTACAAGCGGTAGTCGTTGAATCAAAAAAAAATGCCTTGTTGGGACGTACATGGATCAACGCTTTTAAAAATATTTTAAATAAATTTATAACAAATATTGATACTAATTACGAAGATGAAATAAAAAAATTGATTAAAGAGTGCGAATCCAAATTGACTAACGGGCCAATCAACAAAGCAAGTGTCAAGTTACATTTAAAAAGAGATGCCCATTCTAAAATTATACCGCCTAGACGTATTCCTTATTCAAAAATTGATCTTGTAAGCAATGAACTTAAAAAATGGATACATGATAAAATTATTGAGCCGGTGAATGATGTCCGATGGGCAAGTCCTATTACCGCTGTCTACAAAGATGATGGGAGCATTAGGTTCTGTGCTGATTTTAAGGACACTGTAAACCCAGCTCTAGAAGATTTCAGATACCCTCTACCACGAATCAATGATCTAATAGCTAAACTTTCTAAAAGAAAGAAATTTACGAAGATTGACTTTAAAAATGCTTTCTTACAGGTCCCGATTGATAAAAGTTGCAGAAATATTTTAACTATATCTATGCACAAGGGATATTACCAATTTACTAGACTTCCTTTTGGGCTTAAGACCTCATCTGCAATCTTCCAACAGATCATGGATCAAATCTTCGGTGACATGTATGACGTCATATTTTATAATGATGATTTACTTATAATTGCAAAAAACGATGAAGCCCATCTAAATAACATAAAAAAAGTATTTGATAGAATATCATCGTTTTGGCTAGTACCTAACTTCAACAAAAGTGTGTTCTTTAAAAACAAAGTGAGGTTCCTGGGTCATGATATTGACGCCAAGGGGATTCATGCTAATCACGACAAAATTTAAGCAATAATTAATATGCCAGAACCAAAATCAGCTGCTGAATTATTAACGTTTCTGGGAATGGCTGGCTACTATAGAAAATTTTTGAACAATTTTGCAGAAATAACCGATCCTCTATATAAAATCGTCAACAAAGAAAAATGGGCTTGGAACTTAGAACACTCTAAAAGTTTTAATGATCTTAAGAAGTTGATTCCACCTGCTTTGACATATTTTAACCCAGAATTACCTATAGGGATAGCGACTGACGCATCTAAATGTGGTTTAGGAGCTGTATTATTTCATACTGAAAAAACACGGTAAAGAAAGACCTATAGCTTTCGCGTCGAGAACTTTATTAAAATCCGAAATGAATTATACCGATATTGAGCGTGAGGCTCTCGCTATTATGTTCGCTATAAAGAGGTTCCAGGAATACTTAATCGGCCCAAAATTTACAATTATTACTGACCATAAACCTCTTGTTCACATTTTTACCAAGGGTCTTAAGGATAATAGTACCATGTCCTTAAGACTCCAGAAGTGGAATTTAACATTAGGAGGATATGATTTTAATATAAAGTATAAAGCCAGTAAATATAATGTTGTTCCTGATTGTCTCTCTAGATTGCCACAAGAATGTCATGATGAAGCTGTTGGAAATATCACTATAATAAATGACTATGGAGATTTACCTATCAATTTTAATCAAATTCGTGATGAAACTTTGAAAGAGATTGAATTAGAACAAGTCATAAATGATATTAAGAACGACAGGCCTATAATGAACAATATCTATAAAAAATTGAATCGAAATTAAGTATAATTAAGGGTTGTCTTTATAAAAGCAACAGAATCATAATTCCGTCTTCTATGAGAAAAAATGTACTACAGTCATTACATGAAAGTCACTTAGGAGCAGGAAAAATCAAATCCTTAGCCAAAGATTACATGTGGTGGTCTGGTATAAATAATGACATAGAAATGGAAGTGAAAAGTTGTGACGATTGTAACGTATATCATGACAATCCTAAAAAGATACAAAAACCATGGGTTTCGGCAACCAAACGGTTTGAAAGGATACACATAGATTATGCGGGTCCGTTCTTCACAAGAAATTGGTTGATAATAGTCGATGTCTACAGCAAATTTCCAATTATTGTTCCTGTTAAAAATATTACGACCGATGTTACTTTAAAAGAAATTTTTCACTATTTCGCTATATGGAATACCTGAAACTATAGTTACTGATAACGGCACTAACTACACAAGTAACGATTTTGAAATTTGCAATGATTATGGTATCAAACATGTGCTCACATCTGCTTATTACCAGCAATTCAATAATTAGGTAGAACGCATGGTGAGAACGTTCAAAACACATATGAAAAGGAATATCAAAATTGACTTAGACATCGCACTTGACAAATTTTTATTTAATTACAGAAATACGCGTAATGATACTACGGGATTTACATCGTCTCAGAGAATTTTCAATCGAGATATTAGAGTTAAATGGGACTTATTAAAACCATTGGAGGAGAAGGAGAACAAAATAAACGTTACTTTACCACGAAATAGAACCTTTAACGTAGGAGATTTTGTTTGGTACAATACAAGGTGATGACAAATGGTGTAAAGGCATGATTACACACAAAGAAAGTGACATTATGTTCCAAATTAAGAGAGATAAAGGTATTTTGAGGAGACATTTAGATCAATTAAGAATTAGAAACTGTTTTAACACACTTATTAATTATGACTCTAAGGATTCTTTTAAGGAGGGAAGTGTGGACAAAAATATAAAAATTACTGATAAAAATGATATAACACCGATTTCTAGACCAGTGCAAATTAAACAAAAACCTGCTTATTTAAAAGACTACATAACTTAAAATATTAAAATAAATTAAATATTAAAACGCATAAAGTAAATTAAATATTAAAACGCTTACACTAAAACGCAAAAAATGAAAACGCTGAAAATATTACATAACAATCTTATTGATTTATCATTCCTCATTTCTTCTTATATCCAACTTGATGAACTATTATTTCTCATTATTCGTAACTTACTGATGATAATAACAATTTTGAAAATTGATAATAGTGACTGAGCATTACAAGCAAGTTACATGACAGATTCACGATTTATAAAGGTAACTTATGATAAGGATATCAAGCTTACGATTTAAACTCACCAACGTGCAAAATCGATTAAAACAAACCAACGATTGGGACAAGCCAACGATTACTATGACTTATGAAACAACTTGATGGTCAAAACGATAAACCACTTGGACAACAAACTAACTATGACAGCTTAGATGAACTTATGGGAAGGCTTTTTAGAAGAAGGAGAATGTTGAATAATATAAATTATAATATATTATTCATATTCTATCTTTATTTTAGTTTTATAAATCGTAACTGTGTTATTCATATTATGTCTTTATTTTAGTCGTAACTATTCATATTATAGCAATATTTTAGTTTTACTTTAAGATTATATTTTCATTTTAGTTCTACTATAAGTTAACCTTTTTATATTTATTAAAATATTATTTTTGTAAAAAGATATATATATGTTATAAAAAAAGAAATAAAATAGATAAAAAAATAATAGTTTTACTTTTCTTCAAAAATGTTAAATAACATCAGAATTCATTATATTTTTGATAATTTCTCTGAAATACCTCTAAATATAAATGGTGTAAAAAAGATAGTATAATATTTTAAGCAATCTGCAGCATAAAGCAAGCTAAAACATTCCATTAAGCAAGATATAGTAACGAGATGGATTTCTGTATATATCATGATACAAAGTTTCTTAAAATCATATGATTTAAAAAAATCTACCTGCTTAATAAACAAGAATTAAATAGATCAGCGACCATTGATATAAATTTCAAACACCAGTCAATTTTTTTTATCACTATTCGGAGAATTCTCAGGAAATCTTAACACATATTCTTATACCACTATAAATGAATTTATTTATGGAAACAAAAATTAATGAAATTTTGACAACCTTCGGAAGGTGACACAATAATAATCAAAGCCCTAAGAAATAGAACAATAAAAACAAGTAACAATTAAAATATTTTTAGTTTTGGAAGCAAGAAAATTCATTTCATTTTTTGAGAAAATTTGCTAATAAAATTTTATTAACACAGACCAGCTCGGTTTCTAGTGAATGATTTTTTTTTATATCCAATCATTTAAGGAAAGACGAATACAATTAAAATCAAAAAATATGGACATTCGTCTTTTTTTAAATTTGTTAATTATTAATATAAAATTAAAGAAAAAACTATGATAGAATAAATTTAAAAAAGCGTAAAAGTAACAATAAAGTTTGAGAAATTTAGAAAGGAATCAAAAACCGTTAATTTATGGGCGTGACGGGAATGATCAATATATTATCTTTCATGAGCGGGCGGGTCGGGTTAAAACTTTCACGCAGCAATCGTGAAAAGGTGGGAATAATTTTTACCACCGTTAACGGACGGGTCGTGAATAAAAAATTAAGTTAGTGCCAACCTCTTAGGTACATGATATGAAAAAATTAGTGTTGTTAAACAGCTCATTTTGAGCCGATTTTTAAAAAAGGCTAACTCAATATTTTATTAAGAAAAATATTATGCAAGCCTCAAGATTTTGCTTATTAAGGCACAAAGGTTTGGACATCTATTAGTGAAATCTCGAGACTTAAACAATATTATTCTGGCGAAAATATTGAGTTAGCCGTTTTTAAAAATCGGCTCAAATCGAGCCGTTTAACAACACTAGAAAAAATCAGCTGTCATATTGAATCTAACAATGTATCAAATTCAGTAAAATTGATTTCAGACCATTCTGATATTTATAGGCTCTTTTAGATACAAAAAGGCTGTAACAGATTGATGTTGAGTGCTTTGTCGGGCATGCTATTCGCAGTTTCTTCTTCTATTATTTGTGAGAAGAAGAAAAAATTTTCAACGCTTCAAACACCAGAACTACGATATTGCAGAATAGCTTTAAATTCTATAAGTTATTCTTTTTAAAATATAAAGGGAGACCATTATGATTAAAAAGTAATTAATAATGCGGGAATATAGCAGCCGAAGGTGGCCAAAAAAAATAGGAGGGGGGGGGGTCAGATATAGATTTTTGAGAGGTTTGCTTCTAGTCAATATCCTAATCATTTAGTCGCTATACTATACAAACAATCAAAAAACTTTTTCTTCATTAAAATTTTACTATCCATCGCCGTTGTTAAATATATTAAAAAAAGATATGATGTTCTATTTGAAAAATTAGTTCTCAAAAGCTTAAAATTATAATATTGGCAGTTATATTCGTTTTCTTATTTAATTAATTTTTAAAAAACGCTCATTAATTGTCATCATCATTCATATTTAAAAAAAATTATTAAATAATTGCAATGTTTCATTCATATTTTAAAAATAATGAGATTTTGAATCTTTAACTTTTACCTTGGGCTCTGACTATAATTTCTCAAGTATAATCTTAAATTCAGTATAAGATAAATCTAAATTGTCAATCTAAATTTTATTAAAATAACTCATAAATGATAAAACCACAAACACAGCTTGTGTAATCTGCAAAACACCGCTAATTTCCTAAAACACATGTATTTAAATTTTTGTTTTTTTAGAGAATACATCCAATTTTTTTTACTGATTCAAAGTAATTATTCAACAAACTTCACCATAATATTTTCAAATTCATCAAGTGGCTAATGATTTGATTGTATTGTTATCTTTACCAGCCCCTGTAGAAACATTATTTAGTATTACAGAAAACGTTTAAATAACGAGCTGTTTGAAAAATCTATACCTTTATAAAAAAGTTGTACATTTTTTTTAAATATATTCAATAACATTTGTTGATTAGCGTAGAAAAGAAGCTTCAAATGTTCATAAATTATATTTATAATTATAAATTATAAATCTCATTTTGTAAGAATTTGATTGCATTTCTTAACATCAAATTTATATATTAGTATGCAAATGTCTTTGGTTGTAAATTTCCCGGAAAAATATTGAGGGAGATTTCCCGAAAAATTTGGGGAAAAACGGGAAATAACTGGAAAATACAGGAAATTTCCTTAAAAAATTATTTTACAGGTCAATATTGATTTGATGTTTTATTAAAAATAAAATATTTTAATATATTATTAATATGATATAATTTCAATTATTTAATTTGTTATCTTCGTTTGAGAATAAAAACTATTATAGATCTATAAAATCGAGCAATTTGTCATTTGTCTCGCAATATCGAAATCTAGGTGTCAAGAAAATCGGTATTTAAAATTAAATCGACGATATCTTGGGTAAAATATTTCAGCATGATAACGTATGTCCCGGCAACAAAAACATTTCCAATTTTTTATATATATTGTTAGATCTCTATGATTTCCTTCCATAGAGATCATCTCCCTGATATAAATAAATGCTTACACCAGATAAATTTAATTTTGTCCGCTTCCAATGCCTCTATTTGTGTAGAAATTTATAAATGTACAAGATCATTTAAAAAACTTTATTATCAAGAAGATTAAGTCTCTTAGCTCTATAAAAATCAAAGACCTGCAGGTCCGGGCAGTATTTTAATATGTTTAAATATACCTATGCCGGGACTAAAAAAAATGTTTTTTTAATACCCGGGCCATATATTTTAAAAATGGTCATTATTATCTATAAAAATTAAAAATAAATACATCTAAAAAAATCCGGGTCGGGCCTAAAAAACCCAGGCTGTGCCAAAACCGCGAATCTCCTATATCAGGAGAAATACTATTAATAAAGCAAAATCTGGGGCGTGGTACCTCTGCAGGTCTCTATGGAGTATTGCAGAAATACTTTTATTTTTTAACAGACTAGGCATCTATAATAATAAATGTGTAAAAGAATGTTGAATTTTACAATACTTTGCTATTTTTAAATTATAAATATTTTATTTGCTAGAGATGCAGACCTAATGCATTCGAGTGCCAGTCTTATTTCTGCCCTTTATCATGAAGCTTTAATTTTGTATTTCCATTTTTCAATTACTTTAGTAAATTCACTAGGTATATAAATTCTCCCATATGCATAATGGTCTGTTTCAATTGTAGGAAATAGGACTTGGTTTAATAAAATTTATAATACATACCACTTTTGCCATCATTAATAAAATTTTTATTTTAGCTTTCAGTGACTATATTTTTAATCCTTTCATACTCACTGTTTAACAAATTTTACTGAGTAAAAATGTCATGAGCATTTTAATTTTTAAATGCTCTTTTTAAATATTGAAATGATTTCTAAAATTTAACAATAACTGTTGAAAAATTATCAATATATTTCAGTTTCAGAAATTTAAATTAATAGTTGGGCTACCCTCTCTTTAACCCTACTCTTCATTTCAGCAATTAAAAAAAAATTTAATTTGAAGGTATACATATTACAATTCGAGTTTTAGCAAAACAAGAAAAAATTGATATGCTTTCATTTTCAATAGAAAGTTGTGAAAATTTAGTTGTTCTTTTATTAACCAGACAAGTTTATTACATATTTTAAAAAATCATAATAGAAAATATCTAACAATTTTTCAAAAACTAAACATGGGCAAATCCTTGAAGATTTTTGATAGCCAGGATAAATATTATTATAAGAAGCTTAACCCAATAACAATCGAGCAACTTTTGATCAACTAATTTTATTTATTCTTATCAGATATTTATCAATTATAATAAGTTGGTATAAAAGCAACTTTTAACTTCCTTTAAAATATGGTGGTAGCCCTAAAAAGGGCTGTTGGGTATTATTTGCTTTGGAGCAAGATTTTTTTATCCACCAAAACCATACAGAGTTCGTCCTTGTCTTTTCAAGGCATACACAACGTCCATGGCGGTAACAGTCTTCCTCTTGGCGTGTTCAGTATAAGTAACAGCGTCTCTTATCACATTTTCTAGAAAAACTTTCAATACACCACGAGTTTCTTCATATATGAGCCCGGAAATGCGTTTGACACCACCTCTTCTGGCCAATCTGCGGATAGCTGGTTTGGTTATTCCTTGAATATTATCTCTAAGAACTTTTCTATGACGTTTAGCTCCTCCTTTTCCTAAACCTTTTCCACCTTTGCCTCTACCAGTCATTTTATAATTATTTTAATTTTAGAATTTCGAAAAAGCAAAAAATGATAAATATTTTTTTTTATCAAGCTATTTATACAAATATAATATAATTTATCATTGGTTTAAAAATTGCATAAATTTATGTAGGGAAATATCACATATTTATTGTATATTATTTAAAGATTATTATTGGATAGTATTTTAATAATAATAAAAAAGCGCAAAATTATTAGAGGGAAATTATATAAATATTAAAAAAAGCGCAAAAATACTGGAGGATATATTATTGGATGTTATAAAATACACATATTATTTTATTTTTTAAATAACAAAACAAAAATGGAGGGATATTGTTATTTTTATATATATTTTATAGATTTTTATTGGATACTATTTATATACACACATATTTTTTTTAATTTTATATAAATATTAAAATATATTATTATTTTTATTTCAAATATTTTTCTTCATAGATAAACTATAAAATTAAAATGCCACCTAAACCAGCAGGAAAAGCCGTTAAAAAGACTCACAAGCCTAAAGTCGCAAAAGGTGATAAGAAAAGGAAGAGATCGAGAAAAGAATCATATGGTATCTACATTTACAAAGTGCTGAAGCAAGTTCATCCCGACACTGGTATATCCAGCAAAGCCATGTCCATAATGAATTCCTTCGTTAACGACTTGTTTGAAAGGATTGCAGCAGAATCATCTCGTTTGACTCATTACAACAAACGTTCAACTATCTCAAGTCGGGAGATTCAAACTGCGGTTAGACTGTTATTGCCTGGAGAGTTGGCTAAACATGCTGTGAGCGAGGGAACCAAAGCTGTTACAAAATACACAAGTTCAAAGTAGTCTCTTTGCGACTATCAATACCCAACAGCCCTTTTTAGGGCTACATATTTTATTGAAGCAAATAGTTTATGAATCAAATTTTAATATATTGTCCTTTATTTCAATAAATCTTATTGATTTTATCAAATATATTATATAGATTGGTCAAGCCTTTTAATAAAAATTTAAATCTATTGCTTTGCTTTATAAAGAATTTACATTATTTTAGTAAGGAAGATTTGTTACTCTTTAGTGCCTTAGTCATTGCTAAACTAAAACAGCTTTAAATTTTATAAATCAACTAAAAGGGACAAATAGAATGAAGGTTTTCTTTAATATTATATTTATAGTTTTTGAATTTTTTTAGCTAGGGACGCGCACCCCCTCCCCCTGCTGCTTAAGCGCCTGATTTAGTTCATATACTAAACGAGTGATTTAATTAAAAGTTTCAGTTGAATAGTATGATATGGAATTATGTGTGTTGGGTTCAGGGTTGCCATGTCTCCCCCCATCAGTGGGAGTCTCCCACAATTTTTTAGTTTACCCACATACATCTCACTCCCACAATTAGAAATCTCCCACAAAAAGCTCCCACAATTTTTTAATTTCTCCCACAGTTTTTTTTTTTAGCATTTTAAGGTTTTTAATATATAAATAATAATTTTGAGAGACAGTATTTGATTATTTTTATATTTAAAATAATTTAAATATTTATTCGAAAAATATGTCTAGTTCTTTTATTTTATTTTTCCGCTCTAAAATATATTTTTTAAAAATTCTCCACTCGACATTTTCAAAATTTTTGTATTAGAAAGAATAGAAGTTAGAACAGTATGTATAATTATTATAAATATATTTTAAATTACTTAATATATTTTATATCGTTATCTAGAATTGCAGTGCTCCACTCGACATTTTCAAAATTTTTGTGTTAGAAAGAACTTTTAGAAGTGGATATTATATCCCATACATAATGGTAAATATAGCTGATTCAGGGTTATCAATGAGTTGCATGTCAGCTTTCTGCGCTGATAATGCCTCTGTTAATTTTGGCAAAAATCAAAGTGTATTTACCGAATTGAGGCAGCACAATAATGAATTAATACCAATTGGCGGTATATGCCATATACTGCATAATTCTTGCAAGAAGGCAATGAATGTACTATCTGTAGATGTCAAAGTAATTGTGATGAAATGTTTTAACGAATTTAGTTCAACTAAAAGAGTCACTGAATTAAAAGAACTGGTGGAGTGGTCTGATTTAGAATGGTGTGAGTTGTTGCGATATGTACCTATCAGGTGGTTATCATTAATACTTGCCATCGAGAGAATTTTAAAATTTTACGAACCCTTAAAGAAATACTTCTTAAATAAAGATTTTAAAAGCTGTCCTAAAATCTTGAAAAATTTTTTCGAGGATGAAATGTCAGAAGCATATTTGGGATTAGTTTCACATGTAGGAAATCTACTTCATGTAGTTAATATTCAGTTGCAATCAGAAGATTCTTTATTGATAAAGATTCACAAAATCATGCTACAGCTCTGTTCATCTCTACAGTTAAAAATAGATAATAAATTTTATGGCGCTATTGCTAAAAATATCATATTAAAATGTTCAAATATTACTATAATTAACGTATTTTTAAATGAAGCAAATATTTTTATTAAGACAATTTTGGAATATTTACAATCAAGATTTGATTTTAATAACTCTATTTACAAGTGTATAAATATTATGACCTTGGAACAGAAACCATCATTTGATGGTTTTTGTACTTTAATAAATATATTAAAATTACCGATAGACATTGAAGCCTTGTTTGGAGAGATTGTAATTTTTTCCATTTTTATGATTCGCCAGAATACTTAAAGGTAGATGGTCTAAAAGCAGAGGAGAAATGGGTGGAATTTTTTCGTAATAACGATAAATCCCCATGCTTGGAAAAAATTTGCTAGTATGTTTTCTCCTTACCTCATTCTAATGCCTCATCGGAGCGCATTTTTAGCCTGAGAGAAATCGAATTGCTTTAACAACATTAGAGGCCGAGTTAATGGTTAAACAAAATTATAAAATGTCATGCCAGGAATTTTATAAATATCTTAATAACGACGGTAAACGTTTAGTTTAATCATTTAAATCTCAAATAAAATATAATTAACTATAACTATTTGACTTTCTATATTTTATAAAATCTTATTTATACATTTGCATAAAATCAAATAAATTTATTTTTACATTGTAAAATTAATATTTTGAATATTTTGGCAAATCATAAAAATAAAGAAGCATTACAATCTCCTCAAACATGACATCATATTAAATCTTATTAATAATTATCCGATAATAGTAATAATATTCTTACTTTGGTATTTCTGCAGCATAATTTAGTGAACCTTTATTAAATTATATTCTTCTGATTGCAACTGCATATTAGCAGCATATAGTAGATTTCCTATATGTAAAATTCCTAAATATACTTCTGCCATTTATTTTTGAAAATTTTTTTCAAAATATTAGGACAGCTTTTATAATCTATTTATTTTTTAAAGGTTTGTAAATTTTAAAATTCTACGATGGCGCGTATTATGAGGAACCTGTCAACCAACATATGCTGACTCAATTCTATAAATACACTCTGGTTTTTGCCAAATTCACCTAGGAATTATCAGATGAGAAAGCTGCCATGCAATTCATTGGTAATGCCAAATCTGCCATATTTACCATTATATATGGTTAGCTAATCTGGAGAAATTTTTTTAATAGTTTTATTGAAATGACATTAATTTTGTTGAAATAGGGGAGGATCAAGGGAAATGTTTTAATATCTCCTTATTTGATGCATCTGTTAGAATTGCATATGTTTGCACATCTTTCAAATCGTCAAGATTGACCTTCTGGATTTATATCCTAAAACATTGATGATAGCCTTGCTCAGTTGTGTTCTACAAAGTATACTTTTCATTTATATTAGTCGTTAAATATTATGGGGAAAGATTCTACCAACATTGTGATGTTAAGTAGCTCTCTGAATGTTGTACTGCATGATAGGTATTTACCATTTCCGCAACTGTAGTTGCATCTGTATTATTTCTTATTTTTGAAGAATATGTTTGTTTTGCAATAGATGTTGATAGACTGCCCTGTACTGATTTATGCTTTGAAGATTTTTGATGCCTCAAAATATCATATTCCCTTTCCCCATTGTATTAACTAAATACTGTAGAACAACTTCCCCACACTGATTATAATTATTTTTTACATTGTAAATTTAAAATTGTTTGTTTTTTTATAAAATCTTATTTATACATTAGCATAAAATATATTTTTTTACATTGTAAATTTACAATTTTTTTATAAAATTTTATCTTGTTTACATTCTTTTGTATAAAAGATCGTTGGTTATTATTTTTAAACAAAATTAATATATTATAATAAATCAATATGTTATTTTAATAATAAAGATAGTATTTAAGAAATTTTGTGTCGTACTATAATTACCTATTTTGAAAAATAGTTGCGTATTTTATTTTGGAAAATAGTTACCTATTTTATTTTGAAAAAGAGTTGGATATTTTATTTTGAAAAATAGTTGGCTATTTTATTTTGAAAAATAGTTGGCTATTTTATTTTGAAAAATAGTTGGCTATTTTATTTTGAAAAATAATTACCTATTTTATTTTGGGAAATAGATTCGATTTTATATATATAAAAATAATAAACGGATAACTAAGTCAATTCTAAATCCCGGCCGCAGGCCGGGCCAAAAATTTTTTTTAGCAATTTTCATATTTCTCCCACAATTTTTATATTACTCCCACAAAATATCGAATTTCTCCCACAATTTGAAAATTTTGACCTGGCAACCCTGGTTGGGTTAGTACATTGCTATACTAATACTCACCATGATAGAATTTTAAAATCTGAACTTCTAAAAATATATTTTTTAAATGGAAATTATAAAAGTTGTCCAAATATTTTGCAAAAATAAATTAGCGGAATCATATTTAATCATGGTTTCATATTTAAGAAATCTACATGTTAATACGCAATGACAATCAGAATAATCTTCGTTAATTTAATACAGATTCATAAAAGCATGTTAATCTTTACAGCTAAAAATTGATAGCTCTATTTTTAAAAATGTTATCTTCAATTGTTTAGCTTTACAATCGATGACCTATTAAATGAAGCAGTTTTTTTTTTACTAAAATTTTTTTAGAGTAACAATCTTGATTTTAATAATTCTCTTTACCAATATATAAATTTTATGACTTGAACCGCCCATCCAATGTTTTAAAAAAAATTTAGCCCGCCCGCCCAGCCATAGTTTTAAAAATATATATACCTGCCCATTTGTCTAAAATTTTTTACCCGCCAGCCCATTATTTATAAAAAAATTTCGCTTATAGAATTTAATTAATTCTTTCAATTTTTTAAGCATCTAATAAAAATATTTCAGCATTGCACCTCTACAAAAAATTTATAATTTAGGAAATTAATTTAAACATAAAAAAATTTTCAAGACAATTTATTTGATCAAATAGTATATTTATAGAAAATTGGGTTAGGGTACCTTTTCAGGGGCAATTATTTTTGTTATTTTTTAATGTTATTTTTTGTTATTTTTTAATGTTATTTTTTGTTATTTTTTTATGCGATTTTTTGTTATTTTTTTATGCGATTTTTTTTATGCAATTTTTTTATGAAAACTATTGTTTTTATGTTATTTTTTTATGATTGGTTCATTTTCTTATTGGTTAATTTTTTATTTAAGATATTTTAAAATTAATATATCTTTTTTTATTTAAGCTATTTTAAAATAATTTTTTCTAAAATTTAAAATTCGTACAATTATTTAAAGGAAGTGATGGGGGCAAATAAGGGGGAAGGCTAGGGGTAAGGGGTAAAATTATTAGATTATGTACAATGCGGGTAGGTTTGGGGTAAGAATTTTGGTAGACGAAACTTTCCATTTTTAATTTTTTTTTTGGTATAAATCTTTTTTTGGTTCCCTTTTTTTTAGTTCCAATATATATTATATAATTCCTTCTATTTTTTTAAAAATGAATATTTTTGAAGTTGGTGTTTATACTCAAAATGATGAGAAAGCTTATGATTTTTGTCTAAATAATCAATTTATACCGCCTGGAATACAACATACTGTTGCAATTCCGTAATGCGGGTTGAAAAAAACAATAAGAGTTTACGATATCGATGCAGTAGGTGTCGTAGATCGTATTCAATATGGAAAGGTAATATTAATATATATATATCATAAATGACGAATTTTTAGATTCGATTTTTGAAGGAATTCATGATGTTGGGAAATTTTTAAGACTAGTGTACTTGTACATAAGTACCAATTCTTTAAAAAATATTAAACAAAATTATTTTTAGGCCGTTATAAAATTTTAACTGCTTCGAAAGAGTTAGATTATGATAAGAAGGCAATTTCAAGATGGTAATCTAAAGTATAATATGGTTTTTTACTTCACTTATATAGGTTTAAAAAATTTCGAAAGGTATGTGGATTCCATATAGCCTCGAATCATTCAAAGATCGGGGGAAGGGGGGCCTGGCCACGTTATTGAAATTGATGAAACTCGTGTATGGAAGCGTAAATATAACCGTGGTCGGCATTTGATTTCCGAGGCTATATGGATTATTGGTGGTATATGTCGGGAAACAAATGAGATATTTTTAAGTGTCACCACAACAAGAGATCAAGATACCACCTATCGTGTGGTTAAAGATAATGTTATGCAAGATTCCACGATAATGACTGACTCGTGGTTAGGGTATGTGAATTTATTTTTTCAATAAAGCAAAAGTGGTGATAAATGTAAATATATTTATCTTAGATATAATCGGCTAGAAAGTTCAAACTATTTCCACTATCGGATCAACCATTCGCAAAATTTTGTTGATCCAAATGACAGATCGATCCACACTCAAAAAGTCGAGAGGCTGTGGCGGGATCTAAAGGCAAATTATAAAAGACATGGGGATCGGGATAATATTCATGAATATCTTCTTGAATATAGATATTTTCGAAAATATAGATTATTAAATCGTTTTGATGTTTTTATTCATTTTATTAATGATTGTATAAATTTTAATAGTATATTTCAATTTAATGAATAAATTATTTCGATTGTTATGCTTAAATTTTATTTATTTTTGCAATCTCCCTTTAATTATAGTGTTATCTAAAAAAAATTAAATTCTTTATACAAATTTTAGAAAAAATTATTCATATTAATTTTGTATAGAAGGAATCATATTAAGTTTGTATAGAAGGAATCATATTAAGTTTATATAGAAGGAATCATATTAAGTTTGTATAGAAGGAATCATATTAAGTTTGTATAGAGGGAATCATATTAAGTTTGTATAGAAGGAATCGTATTAAGTTTGTTTAGAAGAAATCATATTAAGTTTGTATAGAAAGAATCAACCAAATAAATTTTAAATAGCGAAGTTTCATCTATCAAAAATTTAATCCCAAACCTACCCGCATTGTACATAATCTAATAATTTTACCCCTTACCCCTAGCCTTCCCCCTTATTTGCCCCCATCACTTCCTTTAAATAATTGTACGAATTTTAAATTTTAGAAAAAATTATTTTAAAATATCTTAAATAAAATAAGATATATTAATTTTAAAATATCTTAAATAAAAAATTAACCAATAAGAAAATGAACCAATCATAAAAAAATAACATAAAAACAATAGTTTTCATAAAAAAATTACATAAAAAAAATCGCATAAAAAATAACAAAAAATCGCATAAAAAAATAACAAAAAATAACATTACCCCCATCACTTCCTTTAAATAATTGTACGAATTTTAAATTTTAGAAAAAATTATTTTAAAATATCTTAAATAAAAAAAGATATATTAATTTTAAAATATCTTAAATAAAAAATTAACCAATAAGAAAATGAACCAATCATAAAAAAATAACATAAAAACAATAGTTTTCATAAAAAAATTACATAAAAAAAATCGCATAAAAAAATAACAAAAAATCGCATAAAAAAATAACAAAAAATCGCATAAAAAAATAACAAAAAATAACAAAAATAATTGCCCCTGAAAAGGTACCCTAACCGAAAATTGATATTATACCCGATTACGATTTTAACTCTTGGGGATTTTTCTTTAACTGTTGTGCCAAATCTTGAGGTTTCATGATATTATTTTGGCTAAAATCTTATGGCGATTAATTACATTAGAAAATTTGGGACTAGGATTTGACATAAAAAAATCCTTGGAATTATTTTAAAAAATTCACCATAATATATTAATAAATAAATTGACCTTTCTCCTCCTAAATTTTTGAAAAAATTTTTATATACATAAAAAGGCGAAACGAAGTTTTTTTGTCTAGGACATTCATGTCAGTGATTCCCCTTTTTTTAACATCTATAAAATCTTCGAAAATTCCCTAAACTTGCAAATAATAAAATCATTCCCTTCTATCTTATATCCTGAGAAAAATTTAAAAACGGGGATAAATTTTTTTTTTGAGGGGGGAGGGCATTTATGCTCGGGATTAGACGCTATGATGGGAGTCTGATATCCCATAATTTTTTACGCATCGAAATTCCTTATATAGAAATTATATAACTTGAAAAATATATAATAATTCATAAATCTCCTGAAGCGACATCAAGCTTATAGAAATAAATGGTAACAAGAAAACGTGCATTTTGGAGATAACAAACACATAAACACAACATTTCCAAATATACACATGTATTTTAATATTTTCTATAAATATTTTTTTTATTGTAAAAAATGTGTTTATTGTATTATTATTTTTTATGATTGGCTGTTAAAAATTACAGATATATTTTTATTTTATTATACTCTTTTATGATTAGCTCCTATATAATACACATATTTCTTTTATAAATACAAGGAAATATACATTTTTTTTATTAGTCTCATTTTTATCTATCATTTTAAATTTTAAATAATATATTCTAAAAATGACTGGACGAGGTAAAGGCGGAAAAATAAAAAGCAAGGCAAAGAGTAGATCAACCCGTGCTGGACTTCAATTCCCTGTTGGAAGGATTCACAGATTACTGAGGAAAGGAAATTATGCTAAAAGAGTAGGTGCTGGAGCTCCTGTATATTTGGCTGCTGTTATGGAATATTTAGCTGCCGAAGTATTGGAATTAGCAGGAAATGCGGCACGAGACAACAAAAAAACGAGAATTATACCTAGACATTTGCAGTTGGCTATCAGAAACGATGAGGAATTAAACAAGCTTTTATGCGGTGTTACTATTGCTCAAGGTGGAGTGTTACCCAATATTCAAAGCATTCTTTTGCCCAAAAAATCCGAAACATCAGCTAAATCTTAAATGATTAAATAAAAATACCCAACGGCCCTTTTTAGGGCCACTAAAAATATGTAGAATGCTAAACTGCTTTTATAATAAAAATGCTGAAATTAATTCTGTTTTAAGACCTATAGACTATAATTTTTAAATTGAAAAATGATATATTACTTAAATTTGTATAGGAACATTAAAATGATTTAAAATACTCTTGAATTTCGATAAATTGGAATGAATCTCCTACCCAGCTATCAAAAATTCTCTCTTCTATTCTATAGTTTTTGATGGTTGCCATCACCGTTTTTGAGTTATTAAAAGTAAGCTAATACCCAAATAAAATTATAGTGAAGATATGATACGTGTATTGAAGAAATAATTTTCATATCACTATTTATGACACGTGTTGAAGAAATAATTTTCATAACACTATTTTTCTTCTAGAGATCCGCAGACCCAGCCCATATTTCTATTAAAAAATATTCGGCCTGGTCCGAATATTTAAAATGATTATTAATATTTTTTTAACTGGTAATTGGTTTCTTCATTTGTAGTAATATATTATCAATAGGTAATGTTGGCTTATAATTATTTTTTTTATCTTTAAAAATTGTGTTATTCCATTTTTTCGATCCTTAGAAAATATTATTCAACTATCCATTTCAGGTGATATTTAATCAACTAAAATACACTTAATATTTAAAATATACACTTTTTAAGGGGAAACTTCCAAAATTCAGGTATGAATAGTTAAAATTCTATAAAAGACTTAAATTACAAAAGGAACAGGAAATAAGAGAATTAACCAACAGTCGAATACAAATGTATAGGTAAGATAATATAAATACATGAATTTTATATTCGCTAAAAAACGAGCAGTAAAAGGCCAAATAGGTACATTTCAAAAACCAAGAATGGTTTTTTAAAAAAAATCGGCCCCAAATTAAATATTTTACAGATCCAACGTACAAATACATTATTTTAAAAAAAAATTATTTATGTAAGAAATTTAACCTACAAATTAAAAATAGATATTGGACATATATTTTTAGACATCTTATTGCTAAGGGAGTAAAAATACATTCAGTAAAAGTGGAGACGGATCCATTCCGTCAAAAGTGAGTTTAAAAATGATATATATATTGATTTTAATATTTAAAAAATTATAAGTAATGTTATAACGCTATAAAATTTGCCGGATAAAAAAGTCAAAATGTTTTGACTGCAAAATTTGCAGGATCCGTTTTTAAGACGGAAGGTATCGGAACGGACGCACTTTGAACATATATATCAATTTTAATGAAATTGACCTTTGACGGAACGGATCCGTCTCCACTTTGAATGCAGCCTAACTGAACCAGTTCATAAGCTTTTTTTTAGTTTTTAGAATGTACCAAAATTATATAAATCGATAAGAAAAACTTACGGCTTCTGAGCAGATTTAAAATATTGACGTATGATTTTTAATATGTGAAACTTCAAGTTTAATAAATTAAACAATATTCACTATCGACCCAAATAGATTAATGTGGTGGGAGAATTACGATCCCAAAGCCAAACCTCTCATTTTTCCATTAGACCGAGTCTTGCCTATGAAATATTCTGTTAATTTTTTTTAAAATTTACTTTAAAGAAATATATTGTTAAAGTTGGGTGAATTTTGGCCTATATTATGATTAAAATAATCAATACATTTAATAATTATATTAATCCGTTTGGTCATGAGAAATGTCTAAATCAAAATAATTACATCTAATACATAATAAAATTTGATATATAAGCTATTTGCTTCAATAAACTATGTAGCCCTAAAAAGGGCTGTTGGGTATTGATAGTCACAAAGAGACTACTTTGAACTAGTATATTTTGTAACAGCTTTGGTTCCCTCGCTCACAGCATGTTTAGCCAACTCTCCAGGCAATAACAGTCTAACCGCAGTTTGAATCTCCCGACTTGAGATAGTTGAACGTTTGTTGTAATGAGTCAAACGAGATGATTCTGCTGCAATCCTTTCAAACAAGTCGTTAACGAAGGAATTCATTATGGACATGGCTTTGCTGGATATACCAGTGTCGGGATGAACTTGCTTCAGCACTTTGTAAATGTAGATACCATATGATTCTTTTCTCGATCTCTTCCTTTTCTTATCACCTTTTGCGACTTTAGGCTTGTGAGTCTTTTTAACGGCTTTTCCTGCTGGTTTAGGTGGCATTTTAATTTTATAGTTTATCTATGAAGAAAAATATTTGAAATAAAAATAATAATATATTTTAATATTTATATAAAATTAAAAAAAATATGTGTGTATATAAATAGTATCCAATAAAAATCTATAAAATATATATAAAAATAACAATATCCCTCCATTTTTGTTTTGTTATTTAAAAAATAAAATAATATGTGTATTTTATAACATCCAATAATATATCCTTCCAGTATTTTTGCGCTTTTTTTAATATTTATATAATTTCCCTCTAATAATTTTGCGCTTTTTTATTATTATTAATAAAATACTATCCAATAAGAATCTTTAAATAATATACAATAAATATGTGATATTTCCCTACATAAATTTATGCAATTTTTAAACCAATGATAAATTATATTATATTTGTATAAATAGCTTGATAAAAAAAAAATATTTATCATTTTTTGCTTTTTCGAAAAAATTAAAATAATTATAAAATGACTGGTAGAGGCAAAGGTGGAAAAGGTTTAGGAAAAGGAGGAGCTAAACGTCATAGAAAGGTTCTTAGAGATAATATCCAAGGAATAACCAAACCAGCTATCCGCAGATTGGCCAGAAGAGGTGGTGTCAAACGCATTTCCGGGCTCATATATGAAGAAACTCGTGGTGTATTGAAAGTTTTTCTAGAAAATGTGATTAGAGACGCTGTTACTTATACTGAACACGCCAAGAGGAAGACTGTTACCGCCATGGACGTTGTGTATGCCTTGAAAAGACAAGGACGAACTCTGTATGGTTTTGGCGGATAAAAAAATCTTGCTTCAAAGCAAATAATACCCAACAGCCCTTTTTAGGGCTACCATATTTTAAAAGAAGTTAAAAGTTGCTTATATAAACAAATTCCTTAAAATAAAATATACCCTTATAATTTATCAAAATGTCATCATTTTATGATGTGAAGACGAAATAGGTTCAAAACTTGCTCGTTCTAAAGAAACCGTATGTTAACTTTTTAAGAATTATATTTAATTTTACCAAAATAATTTTTTATGTAGTTTACCTTTGAATTCTTTAAGTAATTTTAATAAATTATGCAATTTTAAAATTAGTAGCTCCTTAATTGTAAAATAAATGTCAATATTAGATAATTTTTTTAAAAATCTATGGGCAAGCTTACCATCTCATTCCAGACCTCCAAAACGAATTTTGGTTATAAAATAATGTTAAACAAGTTTGATTGTTTAAATTTAAACAGGCTTATGTTTTGTTTTTTGAAATAAATATTTTTATTTAAAAACTGACTATTTTAAATAGGTTTTTTATAATTTGAGTTTAAATATGATGTCTAAGAAACAATTATATATTATGATGTTTAAGAAACAATTAAAAATTATGTATATCTATTCAAATATTGAAATTTTAAGTAAAAGCATATTTAACCCCTATTGTTTATATTGAGAAGAAATATAATAATGAACATATTATATTAAAAAGATAAAAATAATGATGACTTCAATCAAGTCCTCTTTTAAATGTTTGTTGAATCAGACATTATACCCCATAGAAAAAAAGGCCTTCAATGTCTGATAATGTTGGGTTTTAGACAACCATTGCAAGCCTCTACTCCTGCTTGTCTATTTTCTTTTTAGGAACAAAATATCAAGTTGAGACCTTCATGGGCCTAATTTTTTGACCTGGCCAAGTTCACAGTAAAAAAATAATATTTGTAAGACTGGTATGCATTTAATAATCCAATTTTGACAGCTTTAAAAAATATATATAATCTCAATTTATTTTTCCAATTCAATGAAAATAAAGAATCAGTGTATTTCTGTAAAAAATTTTTAAGTTAACTGTTTTGGGCAAAAAAGATAAGTTGGAAAGAGGTTGAATTTCTAACAATAGAATAGTTATGGAAAATTAATATTAGTGAAATTATAAGATATCTTTTTAAGTATCCTTAAAATTAGCTAGATTTAAGGCCTATGACCTTAAAAAAACCCTGGCCCAGGGCTGCTAGATAATATTAGTAATAGCAATGAGCTGGCTCATGAAGGTCTCCCTTGGAAAAGTGATTTTTAAAAATAGAAATTAATACACCTTTAAAAATATCACTACCTTAATCAAAATAGAAAATTATACCAAAAAATGGTCTTCATGCTTCGCTTAGACTCTATTTTAAATTTACAAAAAATTATAATTGATTTAAATATTTCTTGTTTTAAAGTATATTTTCTTACATTTTTTAAACCTTAGAAATTGCCGAATGTAAGAAAATTTTACCAGAAAATCTATTTAATTAAATCCCTATTAAAACTATGATAAGGCATAACTTCATCAAGAGAGAATAAAATTATTATTGAGACTTCTTGTGCTACAGAAATTTATGTTTTATTGTCAGTTTTATCTACGATTTCGCATCTTTAATTTTTTTATATATATAGTCGACTGAGTTTTATAAGTATATCCACATTTTTGCAGTATACAATTTTTTCCCCGTTAAATCAATTTTTCGTTATTATATTTTTCCATTATAGTGCGCACAAATTGAGCATTTCAAATGGCAACGTGCAAATCAATAAAAATCGTTTGTCGTTAGCAACCATTTCAAAAAACGCTATTAGGTTTACTTTTTTTCCAATATTTTATAAAATGTATGGAATATTTCGAAATGAAAGAAATAAAAATGATGATACTATAATTTTCAAAGATAAATCCTTTTTTTAAAACTTTGTTAAAATTTTGAATTGACGATATTAATAAAAAGGAAACCTCTATTTAAACAAGAGATGCGTTACGTTTTTTTATTAAAAAATTAGGGAAATAACAATAAAAATGTTTAAAATTAATTCTATATCTGCATTATTATAGTGTGATCTCTAATCTCCTATTTTAAAATATGATGATTTTTTTAAAATGCACTCTTGTTGATATTATAAAACATTACAATTCTCAACCGACGATATTTATTTAGAATATATAAATAATATGTGTTTGATTTTATAAAAATTGAAGCTACTCATTTTTTATGAGGCTGTTTTTAAAAAATATTATGCTGGTCAAAGGATTCCCAAAATGAAATTTTGTAGATACACTATATATGTTGTATTTGTAGTTAAATCAAAAACGAAATTTTAGCTCGTTAGCGATTATAATATCTAAGATAATGGGTGTTTCGGGCGAAATAAGTTCCGGTTGATATAGCTGAGAAAATAAAATTAAATATTCAAAATTAACAAATTTTGTTTTTCTACCAATCGCTATCTTTTCCCTTGGACATACGTCAAGCGGAACTTTAACATTTTTTAAAAATATAAGAGGCAAAATGAGAGCCCTTACATCAGAACCTAAGAAATTTTTTCAAACAACATATTCATATTACTATTTATAAATATAATTATTCATGTTTTTGGGGAACTTTTAGTTTAACCTCGATACATAGAATGATCGCCTTTTTATTTATATTGTATTTTACTATTGGAATATGTATACATTATGAATTATTACATAATAAAATATATATGAAGAGCCAAATGGGCAGGCGAGTTAAAACTTTTTAAACAATGGGCATGCTGAAGTTTGGGTTAAAAAATCAATTGCAAACCTAAGTTTATATACCGAATTTAGTAAAAATCAAGAGATTTGGAATAAAACGACATAAAATAATTTAGATCCTGGATTGCAAAAGAATGGTTTAATAAATTAGAAAGTGCATCTGATAAATTTATATTTAAAACGTTATAAAATATATTTTTATAAATATCACAAAATTGACTTATATATATATATATATGAAAATATAATAAATATTTAAAATTTCCGGGTTTTTGACTAACATTAATTAAATATAAAGAATAAATTGATGCACTGATTTGTCAGCTTTATAAGATAAAATAGCATTCATTTTCACATTAACACGAAATTAAAATTATTAAATATTATTTTCCAATATTTCTGTCAAATTTCTGCACAGCATATCGGCATCCTGACATGAGAAGCATAAAGGAGGCTTGATTTTCAAAATATTTCCATCTGGACCCTCCCTACTAATAATAACTTTTCTTTCCTTCATCCTTGTAATTTATATTAAATTTTAAAAAATACATTACATTAAAAAATATAATATATAAAACAATATTAAAATAACATGTAAACAAATTTAGAATAAGACAAATATAAAAACTATTATAAAAGTAAAGCTTAGGGGGGGGGGGCATAAAGAAGCTCATTAGAGATCTGCAAAGTTAGGTCCGGCCCGGCCCGAACGAGCTTAGGGCCTATTTTTATTTTAAATAATCGGGTTCGGGTCGAGCCTAATATTTAAAAAAAAATTGGGCCCGGTCGGGTCGGATTTTGGAAATTTTTTTAAATATATCTTAAATTTATCAATTTTATATTGAATTTTTTATGTAAAATAAAAATATTTGATTTTATTTATTGAAACTAAACGACATATAACATATGTCTTTTACTTTGAGTAATTATAAAAATTAATTTCTATATTTAAATAAATTCGGGCCGGGCTTGGTCGGTAAATTTTATTAAAAATTTCGGGTTCGGGACGGGCCGGCAAAACTTTTTTAAAAAATTTCGGGCCGGGCTTGAAAAATTAGGCCCGATGCAGATCACTAACTCATAGTATATAGTAAATGGTGTCATTTTGGTAATATCAAATATCTCAATTTTATATTCGTACACTGATAGCCATTTTCAAATTTGAAAAAAATTATGGAAAATCATGTATAGAAATATGAGCCTTTAAATATATTAATCTTATAGACATTTTATTATATTATAAATTTTTAAAAAAATACACAAAGGTTTATAACGTTAAAAAATTGTCTGAAATTGACAGAGTTAAGATAAGACAAATGATGTGTATATACTATTAGATTGACGATTCATAATTAAAAGTGTATATATAAACTAGCGCCATTGTGTGGTTTACAATTCGACTAATTGTCTTAATTTATCACCATATGAATGCACATTAATATCATTTAAAAGTGCAAACCACAAAATGGTGTTACACCTCACTCTTATAACCGAGGGGGGGGGATGCCCCATCGCAAATTTGCCTGTTTTCGTAAATATCATTTTAAGATAATAAAAATTTCACCCCATCATACCCCTCACCCCTATCTGCACGCAAAATGTATACAATATATCATTATCTTTCTTTCTGAAAGCAAAATTAATAACCTTTTAAAATTACGACTATAATTCAAATTTTTTAGAAAAAAAAGAATTTTAACAAAATAAAAAGTGAAAACCCAAAATTACTTTTTCTAATTATAGCCAAAGGCCTACAATAAGTGGACTTAAAGATCTTCATGAAAATCTATGGGAAAAATTCACCTAATAGTGGTTCCTTCGCCCCCTCCTTAGCAAAATCCTGGATATGCTAGTGCTGATATGTATAAACTTTTAAATGAATTTAATGAATGAATCGCCAATTTAGTAGCATATATATATATATCATTGGATAAGAATAATTACATGCTACAATTATTTTTTCAAATTAGGAGATTTCGAGTCCCCATTGACCCTGCATATTAAATTTCCTTCCGACCTGGGCCCCCGGCTCAATTTTTAACATTTTAGGCCTGAGTCCAGCTTCGAGCTAAATTGCAGAGCTCTAATCCCCTTGTTTATATCCCAAAGTAAAACTTCAAAAAATGAACACTCTTATATGACCAATCTTCTTCTTTTTTTTTAAAAAAAAATTGGATATTAGCCAAATTCCGAAAAATGATTTTATCAAAGTTGTAAACTTGCACGTTGATCAACACGTGATAGTGGTCCATTTTATGAATGTTCCACTGTACAATCTATTATTATTATTATTCATTTTAAGTCATAAAAAGGTGTTAATCAGATTTAGATATAAAAAAATGGTTATGATTCAGATTTGGCTAAAAACCGTGTTCTGTCTGATTTTATAGCTTACAAACAAATTAAATTTATGTAAAAAGAAGCATATTGTTTTTTAAAAAAACTTAATTTACTATTCCTTAAAAAAATGTATATGCTAATTTGGGTAGCTGGAACCGTTAAATACTAAAAAATTATTAATTACTTGTGTATCATAATTAATTCTTATTAAATAATCTTCAAAATCCTACCTTCAGCCTCATCGTGGCGGGGGAGTGGCAACGTCTTTTGGCGGCAAATGGAGGTCTAAAAGGTTCCCTGTGATCTGGGTCTAGAATAGGATCACCGTCTCCTCGACGGGGTGTAAAAACCACTTAAAGAGGTTAATGTCAGGAAGGGCATCCGATTGTAAAAACTTTGCTACAAAAATTTCCCTATGGTTACAACAAAGCATGGGCGGGGTACAGCCCAAAGTACCGCGTGGGCCACCTCATCCCCCTACGACAAAAAGTAGGATGGGAAACCTGGTGGAACCACTATTCAGGAAAATGAAACCTATGACGGCCATAAACGACCTGATAAAAAGTGGAGAAACCAGTTTACGGGTGATCGAGTTAGGGTCGCGACATGGAATGTTGGGAGTATGACGGGAAGAGCGGGAGAAGTCGTCGATGTATTGCACAGAAGACATATAGATGTGTGCTGCATACAGGAGACTAGATGGAAAGGAAATGGGACCAGAATGATTGGCAAGACTAGCGAAAAGTATAAATTCTTTTGGCAAGGAGGTAATGATGGTAAGGCTGGAGTTGGGGTATTGGTTGCGGAGAAATTGGTAGACAAAGTAGTCGAAGTGAGAAGGCTAGACAACCAGATAATGGTTATCAAGATGATTTTTGGTAGAAAGGTATATAATATTATCTCGGCATATGTTCCTCAGGTTGGAAGAAGTGAAGAAGAGAAAGATGTATTTTGGGACAGTCTATTGGGGGTGACATCAAGACTGGCAAATGAAGAGGTAATTATCCTGGCTGGTGATCTGAATGGACATGTGGGAGCGAGTAGTGAGGGTTATGAAGGAGTACATGGAGGGTTCAGTTACGGCATGAGAAATTTGGAAGGAGAGAGGATTTTAGAATTTAGTGATGCTATGGATATGATTGTTTGTAATACAATGTTTAAGAAAGAATCAGAGAAGCTGGTGACTTATAAGTCGGGTAGTACCAAAAGTGTTGTGGATTACTTGTTATTAAGGAGATGTGATCGATGTATAATAAAAAATGTGAAAGTGATACCGGGAGAGGAATGTATAAATCAGCATCGACTAGTTGTAGGAGATCTCACTCTTAAAGGTGCCATCACTAAAAGAAAGTTTGTCCCAAGGCTGAAGGTTTGGAAATTAAAGGAGAATGCTAGACGTCAATTCAATATGGCATTGGCGATTAGGGAGGCGGAGGTGGCACAAGCATCTGGGGTGAATGACAAGTGGGAAGCCATGAAGAAAGCTTGGGTAATGACAACTGAGGAGGTATGTGGATGGACAAAAGGGCCGCCTAGACATAAGGAGACTTGGTGGTGGAGCCCGGAGGTAGCGAAAGCCGTGGATGAGAAACGGAGGTGTTTCAAAGTATGGTATAATAGCAAAGAAAATAGTGATAATGATATTTACAAGATGGCTAAAAGAAATGCTAAGAAATTAATAGCGAAGGCTCAAGAAGAAAAAAGACACGAGTTTGCTAAAGAAATGGAATGCGCTGATGGAATTGGAAATATGGTTAGAATGGCAAAACAGATGTCAAAAAAGTGGCAGGATGTGATAGGTGTAAAGTGTTTGAAAAATATGGAAGGAAAAATGACGATTGATAGTAGTGGTATTAAGAATACCTGGAAGATTTACATGAAAGGACTTTTGAATGAAGAAAATGAATGGAATAATAATATTAGTTGTGCAAAGGTAGAAGGTCCAGGGTGTAAATTTGGCAAGGACGAGATAAAGAGAGCAGTGAAAAAGATGAAGAAAGGGAAGGCATCGGGTTTAACGATGGTGGTATCAGAGATGTTTAAAGGTTCTGATGATTTAGGGATTGAATGGTTAATGAATTTAGCAAATCAGATTGTCACAGAAGGTATTATTCCCGAGGACTGGCGAAGAAGTATAATTATCCCAGTATACAAGGGGAAAGGTGATCCTTTAGATTGCGGGTCTTACAGAGCTATTAAACTCTTGGAACATGCAATGAAAGTATTTGAGAGAGTGTTGGAGAAGCGGATAAGGGAACAAATTAAAATTGATGAAATGCAGTTTGGTTTTACATCAGGAAAAGGCATGACAGATGCAATTTTTGTGGTGAGACAAATTCAGGAGAAGTATCTTGCGAAGGAAAAGAAACTCTATTATGCGTTTGTTGATTTGGAGAAAGCATTTGATAGGGTGCCGCGTGAGATTACAAGATGGGCCTTGAGAAAATCCGGTGTGGAGGAATGGTTAGTTACCGCAGTGATGGCAATGTATGTTGGAGCACAAACAGCAGTACGGACGGATTATGGTGATAGTGACAGCTTTGAGGTGAAGGTAGGACTTCATCAAGGATCCGTGCTGAGTCCATTATTAATTATCTTAGTAATGGATGTGGTGGCTAGAGAAATGCGTGAAGGACTTCCCTGGGAGATATTATATGCAGATGACCTTGTATTAATGGCAAACAGTGAGGGAGAATTGAGGGATAAAGTTAGTAAATGGAAGATGACTATGGAAGCAAAGGGCCTGAAAATGAATGCATCAAAAACAAAGGGGATGATTGGTGGGGAAAATCTAAAGATAGAAGAATCAGGTATGTGGCCTAGTGGTGTATGTGGGAAAGGAGTTGCTAGAAATTCTATCCAATACACCAGATGCCAGAAATGGGTACATAAAAGATGTAGCGGGAAAAAAGGCAGTTTGATGTTAGAAAGAATGACCTTTATTTGTAAAACATGCATGAAAGGGATACATAATAATGATAACCTAAAAAATGGTGGTCTGGATATTGGCAATGGGTTAACCCTAGAAAAAGTGGATAAGTTTTGTTATTTGGGTGATATGCTAAACGCAGATGGTGGTGTAGATTCTGCTGTTGTTGCAAGGATCAGACAAGCTTGGAAGAAGTTCAGAGAGATGTAGTCTATTCTTACAAATAAAAAAGTTTCTCTGAAGTTAAAGGGGAAAGTTTACGTAAGCTGTGTGAGGAGTTTAGTTTATGGCGGTGAAACATGGGCAATGAAAGCAATTCACGAAGCCAAATTAGAAAGAACAGAGATGAGGATGGTTAGATAAATGTGTGGGGTATCTCTGAGAGAGAGAAAAACTAGCAAGGAATTGCGAGCAAGATTAGGTATAGAAATGATTGGTATGGTAATGCGACGAAATAGACTAAGATGGTTTGGGCATGTGGAACCTGGGTAAAGAGATGCACAATGATGGAAGTAGGAGGATCAAGACCTAGAGGAAGACCCAAGATGACGTGGACAAATGTGATAGCGGCGGATATGAGAAGCTTGAATCTTACATGTATTGATGCTCAGGACCGTCAAAAATGGAAAAGAAAAATCAGAGGGAAAACTGGTCTACCCGGGTAAACCTGGAAATCGCCATAAAACGGAGAAGAAGAAGTAATATTGAAAAAAGTCAAACAGGTTCATGACCGTTTTTAAAGATACAGTTTGACAAATAATAAAGGGTTCAGGTTCGGTTAAATTCTGTTAGCGGATAATATACCGGTATAAAGGTTCGGATCAATGCTAAAAAGTGACATCTGAATTTTTTACAAACTTGTATATAATCTTTTCGGCTAAACTTGGAGATGGTATTTTGGTCACGATATCTTCAATCAATTCAACTCCTATAAACAAGCCTGAACCTCTATAAAGGATATAGTAAATAATAAAAAATGTATTAAGATAAAGGTATAATAAATGTAATATATTGAACACGAAATTTCGTTACAACAGTGAAATTTTAAAATTTTTTCAGGGTAAAATAATCAAACATAATATTATTATAATAACGCCTCAACTAGTGTTGTTAAACGACTCATTCTGAGGCGATATTTAAAAACGGCTAACTCAATATTTTATTCAGAAAAATATTACCCAAGCTTGAAGATTTTTCCTATAGATGCACAAAGGTTTGGATATCTATTAACGAAATCTCCAGGATTAGGCAATGTTTTTCTGACTAAGATATTGAGTTAGACATTTTAAAGGGGCTTAAGCTGTTTAACAACACCTCAACTGGTATTAAATGTTAGAGAACCAAAAATCATGTGCCCTTTGTTTATATATTAAAAATAAAGATAAATGTCCCTCCTCCCCCTTCCCCCCCCCAAAAAAAAAGAAAAGATGAGGGCGAAAGTGATATTAATATCCAAACCATTTTAATCACTTTCTTATGTTTTAAGATTTTTTATTAACGCTTTAAATATTGATGTCGCCTCGGAAAAGGTATAGGTGGTCTGAAGAATTTTTTAAAATAAATAATATCGTCGGCTGAGTACTATTTTCCATATCCACTTTTTTGAAAAATTCATCTTTTTCGATGAATCCCTTCAGTTCTATATTCTTCCGTATCATCAATAAAAATATTAAAATATATTTGGAATAATTAATTATTTGCATTATTATGGTGTGATCTCCTATCTAAAATACAGGAAATATTTTTTTGTAAAAAATATTCTTCTGAACAGCCGACGCTATATAATTTTTTTTTCTTAAACACATTTTTATTAATTTTATGGTAAATGAAAGTGCTTATTTAAGAATATTACCTCACATCACCAATAATATTTGGGAAGCGTTTTTGTAATAAAAACAGCTTGTTCATCAGATAATTTCCCACTTTTTTAGAATTCGCCATGAGGTTCTCTTTCTCCATCACTTCCAAAACAGATAACGCTACTGCACAAGAAACAGGATTTCCGCCATACTATTCATTATATATTTTTTAATAATAAAATTTATATCGAAATAATAAAATTTTTAAGACATAAAATATTTTAAAAAAATCTATCTTTTTTTTTAATCAAAATTATCCAAAAAAATGAAATTCTAACTAAGTTATCGGAAAAAGAATAAAATTCTATCTAAAGTTTATCAAATAAAGTGAAAATCCTTATCTAAAATTATCAAAAAAAATGAAATATCATCTAAAAATTAGCAAAAAAGATAGGATTCCATCTATTAAAATTAACAAATAAAAATATGGTGTCCAAAGGTTTTCGTTTTGTATGATCATGAATATATTCACTGTTAATTATATAATAAACTTACACTAAATATCACAATAACAATATATCATATTAGCTCTAGTATTTTAGTGTTTAATATAGAAAAAGGTTAAGTTTGAAGGAAGGACATTTGAACTCATCATTAAAACAAAATTTATGACTTACTTTCATACTAAAGTTTATGCTAGCTAAAAAAACGGAAATGAAATTGTTTATGCTGAAATACATAGGAGTAATCCTGGCTGGGAAACGAAACACAAGAGAAGACACATTGAAAAAAAAACATCCTCAAAATTATAGTGTAAAAAAATCTTGTCATCTAGGCATATCCCACATGTATTCTACTTCTAATGATATCAGGCGTATTAAAAAACAAAATCCCATATAGAATTATTTAAAATAAAATAAGATATTGGTCAAAATTGTATAATAATCAAAATAAAATAAAATAATGATATATTTTTACAAAAATTAAAAGTAGTATATCACGTTGTTTAGAAAACTAAACTCAATTACAAATTACTTGTGGAAAAAAATATAGTTAAATTATCAACTAAATTTAAATACTACAAAACTACAACGACTTTCGGTTCTTGTGCATAAATTTGATAAGATTTTTTGCTATCAAATTTCATTATTTCACTTTTTTTTATTTAAAATTTTTAAAGTGCCTCCGAATTCGTTTTTGTCCCAGGCAGCCATAGCACACCCCTTTAGGGTTCTAATACTAAAATGCTTTAAGATAACCAAAATACTTTCTTTAAAATAATTGTTTTACTCTACATTGAATTAATAAATGCGAATTAAAGAGGAGCATATTAATATACCTGTTGCGATTCTCAGAATCACATGTTTTAGCGTGGAAGTTTTTATAGCGTAAATGTTATTATTTTTGAGGTATATTGTAATTGGTTTATAAAGATAAAATGTAAGCGACAGGCCTTGACTGACTGGCGTCGCTAAGGAGATAATTTGAGTTATTTTTATTATCTCCATTTATGCAGAATCGGCTATAAGAGAGCCGATCTTGATCAATACTAACAATTTTTCAATAATTCACTTTGTATTTATCTAAAGGGGAATGGGGGGGGGGGTGGCATTTGACAATAATTACCTATACTTGTTTATCCTTTATTCAAGAGGAAGGTATGTATTAAAATTTTAAAAATATTTAAAACATGAAGATCTTGTTATGTACGGTATTAAAATATTCGATATGACTCTGGGCATAATGTTTGGATATAGCTTCGGTGGTGATTAGAGCTGCCACAGGATGACCATTTCCCATAGGCTTTCCTATAGTAACAATGTCTGGTACAACTTTTGAAAAAAATAAGATAAATTAAATTAATTAAGGATATAATATCGTTTTAGAGCCATCATTTCTTAATCAAACTTGATGGTATGCCAGGAGTACTAACCTTTTTTTGAAAGATTTTATTCGCAAAAGTATTTTAAAAAACCATGCAAAATAAAGTATAGCATGCGGCATACAATAAACGTGCGAAGATAATTTTTTTATTTAACAACAAAAACAAACAACTGTTTGCTAGAGCGTAACCTAGTCTATATTCATAGTAGGATTAGATCCAATATGATCAAACAGTGAGCGATTTTTAAAATCTTTTAAAGATAAACAGCTATTAAATCGAGTCGGATCAGATCACCCTAAAATCCAGCCTTACTAAACTAAATAAATAAGGAACTAAAAAAATAAAATGTGGTATATCATACCATCTTGCAACTCAAAGGCCCAAAAATGTTCCCCACACCTTCCGTATCCAGCTTGAATTTCATCCGCTATGCAAACGCCTCCAGCTTTCCTAACAGCCCTATTAAATTTTAAGATACCATATGTGTTATAAAGAATAAATTTTACCCTTATTCGTTATCAAAAGAATAACATTATTTTTTTATTTTTAAATGGTTCTAAATTTTCCTCGTTCATTCATATTATATAAATATCATTTCATAACACTTAAGTGGTTTCACTGACCCAATTTTTTTTTAAATAAAACTAATTTTATGAAACTTATAGCAACATGCTTTTTAATTTTGAAAGACCTGGCTGAAATCATATTCCCATATAATAATTCTACCCTATGAATTTCAGATAATTCTATGTTGTAACTTTAAATTAATAAACAACAAAAAAAGTAATAGGCTTTAAATTAGAAAAAATGATTAGATTTCATTGAAAATAGTATCTGAAATTGATAGGTTAGGAACTATCGGCGTTTGTTAAATGCTATTTTTGAAAGTAGCTTCCTAGTTGATTTAAACTATTATATAATTAAACTTTCAATATATACTTTTTCAAGACAAAAATTTCAATTATTTGAATATTTACAATAATATAGAATGCAAAAAAAACAAATTTTTAATTATGAATTTATAAAAGATTATTCGTTTTAAAGTTTATAAATATTATTCATTTTTTTCATAAGTACACAGCAGGGAATATTTTCTCTTTGAAATTTATAGAGATAAAAGATTTTTTTAATAACTTTGGGCTGGTTAATA
This sequence comes from Gordionus sp. m RMFG-2023, assembly GCF_954871325.1. Taxonomy (NCBI): domain Eukaryota; kingdom Metazoa; phylum Nematomorpha; class Gordioida; order Chordodea; family Parachordodidae; genus Gordionus; species Gordionus sp. m RMFG-2023. The sequence goes on along the minus strand of NC_088777.1, from coordinate 43,435,470 downwards.
ATATTGCTTAAGAATTTTATAAAATATTTACATATTAGTATTAAATATTCATTTTAACCATACAAGTATTCTTATTAATTATAGAAGTTGCGCTTTTATCATATCAGTTATTATTATTATTTTTTTGACATTTCAATTTTCCCTTTTTTCTTTACTTAAATTTGATGGAGAAAATTTAGCATTTTTAAATATTTTTAAGTTATAATATCAAAAAGTTCAAAATTCAAAAGATGATATGTATAAAAAATATTTTTACTCGTAAATGAGTTTGAGATAACGAGGGGGTAAAATAATTTGGCCCCCACAACTTATCATCGATTCGCATATAAAAGCGGCCAATTTCTTGCCCGATCTATGAATGTCATCGATGATTCTGATCACCTCAGATGCGTAAGCCGCTCCGTAATCAAATTCTGTTTCAGAGGCATGGTTTTCGTTTCGATCTTTTACTATGGTATCCTTGTTGTATAAACCACGATAGGTATCAGGACATGGGGCCTTTCGTAAATAATAATACAATGCTTTTTTTTAAATAAAATAGCATGCTAGAATTACATTTTCAAAAAATCTAAAAATTTTTTTTTACTTACTACTAAGAGCAAATAAACAAAATACTGAAGACGTGATATTTTATCATTATATATTGGGATTTAAGCAATATATTTTTATTTTATAAATGGTATAAAATATTTATTAAAAATTAAAAATATGTATACATATTTTATAAAAACAAAAAATTAATTATAATCATTTCCATTCAAGGTTTTCAGCAAAAAGAACATTTGTTGTCTATTCTTTCGCTAAATTAAATAACCTTTCAATGAAATATAGTGTATATAGATATATATATATATATATTTATCTTAGAATACTCAACTAATTAAAAATGTTAATTTTTAGTTTTTTAAAAAAAAATTGTGTCAGCCAATCTATTTATTAAAACTATGTAAGTTAAAAAATATAAATTCAAGAAATATATACAATATTTTTTGAAAATTACCACATTTTTTAAAAAAAAATAGAATCTTGTCTCATTATGAAAATAGAATATTTACATTTATAACAATAAATTATAAACTAAAAGTCCCTTATAAAAATATATATAAATTAAGATAGGCACATCAAATAACAATATTATTAACTGACATACATGGAAATCAGATGCAATCAATGATTGTATTAGCTGTAGTAGACTGAAATGGAGTTGAAAATCACTCTTAACGACCAACTCCAATATGGCGCTCATAAGGTTTTAGCCTAAAAAAACTGACTTACGCCTCTAAGTTGAGCTTTAACTTAAAGATTGAGATAAATTTTGTAGGATTAAAACTTGACTAAGCCACTTTGGAGCTGACAAAAATTAGGCGATTTAACAACTCTAGATGGATAGACGCTTCGTCTAAATGCCTTTTAATGAAGACAGTAAATGTCCAATTTGTCTAGATTACTATTAATGTTAATGGACCTATCTGCCCATCTATCAGCTAAAAATTATATATTCTAGTAATTATAATATTTATAATTTTAATTCGACTAAAGTTTATCATTTTTAAAAATATATATTATAAAATGCCCTACATGTTTAAAATTCTATATTTTGTAAATAGTACTATATGGATCCAATCCTTCTTTCCCGCCCCACCAGGTCGATTAAATTTATACGGGCTTAGAGCCATAGATGACATTAAATGACCGTGATATGCACTAAATATATTATTTTTTTTAAATTAAGTCTATGATATATAAAATTATTTATTTACTGGTCAATAACAATGACTTCCGTAGCTTTGGTGTGGTAAAATGAAAGGAGTAGTGCTAGATCAGTGGTTTCCGAGCTACAATTTATTCAAAAAATTAAATAGATAAATCTTAAATATATAATGCGAAAACTAACCCAGAGTTCAAAAAATAGAATTTATGCAGAGGCGATGGCAACAATGAAGACAGTTTGTAAGCTAATTCTACGATTTTAGGGTGAAGGTATCTAGAATTGGTTTCCAACAACAATTTTTGTTCATTAGAAGCTTTAACTACGTCAGGGTGACAGTGGCCAACTTATTTTTATTTTTTTTCATCGTTAAAGCGTGTAAAATAGAGCTATTAAATATATATATAATAAAAATTAGTTCCTTGTTCGAAACATAAATATTGGACTGATATAATAAAAAAAAAATTTTAAATAGATGAACATTCAACAACTTATATTAGGAAAACGTGTAACATTCTATTTACATTTTATTTGTTTTATTTGGGGGGGGGGGCTTATATTTACGTAATATTGATCTATCGTTATAGATTGGTGACAATGACCAGAGTAGTAGAATCATAAGTCTCTTACCTTAGCATTAACGCTGTATTGTCCAAAAAAGAAGAATGTGGAAATTAATAATGGTTCAGCTAATATTAAAGTGTACAAAAATACGAATCGAATATTTGCATTATTCATATTCGATTCTAAATTCGTATAATTTCTTATTTTTACGAATAAGAAAAATTCGAATCGATTTGTAGATAAATTCTTTGAAAAAAAAAATTTTTATATGAAAGAATGGGAAAATTTTAAAAAGTGATTTATAGATGTGGAAAAAGTAAATAGTTTCGCAAGGAACATGTTAAATACTTAATCGAATATGAATAATTTTGAATAATTCGATTGAATAATAGATAAAAAAATTATTAGAAAGTTAATATATTTTTCTTATTAGTATTTCTAATTTGTGTTGAGTTACTTTTGAAAATATGTAATTATTAACTTAAACAAGTTATATTTTTTTAAATGTAATGGCAAAATAACTAGTTATTTTTCATATGTTAAATATGTATATATTATCTAAAAATGACTGTTTATTAAATTATATGCCTCACTTAGACCAGGCACTCCTGTAGTATGTTTGCTTAGGGGGAAGCTTATTTTTTGAGAAAACTAGCACACCTTTTTTAGACATCACTTTTCACAATATTTAATTGTTATAATCTAATAAAAATTTATTAAACAAATTATTTAAGAGAAACAATAATATATTATATTATTTTGTAATGCAAATAAATATAATATGATTTATATTTTTTAGCATAATTTTCTTGATTTGAATTGAATTATTTTCTGAAAGAAAATTATATATTAATTTATACATCATTAAGCTGGAAATGTAATGGTGATTCTGAATATATGTATAAATATATATTTATTAATTATAAATGCTCAATTATGTAATTTTAATTTTTGCTCAAATATTGGAGGTCTTTTACGATTTATATTGTGATATTTTTTGACTAAATTTTTTTTTACATTTGATATATCATCGCCTGAGAATTTAGTTATTCTATATGTACTTTCTATCAAAAATTACTTTATTATATAAATCATTTTATATATATATATACCATTTATTTACATTTTAAAATCTGAATATTTATAAAATAACTCAGAATAAATCTGATACAAGGTTAGCCATCCTATTGAAAACAATAGGGACTTATTTTTTAAAATGCTCTTCTATAAAGTTATAAAAAGTGGAAATAGAATATTCTAATCCTCAGGTGACAATATTTTTTAAATTGCTATTTTTGGCTGAAAAACACAAATAGTTTCATTTTTTTAGAATCATTATTTGTTTTAGCTAAAAAACACAAAAAAATAAAACATTTATTATCAAATTATATGTTTTGGTGCAATCCAGAAATTTACTATATAAGTTTTAAATTTATATATGAAAAATGAATTAATCATAATATGACACTTATTATTTTTAAAATTACCAATGTGAAAATTTAAACTTTAAAAAAATGGAGGTCAATCAAATATTTCCCTTTATTCAATTATTTTTTGAAATTGTCATGTCTTCTGATATGGCTCTGGGGAAGGGGGGGGGGAGTATCCATATGCCACTTATTTTAAAAAAATTTAAATTATTGATAAAAATAATTTACCATAAATAAAAATTATGCACTTTTTCTGTGTGCCTTCAAATAGTTAAAATATGCTTTCCTAAATATATTTGATTCTTCAAATTTTGATTGTATAAATTTAAATTGATACAAACCAAGAATAATTGGATAAAATAAAAAACAAGTAATATTTTCTTAAATATTATATTTTATATATGTAACCTGTTGCAACGTTATTTATGCAATCTAGATAGCTATTATAATTTTCATCAAAGAGATAAGTGCCTTTTCCTTTTACTATGTACAAAGGATCATGAGGATAAAAAAGTGCACATGAATCCCTAATAATTAATTTTATTTGGTTATTGGTATTAAATTTAAAATTAAATAAAGATATTATCATAAAGTTTAATATATTTATATATTACCCTATATATTTTTTTCGCATTTCTATCAATTTTTCTTTCAACATCTGGTTTTCCCCGTTTTGCATATTTATTTATTTTAAATTAATGAATGAATGAATTAAAATTAATTATTTATAATGGATTAATAAACTAAACATTACCCTTTATGGTGATATTATGCATATACAAAAATAGGAAATAACATGTTGTATGGGTTTATACCATTAAAAAAAATGCCAACCATCTCATTATTAAATATCTTTGCAACATAATGACAACGAAGAATAATTAACGGTGTAGATATATTGCAAGCCTTTACTGATTTAAAAAGTATAAAATATTTTATATTTCTTGTAATATGATAATATATATTATCAATTTAATTATTATTTGAAAATTATGTACTATTTTTTTTATTGATTAATAAATTTATTATCTATTGAATAGTTTATATTTATTATTCCTTGGCGCAGTCAGGGAAGAGAGGAAAAAAATCCACCTAAAGGAAATTTCTTGTAGATATATTTTTTGCTAATATAGTACCCCAATATTCCCCCATTTATCTCTCCCCCTAAAATTGAAACAATATTTTACTATAAACAATTGAGCAAAAAAAACAAATATAAGTTACTCATAAAATAAAGACTATGAATTAAAAAGCTTTATAGAAAAATCATTTTTGTAATAAAAAATTGAAAACCCAAAATTTTTAAAATATTACAAGGCCAAAAGCCTACAATAAGTGGACCAAAAAATCTCCAGTAAAAATTATAAGGGTCCCTCTCACATCATCAATAGTACCACCCAGTGTCTACATGAGCGGGGGGGGGGGTAGGAACAGTTTGCATCCTAATATCCAGAGTTGTTAAAAGATACTTTTTAAATGGATCTAGATACAGATACAAATACATAGTCTCAAAAGTTATCTAGATACAGATACAGCGTCTAAAAAGTTATCAAGATACAGATACAATTTTTAAATGAATCTGTATACAGATACATTTTTTATTATGCTCTTATAGGTTTGCATAAAGCTAAATTAATATTATATTGTGAAAATTCATGAAATGAGCTAAAAAATTTATTGCCGCGATATAATATTTATCAGAATATAACTAAAATAATGATTTTAATATAATATATGAAAATATATGGTTAAATAATTATAAATAATCATTAGATTTCAGTAATAAAATATTTTCAAAATTTTGATCATTTAGGCATCCTCGTTTATCTGTAAAGACATTTTTAGAAACACTAAATAGTCTTTCCACAGGGGCGATTGAAGGAATTGTAGTATTATATTTAATAAATAACAATTTTATATCAGGGTATTCTTTAAAAATGCTAAAATCTCTACAATCATTTTTGAAAAAATTATTTAAAATTTGTTGATTATCAAAATTTAAATCATTATTAGAAATTATATCTGCTGTAGGGTACTGAAAAAAATCTGAAATTAAATTATTTGTTTTTTTAGCAGGTTATTTGCTTGCAGTCAGTTGATAACTTTGATAATTCACCAGCTTATCTTTGTATCAATTGTTTTTTTATTAAGATTTTCTTCCATTTGCAACCATGTCCAATCAAGTTTAAAAAAAGGGTGGAGCATGGTTGCTATAATATTATCATCTTCAAATAAGGTCACAATAAACCTAGAATTATTAAATATTTTTAATTTATTATATTAATTTACCTATCCTCAATCCCTTTAAGTAAGGTATCTAAGAGTGGTGAACAGATGAAATAAAATAAATTTTACAGTCAAATATTTTTATTTATAATAAAAAAAGGGGTATATAAAATTTATCTTAAAAAGTATCTAAAACAGATACAGATACCTCTAAAAAATATCTAGATACAGATACCTTTCTAAAAAATCTATCTAGATACAGATACTACATTTTTATATCTAGATACTTTAACAACTCTGCTAATATCTATAAAGAGGTAGGGGGTAGGCATTATGGGGGGTAGGCTATAATAATCTATAAAATTTTCCATTACATTTTTAAATTATCTATGGATAACATTTTGGTATTTTTAGGGGGGTAGATATATATTTTTGAGGGGGGTTTGCATCCAGTGAATATACTGTCTTGTAGACGCTGGTACCACCATATCAAAATATGGTCATATCTCTGTTCCTTGGCATTATTCATTTGCGACGGTAGTCATTATAACTATTAATGAGCCGAGATGAACAATATGCTTTGAAGAAGTATGAAATGAATTCTGCTATTATATTCAATAGTTTAGATGTTGGGACAGCCTATTTCGTTTGCAAAGTATTACAACTAGAGATCTGCAAAGTTAGGTCCGGCCCGTACCGGGCCCGCTAATTATATTTAAACAATTCGGGCCAGGCTGGGCCTAATATTTTAAAAAAATTCTGGACGGGACGTGTCGGGCCTTGGAAATTTTTTTAAATATATCTTAATTTATCAATTTTATATTATATTTTTTTTGTAAAATAAAAATATTTGATTTTATTTATTGAAACTAAACGACATATAACATATGTCTTTTATTTTGAGTAATTATAAAAATTAATTTCTATATTTAAATAAATTGGGGCCGGACCGGGCCGGGTCGGTAAATTTTTTTAAAAAAAATTTCGGGTTCGAGCCAGGCCGGCAAAACTTTTTTAAAAAAATTAAGGCCCTGGCCGGGCTTGAAAAATTAGGCCCGATGTAGATCACTAATTTCAACTATAAAAATGATATATTTTATATAATTTTGTAAATCTATAATATTAAAAAAATAGAAAAACAATCTCTTCCATGGGAATTAAGATCATCTCACTTTAGGAAAATTAAGAAAATTTGCAAAAAAACAGATAATCTAACATAGAATTGTTAAATGGTCTTTTACCCCCACCCCGAGTTGAAATCGATTTAATCGGTTTTTCCTGTGTAAAAACTAACTGTGATCAAACCCTACCAAATGACCTACTTGAAATAACTCATGAAGTCGGCCGTTTGGTGAACCCAATAAAAAAAAATATTTGAAATATAGATTAAACATTTAAAATTATTGATTTCTAATCTGTATTTTTTTGTATTTCTTCATATTTTTATTAATTTTTATATAATAATACATTTAGTTTATAATTAATTATTTTTATTGATATTTATTTTTATTCAATGGTATATATTTTTTAATTTATAAATGAATAAAATGTTTTTTATAATATTTGTTGCTAAATTATTAATTTTTAAATTTTTTTTACTTTAAGGTTCTTTATTATATCTAATAAGTTTTTTATATATAACTTTTAAGAAAATTATAAGTGTGGCTAAATGGATTGAATAACAATACAACCTTATAACTCAATATGTTAACATAATTTTTATATTATACAAAATGTCCAATTTATATATTTTAATTAAAAAAATAAGGAAAATAATTAAATTGATGAAAGAGATGCAAATTACAATATATTATTATTTTTCGTAAAATTTTGGATTAAAATTTATATAACTTTATTAGTTGGTTTCTAAAAGATGTGCTAGTTTTTATTAAAGATAAGCTTCTCTGGAATATTATTTATAAAAACTATTTGATTTATCAACACCAAAATTGTTTATTATTAATTAATAATTTTTTAAAGTATATTATAGATCTATAGACGTGCGTCAAATTAAATCCGATAAACATTAAGCATGCAATTAATTGTTTTATAGTTTCTGATATTTTTTTCAATACTGAGGCTAAGGTAAAAAATATTGGTTAAAAACTAGGTTTTGCCAATAGGTAAAAACTACTAAAGATAGAGTTCACTAATAATTATGTCCTACAAAAGAAAACTCAAATTATCATTTTATTTTGATAAAAAGGAGAAATATTATTTATGTTATTTTTTAGAATCTTCTTATATTCTACAAGCGTATTTTGACAGAGCCGTAGAGTTATTTAAATTCGGGGCCAATTGCATGACTTAATCAACAAGCCCCAACGAGATTAGATAAATTACTTTATAGGGATTCCTAAAACAGATTTACTAACTAATAAATAAAAATGGCATTTCATTTCTGATTGTTATTTATTGAATAATTTTACTATTTTAATTAAAAATTTGGACAAGATATATCAAATAGAAACATTATTTTGACAATTGTATAAACATATAAGTCATAAAAAATGATATTTGATTCTGTGAATTTATTTATAATATATCGGAAATTTGATAGAAATAATTCATAAAATAAACTAAGATGAATACACATTTGACATTATTAAGGTTCAAAGTTGTAATCAATCAGAAATCTCCTAAAAAAAAATCCGGGCAAAAGTTGGGACAAAAAATACTCTTGTGATAAAACTTCATACAAATATCACAACTTTTGTAAAAATTGACATACCCTTGCATAATAAAAAGATATTATAGAGATAACGCCAATCAACAATATTGCATTCAATATTGTTTGTTATTGATTGGTGTAAAATAAATTAATATTAAAATAAAATACGGAATTATTTTTTTTATATGAATATATATATTTTTTTCCCAATGAATAGATCATTATATTTTTTTTGTTGTTAAACATTCTTATCCCTTTTTTTTTATTTAAATTGAAAAATAAAAATAAGTTTGAAAATTAAAAATTGTGTAACATTTTTTAAGATGCAAAATTTGGTAGAAAATAAGAAGAAGAAAAATATTTTATAATTGAGATAAAGTAAGGTTTAAGAAATTAAGTTAGATCAGAAAAATATATTTAATGGATAGGAAAGGGGAAAATTTTCTCATCACTACTGAATATAATTCACTGTGGATGTTAATTTTTATTAAAAAACCAGGTATATACATGACGAAAGGTAATGCTATTTATAGTTTGCCAGAAGATAATAAATAAAAGTACGTTTTGTGGATAATTAATAAAATATACAAAAAATTCTAATTTTTCTAATACCAGCTGGTGAGTGGGTTTAGAGATATCATGTGGAATGGGGGAGGGGGGGGATTATTTCTGCTGATGCAATTCGTTTAGTTTATATTACTAAAATATTTTTAAAAGGCAAATTGATATACCTATGATTGATGTTTTTATACAACCCTTATAGCTTCTTTAATTTTATTAAATTCTATGCAATATTATAAAACCATCTTATCAAATGATAGCAACCATGATTAGCAATCATCAATTTTGTAAATATATTCTTGACTGTTGATTAATTTAGCGAATTTCTCGTTCTCAGCATTGTTGTAAAATTCAATAGGTTCGAAATGGTGTAAGAGGAAGAAAAAAGATTTAGGTTAGCTAGGCTACTATTAAAAAAGATTTAAAAAACAAATAAGCTAAAATGGCTGTCAAAATGACCCATATAATTTTTAAACGAGAGAATTTATAGTGTAATTAAAACATGATAATTCAACCATTCCTGATATACATAAACTTCATAAATAGCTTCTTTCCTATTAAATCTTTGAGTATCTATTAATTAAATTGATTATAAAAAATTTTATAACAGTAAGATGGGAAAATTTTACTTACTTTATTTTGAGACGTATGTGAAACTAATAATATTTGATAGATAGGTATCTATTAATCTCTTTCTTTGGCTTTAAGTTTCATTCATAACAATACCTCATATATATATTAATATTATAAATTCTAATTCACTTTCCATTTTCATAACTTAAATCATTAAACAATATAAAAACTTAGAATGACTTGATCAAATATGGAATTATAAAAGTTTTTACTAGATTTTAAATTTTTTAATAAGTTTTTTTCAATTGAAATCAAAAATAGATTTAAAATTAAAAAAAAAAATTTTACATTAAGCTTATAATTTATTCATTAATTTTACAAAATTTTAAATAAATTTACTTGCTTAAAATAATTTTGTGCAACAATGGTATTGTCTATAATTGATGGCCGTAATGGCTAAGCAAAGATTTATAAATTCCTTTACATTATAATATATATTTATCTAAATTATATGCTCATAATATATGAGATTTGCATTTGAATTATTTTTTAGATAAAAAAGCTTTATATGATATTTTTATACAACTTAAATAAATTTTCAATAATATAATTAGAATTATTAAACAATAATTATTGCTTTAAAAAAAAAATATTTAAAAAATAAAAAAAAAAATTAAAAAATATAATATAGAATATTTTTCTCTTTTATATATCATTATATATTTTAGTTAGAATGAAATAAAATGTGGAATTTATGGTTCCTCGGGCGGAATTCCAATAGAATAATTCTTCATACAAAAACAATAATTTTTTATTCAATTTAAAATAAATTCAAAACTTTCGTATAAAAATATAATTCTTTTATTTAATTTACAATTAAATCCAATATTTTTTAATTCAAATCACTCTTTTTTTTCCTTTTTCCTTCAAACATAATAATAATAAAAATAACATTATTCATTTTAAAAAATACACAACACTCTCCAACATCAATCACCATATCTCTATCATATACTCATAAGCATTTTATTATTTACTTTCCCAATGCTTACTTTTTAAACGTAAAATTACACAATACATTCGCATGATTTTCGCTTTATTTATTAAGAAAAATAAGCAATATTAAATTTGCTTACCTCATTATATTTTTTTTAACGTAGTAAATATATTAGTAAATTTTTAATGTAATAAAAATAATAGTAATTTTTTTAATCGTAAAAATAATAGAATTTATAACTTAGTAAAAATAATAGTAATTCTTCTTTAATTATTTTTAACGTGACAAAAATTATATATATTTTTTAAACGAAGTCAGATTTGTCTCTTATATCATTGTTTATAACATATTCTAAAGATTATATTAAGTTTATTTAAGAATTTCGTCACTGCTTAAAGTAGAGGAAATAATTTTCATGAATTATTAATGCTAAACTATGCTCTATGCTGATTCACAAGAAAGATATCAAATAAATAAAATATATTAGTAATTTATATTTTATATGATTGCATTATTTATGCAAAATATATCTATAAAATATTCAATAAGTAATCAAGAAAAACTGACCTTACGAGTTCCCATATTAATTTTATTAAAACTGTACAATGTTATTTAAATTAAATGAGTGTTATGCTTAAAATCTTAATTTCTTCTTACATTTTTAGCTATTCGCCGATATATAAAAGCTGGTTAAAACCGGCTATTAAATATTAAGCCGACATAGGACACAGTTTTTTATTTTTCTAACAAACACTTTATACTGGGCTCCATTTTTTTTCGCACCAGTTGTTTCTGCTGGCCAAACGCAGTTAAATCTGATCCTGCTTTCTAATTTAAAAGGAATGATTTAATAAGTTTAAACAACAATGTAATAAACAATGATAAATGAAATATTAAAATATTTTTAAAATGGAATGCATGTTAAGTCCTGATTCATTAATTGATAATCCTTACCTATACCACCAGATTTTACTATAATTAAAATTAATTTTTTGACAAAATTAAATATTGATCGTGGAATGGAAATCATACTCTCTTGTAGTGGTCAGGATTTAGCACTCTATAGATGTATTTGTAGAAGGTATTCTTTTATACCATATGGTTTCTAATGCTATTTATCAAGAAATTTTGCCATTCTAATATTATAAAATGCCTAATTATATTTATACTTTATAGCAATAAATTATATATCATAACTCAAACGATTAAGCCTATATTGTAAGTTAAAGTTTGCTTAATAGCTAATTAAAATATTTAAGAGTTCAAGAATGGGCTGAAAAATTTGGTGAAAATATATATGATATCTCTGCAAAAGCTACTGCTTTAGAAAAAATAACCAAAGTTCAAATGTTATTTTATCTTTAATATATATGTGTATATGTGCAGAATTTTATGGACAATGGTGCAACTGTTATTAAACTGGATGGATTAGATGTTGTTCAAACTATGGCAAATCGTATTGAAGTTATGTTACAATCAAAAGTTGAAACTGTTAAAGTGAACATTATATGTTGATTATGAGCATTATATTTTTATATAGCGATTAGTAGATACAGCAGAAGAAGCTTATAAGGAACACATTAATGATTCAAATATTAATGTATTGATTTATATTTATTATTTATTGTATAATATCATTTTAGATTTCATATTATAATGCAAAAGAAGTTTTGGATGCAAACTCGGTTCAAAATGTTGAAGGAAAAATGACCATGATATTTAAACCACATGAACAATTTGATAATATTCCAATTAACTTAACATATAGCACTATACATGTACCAACAAATGTATATAATGAAGGTTTGATTATTTCCTTATATTATTTATTATTTTAAAAAAGATATTGAGGTGCTCAATAATATTGCATGGTCAGATAAACTGAACAAAGTTTTTTTTGATAACTATAATAGAGACAGAACATTGATATGGCAATATTTTGGCAGTGAAACAGGCTTTTTTAGAATGTTTCCAGGTAAAAATATTAAAACAGAACTCTAAAAATTTTTTAAAATAATCTATCAAATATGAATGTATTTTAAAATATTTATTACTTTAGTTCTACAACACCCTTGCCCACCCAATGCTTATCTTATTGATGAAAAATATATAAGTATTTATTTCCCATTAATGTTATTCCCCCTAATCTATAATAAATATAGTGCCACTCATAAATACTTATAATAAAATTTTTGTCAAAATTTATTTATCATAAAATTAAAGATACAATCCTAATTTTTAGATTTAAAAATATTTATTAAAATTTTAAATCATCGATTGATATCTCAACCATGTTCTGGCATAATATTTATTTTCTATTACTATTACTATGATATAATAAATTGCTATTTTTTTATGAAAATTTAAGTCACTACACAGATTTAACAATGAAGAAATTTCATCCCTAATTTTATGGGTTTTACTAAATATATATTTTATTGATTTAATTGGTTTTAAAAAAATAATCAAGATTTAAATCAGTTGAGATACATATACTATCAGGGATGCGAACCCAGCAAAATTTTTGCCCTGGTTCGGTTCGGGTTCTAAGGTTAAAAAAATAAATGTGTTTGGTTCAGGGTTGGTTCAGGGAAAGATTTTTGAACTTGGGTTTAGTTCCGGGTTCAGTTAAGGTTTAGGAATTTTTGAATTGATAAAAAAATATTCTATATTTAAATCATAATTAGAAAATTAGACATAAATTTGGTATAAAAAATAAATTTTTTATTTTATTTATAAGCAAAATATAGTTAAAAATACAAAGCATAGTCATGTATAGATTTAAAAAATTTTATTTTTACGTATTTCTTCAAATTAACAATATCCAATATAATAATTTTTACTTTGATTTGTTCACTTTCATTTGCCACTAATTAATAATCTTTGAGAATAAGTTAAAGATTATAGGAATCTTTGAGAATAAATTTAAAAAAATTTAAAAATGGAGTAAATGAATTTAGTTGTTTAAAATTTATTAACATTTCACTTAATTGGAAATTTTGAAAATATTATAAAATGTCAAGTAAATTATTAATATTTATATTTACAATTATACAAATATCTTATATTAATTTAAACAATACACTGAACCCGGTTGAACTCGGGTTCAAATAAAATTCCTGGGTTCGGTTCAGGGTTTTGAAAATTTTATAAACGGGGTTCAGGTTCGGTTCAGCTTCAAATTTTTTCCCAAAAGCCCGGATTTTCTTTACCAGGTTCAGGTTTGGTTTGAACCCCTGTATACAATCTTGTTTTCCTTATTCCAAAAAAGGGAAAGTGTGTGAGATCAGATCAGTTATGACAACGCTATCGTCATTTGAATAAAATTAGATGGAGACAGGGAGGTAGTTTGGATTTGGGTAGGATTTTAAAAAGAAGGATGGAGGGTGTAAAATCATCATTGGCTTAGGTGGGTTTAGAAGTCCCTGCTCTAAGCCCTAGAAATATGTTGCTTTTTTTGGAAATTATTCATTTTATTTTTTTAATAGGCTTTCTCTTTTATACTTATTTTTATCAAGATTAAATAAATGTAAATATCTTTAAATTTAAATATAAAAAAAACAACTCTATTTTAATGTAATTTTATAATTAGCCATAAATTAGCTTTCGTATTCAAAGAAGATAATCCCTTCTATGTTGGTTAAAACTTAATTAGTTTTCATCTTATTGAGGTTTAGAAATATATTATTTTAACGAAAAGGCATTTATTGACTTTTTTATATTAAAAGGAGACACTAATATCCTATTCGAAAAGTGTATAACTAATAAAAGTTTTAGTTTTTAAAAAAAATGAAATATTATATAAAATACGTATACCTTTATTTTTCACTTTTTTTAAAAAAAAAATTTATAAATTTCCTATCTAATCATGTATTATATCACTTGCCACTTTATCGAATCGCGGGAACACGGGGAAAAAAAATTGTAGGGAAAATCAATTACCGGGTGAAAGATTTGGCAATAAAAATCTATAAAAAAGAAAAATTGCGGAATAAAATATTTCGGAACATAAATCTGTTATTACAGTATATATTCAAAAATGAAATAAAGCGATTATTTATGGTAATATTTAAGGCATAGTATTGGCCGGTCAAATTCAGTCAATTTACCAAAGGAGTATTTTACCTGATTCGGTCAAATACTCTAAAAAATATTAAGAAGAAAAAAATTAAAAATATGCTTGAAAAAAAGATATAAATACACATTACACAATGCGGCGTATTTATTGGGTCCCAAATATCAAGAGGAGTATCTCACATTGTAAATTTAGTGTAATATATGATAGAATACAAGAGTTAGGGCATTTTACAAGGTGGTGTTGATCAAATGGCTCGGCCCAAAAGATATTTTACCCAAGTTGCTTGGCTCAATTTTTTAGCCAGATCCGCTGACTTGGCTATAGGCGGGCTGAGCCTTGCAGATATCTGATATCCGTTTTATCAGTCGACATAGCATTTGTAAAAATTGCTTAAAATTCCTTTAAAAAAATATAATAATTTTTTTTTATTTCTTCCAAAATTGAGGCTTAAATACCTTTTATCCAGGACGTTTTAGCGATTTGTCAGTGCGTTATCACTATAGGCACGATAGTTTATTCGAACACGAATATTTTCTTGATTAGGGGAAACCGGTGCCATATGGCAAGAATTTTGAATTTTTGCGATATAATTTTTTTCTAATCACAGAATAAATATTAATATGATTTTTTTTGGTGTGCTTTTAATTAATTCTAGAGAAATTCTGATTATCATTTTATCTTAACGAAAGATCATTTTATATTTTTTAAAAGAATATATGTTATTTCTTTTAATGGCCCGCGCCCGATTTTATTCCTTTAAAAAAATAAGCTCTAATCTTGACCTATTTGTTAAATTTTTAAGCTCTGGTCAAGCCAGACCCAATTTGAATCGAAGTTCGGAGGTGTTTGCTGAGCTTTATTGAGGCAAAAAATTATCTTTTCCCCTTTAATTACTTACCTATTGGATTGGATGGATATATACTTGCACAATTAAAAATAATAAAAATTATTGACCTTAAAATATTATAACCCTTAGTTTAGTGTTGTATTGTATATTTTGGAAACAATACCAATTAGAACAAGCACAAATGAAAGGACCTTTTCTACATTACAAGGATTGATATTTATCTCAAAGGTACATCTTAAAATTGATTGAATGGACTAGCTTTACTTAATATACATCGAGATCCAATCCCCAACATAGAAAAAATGATGGAAAAATTGGGGCAATCTCAAAGAAGATAAATTTTCATTTATGAACAATATTTTGATTAACTTTTTAAATCATCATATAATATATTACTCTATATTTTACTGTGATTTACACTTTAATAGCTATAATATCTTTTAACAATATTATATACGTTCTTAAATATGTTGTATTTTCCAATATTTTATTATTTGTTTTCGAAATCATTTTTTTTTATAATATGATTAATTCTAATAAGTTTTATATAAGTTTAGTTCTAATAAATTTTTAATGCTCCAGAAAAAGTCATTTCAATATAAAAAAATTATTCCCCGTGTAGAAAATTCCTGACTACGCATCTGAGTAGTAGGGATCGGCCCCAACTGACATGTAAAAATTTTATGCCAGGTTTTTCTGCCCCCCGCTTTTAATAATATTTCCTAGAAGTTTCCGGCCATGGCCTGAATAATTTTTTATAAAGGCAAACGGCTTAAATTTACCCTATTATCAGTTTTAAGGAAACATCTTTAAAACTTGCCCGCCCGTAAAAATATTTTGAACAATTTGTCCGGCTCAGCCATAAATTTTTTTCCCCGCCTGGGTGGCGCCAATCTTTAATAAAAATAGTTGTATAGTTATTTTTAAGGAATCTAGCTAGAAACCTTAATGGGCCTTAAGTTTTGCCCAAGCCCGGTTCAGGCCTGCAATAAAATTTTTTTTAGCTCCAGGCCGGCCCATATCTAATATTAAAAAAAAATTCCAAGCCTGGTCCAAACCCATATTCAAAAAAATGAATTTCTTGTTTTTAATAAAAATAAACAATAATGAAGTGCATTTAGGCAATCATTTTATTATTATTAGAAGAAAAAAAATATGTTTCTTTAAAGTAGCAACTGTCTTAAATAAGTAAAATTTAAATTTAATAATTCTAGGCCCAAGTCCATTAAAAAAAACTCAAGCCCTTTAGTAAATATGACATTCCTGCGGGTCGGCGCATATGAAGGTCTCTACTTCCTGAAAATTTTAAATGGGAGATTCCCTATCTTATTCTTAGTTTTGCGTTTTTAGGTTTTAGCTCCAAAGTCTGATATTTTATTTTATTAAGATATGTCCTAGCGAAAGAATTGCCAGGTAAACGTATTATTATTGAGTCGGAAACAATATTAAATAAATGCATTTAATATTAAATTTAAAATATTGTTCAATTTTTTTTGCTAGAACACCTCTATTTAAATATAGCCGTTTAATAAATTTTCCGTATTCATAAAGTCTTAACAAAAAAATTATAAAATCAAAATTAGTTTTTATAATAGATTTACTCAATGACCAGGAGTGGAGTTACTAAGAAATATAAGGGGTAGGGTTAGGTCAAATTAAAACCATCCCTTTTTTAGCGGTACATTTTTTGGCTAAAAATTTTTCTTCTTTACCCAACCCGCTCTCCTATTATGATGCGAGATCAAGTGTCACGTGACCAAGTGTTAAAAAAAATCTTTTAATTTAACCAATTTTTTTTTTCAAAAATTAAAATCGATCATATTTATATTTTCTAAAAATATATAATAAAAAAAAATATTTTGATTTTATTTTAAAGGATTTAAATTATCGGAAAAAATCCTCGCCTTTTCAAAAATAAAATAATTTTTTTTTTCTTTTTTAATTTTTTTAAAAAAATGTCTTAATTTGTTAAATCGATTTAGCAATAGTTTGATAATGACTCAACTAGTGTTGGGAAACGGCTTCTATTTTAAAAAAAAAGGCTAACCCGATATTTTAGTCAAAAATATAATGCAAGCCTGGAGATTTTTGCTTTTAGATAGTAGAATGGCTTGATCATCTATTAACAAAAAAAGCTTGCTTAATTTATTTGTTGGCTTAAATATTGGGTATGCCGTTTTTAAAAATCGAGCCGTTTAACAAAACTAGGCTCAAACACAAGGAATTTTTTTTAATTGGATGTGATATATTTAAATTTGAACAAGTATCTGAAGTAAGGAGTAGGATTTAAAGGTTTAGAATGTATGGGATAGGATTAATTAAGGGTTTGAGAGATATGGGTTAAGGGGTGGGATATATTATAAATGGTTTTTTTTTTAAAAATAAATAATATTTAATCAGTTTTATTAATAACCTGTTAAATATGATAGGTCATGTAATTGTAAATAGACGAATAGAAATTTAAATAATTGAGAATCCAAAAGTTTTAATATCTTTTCGAAATCTCGTATTGGTATAATTATAATTTGACATTAAATATAATTATGATCCTGGGAAGCCCCCTTTTTCTTTCTTATCAATTTAGAAATTTTTTTATTCTGGTTTGATATAGATTAAATTTTTAAAATAAAAATCGGTCAAAATGGAAAGTATCAGCCTATACCGATAGTGACAATATTGGAATTGGCTTGGTTTATATCAGACACAACATATAACCAGAGTTTTATTTTACTCATAATAAATTATTATTTTTTACTGTTTTTCGAAAGGGGCCAAAAAAAATATTGTTTTTCGGTCCAAGTACTATAGTTGAGTAATGGCTAAATATCGGTTAATTCGGCTCAATATTCAGGCACTTGTCGAAGATAAAATTAAGGCGTTATAATTATATTAGTTTTTCCCAAATTTGAACTGCTATCTTTTTAAGAAGAACCCAAAGAATTTTATCTAAAAACTTTGTTTATCCGATTTTTTTTAGCCGGCTAAAAATATAGTAATAATTTAATGATATTTAATTTTTCATTTTTTAGGTATAAAATGGGAACTTGATAAATCGAATATTGATTTATACGATTGCCGCGTTAAAGATTGGTATAATAACAATATACTTTCCTTTATTTTAAATATAAATCTTGCGTTTTTTAATAAATATAAATATAGATAAATATTTAAAAGATTTAAAAAGTACCATAGTGGTTTATGAGAATTGTTTGATATTGGGTGAGGTTCAGTAAAAATAGGGTGGTTATTTTATGCGGAAGTGAAGAATGGAAAAACTCAACAGGTGACGCGCGCTTTTTATTTGCTCCTATCACGTGTGTTACTGTTAAATTAAACGGTGTTTATTGACTTTTCAAAATGTTTAGATCTTTGTTGAGTATTGAAGATAGAAAGTCATCTAATCATTATAAATGTAGAAAAGTTAATGCTACCTTGTATTTTATGTACTAGTAAGGAAAGGGAAAAGATTATGAATAGAAAATCATAGGAATTGTGCTGCTATTAAGATGTTAGGAAGAATTTTAAAGTTATTGGTTGAAATTATATGATAAATAAAAAAAAGGATCTTGGTCGTTAATTAAAAAATCATGAGTAGATGATCTGCAAAGTATTTTTTTTTCTTCTTATATTTTTGAATTAATAATGATAAGATAAATTAGGACAGGACAGTATGGTGTCTGACTTTATTATAGGTTAATAAGAAGAGAAAATTATCCTAAAGTTATATTAAGGGTAATCGAGCATTTTACTTATTAAAGAAAACCTTCCGAAAGATAGGAAGGAAAAAGATAAATTTTTATATAAATAATAGCGTTCCAGAAATTAATGTCCTACAAATTCTATTTATTTGTATATTTTTATCAATTTATAAAAAAAATTTAAATTAATAACTAAGGGTTGATTATAATAATAATATAAATTTAATATCAAAAGTTTTGTTTCATGTGTTTTTATTTTAAAAAAAACTGAAGGTATATACAAGCAGCTACATCGCCAAAAGATCTAGTCATCTTGTTAGACGGATCGGGAAGCATGACCGGTTTAAGAATCGAAATCGCGAAACTTACTATCGAAACTATAATGAACACACTGAGTGACGATGATTTTTTCAATGTCTTACAGGTATACGGTCGGACATATATTTTATTTATTTATTATTGTACAAATGCTAAATATTCGTATAATTAGCTTATAATTTAATACTTTTCTAAACTATTTTCACTATAACTTACCCTCGTATTTTTAATTTTTAGAAGGAAATTAATAATTATTCTCTCTGCTGGTGCTGCACTAGGAGTTGTTGTTTTTTTAAAAAATGAAAAATGGCTATTATCTTAGCATGTTGTAGACCGAAAGAAATACAAATTTCCCCACTTGTATTTATCATAAATAACTCTATTTTCCTTAACACTTTAATTTCCACTTTTTATATGTATCATTTTGTCTTAAAATAAATACTGTAATGAAAAATTCATAGATTAGCAAAGAATCTTCCCGGATTTATTTATATATTTTTTCTACTACACGTTGGCTCTTTTAAATAATTTTGGCCATTTTATTTTGTAAATAGTTTTAAAGGGAAAATCGAAAATAGGGTAATGATTTTGTAGCACACAATTTGATGGCGATATATATATCCACAAAATTACTTTCGCTATTGAGGCATAAGATTTTTATTAAACCATTTTAATAATATATATTTATATATAATAGAAGAAAACAATAAATTAATATTAATTTTTAATACTACTTTAAAAATTATTTTGATATAATTTTTTTTATTTACCACAAAAAAAAATAAAAGAATATTCATTTGTAACCAAAATATAAAATGACTTCTTTTTTTTAAGTCCAGAATCTTTTTTAAAAAATTCTAAAGTTTTAAAATTTAAATGAAATCGTTATGTTAAATTTTAGAATTATATTTTGGATATGTTTATTTTTATATTTAAAAAAATATAAAGTTTCAAAAGTTTGCGCGTATTTTTTGATATTTTGGATTTAAGTCTAAAGTAATGTTGATAAAAAGCCCGAGTTGGATATTTTTAAAAGTGGTCGATAAGGAATTTAGCCAAATTAATATCATGTAAGCCTTGAGATTAGGCAAATTTAGGTTCAAACTTCTCCTATATATGATTAAAACCTCCAGGCTCACATAATATAATTTTGGATAAAATCTTAATAGGGCCGTTTTTACAACCCAAATCGTTATTTTTAACAATATCACTAAAAAAAGTAATTCGCTATGTCTTTCCCTTTTTATAATATAATATATTAGTTATATTTATTCGAATAAAGAAACAATAGAACGGAAAAAAAATTTAACTTTTGAGAAATACGCGTTTTTTAAGAAAATAAGAAATATAAGATGTGAATACATGATCAATAAATCGCTAGCTAAATATCTGAAAATATTTAAACGAATGAATGCTTAAATGTTTTATCATATAATGATTTTTCCTGCAACCCCCAACCGGATTTTTTTTACTAGTGTGCTTGTCTCAGTTTTATGTTTTATACTATACTATAAAAATTCATTCTTTTTTCATCCTTTCCTGCAGTTTACCGGAGAATCTATTTTCGTTGAAGGCTGCTTCAATAATACCTTAGTTCAGGGAAACGAGGATAACAAAAATGTAAATATATGTTATAATATGGCTTTGTTTTATATAATACTTAACTAATAATTTTTCTTTATACATATATATTATAGAGAATTAAAGAGCAATTGGAAAACGTATACACCAAAGAGATAGCGCGATTCGATGTAGCTTTAATCAAAGCGTTTGAACTCTTAAATTCTGTAAAAAAAATTCTCCATTTCTTCAATTAACTATAGTATTAATAAGGTTCTCTAATCCAGAGATTAGAAACCATTTAGATTTTAGGCTATGTTATTGAATTTTTTTAAGGTTCTGATCACAGAACAAAACATAAATACTATATAAAAAATTATCAAAAAGTTTGTTTGCACGAGATTTTTGATCAAATTTTACCTAAAAATAGCAAAATTATTTTTTTAAATAAAAATTTTTCAAGTCTCAAAATTTTTTTTTAACTCTGGTTGAAAAGGATATTTTTAAATTTTTTTTGATTTAAAATAAATTATCAAATAAATTATTACCATTTTTAAAGCCCGTAAATTTATAAATGAATTTAAGGAAATAATTACTAAACCGAAGGCCCTCAAGAATATAGAACCGCATTTTTTTTAAAAATAGATTTTCAATTTTTTTTCTAGGTAATTACTCGGTTCTGGTTTCTAAACTTAGTTTTTGGTTTATTTTGATACAAGAATTAAAATCTTGTCATTTTAGGAATCCCCATTTTACATTTAAAAGAATCCCTCCATATGAATCTTCTTGGTCCAGATGACACAATATCTTTTTTTTATAAAATTGATTTTTATATATAAATGATTTTAGGTACAGTTTGAATCATTTGAAAAAAAACAATTTTTGAATATATTTATATTCATTTATTTCAACCATTTTTTTTTATTATTAGACCAGAGAACAGAATAGAGGAACAAATTGTAACCAAGCCATCATGATCATCACAGATGGCGCACCGGAAACGTACGAAAATTTATTCGTGGAGTATAACCCTAATAAACGCGTTTAATTTTTTAAAAATATTATCTTTCTTAATATAAATTTTTGTAATAATTAAACATAAAATAGGTACGCATTTTTACGTATCTGATTGGGAGGGAAGCTACCGATAATGGCCAATTGCGATGGATGTCTTGCAATAATAAAGGTTATTTTTTTTTCTTCTTTCAAATATCAAACAGCGATTGGAAAAGCAATTTTATGATTTTTTTAAAAAAACATTTTATGAGACATTTTATTAACTTTAAACAGTGTTTGAAATGATCTTCTAAACATGATCTTTTAAGATTTTTTAAATAAATATTTATTTGGAAATGTTCACACAGGGTTTTTGATCAAATTTTACCTTAAAATTACAAATATTTTATAGTGTTTTATGAACACTTTTTAAATATCATATATTCTAGGCCGTTTTTCTCACATCGCTACCCTGGCAGATGTTCAAGAAAATGTTCAAGTATAATATAGACATTTTTTTTTGTAAATACCAATGGATTACTTCAAAAATAATATTATTATTTTTTAAATAAAAGGAATATATTAAAGTTATTAGTCGTCCAATGGTTATAGAGCAAGAACACGTCACAATTTGGACAGGAATTTATCACACGAAAGCGGTACATTAATTATTAAAATAAATTAAATATGTATTGTTTTAATTTTACTAATTTATACATTTAAGGATCCAAAAACTAAAAATTGGTTGAACCTTTTGGAGGAAGAAATGGACAGTGATATGGATGTAAATTTTCCTTGATTTTAATTCATTTTTTTAATTATTTTTTTTTGAGTTATAAATATGTGCATAAAAATCTATAATAAATTTGCCTATAATCCTATTCGTCCTAAGCATAGTTGGGTAATTTCTAAAAAATGGCTAATTCGGTTAGATCTTTAGACGCATGCCGAAATAATCTGCTAAACACTGGAACGCGAGTTAATATACTTCCGCTTTCTTCACAGTTGAACTATTTTCCCTAAAAAAGATCTAGTTTTAGCCATTTTTTTAGTTGGCTAAAAAGGGGGGGGGGAGGGGAAATAAAAATAGAGCAATTTATCCAAACTATAATTTAAATTTAATCCCTAATATTACAAAACTGTGTATTTTAAATATTTTTTTATTATTTAACTAAGACGATTAGATTAATGACGTCAGTAGCCCAACCCGTTTTTGATAGAAAAAACGCCTCGGTATTATATGTATTGAATATTAAAATATCAATCATAATTTATTTTTCTTTTGTAAATGTGGCATTAACTATTAAAAAACTATTTTATAGTACGGAGAAGGCAATCTTTTAGGTGTGATGGGAACCGACGTTCCCATCGAGGAACTCATAAAATTGACTCCGCAATACAAGGTTTATTTACGATGTGCTCATATAAAATTATTTAATTATATTAAATATGCAGTGGCCTCAAGAGCTCCTCTTATTTATAAAAGTCATGATTAACATTTTTCAATTTTACCGATCATGTTTTTAATCCTTTTCCCCACTTTAAAATAAAAATTTTATAAATTTTTACGACTTTACTGATATTACGTTAATAAATATAATAATATGTATTACCCCGCATTCACAGTTAGCGCGAATTCGTGACCGAGAATACAAAATCCGTATTTTTTATAATTCGCCGCGAATTCACGCTAATATGAATGAGGGGTTGTGGGGGTTCACGGAATCCATAGACATTCGGAATTTATTTACCGTTTTTTTTTTGAAATTTCAAAATTCTGATTTTATTGAAAATTTATTTCATGTAAAAAACTATAGATTAAGTTATACCTTTTACCCCTTAGGAATTTCTAACAAATTTGAAGGTAAAATTTTGAAGTACTCTTTTAAAATTGAATTTATATTAATGTTTCATGCTCGAAAATATCCAAAAATTTATAGGGTAGGTTTACTCTATTTCTATTCACATACTTGAGTAAATGTTCTAGTAAAAATATCAGACTTTTCAAATTTAAAAATTCCAAAATCCTACCTTCAATCTCAATGCGGTGGGGGAGTGACAACGACTTCTCGCTCCTAATTGAGGTTTAAAACGTTCCTTATGGTCTGGGTTTAAAATATAATCACCGTCTCCTCGACCGGGTTGTAATCACGTAAAAGGATTGATATCAGAAAAGGCATCCGATTGTTATAATATCCCTAATGATTACAACCAAGCAGCCGGGGGGGGGGGTATAGCTCCCATCGATAAATGATTAAAAATTGATAAATACCTGATCCCCATTTGGATTTTGAAATCCCATACGACGCATAGAGTATATTATAATATTCTTAATATAGTTAGGACCAAATGGGTTTCCTTTCGCGATTACGAACAATGGCTATATTCTGTTTCATCCTGATTTAAGACCCATGGTAAAAATCACTTAAAATCTTTTTTCCCACCCGTTTTTTCTTTCGGTTTTAAAAAAACTGCATTTGTTTTTTTGTTGACAGTATTTGTTTTATTGTTGGTTCTCTTATAACGTTTTTTAAAGCATATTTTTTGTTGATTTAATTAAACAATGAATTTTTTTAATTTAAAAAAAAAGTATGGAAAAAATATCAAACCTAACTATAATAGCGTGGATTTATCCGAGGTCGAATTTTCCGAACAAGAAAATCCTCATGGGCGCAGTTACAACATGAAGCTTAGGAAAGAAATGTTAGACCAAAAAACCGCAAATTTTACGATGGACGTTAAAATGCCTTTTGACCTTATGGTATTGTATGTTATTTTTTAAAAAAAAGAGAAATTAAATAAAATTTACAAAAAAAATTAAGAAATTACCAGCGACATAGAGATGCCAAATACGCTACCGGCCGATATCTGATATTAAGAAAAATATTATTAGAGATAGTAGTTGTAGGGGTTAATAAAAAGAGAATATATAATTCATCAATAATATCATTTATTTTGTAAATTTATGAAATTTTTAAAAATTTAAAAGAAATAGAAAAAAGAAAAAAAAACTAAAAGCGCCTTTATTTGTTTCTTACTTTCTTATCGATTTAAAAATCTTTAAAGAGATTTTTTTAAAAAAAATATATAAATTCATAGCTTGTGGATTTTTTTTTTTAAATGATGAGGGTTAATTATCGTTTTGGGGGATATCGGCCACTGGTATCAAATTGAAAAGATCGACCGTATATTTGGAAATTTCTTTATCCCCACCCCTTTGAACTAATTATAATTTAAACAGAACACATTTGTATCGGGAACTAATTTTTGTTAATTATTTCTGAACGACTAGCATTTTATAGAAATTTTTTTTAAAACAATAATATTCATTTAGTTTTCTATTTTATTTAAAGAAATATATATAATCGTAATTATTTGACATTAGGCCTACAAAAAAACGAATCGAATCGAATAATTGCGTTATTCGTATCAGTACGATTCTAATAATTTATTATTCGATTCAATTCGAAAATTTTTCTAAAGCTTATAAAAAGTAAATAAAATTGTAAACAGATGTGGATGTTTTAAAATGACGCTTTTAAGGATTCTCTAAACTAATTGTCATTGGTATATCAAAATTTACAGAAAATAAACGAAATAAAACCCAATGATTTCATATAACGTTATCCAAACAAATTGGTCAAAACACCCGATTTTTAGAATTAGAATTGCTTATAAAAATATCTAAATTATTTCCTCAATCTAATATTCAAATTTTATTAAAATTTTCAAAAAATGTACAATGATCCCATTTTATAAACATCAAAATAGAATACAGAATCTTTTTTATTATTTACTTACGATTTACGAATGTTAACGACAAAATAAATTTTAACGAAAAATTACTAATATTTATAAATAATCTTCAATAATTTGAAATAATACGAATAATTTCGAATAATAAAAGGTTTACTATTCGATGAATTGTTTTCCTCATCATTCATATTCTATTCGAAATTTCGAATCGAATTGGATTTCGAATAACAAATAATTCGTTTTAGGCCTTGACAGGCATAAAACACCGAAACCCTGAGTTTAAAAATAACGAATTTATATTTTATGCAACTATGTACATATATATATATATACTATTAGATTGGCATTTCATTAATTAAAAATGTCCACACATAGAATGGTTTACACTTCGACAAATCGTCCTTATTAATTTTTATATTAATGCACATAAATGTCATTTAAAGCGACATGTAAGTGGCGCTACAGCCACCTCTTATGTGATGGACACTTTAATATGCATTTAATGAATGCATCGCCAATCTATTAGGATATTTACATCATTTATTTTATGGCCAACATGTTATTTGGACAGATTAATGACATTTTTGCGTAAAAATATTTAATTTAAGAATGTTTAATTCACTTATGTTTAGGGCATGAAACCCCCCCCCCCCATCTCATCCATCAGAGCAGTGTTGTAAACGCATTCACATGAACGAAGTTCGTTTTTTTGAATAAAATGATGAACAGCGTTCCTTTTATTTTTGACGAACTTTGAGTGTGAACACGTTCCTTTTTTATGACGAACGCGTTCGAATTTAACGTTCGTTCAATTTAAAAAATACTTTTTATTTTTATTTATTTGAAAAGTTTAATATTTCCGAATTTTTTTTAAAAAAGTATTATTTATATTTTTTAATCGGCTGCGTATTTTCACATTTCAATTTTTTTAACACATAGTTTATTAATTTGAATATTATTGTTTATATTTTAATTTAATAGATTAGCATAAGCATGAATATTATTATTTTATCATAATCATCTGATTCTGAAAATTAAAAATCAGATGAATTAACATTGCCATGGCCAAATATGATAAATGTTTTACAGTAACATCCTATATTGAAGGAACTAATTCAATGCCTAAGTGTAAAATGTGCCCAAAAAGTACTATATTGTCAAAATCTTCAGGTTCCAATTTAAAACGACATTTTTAATATTAATTATTTTATATAATATAATATAACTAAGTAAAATCATTAAATTTGAAGAAAAAATGCATTTGGGATATTTGATCCCAACAATAACGATAGTTATTTTAAAATTAAAAAAATTTAGTGGCCTCAAATATGGTCAACCATTGATAGACGCCGTATTAAATGGGATTAATAAAAGGTATTAAACCTATCACTCCCAATTAATTACATATATTTTATTTTTTTTAAAGATTTGAACATATATATGAAGATCAATATGTTCTTTCTTCGATTATATATCCACTATTCAAGTTTCAATGGGCATGGATAAAACTTCCACAGAACTCACCTATTAAAAATAAACTTATAGCGTTATTAAAAAAAATGCTTAGAAAATACTAGAAATGATAATGCAAGAACTGTTAATTTCGAGATATCCTTTTTTTTGTCGAGGAAGTGGAGAATGGATTGGAGGAGGATAACTTATCTCAATTTTTTGAAGCAAATAACAAAACAATAAATGTTTTTAGTAAATTCCCCACGTTAAAAGAGTTATTTATTAAGTATAATACCGCAATCACCTCTACCCTTGAGCGCGTTTTTAGTATAGCATATGCCGTATTAACTGCCAAGCGTTCTTGTCTATCAGATGATAATTTTGAAAAATATTGTTATTAAAATTAATAAGAAAAATTTTTTATAAATAAAAATATCTTTTTATTTGATATATTATTTTGAATTTATAATTATATTAAAATAAAACTATATTATTTTTTAACATGGCTAATATTGTGTTAATAAATATAAGACATTTATTTATATTAAAAAATTTTAAAAAAAATTTATCATAATTTTGAAGGGTTCATGAACGTGAACGCGTCCCTCTTTTTTGAAAGTGAACTTGAACGTGAGCGCGTTCAATTTTTGTCAATGAACGTTTTTTTTAGAAATGTTTATTTGTAAAATTTAAAAAAATAGAAAATAAAACAATGTTTTTAAATTAGACGGGTTATTTTATTACTTATTAAGTCTATGGTTTTGTATAATTATGAATCCATTCGGAGTTTACTAGGATTCAGTTTCATCAATCATAATAATTCCTTTAATTTTTTTGACAAGTGTACATATTATTAAATAAGTGCTAATATGACAAATTTCAGTTTACAATATAAGGCTTATGGTAACGCTAACGTTTATAAACTTTAATAAATTTATATCTCAATTAATTTTATTTATTTATTTTATAACGAAATACGCGAAATTAATCATGACCTCAGAGGAGAATCGAACTCAGAACGAATCATTATTTCTTTACTACCCTGCTGAGAACTCCCTTTAGTTTAGGCATAGCCTTGCCCGATTATGGTCTTCATACTGTCAAAGGAATGTTGGAGATCCCCGAAATAGATATCGAGAGAGATTTCGGTGGGTCTCTATGGAAAGTTGTACCCGACTGGGTCTACTGCCGGTTACCGCACGAGGAAAATAAGCTGAACGATAGGGATCGTATCATACATTTTCTCAAGATGGCCCAAGCTAGTCAGTCGTCTCAAAGTCAGGAAAAGTTCCAGGACGACTATCGAGCCTACACCGGAAATTGTAATTTCATATACTATATATCTGCGCTAAAAGCTATAAGGGGGAAGGGGACATATATTTTTCTTCTCGACATTAATTCTTCCTAAAGCTCGGGTTGAGGACAGGCACAATTCAAAGTGCGAAACGTACTGTCAGTTACATTGCCTTATTTAAAGCGGTAGGGCGTGGGGTGAGGGTCAATAAACCGAAGGGGAGAATTTAACTCTTAATTTTTTTAGAAAATTTTAACCCATTCCTTTTTTCTTTCTTTCCTCTAAAATAAAATCATAATTACGCCACGGTTATAACCTCCTTAGTCAAAAATCTCATATATGATTTGTTTTAAATCTTTTTATTAATCCAAATTCCACCTAAAGAGGCCTTGAGATTTGAACTGCTCACTATATCTCTATTTACATTTAAAATTATTGTTTATTCATCAGGTGATAAAGAATTGATACTCAGTCTGGCATTTGATGCAAAAGTAACCACATCTATCTTAAACGATTGGTACACCACTAACGCTTATTCTAATTCACATGGCATCGAGATTGTGTTGATCGGAACGCGGTCTGGTTTAACTCGGTTTTATGAAATTGGTTCAAAAGGTTAGTGATTACTTTCTCTTTCAATTGAATAAAATAATATTCTTTGTATTTACGATTACCATTGGCCAACTATTAGTGTTGTTATGTTACATCAAAAAATAGTTTAACATACCAAATATTCTTTGACAATATAAATGTCATGTCATTTGATTCCCAATGTTACTTCCTTAAATTTTCTTGAAAAGGGATAATTTTTTAGTATAATTATCTTAATAAACAATTACATAAGAAATTATTTTTAAAACTTGTAAGATTTATTTATTTTTCGAATTTAATACGCTGATAACAATAAAAGACCAATCACAAGAAACCGAAAAATTTACTACGTCTTCCTCAACCACCTCTAAAAACAATCTCAATTTTATCGATAAACATGTGAAAACTCTGGAAGATTTGTATTACAAACGCGCTGATGCTATAGGGCCCAACAAATTTGTCTTTTCCGTCGATCATAACAATTTCCCCGATTATAGCTTTGCACTTCAAATTTTGGAGGAAGATTACGACGAAACCTATTCGAATGCCAATCATTCCACTCTCCCTGATTTAGATATTGTAACATCGTTTAGCCCTTAATTATTGCGAATACGGTAGTGAAATTCAACCGGACCGGTTCTGATCACTCCAAAACACTAAAATATTTTCAAAAAAGTGGTCGGCTGATTGAAATCTAGATATTTTGTCAGCCAAATCGGTCCGGTTAAAATGGTTAGTAAAATCTTCAGGATGGTAAATTTGTTTTTCTTCACCCTTTGGGATAGGTTTCAACTGGGAAATTTTATCTCCATCCTTTAGATTTTCTTTTTTCTTGCTAATTTTGATTAGGACCTTGTTTGGAGGCCTATTTTTTTAAGGGGGGAATCATCAGGTAAAATATGTATTTGTTTTAACATCAATTAATACAGGGAAACTTGATTTCATCCTTTGCTTCCAATAATTCTCTTCACAAGCGCACCAAAAAGGGTTCATATTATCCGGGTATATCGATTATGGCTAGTAGTCCAGTTGTAATAAAAAATAAAGACGAAAGTCAGAGCGCTACGGCCGCTGTTGTAGGTTTGAGGATGAAATTGGATAATTTAGCTAGAGTTTTCTACAACACCTCTACTATAGATGTATACCTAAATAAACATTATTATGAATTTTATTTACGGATTTATTTTTTTCTAAAAAGTTAGATGTATTGATAAAAAAATATTAAAACCTGTTAAAAACTTATTAATTAATTTTATATTATTGTAAAATAGTGTTTTGTGGAGGGGACAATTTGTTACCTGTTAGATGACCATGCCTACGTGATACTGTCATCAGCAAATAACCCACGGCATATAGGAAAGTTTTTTGGACAAGTTGATGGAAAGATAATGTTATCATTGTCGAACCATGTCTATAAAAAGTTAATTTAATTATATTGAATGATATGATTAAAATATTAGATTGGCTAAAAAGCAAGAAAACATTGTATGATATAAATTAGAGGTTTGCCGCTTTCCGCTCATGAATAAAAATTTTTGCCATGCCCCCCCCCGTATAGTTTAAATAGCCCTTTATCATTTTTTACTAAATTTGCTCTGTTCTGCCCGTAAAAATTTTACGAAGTCAGACTCGCTCTATAAAATCTTACAAAAACTCCGTGACGGCTCTTTTTTGTAAATTTCCGGCCAACCACATCTATCTAATTTTTTCCCTATGTCAATTAAGGTTCTTATATCTTTTCTCTATGGCTATATATTTCAATAACCGTTTTATAAATCAATTACGTTTGTATCAATATTGTGCATTTCATAAATAAATTGTTAAATCTTTTGTGACTTTACTATATTATTTATTTTATAGTAGTTTAGTTAGACAACTCTAAAAATACAAATAAATTGACATATTCTTTTTCAAATGGTATTTATCCAAAATCAAAGTATTCACCTGAAATTCAGAAAAAAATATATCAAAATTTTAATGCCCTAGCTAACCTATAAATATTTTAAGAAAAATCAGATATTTACGAGGCACTCCTTGATATTTTTTGATACTTTATGTATAAATTGTCTCGCTCGGCCAGAAGACTTTTAAAGCACAAATTGGCCGACCCGTTTTAATTTTTATTAAATTATCCTGACTCGCGGTTGACGGGTCGCGTTGATCTCTTATAAATATATACATCATTTATTTAAAGTGAACCCCAAAAAATTGAACTACATGACCCAAAAAATTAAAAATTGTGTTTAAAATTAAAATTTCATTTAAGTTAAAAATCCCTCTACCGGTTTTTATATAACCGCTCTAGATTTCATACCTTTTTTTATTTAAAAAAAAATTTTAAGTTCCAAATGGCACGTAAAATTATTTATAATTAAATAAAACCTTCGTCAGCACACTTCTCTCGAAACCGTTTCTATTTCCTAACCATTCACACCTCTTTAGGGTGATGTATCATTTTTTAAGTTCTTTTTAATGTTTTTAATATAAAATTTGTATATATACAAAAACACTATAAAACATATAAGTTTAGTGGTGATATCAGATTGCTTAAAGCACAATGCCTGTGCCTTTTATTTATTTCAAACTAAAATGATCTTATTTTTAAAAGAAAGATTTGATATATTGACCAAAATTTATTATTTTTCTGATTGGGGCCGTAATCCAATATAAAAATAAAAAAAATTTCATAAATCTCTATAATCATGAATGTGATTTTGGTATAAAGGCCGAGTGGCATTTTTTTGCTACAGCTCATGGAATAAGTCCGTGCGACAGTTTAGGAGGTATTACAAAACGGCTAGCAGCTCGAGCTAGTTTGCAACTGCCATATCAAAACCATATTTTGACACCAATGGATTTATTCGACTTTGCAACAAATAATATACATGGAGTAAATTACATTTTTGTAAGCAATAATGAATACAATAATATGGAAAATCATCTAGAAAGCAGATTTTTGAGAGCAAAAAGAATTCCGGGAACACAAAAATACCATGCTTATATTCCCCTTGATGAAAATAAAATTAAAGTCAAAATTTATACCAATTCTTTAGATAATTTAATATATGATATATTGTAAACATAATTATGAATTATTATATTATATGTAATTATGCATTTCAGAAAAATAAAGTTATAAATTGGTTTAGAATTATTTTGTCAAGTAATTTTCAGTCACAACATGTTAACAATTAAAAATAAAAAAAAGTTAGGGCCTATCATTTAGACATAATTTAAAAAAAAACATTATATCATAAGTATTCATTAAATGAAGATATTTTTGATCAATTTAAGCCATATAAAGAGTCATAACTCCTAGACCCTTTTTCATCCCAGGCTAGGATTTGGCACAAATATAAAGCAGTGTTATATCTATCTACGGAAAAAAAATTTCGAAAAAAAAAAATACCTTTTTTTTTCTATGGCCATTTCCGGTTTTATACATCCGGTTTTGGACATTCATCAAATTTATATCATATTTATTTTTATGTCATATTAAAGAACTATTATTAAGCTACATAATAAAATTTAAATTATTTTTCTAACTTAATTATTTCTCGAGATATTTGAAAATAAATGAGGCACATTTTGTCAAAAATGTACTATTTTTCCGCGCTTTAAACGCCCATATCTTAGCGAGTAAACCTTGTTGGGAGGTAAAATTTCATTTTTTTCTTAGTTATAGTTTATACTACCATTATGCAAAATTTAAGAAAAATTGAAGAGGGTCGGGTTGAGAATCGACTTTTTTTGGTTGTGATTTGATATGGAATTCACCATATATATTTTTTTTATTTTTATATATATTATTTTTTTAAAAAAAATATATTTCATTTTGATATCGTTTATGTTGTATTTTATTTTTAAAACGAAATCGTTTTTTAAGTAAAATTATTCACAAATAAAAATAAAAAAATTAATTTTTTAAATATATTTAGAGTCAACTTATTCGACTTTCAAGCTATGTGTGAAACAAAAGTTTCGGTATTCAGTTCATCTTTCAAAAATTTTAACATGAATTATCTTCAAATATGCGCGCATATTTTTAAAGTTTTGCTATTATGCTTCAAATATTTACTCAACTTGATGCAAATGTATTCTTCCCCATTAAAACCCTACGCGAAGGTTACTGTGACGTTGATAAGCAACATAATAGCGAATTTAAAACACATAACCGCATCCATTTTGTACATTTTTTACATCAATTTTTACGTATCTTCCATTGATCTTGTAAAATCTGCCAGTATTATTAGCACCTATTCCAATAACTCGAATATTCCATTCCTACCAAAAAACCCCAATATTAATGACATGGAAGAAGACGAACCAGAGTACGAACACGATATAAAAGAGTTTAGACCTCCTCATCAATGCGTGAAGAGGTTCAATCTGTTCATCTTGAACACGCAGTTGTTGGCCACCGAGGTTATAATAAAATAAATACTTTTATAATCTTTTAAATATTCAATCAATAATAATTTTAAAAAAAATAAAATAATATATATATAGTTATGAATGATATAAAAATACCAAATTTAAAATTTATATTGAGTAGAATTGATTAAACATTTAATTTTTGAATAGTTTTTTCATTCTCATTTCAATTTGAGAAAAAGAAAAGAAAAGAAGGAATTTTATCAGAAATGCTTTTATTTAATTATTTAAAGATTTTGTTTTTCTCGATATTTTACAAATTAAAATTTTATACATCTCTAAACTAATCCAGGGCCCCGTCTCTTCGATATCAAACTGTGGCGGGAGCGCTGCTTATTCGTCCATTCCAACGAAATACGATCGATTAAGGTTTTGCGGAAAACCCTACACGGTTAGCCTTGTTCCTTTTACCAATCTCCTCTTGGTGGTAGTTAGGAAGGCAAAATCTGGATTTTTTGAAGCTGGAGGCCACGATGGAATCAAGCCTAAAGGCAGGAAAGGGACCAGCACGCAATCCTCCTTGTCCGGCAATGCCAAAGAACCATATCAAGGTGTCCAAGACATATGTACCCTTTGCGACGATTTAACCTTTAACTTCCAACCTAAGTCGATATCCCTCATGCACCAGGAAGTTTTGGACGATAATTTTGATGGGAGCTACGACGAGGAGAGCGACGATATTATTAAGGAATCGGAAAATTCTGATACCTCGTCTAGTCATTCCGATGGTAAAAAAGATATACCTCACAAGAAGCGAAGGAGGAACAAATGCCACGGAATCAAAATGCACGCTTACCGACGCCGCCCTACGACTTGTTATTCCCATAATATTTTAGAAAAAGACGACGCTTGCGGTTCCGCCGTCTCTAATTTTTATTACACGCATCGACTAAAATATCTCACAATTCTTATTATTTGGATTATATTATTATAATATCCTTTTAGGCTAAGTCCTGATATTACTTAAATCTTTGAACATAAACTTGACATAATTAATTTTTTTTTATATCTTTTGACATTAACCCTGATATTTATTGTTTTAGAATTATAAAGTTCTGCGTCAAATAAGAATACCAAAAAAATTTTAGATCATTTTTAGTTAAGAAATTTAAATATAATCTTCTAGGACTCCATCGCATAATAAGTATAAAAAGTGCAATTTCTTTTTTTAAAAAATTTATTTTTGAGATTTTTTATATGTCAAATTTTTAATACTAATCATGTGCAAATAATATTTTATTTCATCAGAATAGATAATTTATTTATTTTGCTTATACAAATAATATTAATTATATATTTTTTTTTATTTTTAAATAAATTTCGCAACTATTTTATATAATAAAGTTTACGAAAACTCTTTTTTTGCATCCTTCCGATTTTATCATTTTAAATCAATTTATTGTTAGAGACCTGCTATGGTTTCGGTCACTAATGATCTGTCAACTTTATAAAAATATAAAATCAAATCCCTCATATCTATAGGTTAGTCAATAGTTTATTCTAAATTTCATTTTTTATTAGCTGTGTCCAAAATATCAAAAAATTAAATTCACAAACTTTCGAAATTTAAAAAAAATAAAAGTAAGCTACGTTAGCTTATTGAAAAAAAATCTATTTTTTTATTTGAAAATTTTATCCGATTGAAAGCAGGCGGTATGTGTTCTCTAGTTTGGCCAACGGAGTTTGGCTAGGTGTCTAAAGAGGAAGCTATCATAGACACTAGGCTATAAGATTTATATAGCTGCTTTCTCATTATGCGGATGATAATTTTGAGAATGCATAAATTTAATAATAAGATAAACCTTGCACTGACCCTAGAAAGAGCCCAGGTTGAAACTAGTAATCTTGTGGCAGATCAAATAGGGACTGAAAAGATCGAAATTGGTATAACAATTAAAGCCCTAACTGAAACGACTTTGTTTTAAGCAATAACAATAATCCCTGAAAACATAAAATATCGATGTTAGGCTTTGATGTACCCTTGTAAAATATGTCATAGGTAGAGAACTGCAAAGTAATTTTTTCGCAACCCGAGCCCGACCCGAGCCCGAATTTAAAATTTTTTTTTGTCCGAGCCCGACCCGAGCCCGAGCACACATTTTTTAATCCAACCCGACCCGAGCCCGACCCGGCAATTTAAGTTTTAATATTATAATAACCAAAAAAAAATTTATGTGTATTTATTCAGTTCAGCCACCTTAAATAAAAGTTTATTTGACGGCCATAATCTATTCAAGATATATATTAAGTTGCATTTTTAAAATTTGTAAAAAATATTATAAAACGATTAATATACAAGCGAATTTAAAAATTATAACGATTATATAATAAGCATCATTAATGCGAATATAGATATGATGTAAAAGTTAATAAATATATAAATAATATAATGAACATATTATATTATATATTGACCTCATCAATATCATTATCAAAATTATCACAAAGTGAATAATTATGATATATAAATAAAGAGGCGTCCAGTTTATCTGGCTTTAAACGAGTCCTTCTCTCCTCAAAGGCCCTACCAGCAGCTGAAAACGCCCTTTCACTGCTAGCCGACGAAGCAGGGATAGCCAGGAATTTAAGAGCTAAAATACTTAAATTTGGAAACTCATAATGGTTTGTTTTCCACCATTTTAAAATATTATCGTCATCAACACATAATTTCGGATCTAGATATTTTTTTAGCTCGTCAACTTCGGCGCTAGCATCAGAATACGCATTGTCAGCCTCCCATAGAGAGAAGTCCAAAAACGTATCTACCACCTCTGTAGTAGAGAACTGCACGGGCTGTCCGTAGCCCGACCCGAGCCCGAGGCTCGGGTCGGGTTCGGACATCAAAAAAAAATTTTCTCGGGTTCGGGCTCGGGTCGGGTTGTAAAAGCTGTCCGACCCGAAGACCCGACCCGAAAATATATATAATAATATTAATATCTTAAATAGTTAGTATAATTTATAATATTAATTATAAAATCATATTATTTAATATTTATCACATTTTAGGATTAAAATGTCAATCATATTAACATGTCATGTCATTATTAATTATTATTTTATAAACCTAACAACCGGATACCAAACTATTTTATTACTAAATTGTGTTTCTCGTAAATTACAAGATAAGACATATTTTATGTTAGTTTTATTTATTATTTAACTAGCCTATACATTGTCTTTTTTAACATTTGTTTTAACCCTTCACTACAAAGGTAGAAAAAACTCCCTTAACTACAAAGGTGGGGTCTATTTTACCCCAAATTTTGATTAGATATATCTCAAAACATATTAAAAATTGAGATCTAAAATTTTGAGTATATATTTAAAAAATATTGGAGATAATAAATACAAAATCTTAGATTAATATTTACTTCCAAAAAAAAGTTAGACAAATTTTCCTAAAATTACTGAAATAAAATTTTCTTTTTCAGTACTTCCTTTAATTATTTTATTATCACTAAATAAAATTCAAAAAATTCAAATTTTATTAAATCAATGTTGAATAATGATAATTACATAAATTTTATAAAAAAATATCATATATCAAAAAAAATATTAATCATCAAATATGTAAAATTATTAAAAAATAATAATGTAAATATATATCTTAATATTATTATTGAATATTATTTTCTTAAGAAACTACAGAGGTGGTAGATACGTTTTTGGACTTCTCTCTATGGGAGGCTGACAATGCGTATTCTGATGCTAGCGCCGAAGTTGACGAGCTAAAAAAATATCTAGATCCGAAATTATGTGTTGATGACGATAATATTTTAAAATGGTGGAAAACAAACCATTATGAGTTTCCAAATTTAAGTATTTTAGCTCTTAAATTCCTGGCTATCCCTGCTTCGTCGGCTAGCAGTGAAAGGGCGTTTTCAGCTGCTGGTAGGGCCTTTGAGGAGAGAAGGACTCGTTTAAAGCCAGATAAACTGGACGCCTCTTTATTTATATATCATAATTATTCTTGTGATAATTTTGATAATGATATTGATGAGGTCAATATATAATATAATATGTTCATTATATTTTTTATATATTTATTAACTTTTACATCATATCTATATTCGCATAAATGATGCTTATTATATAATCGTTATAATTTTTAAATTCGCTTGTATATTAATCGTTTTATAATATTTTTTACAAATTTTAAAAATGCAACTTAATATATATCTTGAATTGATTATGGCCGTCAAATAAACTTTTATTTAAGGTGGCTGAACTGAATAAATACACATAAATTTTATTTTGGTTATTATAATATTAAAACTTAAATTGCAAAATTTTATTCGGGTCGGGCTCGGGTCGGGTCGGGTTGGATTAAAAAATGTGTGCTCGGGCTCGGGTCGGGCTCGGACAAAAAAATTTTTTTAATTCGGGCTCGGGTCGGGCTCGGGTTGCGAAAAAATTACTTTGCAGTTCTCTACTCTGTAGTTTCTTAAGAAAAAAATATTCAATAATAATATTAAGATATATATTTACATTATTATTTTTTAATAATTTTACATATTTGATGATTAATATTTTTTTTGATATATGATATTTTTTTATAAAATTTATGTAATTATCATTATTCAACATTGATTTAATAAAATTTGAATTTTTTGAATTTTATTTAGTGATAATAAAATAATTAAAGGAAGTACTGAAAAAGAAAATTTTATTTCAGTAATTTTAGGAAAATTTGCCTAACTTTTTTTTTGGAAGTAAATATTAATCTAAGATTTTGTATTTATTATCTCCAATATTTTTTAAATATATACTCAAAATTTTAGATCTCAATTTTTAATATGTTTTGAGATATATCTAATCAAAATTTGGGGTAAAATAGACCCCACCTTTGTAGTTAAGGGAGTTTTTTCTACCTTTGTAGTGAAGGGTTAAAACAAATGTTAAAAAAGACAATGTATAGGCTAGTTAAATAATAAATAAAACTTACATAAAATATGTCTTATCTTGTAATTTACGAGAAACACAATTTAGTAATAAAATAGTTTGGTATCCGGTTGTTAGGTTTATAAAATATAATTAATAATGACATGACATGTTAATATGATTGACATTTTAATCCTAAAATGTGATAAATATTAAATAATATGATTTTATAATTAATATTATAAATTATACTAACTATTTAAGATATTAATATTATTATATATATTTTCGGGTCGGGTCGGGTTTTCGGGTCGGACAGCTTTTACAACCCGACCCGAGCCCGAACCCGAGAAATTTTTTTTTTGATGTCCGAACCCGACCCGAGCCCGAGGCTCGGGCCGGGTCGGGCTACGGACAGCCCGTGCAGTTCTCTAGTCATAGGTTCCTCCGTGAGTCTGTTGAGTAGAGGAAAATTAAGGAAGATGCGTCGAGCAATTGCAAGAATAATCAAAAACAGTAAAATATAAAACCCGGGCCGAAAATATTTTTTAAAAATAAAATCCGGGCCGCGCTGTGCAAATGGTACCTCTGCAGGTCTCTGATCGCCATTTATAATATCTCCGCTATTTTGGCATAAAAAAATTGTTTTTTCTTGGGAGTTTATTAAAAAATGTAAATACTCTGGATCAAACCTAAATATAAAAAATCAGGCACTCCAAGTGGAGAACATGAGGGAGCACTTGAATCGTTCAAAAAAATCTGAATACTCTTTCTACTATAAAAAGAATCTAGTTTTATAAAATGAATAAAAAATTTCTACTCTTTTAAAAATATATGTGTAAAAATATTAATCAAGATTAACGCAAAAAATATTCCTCCCTCATGATTTTCTATATTATAAGAATATGATTCCAAGAACTCTAGAATTTAAATCCATGATAATTGTTTTAAGGATTGTTGTTTTGAATTTTGATCAAAATGGATCATGGGTATGTAGACATTACTTTGATTGTTTTGGCTCCTATTCGCTCAAAATTGAAACTGAAATGCTAAGAAAAATTCTTTAAACGCTCAGAATAAATTTAACACTAGGGGGATAAAAAATACTGAATGCTCGAAATTATTTTCTTGTCTAATATTTAGTCCAGTGATATATCCAATAATTCATTTTCAATTTAAAATTCTGCGAAACTCAAACAAATCTGAGATTCTTATTATTTAAACTGGAGCCGTACCAATTGTTAGAGCCATAGGGATTTAGTAAATTCGTTGCATAAAATAATTTTTATAACAGGAGAAATAAACATTTAAAGTAACTAGAAGTGGAAAGGAGGGAAAAGATGGCCCAATCAGTCTAAATTTACAAGATATAACATCTCTAAAAATCAATTATGCAAATTGCCTTAGCTATTACAATTATAACGTATATAAAATGAAACAAAGTTTTGGCACAGTGGAAAGAAAGAAAAAACAAGGTATGACGATATATTATTTAACATCCATCGTAATCCGTATAGCGAACACAGAAATATAAAAAAAATCTTCAGAAATTATTACAATTTTGACCTGGGATACTAGTAGCCGTTTAAAGAAAATTTATAATATTTTAAATCTTTAATATAATTATATTTATAATTTTAAAAGGACAAGAAGATTTATTTATCGATTGACTTTATATTCAGAATCGGTTCTCCTCTAGTATATGAACTGTGCATAGAGCGCCAAATCGTGTGGTATATTTATAAGAGGGGGGGCAGAATTTGACCTTCTGTCCCTCCTCACACTAATGTAGTTAAACGGCTCAATTTGAATCCTATTTTAAAAAAAGACCAACTCAATGTTTTATCCAAAAAATATTACAAAAACCTGAATATATTTCTGGTCAAAATATTATATTTGCCATTTTTTTAAATCAGCTTAAATAGCAGTTTAACACTAACCCACTTGAGATAATACTAAAAATAAGTTATTTTAATGATTATTTTTTAAAAATCGCCTACTCTGTCTAGGATTTGAGTAAATATAATTTACTTTTTATAAATACAATTCGGTAATAGATTACTTTAATGCGAAAAATTAACTATTTATCTTAAAATAGTTATTATTTAAGACATAGGACTAATTATTTTTTGCACAGATGTAACGAAAAGGTGGATGGGGGGTTGAGACAATTTTCCTGTTCTAGTAAATATTATTTTAAAAAAGAATCCTCAGGACCTCCATTTTCTCCCCCAAAAATTTATATAATATATCAACAAACAATAATTTGAAAGAAAATTAATAAATTTTTTTAAAATAAAGGGTATAATTCAAAATATTTAGAAAAAAAAGTATTTTTATATTTAAAAAAAAGGAAATCATAAATAATTTTTAAAAAAAGTAACATATCCAAAGGTCTGCAATAAATGAACTTAAAGACCTTCAAAGAAATTCCCCTTCCTCCCTAGAAAATCCTGGCTACGCCAATGATTATTTCACATTAATTCATAAATATTGTATTTACTATTTTTCTTTAAGAGAATCCCTTGTTCTTCAATCCATTATATTAAGGAGGAAAAATTAAAATTAGTAATGAAGGGGGCCCACGACCCGATAATAACCAAACTCATGGAAATTTTTTAATTGGGTGAAATATATTTTTAAAGTTAAAAGGTTAGAGTTGTTAGTTAAAGGTTTGAGAGATATGGGTTGGAGGAATTGATAAATTAAAACTGGGTTCTGATAAAAATTACTCATTTTTATAAATAAATTTAATCAATAACTTATTAAATCTGACAGATCATGTGATTAAAAATAATTTCCTTGAGTTGGACCATAATCCCGAGACCAGAGCTTGGTCGTAACATAATAAATAAAGTAAGAAAAAATAACCATTTCATATTTCCTATTACTCTCATCCCTCTCCATTTGAATATCACTATAATAAAAATTTAAAAAAATAAACAAGAAGTCTTAAAATTAGTAAGTGGAACCTAAAGGTGTGAAGTAGACAGAAAAATTATAGGCTTACCTCAGCAAGCAATAAGCAAAATTTTTCAACTATAGGCTGGACTGGATTTTAGATGAAAGAACACACATTTGAATCTTGATAAATTAAATATTTTAATAATAAAATCAAGATTTTACAAAACGCAAAGGGAGGAATAGGCCTTTCCCCATCATTAATCTCGGGGAGTAATATTTGTTAGGCACATGGGCTAGGATGGGGACTAAAAAAATATATTTAACTGTTATAATTGGAACATTAAAGAAAAATTTGTATAATAAAAATTAATTAAAATTTTTTTTTCACAATGCCTATATTTTCGTAAAATTTAAAAATAATTGCATGACTTTATTAAGGGTTATTATAAAGATTTTAAGTGTGCATAAATAAATAAATATTAAAGGTTTATGGTGAATACGATCCACAAAAAAAAGTTGTTTAAGCAAATAAAATTTTCAAAACCATTTGAATTTTTTATAAAAAAAAAAACTTTTCAAATTTTTCTAGAAAAGAACTTGAAAGAATCTATAATTCTCTAAAACGACCCCCCCCCCCTCCCACTTCTTAACAGCGGCATTTGATAGAGATTATATAATAAATTTAGATGATTCTGCAACAAATAAAGCTAATTAAGGTGTTTTCGAGGCTTCAAGGAATCAAATAAATATAGATTATTTAATGTGCTATCTCTAATCGATACATATTTAAACAAAGTTCAGAGTTTAAGATTCGGTAAAAGGCTGTAATGCGCGAGAACAAATCACGAAATATTGTAATGTTATAGAAAGGTTTTATTAAATAGGATAATAGGGGAGGGTCCTCCATGCTAAGATGATGAGAGTAATTTTTAACCAAAACAAAACTTATGTTGCTAGATTTTTTGAGGCCAGAAGAATATTCAAAGCTTGCATCCTCTAAGTGAATGGTGGCTGGTGCATAGATATATATCAAACAAGGAATAGAGAATTTTTGAGACAATGTAGGCTTATATGATTGCAGGGTCCAGTTGATAAACGAATGAAGTTCATACATGTTTACCAAATGTTGGGTGGAAGAGTCCAAAATATTAACTTTGACAGAATCGTGTAACTTTTGAAGGTTAATTAAAGATTTTGCAGGTGGGTAAGTTTTGTAATAGATAAGGGTTAAATTATAATAGTTTTCCTGGGAAGTTAAGCCTAGAAAATGTGAGTTATTTTCTGCATCATCTAAAATAACTTCAAATCTCCTCAAATCCTGAATAACTGCATGAGGAGGAAAGGTGATCAATGAACTAACTAAACCACCTTGGTGATATAAACACATAACAACGAAAAGGGGAAAATGCCAAAAAATTATTATTAAAATAATTATAGAATATATTTTGACGGATGTGCATGTATTAACGTTACAAACTAACATATGGGAAAATTTGAAAAACAATAAGCAATAGAAAGGTGTAGAAAGTGGTAATAAAAATCTGGCTTCTTGATGGGGTATCATGGAGAAAATTATTAAGGGAAAAAGAAATGAAAGCATTAATAGCCTTATTGCATTGTTCAACTTTGTATCACAGTTAGAAGTTTTGATTAAGTGAAAATTGAACAGAAATTGAACCATAAATTTTAAATTCAATATCACAAGAGGTAATGACCATAAAAATGGAGCATGAACCAAAAGATGAGTATATAAGGGATGCAAGCCATGATTTGATAAATTTTTCTCGGATGAATTGTAAAATATAAAATTAATAGGAGTTATTATTATAATTTTCTTGGCTAATGAACCATAATAAAAAATATTTGCTATAAGTGCATTTGGTTTAGTAATATGAAATATTTCATAAAAGTATATAAAATTATAAAACAACGATTTCATCATATTTTTGTGGTATAGTAAGGAATCTAAAAAAATAAGAATGTTTGTGACAAATATAAGTGATGACATAATGATCATAAATTCTAAATACTTATATTCCCTTACAAGAGCAGAAATTTTTAAATAAAATATGAAAGAAAAAGGCAAAAATAAAAATATAATAAAGGTTGGTCTAATAAATATACAAATCACAACTAAAATACATAATTTAAGGAAAGAATATAAAGTTTGATTATGGTTAGGTAAATTTAATATAACATTAACTAAAATATATATAATGTAGGTGAATAATACCCATTCAAAATTATTGCTAAATGTTCTTGTACCATATATCATTATAGAAGGAGATGATGCATAAAGTATTAATATAATAGGAATTAATCTATTAACATCTTTAAATGTTTTTAAAACTTTAGTATTACAAGGTAACATATGTTTATAAATATTCAATAAAATTTTATAGAGATAAAAATCAATTATGAGTGATATAATAGTCATCCACAATCTAGTTACCACATATTTAGATGTAGTAATGTTTGCAAATTGAAAATTTTCAAATATGCTATGAATAATATTGTAAAAACTAATTGGAACTCCAACTAAAATCAGAGGTCCTATCCAAGATCTTAGCGCGTAATCAATTTCATACTCCCAAGGGTTTTCCACATATCCCTTATGTGTTAAAGCTTTTAAAAGATAAAAAAATATATGAATTTTAATTACATGAAAATGGTTCAAATGATTGAATGAGCTCATCGGGATGAATATATCCCGACATGAATAAAGGACTACATATTCTGACAAATACAAGAATATAATATAGTCTCCAGAGCATAAATTTATTTTAAAAATTCATGCTTTTCAAATTAAAAAAAAAGTATACTAAAGTTTTGTTAAAAAATGAAACGATTGATATTATGTCAAAGTCACGTAACCTATCAAAGCTGACACATGAAAGGTATTATATTTACTTTTAATTTAATACTTCACTCAGAGTTGGGTAGACCCTCCCGAAAAATACAGATACAGATTTTTATGAAAAAATTAATCTTAGATACAGATACTAATAACTTTTTCAAAAGATCAGATAGATAAAAGATAAAAGATACTTGTA
This sequence comes from Gordionus sp. m RMFG-2023, assembly GCF_954871325.1. NCBI lineage: Eukaryota > Metazoa > Nematomorpha > Gordioida > Chordodea > Parachordodidae > Gordionus > Gordionus sp. m RMFG-2023. Next base: position 43,390,878 of record NC_088777.1, on the reverse strand, counting down.
TCTTTTGCCTAATTTGAGTATCTTAAATACAAGATACTTTAAAATTAACATTACTAATTAAATTATAATAAATTATAAAATACAGTTTTTATCATTTATTTGGGAAGAACATAACATACGCATATCCACTTACCATGCGTACGCAGGAATTTGGTCTGGGGGGGGGGGGATAATAAAAATTTTTAAGAAATATTATTGTTTTTTAAAAATATCAAGCATAAATTTATTAGGACTAATAACTATTCCTAATACACAATTTTAAATTAATGTGAATTTAAAAAAATTATATGTAAAGAATCACTTAAATTACCCAAAATAGAAATTTGAATTTTTTGAGCCTTTATATAAAAAGTTTCTTAGGAATAATTGTATTTTGTATGTTATTTATTTACAATGTAGTTGGAATTGAGCTAATTTTTTAATTATCTCATCTTTGCTTGTCGTCAAATGCCTATGAATATTCAAAAGATCCAAACCTTTCAATCTACTTTCAGATGTTGTACTTCTTGGTATGTTTTTCAGAGACCTGCAAGCCCGGCCCCTGGGCCAGACAGTATATTAATTTTTTTAAATATACCCGGGCCGGGCCTAAATTTTTTTTAAAAAAACACCCGGGCCGGGCCTGAATTTAAAAAAAAACACCCAAGCCGAGCCTGAATTATTTTAAAAAAACACCCAGGTCGGGCTGTATTTTTTAAAACAGCCTACATTTGAAATAGTTTTTATTAGCTATAAAAATCAAAAATAAATATAATTTATTTTAAAAAATTCCGGGCTGGGTCTGAAAATTTAAAAAAAAAAGCCGAGCCGGGCCTAAATACTTTTTTTAAAAAAGCCAGGCTGAAAAAAACCAGGCCGTGCAGTAAAAAATCTTTAAAAAAAAATCCGGACCGTGCTCTGCAAATGGTGCTTCTGCAGGTCTCTGTTATTCTTCTTAAAAAAGAGAATGTTCTTTCATTAGTTTACTAATGGGAAGAATTTATAAACCCCTTTTAATACATTGGGAATTTAATCTAAAATGTGTTTGAAATAATGCAGAGCATTCATAGCATTTTTTGGGACTATATCAACTATAGTTAATCTTATAAACATAGTTATTCATTTAGTAAGGCATCATAAGATACTTTAACATCTTCATAATAAAAATCTAACAAATAATTTTTTTTCTATCACCATCTGAAAAAGATTGGAAAGGCTTTTGGGAAATAATATTTGCAGATTAATTGCTGCATGATGAATTAAAAATTCATTTATTTGGGTTATAAATGTATCTGTATCTAAGATATACTTTTCTACTGATCCTATATTAATGTTTTAACGATGAGCCTGCCTTGCTAAAAGTCGAGGGAGACAAATATTAAACACGTATAGCTCTGCTTTTGACTCAACAATAAAATATAAAATATGAAATTCTTCATCAACATTAGTCCTTATTTCCTTGAGTTCTGATAAAATGTTCTCCGCTATTCTCATCTTCTTAATCAATTCAACGTCACGTTTTTGAAAAGTAATACTTAAAATAGTTGTATAATTAAATAATACATTCCAATGAGAAATAAAATTTGGAATAAGCATTAAATCCAATAATTTTCTTGCTTCTGATTCTTTAAGGCCATTGTGATATTTCAGTAATAGCAAATAACTGGCTCTTCTAACTCCTTAAAAGCTGTTACTGCTTGATGGCAGAGACTCTATCTCGTTGGACAAGATTGCAATTTCTTTTTCCCTGTTAAACCAGAAGTTTCAGAAATAATTATTATTTGACTAGAAATTTGAAAATGGTAGATAAATATAACGCCACTAAAAATTTGAAAATAATAACTAAATATTACGCCGGAAAACTTGAAATCGAAATTAATTGATAAAATTACTTATAATGTAATTAAATATATATTTAATATGAGATACGAATAGATATTTACAAATATAAATAATATTTTTGAAAAATATATCCGGCATCTGCATTTTTTGGCTTTGGAGGGGGGGACCCCCCCCCCCCACTGCGTACGCCAATGTCACTTACGTTGGATCCATACTTCTGCAAATGAACAACTTTCCTTCGATTTCGACTTAGTCTTGTATCTCCATATATTCTCTTTAATCTTTAATGTATTCTAATTTATGACTACAGCTGTCATTTAGTAGTTTCTAACAACCGTTCATGTCCGATTTCGAATAAAGATTTGCATATTTTGTTAAATGGAGAGACCATACAATTGCCGAATCCATACTTTCTCTTTTATTTATTAAAAAAAATATGCATTTATTTTATCTGCTTTCCCAACGTTTATTTTTTAAAAAAAATATTACTGATTTTCTCTTTTTTATTTAAAAAATAAGCAATTTTATATTTGGAATGTTTATTTTTTTTATAACATAATAAAAAAAATTCACCAAAAATATATCGTTATGGAAAGATTTTATTCTAAGCTCCCGCATGATTTTTTTTAACGTAGTAAATATTATATTAAGTTTTTTTTAACGTAGTAGAATTGTATTTTTTTAAAAAATATAGTCTAGAAATTATATTAATATTATTTAAATATTTTATAAGAAAAATTACAAGGGAAGCAAGGCTTCCCTCAAAAACGCATTTTCAAAGCGAGGAATTTAAATATTTAAAAAGAATAAAAATTTATCGATTATCCTATCCATCTCAATTGAAAAAAATATATTAAAAAGTTTAAAACAATTTTAGTATACGAATTCTGCTTTTATAAATTTTAATATTTTGTATGGTTTGCTAAATAAAATTAAAGAGTCATTTGCTTCCCTAATAGTAAACTTCACTCTACGTCATTGGACAATACTAAATTTAAGAATGCAACTTTAATGTCAAGTTATAATTATTTACGTTGTGTGATAGAAAAACTAGAAGAACTTAGCTACAGGACCATTTAAAACTGATGGAATGAATTTAACAGAGTTGAGATAAATCCAATAAATATCTTTATCGAAAAATAGACGGGTGAGAAAGACAGAAAAATAAATAAATTAATAGCTAATAAAGAGATATAAATAGATAATTAGAGAAAAATGGAAGACCACGGATGAAGAAATAAGAGTAAAATATAAAATTAAATGCTATTCATATTTTTAACCTATCAATTTATTTTTTTGCATGTTACAATGCTTAGACATATTAACTAATTAAAACTTTGCCTATCTTAATATTATACTTTTTATAAATTCTACACTAATAAAACTTAACGTAAACCCATACAGATCTGCCCGAATTAAGACATATTTAAAAAGGAGAACTGGTTCGGGTTAAAAAAAATTTTAAAATATAGGCCAGACTGGGTTTGCAATGATATATTTCAAAATCTTTGCAAATAAAAAGGGGCCAATATTTTTTATTTGTTTGTAAAAAAACAAAAACTCAATTATGATTAGCGTAAAAATGTAAAACTACATTATATAAATTAATTTGTTTAAATTCGAGCCGAGCGGAATTTAAAACTTAATTTTTTATTTCAAGTCGGGCTTTTGGGGATAATTAAAAATAAAATTTGTTCGGGATCGGGGAGGGGCAAACAAATTTTCTTGAAATTTTGGGCCGGCTGGAATATTAGGGATATTTAAAATATAAGTACTTGTACAACAATTAACTTTTATTCATTCACTACTCAGCATATATATTTTTTAAATAAGCAATTAGCAATTAATTTTAATCTGAAAGATAATAAATAGAATAATAATATAAACAATTAATTTTATACAAGGCTGAAACTAAATTTATATAAAGTCAATTTATATTTAAAAAGTAATGCATAATTGATATTTTTAAACGCAACATCTTTCTTTATCTTTGATATCTTTCTGGGAGTTTACTTATTCAAGAAGGATATCTCTTTTCCAGAGGTTCTGTTTCCACCATAGGTGTTATATCGGTCAATAGTTCTGATCTGCATAGTGCTTAATTTCCCAAACCCAGCCCGAAATATTTAAAAAAAATTTTTAAGCTCCCTATCTAAAACGAAATTTAATTTTATTTGTCCCGAAAAGCCCGACATGAAATACAAAATATCTGTTCAACCGGCCCGACCTGAATTTATTTAAATATAGAAAAATATTTGATACTTTTTTTATTGTAAATATATCAATTTATTTGACAAAATATAATATCATATTTAAAAATTTAGGCCCCACCCAGAGCTGAAATTATTTTTTAAAAATAACGGGCCGGGCCATGATTTGCAGATCTTTAATCTAAATGTTTTCACCAAAATACTTTTTCTCCTTTTACGAGATATGACATCGAACCGATCTGTTAACATAGTTGGGATGGTCTTTCAAACATTTTTCATATTCTCCACATAATTTTCTTCCTTCTCATTGTATTGTGGGAAGATGAAATCGATTTATTATATTAATTTATTTAAGATTAATATATTAGTAATATATAATGATTATTATTTTTAATCAGGGTCGTGTTAAATTTTATTTGAATAAACTTTTGTATATTTCTTGAGTTGAAAATAAAAGTATCAATATTATAATTATTTGGTATACTAAATGTTAGATATGAGAATTTAGAGAAAACAAATAAAATTAAACACTAATTATTTTATTAAATAATATTAATTGTTATTTAATAAATTATAAATTAACATAAAAAGAAATAGTAAAAAGTAAAAATTAAAAAAGCAAAATAAAAATTAAAGTCAACTAAAATTTATAAAAATATCTTCTTCTTGATATTACATTTTTTTCTTCTATATTTATCTAATAAAATTTATATAATCTCGTCATATACATATTCAAATTTTACATGAACTCTAAATATTTAACTTTATATATAAAAAAACTATTTTCCGTAACATTCAAATTTATATAAACAACTATTCAATTAAATGAAAACACAAATAATAACATTCTAATTATTTTAACACTAAATAATTTGCACAATTTCTAAATGAACATTTATTTTTAAAAATTATTTTAAGATATCTTTCAATAGAGCTCATTGGGAACTTATCAGTTAAATTTCTTGTTATCTAATTGACTTATACTGTTTAATAACGACACAAACTTTTCATTATCTAAAAAACCAATAATTTCTAAATTTTTTTCAGATTACAATGTAGTTTAATTTATTTTATTCCTCATTCTATATGTTAATCCAATCAGCTTAAAAAAAACATACTTAAAATCTTTCGGATAAGAATAAATGGAAAACTAATATATAAATAAAAAATGGTTTCAAAATTCAAAAATAATGTATATTAGGTATTCTACAACCATTGGAACACTGATTATACGATACTTATAAATATTTACGGAAATTAGGGGAAATTCTATACTAAATTATTCCGGATTTGTAAATATGCTTCCCTTCTAAACGTTATATTCTTATCCTGTTTTTCGTTTTAATAGAATCATAATAATTTTACATATAAATTTAAATTAGAATTTGTTTCAAATATTAGGAGGCGGGCAATGGAAGCCATGTTGGTTAAAGGTAAGGTAACACCGTGTGTAATAAATTTTTCAGAATTTACATATTATCATTTATAAAAATTTTCGAGAATTTTGTAATATTAAATATGTGTTTCACGAGTTTTATGGAAATAAAAAGTACTTTGTATAATATCGATAATGGAATTTAGCAAATTCAGAGTTTGGTAAATTGAAAAAAAACTATATATTCATTATACAGGAAGTATATTCCAGCATTATATAATAACTTATCCCGACAATTACCTCATGAATTTTTGCGTATTTATTTTAAATATGAAAAGTTTATATATAGAAATGAATAGAAATTGAGATTAGATAAGCTAAAAATTGTATTTGTGATTCACGATGTATATTCTATACATGTTGCAAAACTTTTCAAATAAAATTGGATTTCATTTTTGAAAAAATGTTCATTCAATAAATGATATTATAGTGTGGTATAATGTAACGGTGTTATCTTTCTGAGGAAAAGGAATGCCATTCGGTATTTGTTTCAAAAGGTTACTCTACACTTTAAATTTTTTCACAAAAAATGTGGGAAAAAAATGTTTTATTATCTATCGGAGATAGCACATTGATATTAGATTCATGGTAAAATCCGATCCGTCATTATTAAACAGCTGATGGATTTTTAAGAGATCAATCTTTCTTTATTAATATTGATTATATTATGATAATAATCTAAGCATTGTTGATTTTAATAAACAAAAATTGATCTCATTAAGAGATCTTAAAAATCAATCAGCTGTTAAATCTTGATGGATAGGAGAATCCAGCCGAAAGCTAACATTGAATAGATAAAGAAACGCGGAGGTTTCTTCAATTGTATCATTATTTTGAAAATTATTCTTAAAATAAAAACTAATCAGTTTAGTTAGATTTTTTTTGTTAGAATTTTGAACTAATTTTTTTTCAACTTATGGATAGGTAAAAAATAATATAAATATTTTATTTAAAAACAATTAAGTTCTAAAAAATAATTATCTTTCCAATGTATTACGCCCTCTTACGGATAATAATATTAAATCTATTTTTTTATTAACCTTTAATAAAACAAAATAGTTTGATTTTTTAATATTTTAAATAGATATGATAAGTATACTTAATAAATGCGAAATTTTAAAAATTCAACTAAAATAAAACAAATAATTTAAATATTCATTTTAATATTCCTACAAAGGTAATAAAGAACGAATAATATCTTTTACATATAATATACAAAAACTCAGATAACATTAAAGTAAGAAAAAGTCTTTATCCGCAAACAGTCCCGTTTTTATAGGTGTTTTATCTATTGTATATAATATTTTTCATAACATCAAAGTGTTTCTTGCTAAATAATGACCATCAGATTAATCTGGGTATGTAACTGGTTAATGATGCTTACTACCTAAGGTACTTCCTATCTGTTGCGACTGAAAAACTGACTGAGAAACTGCGAAATTGTTGCGACTGCTAACGAATATAAATTGTTGCGAATGCTAAATTCAGATAAAATAATTCTTTATTATATATTTTTCAAACAAAATGAATATTAATAATTTTCTTTATAAAATAATAAAATCGAATATTGATAATTTTCTTTATAAAATAATAAAATCGAATATTGATAATTTTCTTTATAAAATAATAAAATCGTAATGATAATTTTCTTTATTATAAAATAATAAAATCGAATAATAATAATTTTCTTTATAAAAATAATACACCGAATATTAATTATTATTTTTCTACAACACAAAAAAAAATAAAATATTATTTCATATTTTCAACAATATTTTAAAATTAAATCAATTATCCCAATAAAAAAATATAAAAAAATACACAAGGTTATAACACTATCAAATTTGAATTTTGTTTATTTTTCATTTGGATAGGCACTACCAAATATATTTATAATATATATTTGAAAAATCTTGGTTTTTGGAAAGCCTCTATGGCCTAGTAGGCAAGAGCTTCGCTTACTGATCACATTGTTGCGGGTTCGAATTCCGGGAATGATCATCTTTTTTTCTTAATCTAACTTGGTGGTTGGCCGGACTCAACCACGTGATTCCATTATAATATATTAAATAATAAGGGTCTTATTACATTTTAATAAATTCTGGTGGGTATTTAGCAAATTAAATTGGTATTTAGAATATTTCCATACATTCACTTGGTAATAAGCATCATTAACCTATGTAACTCGTGTGCGATCAGTCATAATTGAAAATTTATTAAATATTAATGATCTAAATTTTTTTAAAGTCCAAAAATTATTGACGCTTCTTTTTCCATCTGACTATAGTTTTTTCTTCAGCCGCCTGTAACTTTCGCGAAGTTTAAGCAAATAATTTTATCATTATTCGATGATAGAATGAGATAATATTCCATCGATTAATTTGAAGCGTCCGTTGCTAACGTGATGGGCATCATTGGATCACCAATATCGGTCTGTATGTTTGTATCTTTTAGGCAACCTTTTCAGTTCATCTTGCTCTAATTTCCATTTCCAGTTTTTATCATTATATAATAATTTATGTAGTGGTAAGGCTATTGTTGAAAAATTTTTGCATGTATTGTAATAGTAATTAATTAACACTAAAGAAACTTTGAGTCGGTGCTTTCGTTATTGCATCAAAATGTTTTGTAGTCAACGCTATACTTTCTTTATTAATTATGCTCTAAAAATTCTGCCCCTTCCACGAAAAAATTACTTTTGTCAAAATTTAATATCATTTCGTTGTCTCTTAGACTGTTAATGCCTTATGCAAAATGTTTTACTATTATGTCATCCAAAAACGGTTGTTCCTGGTAGTCCTTGTAGCAGGTAGTGGATTATACCGATTAAGGTGCTGATCACCACGTATCTTTTTAAGTCTTCGTCCAATTCGATTTGATAGTAGGCACTGGATAAATCTAGTTGTAAAATGTGCTCCATCTCCAATGGTTACTAATATTTTGTCAATTTTTGGTAAAGGACATTGTTCAGTTAAAGATTCGTTGTTTACAATTTTTTAGAAATCCCCAAAATTCTAATAGTCACCTTTTAAAGATACTATAATGCTGCTATATGAGAAATAGTTATTTTTTCAATTATTTTTAATTTTACTAATTTATTTAAAATTTCATCAATTTTATTTTTCCAAGAACGATAGAGGACGTGCTTTGAAGAACCATTCTCTTGCATTTTCCTTAAAGTTATTTTTCTTTAAAATTTATCAATATTCCTAATTTTGACGTAAATAACGGAGCGAATTGCACTTTATAATAAATCATACCTTCAATTTCATTAATTATATTTACATTAAGGATTACTTGTTCTAAATTATTTGAATTATGTCTTAAATTATATTTACCAATTATATTCTTTTACAATAAAAAAACAATTTAATTCATATTTTTTATCTAAAATTATTTTTCCTAATACAATATTATTATTATTTGTATATGATTTATTTCTTTGCAAATTTATATATGGGTACATCAAAAGTTTTCTTATTTAGTAATGATATGATAACTCCAGTATCTACCAAAAATATAATAGGTAAAGTTAAATATTTCAACCTATACGAATACTTCGTATGATTATTTCTGCTATAACACTTATACTTACGTACTTTTTAAATTTTCCATTTCGATTCATTGATTGTTTGCTTTTCTTTTTTAAATTTAAATTATTCATAAATTTGACTTGTTTGAATTGATAATATTTTTTTAACTAATTAATTATTACGGTGTATTTTAATTGTCTGGGTAATTGAGGATAGACAAGGTAGTAAATTATTTTATATGCCTTAGTAACATAGTCTTAGGCAGGAGGGGAGGGGGAAATTATACCCTTAGGAATCTCCGTAAACATTAGAGTAACCGGAAGGAAATTACATCCCTTTTTTCCATGGGAAATTTGCAGGTTTTGTAAATATTCTTTATAGCAAATAAAGCCCCAGCCCTCTTCTATAGACAATGTTATTTTTTGAAACAATAATTATATACGATAATAAATTTTCAAAATAATTAGTATAACTCAAATTTTTCAGAAAGAAAAGTTTATTCAATTCTTCAAAAATAGTAATCAGGTCATAAAATTGCAATAAAGGGACACTTAAACCCAATCTACTCGATACTGTATATGCTCTGATCCTGGAGAATTAGGAAATTAGGTTTAAATCCAATCGCTTTTGGACACAAAAATGGAACTAGAAATATGTTTGTAAGCCTAAGCGCTCTATGTAACCTACAGAAAAAAATTTTAAAAAAAAATCGAAAAAATTATAAAACACCCAATCTGTTATATTTTAATATATTATATATTTCAAAGGTTACGTTATATATTTTAAAAGGACGTTATTTGTATATTATAGTATTATAACTTTCCGACATGTAATATTATATTATCTAGGTTAATCAAATTGCATATTATTAGAAGTTAAATTGGTTAATTATATAAATGTATATATACAAGAATTACAAATAAAATTCATTATTGTTTTTAAACATTAATCGATATAATATTTGGCGACGAGGTAAAAAAAAGTCGCGCGGTTTTCAGTCTTCGGTCAAGTTAAATGTTATATAGAATTATAAAAAAAAATTTCTGTTTATAAAAAAAATTAGAAAATAATAATAGATTTGTTTAGAAATTATGGATAAAAGATGAATGAGATAAATGTGCTATTGACGACTATAGACACATAAAATATCCTCCAAATTTTCTATTGACCACTATAGACACAAAAAAAAATATTCTTCAAACTGACGTCACTTTGAAAAAATTATTTATAGCTTATGGAGGAATAAACATTAACTGATATAAAAAAGAATTACTCTTCCCAAAGAAAATATGGGCAGATATATACAAAATTGCAAAACAATTTATAAAGATAAAACAACTGTTCTGGCATCTAGAATTGATTTCGTTAGATTAAGTCGCGGGCCTACAGAATCCGTTTTGAGTTATTTAAAAACTATAAAGATAAATTAATCGCCGGAGAACTATGTTTACGATACCCAGATGCTAAAGACGAAGGCCAACCGTTAAACTTAAACAAAGTTATAGAATTTATGATAACCGTGGATTATAGAATTTATGATAATGATAAAGGGCACTATCAAAATGATTGATACAAGCTATTTAGATTTCTATGGATTATAGAATTAATAATATTGATAAAGGGCACTATCAAAATGATTTTTGCAGCCAATTTAGATTTCCGTGGATTATAGAATTTATAAGGGCACTATCAAAATGATTGATGCAGCCAAATTAGATTTCCGTGGATTATAGAATTTATGATAATGATAAAGGGCACTATCAAAATGATTGATGCAGCCTATTTAGATTTCCATGGATTATAGAATTTATGATAATGATAAAGGGCACTATTAAAATGATTGATGCAGCCTATTTAGATTTCCGTGGATTATAGAATTTATGATAATGATAAAGGGCACTATCAAAATGATTGATACAGCCTATTTGGATTTCCGTGGATTATAGAATTTGACTTATCATGATTGATAGAGCCTATTTGGATTTCCGTGGATCATAGATTGACTTATCGTTACCAACAACTTAAAAATCAATATGATTAACAATAGATATAAATATAATGATAATGGTAAAGTGAATATAATAAAGATAATAGATCCATCAACAACAAGAGTAACGGTAACGTGAATATAATAAAGAAAATATTTCCATCAATAACAAGAGTTACCTGGAGTACTCCAATGGTAGTGGTACGTAAAACTTTAGGTGAACTACGATTATGTGGAGAATAATTCTACCAATGTTTGAAGAATTAAACCGAACTTATAGAGAATATAAAACAAGCTCATTAACAAACCAAAGATTATTACGTTGGGCTTATAAATTATCGGCATATGATTATAATATAATGTACAAGAATGGCGTTAATAAAAAATAACAAGCGAAAATAAAACAGTGATGGTTAGAACAATTAGATAAAGATGTCGATGAACTAGAATCCCACAATCCTGAGTAAGGGAAGATTATAAAGTTAGATGAAAACAGAAAAAAATTAATAGATGAACTTGAACTTTGTAAATAAAAAGATTGGTATCATAACATTGTGGGAAAGAAATGTTATATTTTAATATCGTATATATTTCAAAGGTTACGTTATATATTTTAAAAGGACGTTATTTGTATATTATATTATTATAGCTTTCCGACATGTAATATTATATAATCGAGGTTAATCAAATTGCATATTATTAGAAGTTAAATTAAATAATTATATAAATGTATATACAAAAGAATTACAAATAAAATTCATTATTGTTAATCGATATAATACTACCAATAAATATGGGTAAAAAAAATACAAAATAAACTAAAGTTAAAAAAAAAATCGCCAAATTTTATTTTGTAAAATATTTAAAAATAGGTTCAAAGAATTCAAAAATAAATGAAAACGAGAAAAAAAAAATTAAAGTTAATCAAAAATTTTACTATGTTACCATTTTTTTTAAAATCAAAAATTTTCTGACTTATCTTTTGAAGCTAAATACGATTCTATATTAATATAATTTAATTTAAGCTTCTTTCATAGGGGGTGCGTAGTTTTCGGGGGCACGTATTTTAGTCATGCCCACCAATCTCCACATCTACCCCAATTTTTTTAAATTTTGTAAGTAATTGTAATTGATCACATTTTTTAAAGTAATTATGCCTATCCATAGTTAATATTAGAGATCTGCAAAAGTAAATAAAATTGATAAATTTTAATATTTTAGTACTAAACATGGCTCCAATTATATGTTTGTAGAATCATCAAAAACTTGATTATGTTCTGAGTAAAACTATATTGAGAAAAAATTAATTTCTATATTTAAATACACTTTAGCTTGACCAGGTGGACAATAATTATTATTTTGGTTCAGTCTTTTTGGGACAAATAAAAAAAATGTTCAGGATTGATTTGATAATTTTTGGGCCTGGAGGAAAAAATTAGGCCTGATTGAGATAACTAATAATTATTATTATATAGACTATACCTTATAAAAAGTAATTTTCCAATTTTTAACGACTTTTGTCTTGGTGATTCTGAATATAAAACCAATAATTTTTTTGATTTGGTTTATGATGATCATCAATATTTAAAATTAATATTTATTTAAATCACCACAATATTATAATCGATGAGGTAAAATCAAATGTATATATTAAATATGTAATACTAATAGCATTTCCATAAATATTACAAATTAAAAACAATATTAGCTAACATATAATATATGATTGCATTTTTTTAAAAATTAGATTAATTTTTCCATTTGCGATTTTCAAAATCCCATCTAGAGGAAGGGCCAGTTATAGGGTGCTGGCCTGACTCAATTATTTGTTTCAGCATTCCCTCCTGATATTCTCTTGTATATGTTGAAGGCACATTATCAAATACTATAATTAACAAAATATCAATATTATATAATTCTTGTGATTTAAATAAGATTACCATATCTACTAGTGTAAATAAACATCCAAATAGAAATAGTAAGAATAAATATAGTGGTAGCAGAATAATTTTTCCAGTATGGTATATATGCATTCATTTCACTGTAAGTTTGTCGAAAGCTATTTCTGTATACTTTTTTTCAAAAATATTATATAAATAAATGTAATTCAGTAATATTAATATAAAACTTAAGACACCACCTGATTATTTATGTAGAAATTGTCCGACCCATCCTAATTTTTTTTATGAACATAGAGTGAAAACCTTTCAATTTTTTTTATGAACATAGAGTGAAAACCTTTTGATATAGGTTTAGTTCAAGTTTCTTGAAAAAAATATATAAAGGTTTAGGATTGGTTCAGATTTAAAAACCTTTAGATAAAGGAACATAAAGTAGTAGTAATTATTATTTATATATAATAGCATCTTTCTATCATGTAAAAAGTAAAATCCTATCTAATCTATTCATGATCAATATAAATTGCTAGAAATTTTTTTAAATTATTTATTAATCTTTACAAATATTTTTATGCAAATAAATTTCCATTTCAATTATATAGTGATAATCTTAACTCATACATAAATATACTTTCTTAAATATTAATAATTTTAAAAAAATGTAAATTAAGAAAATCAAATCTGATAAGAAAATTTTATAATACCAGGTTGATAGTCCATATTTTATCTAATCCAAAAAAATTTATTGCAGATACATATTTTAGATTGAAATAAATCAAACACTATATTATATTAGAGCTTATTTTAGAAAAATTATTCATTTTTAATAGAACCAAAATTGAACATAAATTACACAAATATGGATATAAAAAAATCCTTAAATATCAAGAGGAAAATAAAGGTTTGATATAATTTTTGGCCTCTAATAGATTGGTTTAATACTCAGTTGAAATAATATTTTAAATATAATTGTCTTAATAGAAGGCTTACATTCTTTTTTTTCTTCAATACTCAAATTTTTCCAATCTTTCATCTCCTTTTCTCTAAGCTTCAGAACTTCTGGCGTATTTTCTTTAAATCTAATAGCAGGGCAAGGTGTTATGGGTATATCTAATGGAAATATAGATTTAAAAAATAAATGAGCAGTACCAAAATACACTGGTTCTCCATTATTTCCATATCCTACAACATCTCGATTCTTAATTAAGGCATTGCCATACATGCTAGCTTTGGGTACAAAAAAAAATTTTGTATTTAATATTTTGAATATCAAATTTCTATTTTGTAACATGGCTGGCGAAAAAGAAAGGATAAATGCAATCTGGACATATGATTGTAAAAATATTAAGCAAAATGAAGGTTAGTAATTAATTTGTTGTTTGTTTCACTAAGCTAGGCAGTTTAGGCTAACTTTCATTGCAGTGAAACTTAGGATTTTAGTTGTGTGGACTAAAATATAAAAATACCCATAGTGGTAATATTAAAATTCAAGTAATCTAGAGTATTAGTAATCCTAAGAAATAATAAGCTTTTCATTATGTTTCAAAATGACTTTCTTACAATGCTTTTAAAGAACCCCGCTACTTTTTTAAATAGCAATAACTTTAGCACCCTATTTTTCTACTTTCAATTTTATAATTAATACACATAAAATTATTAAAATATATATTATAATTTTATATTTAAATCCAAAATCATAATTATTTTATTCAACTTAATTTTGAAATTTTTATTTAAATATCTGAATCATAAAAATCTGTTTTAAAATAATTTAAAATGTCGTAGAGATTGATATTGGTAATAATTTTGATACAGTTACGTACGACTGTTTAATTGCGGAGATTGGGACAAAAATATTTAAGAATTTCGCAATTATCCGATTTTTTGAAATTATACTATTAAAAAAATAATTTATTTACTAAAAATCAATATATGTTTTTTATATATAATATTTGTCATTTATATATTTTTTAAGCATATAAACAGGTAAAATTAGGAATAAATACAAATTTTAACTAATATAACAACTATACATTTAAATTTGAATAAGTTTCAAAACAAATAAAAAACATATATTTTAAAGATTTGTCTAGTATATTTAAACATATGAATTTCCTAAGTAAATATTAGGAATTTTTAAATACTAGGATTCGATATTCAAATAATAATCAATATAAATATTATATTTCAATAAATTATTTATACATTTATATAGACCTTATACATATAAATCCAATTTTATAATTATATAATTTTATTTATCTCTGATTAAATTTCATATAATATAATATATTAAGATATTCAATTTATTTTCTTTTATCCTTGTTGATTTATTTAAAATATTTAGTGGCTAATTAAGAAAATTAATTTTTAAATAGCAGGCCAGGCTTGAAAATTTAAGTTTATTAAAAGTGTTTAATATTTGATTTGAAATAAATTTACTGTGTACAAAATATGATTATAAAAAAATAAATTTTTTTTGCTCCTATAATATTTTTTGTGATAAGAGTTATCAAAGGTTTTATGGTTAATTATTTTATGTAGAAAGTAGCTTTATCTATTTTCGTAAAGTATCCAATTGCACACCACTTTTTTAAGAAAATAGCGATATCAAGATGTTATCATTTTTGCAAGACGATAGCGAACTGCTTTTAAATTTTTGTTTAACAGCATTGCTTCCTTATGAATAGGGGATGCAATTTTTATAAATGTCTTAAACACCTGTCCTGTATGTCACTAAAATTCTGGTAGGCGAATAAATTCAATATGCTGAATGCAAGTTATAAAATTTTGCGAAAACTAAATCGTTGTACCATATTAAGTCAATATATTTAAATCCATTATTAAAAATAAATTATATTTTACAGAAAATACTTTATTTATCCAAACTCAAGAAACGCCTAACCCCAACAGCTTAAAATTTTTGCCTGGTTGCCAAGTTTTGGCATCTGGTACTTATGAATTTAAATCATTGGATTCTGCAAAAATATCACCTTTAGCAAAGTATATCTAATATTTACATAATTATTTACGAATTTATTAGAAGCTTATTAAAAGTGGAAGGTGTCAAAAGTATATTCTTGGCCACAGATTTTATAACAGTGAATAAGGTAATTATTATTGCAAGATTTACAATTTTTTAAATTTAATTTAGAGTGATGAAAATGAGTGGCAGCTTTTAAAACCAGAGATTTATTCAATAATTATGGATTTTTTTTCTTCTGGTTTATCAGTCATTGAAAACATTAAAGATAATGAACCTCGTATTTAACATTCTATAGATTTTTTTTCATCGTATTCTTTTAAGAAAAAATAGTAGAGGAAGATTCAGAGACAGTTCAAATGATCAAAGAAATTCTTGATTCTCGTATTAGACCAACAGTGCAAGAGGATGGAGGAGATGTCATTTTTATAGTTAATTTTTGCATATTTAATTTTTTTTTTACATGGTTATCATTTTTCACATTGAAGATGATGATATTATTTATCTTTAAAAAGAGATGCAACCTTTTTTAATGAGATGGCTAACAAACAATATCAATATTTGTCAATATTTTTCATTTTGACTGATACTAGTGTCATCCAAAAATGATAACTAAGCATCACAAAATTATTATTTTTTTCAATTTATTTTAATTTTATTGATTAATAAAATGTATCCCCTCTATCAATAAAGCCACATTATTATTTTATAAAATATATGATGGTGTTGTGATTTAAGTTGGTGTTTAAAAATGTCCTGAATAAGATTTTAGCCAAAATAATATTTATGTAAATCTGGATATTTTAATCAAAGGTGAAGATTTATCCTCTATGTGCCAAATCTTGAAGCTTAGATTTTCACTAAAATCTTAATTGGGACATTTTTAAAAATTGATCCAATTAACAACACCATTATAATATCAGGCTGATTTTACCATTTTTATATCTATGATCAGCTGAAAATGTGGTTTCAATACATATCTGATCTTAAATCTGCCCAAATCCCTGCTCTGATCATATTTTCTCTTTAAAATAAAATGATAAATTAAATTTTTTTGGGATTAGATTAAAGCATTAAGGGATTTTTATTCAACTTTATAAAAAATGTTCTTTTACATATTTCATATAAAAATTTTGATCTTAAAAAACTAATTAAAATTTTAAGCCAGATTTGGGTCAATTAAAGTGAAAGAGCTTTCATTTAAATCATTTAGATAAAAAAAAATATTTATATATTTTAGGAGCATAATTATAGAAAACATTACATTTAGAGCTTTGTCTTTAAAAGATTGAAGAGGGGTGCAAATGGGAACTAATTTATTTTAAAAAAACATTATTTAAACACCATGAGAGCTTCTAATAACATTTCGGCTGTATTGAGAGTAGAGACCTACAGAGGTCAAAGCCTGACTTCTAGATTAAAAATTAAACATTTTAACCCAAATTTTAAATTTCAAAACATTTTGTAAAAATTTTTTTATGACTTAAATATAATTATACCTTAATGTCAATAATTTTTTGGCTATAATGTTGAGTTGGCCATTTTTAAAAATTGGCACAAATTGAGCCGTTTAACAAACAATAATCAATATCTTGATGATAGAATAATATAATAAGCGTCATTTCTGTTTCCACTCTCAAAGTGAATATAGAGTTTTTAACCCAAAAACTATCCACTATGTCTCGCGGTTTTCGCCGAAATGGCTTAAACATGAAAGCCGAAACAAATTAACCTCCCCCCTTCCCCAACTAACTATTGAACCGAATTTCGCAACGCTCATTTAAAAACCGTAATATCTAGCTGGTTACTTTTTTTAAAAAAATATCAGTCTAAAAAAAGAACCCAATAAAATTACTTGTACTTTATATAGTGAAAGAAACTTTTTAAAAAATCAAAAGTTCCACCAGGAACATGTTAAATACTTAAGTATAATATTAAATATTTACAAACCAAATTCTTCCAGGAACCCTCCTAACTGACCTTAGCGATTGTAATATTATTAAGTTTAAACCTTATTATTAATTAGGGTTACAGTGACGGTGTTGTGAAATTAAAAATGCAAGGTGCGTGTACTGGTTGTCCTAGCTCTGTCGTAACTTTGAAACACGGTATAGAAAATATGCTAAAATTTTACGTACCCGATATTAAATCAGTGGAACAAGTACATATTTTTTTTATTCAATTTTTAAAGAATGTCCATCATATTTTCTAAATAGATTGAAGATGAAACAGAAACCATCAGTCAAAAAGAATTCGAAAAATTCGAGAAAAAATAATTTAATTTTTTTAAAAAATCTTTTCCGTATTTATTATTAGGCTGAAGATAGATACGAAAATAATTTAGTTCAAAAAGAAATCTTGACGAAACCTTGAAACTTTCCCGAGCAAAAAAAGGGAAAATTTTTCTTATTTTTTTCTTATATTTATACAAATTTTGGTGCGCAAAAATTATAAATTAAAAAAAATGTTATGTAAAATCAAAAGGGTTGTTGTTCAAGAAATTGTAATTTCTTTTCCTAATATATTTCTAAATCCTAAAAATTAATTTTATGTAGGAGAAACTGGGGTTAAGAGGACCGTATCAAAAAATATTTTCAGCGACTTTAAGGACCGCACAAAAAATATTTCCAGCGATTTTAAACGATAGCTAACTTGAGTTTTTTAAGTCAAAATAAATCGGGGTACATAGAATCATATATAGAATAATATAAGAAAAGAAAATATTTTAACAATAATAAAGATTATGGGGAACACTAAAAATCTAAAATTTTATGATTAAAAAATTATGATAATATAGTGTATAATATTTTAAAAATATTTTAATGAACTCCATCCTATAATCCTAGTCCTCAGTCCTGATGAAGGATATAAAATGATTTGAATAGATGATTATGATATATAACTCACGCGAGTAACAGAGGAAGGTTTAAGCTTCCATTTGGTATATTATATTTAGGCGGAATTAGTTGAACTTAAGTCTACATAAGTCATTACATTTTCAATTATAAAAAAACATATTTTATTAATTTAAGTTGACATAAAGAAAATAACTTGAGAGGTGTTCATAATCTATTATAGAATTAAATTTCGATAGATTTAATTAGATATTTAAAATAAATAGGATTGAACTCATAGCCATGGCCCTAATTTAAAAAAAGAAGAAGATAATAAGGGTAAAATCTATAACTCAAAATATTTATTTATCTCTATTTTAACATTATGCATTAAATTTAATTATTTCGCAAAAAAAATTTATTGATATTTATCTAGTTTTTACAAATTATGACATGAAAATGAATAGTAAATATTTTTTAATCAGGCAAAAAAAGGAAGGATATATATTAATAATATTTTGGTCAAGAGCCTTGCCTATATTTTATTGGGTGCTACCGCCACCCCGTGCCCTGCAGAGCTCTACTATATTATATGTATTTTTATGTTGTTATATTTATATACCATAGATACTCTTAGAAATAAGTATTATATTGTTATGTAAATATATTTTTATTTATATTAGTATCGAATATATTTTTTCCGATACAATTTAACCTTAAAAAAAGATGAAGTGTTAACAAAAAAAAATACAAGATATGTTATGAATATTATCTTAGGAGATACTTTACAATAACGAGATTTTATTAAGAAAATTATTTTAATTTTATAAAAAGAAGCTTTCACGCAGATACTTTTAAAAGCGGCACCAAAATTAGTGTGATCTGGACTAATTTTTCAAGCCCGCCTGAAATTTTTTATAAAAAAATTTGTCCAGCCCAATTTTGAATTTTGTTTTATTTGTCCCGAAAAGCCCTACCCATAATAAAAATTATTTGTCCGCCTGGCTCGAATTTATTTAAATATAGAAAAAAAATTTCATTTTTTTATTGTAAAAAAATATTCTACAAATAAAAAATATTAGCGCCTTGATGCAAGAATTTTAAAAAATTTATTCGATAAAATGTAATGATATATTTAAAATTTAAAACCCGGCAGGGTCCATAAAAATATTAGGCCCGATCCAGCCCTAATCGATATTATTAAATACACACAGCCCGAAACCCGGGGCTGGGCAATGATTTGCAGATCTTTATCTAAAAACTTTCAATTAAATTTATAGGGAGGAAGGGGAGAATCCAAGAGTTATGTTTCTCCCTTTGGAAATCTTGGCTACACCTATGTATCCACCATATGAACCGGAAATAAATCGTATTAATTCTATTATATACCTTCTAAAAAATACAGTTTAAATCAAATTGAATAAAACAAGTTGTTACAGGAAAATGATTGCTAAGGTTGAAGAGAAGGAGAGCCGCACATTGTATAATTTAAATTTAAAAAAAATTAAATTAAAAGATTAACAAACCTTCAAATGAGAGTAGAAAATCGAGAGATTTCCAAAAGAGGTAGGCTTAAGTTTTGAAACTTAGCTAATTAAAATAACTATCTTATTGTTTATGAATAATGACAAGTGTTTTGAATTAATCCCTTCACCTCTCATACTATAGTTGACTTACTAGATTGGCGATTCATTAATTAAAAGTATACATACATAAGATCCCACTATAAAGCTATTATGTGGTTTGCATATCCATATGATATGATATCATATTAATATCATTTAATCAACGTGTAAACCATAAAATGGTAGTATACTGATTTCTATTTAAAAGCACTTATAAATGCATTTAAAAAATGAATTGCCAATCTAGTACCAGTATACATTTGTACTGTCATAAAAGGCTAATATGGCCTTTGAAGCATGTGCCGAAGAAAATTATTTAATTATGCGCGAAGTAATTTTTTTACGATTTCTTCAAAGTTGTGTCATACTTAAAAAAACAGGCTGAGATAATATTTTTTGACGAGAACTATTTAGTCGGTTTATATGAGAAGCAGTTTATTGTAGGAGCTAGAGAATAAAAATTACCAGGATGTGTCTCCATATAGCACTTGGAATAGTAATTTTTTTCCCAAGAAAATCGAATATATCCTACTAATAAATTTATAATTAACATGCTTAAATAATTATTTATCAATAATTTCGTGGTAAATTAGTTATGTAAATTGACGTTAAATAAAAATTGGTAATTAAAAAAATATTGGTGGAACATTTTTGGGAAATGGAATGGTCAGGACAGGAGCCTAATAGGAAAAAAGTGACCGATGGAAGATTTCAAAAAATATTAGGACCTTTGAGGCCTTCAAGTATTTTTTATAAAATAATCTTTTTGGATAATTAAAATGACTGCAAATAAAATTCATAATGGAGAAACGTTTGATGAAACAGGAAATATGCGAAGTATGTTGGCTTGCAAGCTCAGATTAAGCAAGTGATCAGTTATTATTCTCAATATATGCGAATTTTACACATGTAATAATCTCGAGGTTGATAATCTCCTCGGTGAAAAGCTAGGTGAATTTTAAAAATAAATTTAATAAAATGATTGAGGTATGGACCAAGGCAAATATGAATAAAGGCAATAGGATCAAAATTTGGGCAAACGAGATGGTGGGCATGCGAGAAAGAATTTTGTGTGTATGTTTAAGGCAGGGACCCGGGATAAGGGCATTCTTGCGTTCCGTTCCAGCGGTCAAAAAAAAATTGTTCCGTTCCATAGAAAAATATCTAAATATATTTTTTAAATTTACACATTCTAATTATTCTTTATTTAATCATTAAATGAACAATAATATATTTTCTAAAAGATTATCATTTATATTGGTTTTGTGGTATTAATATAAATTTAAGTGTCGAAAAACAACGTTCAATACTTATCTGGCTACTTGGAGTTGCTAATACACTTTGGGCCAATTCATATAGGATAGAATTTTTTATTTTATTGGATTCCCAGTATTCTAGCAAATTTTTTATTTGCTCGAAAATTTTTATAGTTGATAGAATAGCATCCTTTTTGCAAGTTTTGCTCATTAGAAACATTTCTAATTCATCATATTCTTGTCCTTTTTCAGAAGATTTATCTGAAAATCACTTAGTATATTTAAATCTTCAACCTTAGTATTAATATGTTCCTATGTCTCCTGATTTATAATATATTATTTTCCTCTTCGTTCAAAATAGATCTAAACCTAGGATTTAGATATAAGGCAGAACAAAGTAATTATTTCATTAGCATTTATTCCTTTTTGTTGAGAGCAGAGATCAAGTCTTGTGATAACAGGAAATTAATTTTTTGATTTTACATTTGGTACATTGATCTATAAAGTCATTTGGAAAAATGCTCTCTTTTTGGGACATTAAGATTGTTTCCTTTAACGACTTTAATGAGGTCACCATTTTTTTTACAGTTTTCCAATCTTCATCGAAGAAAAAGATTTCATGGTGTACCATTTATAAGGATTTAAAAAATAAAAAGTAATATATAGACATTTTTGATGGATTAAAAAAAATTTATCTTTTTAATTATAAAAATAAATAAGAAATTTATATATAATTTCAGGACCGTTCGGTAAGGTTCCGGAATATACGTTGCGTTGCGTTCCCTTTCCATAAATTTATTCAAAGTTCCATTCTTGAAACGTTCCGTTATGTCCCTTGTTTAAAGTCAAAAATAGGCTAATATCAACCATTATATGTGCTTTATTTAAATATAATAGCATTAGCAACAATTCTTTTGAATCGAAAGCGGTTTCAGAATTTGACACTTTATTTATTGAATAAACATGGCAATCAAAAACCTTATTAACGGCTCATATCTCTTTATTTTTTTGAAATAATTGGACTGGACCTCTATCAAAGAAATTACATTTTTGGATGAATTAGATTAAAATAGACAGATTAATAAACATCGACTAAACTCTAAATATTGCATATAATTATATTTATAGTTATTTCAAAAAAATGTTTCCCGCCAAATATATAAACGTATTTTTTAAAAATAATAATATTTATCACC
Organism: Gordionus sp. m RMFG-2023; assembly: GCF_954871325.1. Lineage (NCBI taxonomy): Eukaryota > Metazoa > Nematomorpha > Gordioida > Chordodea > Parachordodidae > Gordionus > Gordionus sp. m RMFG-2023. Next base: position 43,368,100 of record NC_088777.1, on the reverse strand, counting down.
AAAAATAATTATACTATAAGACTAACAACTATTTAATATTATGCATACTTAGACCAGGGTCATTACTAGCCTCTACAATCTCAGGGGGCTCAAAAATATTTTATTTAAAATTAATTTCAAAATTACCATTTTTTAAGCAAATTATCCAAATTTTTTTTTATGCTTTCAACCATAATTAATTTACTACGCCATCTGGTTGGGACATTTAATTTTAATATTTTCATATGTGTGCAATGATCGTTATCATCATCATTGGAAATGCCAATTTTAAACTGGTACCAGGGTGTAGATCAATGCTATCAATATCTAGCATATTAATGTAAATTCAATTTTACTTAGGCTGTGCCCCGAACTCAAATTTAATCTCTGCAGTTTTATATTTAAGAGCAGTAATAATTTCTCATATTCTTTTGGTAAGTTTTTCAACAAAAGGTATTTATTACTATCCAATCTAACAAGATTATGCAAGCCATAACCTAAGCATAAATGGTATTAATATTCACCTAATAAAACTCCTTTTCTAACATTGGATGTTAACTTTTGGAATTTTTGATTTTTTATTGATTGAATTCTAAAATGATGTCAAAATAATTATGATGTTAAAATAAAAATTTATCAAAATCATGTTTGACATAAAAAATTTAATATTTTTATTTGCTAGGCCCAAATTTTTAAAAATTTATATAATGTAAGAATTTCCTATACGTGTGTCAATATTAGATGTTTTTTCGCAAATTTTATTTGAAATTTTGGATTTTCACTTATTTTTTTATAAGTTTTAAATTAATTATTGTTGTAAACGTTATCAAAAAAGAAACGCATTACTAGTTGCGTCTGAAAAAGGGAACGCTCTACCGTCACTTGATTCCTTGTGAAAAAGGGAACGCGTGTGGCTATTCAAAAAAGTAACGGCTTACTCGTTACTTAAAAAATTAAATATTATATACAAAAAATCTTTTTTCTCTATAAATATAATATAAATAAAATAATTTGCCTAATAAATTAAGTACTTAAAAAAAACCAATAAACTTGGTATTAATTGATAAATAATGTTGAAAATATTTAATTTGAAAAGAAATCACCAATTTAAAAAATGTCACCAAGGAAAATTAAAATTTCAAATTTAGGTTAATAATTAATTTTTTAAAACCGTTTTAAACCGGTTCAAAATATTTATAAAAGTTCGCTCTTTTTATATTTTCTTTATAACGGTTCATTCCGGTTTGGTTATAAACCCTGATTATAAATAGTTATTGTGGGAGTGAAATTTCCCAAATGCATTTTTTTCTTCCTTCTCTAAAATCGAAAGAGCCAAAAGGTTTCATAATCAATAAAATAATATAGCCATGTTTTTTCATATTTTTTAAGAAAAATTTATAGTAACGTTACTAAAAAATACAGAAACGCGTTACTTCTGAGGCGTTCCTTCCCTTCAAAAAAGGTAACGCCGCTCTTCAGAACTAATTATAGCTTTTACTAATTTTTCTTGATATATTTTTGGATAGGAAGGAATTTTTTTATTAGATTAAAATGATATTTACAAGAACAGAAAAATTCAGGATGAGTGGGATTGATTACTCGCCAGAATGTATAGTATTTTTAATATTATTTGCTTAAAAATGCATTTACATGTAAATGTCTGTAATGTGCTAGTTTTTAACATGAAAATATTTCCATTTCGTTACTAAAAATCTCCATTACGCCTGGCAGCATGTCACAAGTTTCATACATTTAGTGGCGAGGGCTACATTTTTAAACTAATATTTTTCCCAGATTTATCAATGATATTTTGCAACCCGGTCAATCAAGAATACTCAAAAAATCTTTATTAAATTTTATTTGACATTATTCGTTATATTAATTATTACACTAAAGCAGTTTAGCATCCATAAATTTTTGGTGGCCCTAAAAAGGGCCGTTGGGTATTTAATCATTTAAGATTTAAGCGGAAGTTTCAGACTTTTTCGGCAATAAGATACTTTGAATATTGGGCAATACTCCTCCTTGAGCTATCGTTACCCCGCATAGCAATTTGTTTAATTCTTCGTCATTTCTAATAGCTAATTGCAAGTGTCTAGGTATGATCCTCGTCTTTTTGTTGTCTCTTGCTGCATTTCCTGCCAGTTCCAAAACTTCGGCAGCTAAATATTCCATCACAGCAGCGAGATATACGGGAGCTCCAGCACCTACTCTTTTAGCATAGTGTCCTTTTCTCAGTAACCTGTGAATTCTTCCAACGGGAAATTGAAGTCCAGCTCGGCTTGATCTAGTCTTTGCTTTGCTCTTTATTTTTCCACCTTTTCCTCGGCCAGTCATTTTATATTATTTTAATTTTAAAAGTTACAAAAAAATTTTTAATAATAAAAAATAACAATTTCCTTGTATTTATAAAAATAATATGTGTCTTTTTAATAGCCAATCAGAAATTTTAAATAAAAACGCACTTAAAGTTTATTAACTCACTTTATAAAAAAAAAATATTATTTTTAAAAAAAGCGCAAAAATAAAAATATATGTGTATATTTTTACATTTTGTGTTTCTGTGTTTGTTTTTAATTTTAAAAGGCGCAAAAATGATTATTTTTTAAAAAAGCACAAAAATTAAATAATATGTGTATATTTTAAAATTTGTGTTTTTGTTTTAATTTTTAAAGGTGGAAAAATGTATGATGTCTATAATTACAAATTTTATGTTTGATTTTGAATCGCAAAAATGCAATTTTTTTATTTTCTTTCTCTCTACCCGGACCGAAGACTGGAATTAAAATAAAAACCACACCAAACACCAATATTGAAGGATCGGATAAATATTTTAGTCATGCAGAACCTCCATTTAAGTAAAATAATTAGCAACTATTTTGTATTGACCTTGGTTTCTTGTTTATATTTTATATACTGCATAAAATCGGTCCGGAGTGAAATATCGGCTGTACAGATATTTTTTTTAAGAATGAATTATTTATAAAAAATACAATTTTTATTTAAAAAAAATGAATTTTAAATAAAATTGACAAATATATTATATCATATTTATGTCGTAGTAGGGGAGTTTGATCAATTCAGGATAAAAAAAATATATCCCCTTCATTGAATTATCATTTTTATTGTGAGTTTTTCTAACCATTTGAACTTCTAATTGTCTGATGTGATATAAATCACGGGCTTACTTTTTTATAATATAACTAACGTTTCTCAATTTTTTTAAACGACAATCCAAAAATGTATTTTAAATGTTAAAAATGAGTAATTTTTTAAAATTATTAGTTTCTTTAGCAAAATGCTTTCTTTGAACAGGTCAAATTTTTGTTGAAACGAATCTTATAACTTACTCATTGAAATCAGGAAGAAAAAAAAGCTAAAAAATTATTTTTTATGATTTTCAGAATTATGCCATTATGAAACTATATTTAAATTATCACTTCAAATATTGAAAATGATAACTATCAAATATTTTTTACCAATTTTCTAATTATTGAATTTTTTTTGAACATTGGGGTATTTTGTAGCCTAAGCTGTGAGCGATAAATTTTCAAAAATATTTATATAATTTTAAGCGTTTGCAATAAGTTCTTGTTTAAAATGAGGTGTGATTTCTAACTTTGTCCTCCCATATCCCAAAATTATATTAAATATCAATATATGAAACAAATTTACTTCTAATTTAGTATTTATTTTGGCACAAAATAAAAAAAAAAGGGCAAACCAATTTGCGTTTTTAAAATTATTTTTGTTTGTCGTGTAAAATATCAAGTATGATTAGACCATTTAAAGTGAATTTGCTTTTACTACTCATGTCCGCATTTAAAAATTATTTCGCTTCTAGTTAGAAGACGACATCGATTCAACAGTTCATTGATTTAACCTTAACTAAAATAGTTCTTTTTCTTATATGGATCCACGCTGGAAAGTATAAATCAAGAAGGCAGTATATTTCAGAGGGGAGATAAAACACACAAGATTATGTGGAATTGTGATTCGTAGAAGAAAAGCTCATCTTAATTCGTATAAAAAAATATTTTTTTCGTTTAAAAAATTAATCATAACCATTATATGAAAATTTGAATCATAAAACTATTTGCTTCAATAAAATATGTAGCCCTAAAAAGGGCTGTTGGGTATTAGTAGTCACAAAATAGATCTATTTTGAACTAGTATATTTCGTCACAGCTTTAGTTCCTTCGCTTACGGCATGTTTGGCCAGCTCACCAGGTAATAATAGTCTCACAGCGGTCTGGATTTCTCGACTTGAAATAGTTGAACGTTTGTTGTAATGCGTCAAACGAGAAGATTCTGCTGCAATCCTTTCAAATAAATCGTTCACGAAAGAATTCATTATCGACATGGCTTTGCTAGATATCCCAGTGTCGGGGTGCACTTGCTTCAACACCTTGTAAATGTAGATACCATATGATTCTTTTCTCGATCTCTTCCTTTTCTTATCACCTTTAGCTACCTTGGGCTTGTGTGTTTTTTTAACGGCTTTTCCTGCTGGTTTTGGTGGCATTATTATGTATATTTAATTTATTATAAAAAGGAATAAAATATAAGTGATAAAATTGATATATTTTTCTATTTATATAAATTTAAAAAATATATGCGTATATATTAAACAGCCAATAAGAAGAATCTTTCAATATTAAAATAAGAAAACTATTTCCCTCCTTTTTTTGCTTTGTTTATTTTAAAATGTAATAAAATAAATATAGTGTATTATAAAAACATCCAATAATATTTTGTAAAAATTTCCTTTTTGCGCTTTTTTTTATATATATTCATTTATGTCCAATAGTATTTGTCAAATTAATAAATTATAATATAAATAGTTTGAATTTTTTTATTTATTTATCATTCTTTGCTTTTTCGAAATTTTTCAAAATAAAAATATAATATAATGACTGGTAGAGGCAAAGGTGGAAAAGGTTTGGGGAAAGGAGGAGCTAAACGTCATAGAAAAGTTCTTAGAGATAATATCCAGGGAATAACTAAACCAGCTATCCGAAGATTGGCTAGACGTGGTGGTGTCAAGCGAATTTCTGGGCTCATTTACGAAGAAACTCGCGGTGTATTGAAAGTTTTCCTAGAAAATGTTATTAGAGACGCTGTTACTTATACTGAACACGCAAAGAGGAAGACTGTTACTGCCATGGACGTTGTTTATGCCTTGAAAAGACAAGGACGAACTCTTTATGGTTTTGGCGGATAAAAGAATCTTGCTACAAAGCAAATAATACCCAACAGCCCTTTTTAGGGCTACCAATTTTAAAGGAAGTTAAAAGTTGCTTATGTATAAATTTTGTAAATTAATAGATTACAACGGTTTTGCTTGATTATTATATGGTTCGCTCGTCTAGCCACCATTTATCTAAAAGTGGAGATAGTTAACATATATTTGGCCATGTCTCTCCATAAGGTATTTTTAGTTTACGACAGGTCTTATTCTCGAGAATTTAAAAAATAAACACTATCCTTTAATTAGAGTTTTTTAAAATAGATTTTGGACATTATTATGGTTTTCAGCCCAATGTTTAAATTTTTTAGCACATCTGTAGAAGGGGGACTTGACCTCTAAATACCATATGTATAGTTAATTCTAAACCAATGTTTTGAGTATTTTAACGATTATAAAGAATTTTTTTAACTCTTGAATTACTACACATTCGTAAATATTATGAAGTCTGTATGATTTGGAGTTTCAATGATTTTATCTTTCAAAACTTTTATATAAGGAGTAATACTACACAACTCATATAAAATTTTTTTTATTATAAAAGGAAATTTTTATATTATTATCATAGCAGGACTAAAACATAATGAAAATCCTTAACAAATTACACAGTATATGTTCTTGCAAGTAAAAATTTTCTTTTGCATGAAAACATTTTAGATTTTTAATATTAAAAACTGACACAAATAATAAGAGAACTAATGTTGCGGCTGATAAACTACTTTTCATATGCTTGCAAATAACACTTGATAAAGATGATGGCTAATTTGTTTCCTTACACGAACGAAATTAAAAGAATGTGTAACCACAGAAGTTGCCTCAGAATTCCATTTCTTAGATATTATCGACCATACATTTAACAATTCATCACGAAAATCTGGAACAATACGACATTATTTTCGCCTTATAATTTAGAGACAAAAGATGTCTTCGATTTATGAATAATAAGAGCATTGGATCTTCCCAAACTTTTAATATTAACTAAAATGTCTTAGGTATTCCAGCTACGAGCACACCTTGCGACCGTGTATTTTCCATGCTGAGATCACTCTGAACTCTAAAAATGTCCTATAAATCTAAATAAAATAATATTTATACATGAAAAACATCCGAGCTCCAAATAAACTCCTCAAATACTGCCTATAATAAATTCAAAGATAAATATCACACCCGGAGAAGCCTTAACCGCTATTAAATCTTTCCCAAACGATTCTGCTCCAGGACTGGATTACCTTCGACACTCATTTATTATCGACCTCTTGGGTTTAGACAGTTCCGAATTTCTACTTAACTCTTTAACGAAAATTTTTAATCTTATTATCAACGGAAAATTACAACATAAACTAGCACCAATAATCTTTGGTGCTCGACTAATTGCTCTTGAAAAAGCTGAAAATCAAGTGCGCCCAATAGCTATTGGAATTTTCTACCGACGAACCATTTCAAAAATTATTTGTAATATACTCAAATCTACAATAACCTTAAGCTTGGCTCCTTACCAAGTGGGATTTGGAGTAAAAGGGGGCTGTGAAGCCGCAATCCAATGCAGTCGACTAGTTTTATCCAACCTTAAACCTGAAGATTATATAGCAAAACTAGACATAATGCCTTTAATTCAATTAATGGGAATAAAGTGATCTATACTTTCTTGGAAACATTCCCTGACTACCACAATTACATCCATCTTAGCTATGGCATTCCTTTCTTACTCAAGTTTAATGATTATATTATTAATTCTGCAGAAGGCCTCCAACAGGGTGACCCATTAGGACCATTACTTTTTTGCTATACCCTTAAACATTTAATAAGTGATATTGCTCTCTCATGCAAACTCAATCTACACGCTTACCATTTCTTCAATCCATAATTGTCTAGATATAATCAACAAACACTTTGATGAACTTAATTTATCTTTAAATATAAATAAATGCGAAATTTATCCTTCTCCGCCTCCAACAGACACCATATTAGATAACTTGAGACGGACACCCTTACAAGATTTCAGTATATTAGGAGCCCCATTTGGGGGGTGCAGAGAGAGTTTTTAATTTTTTAAAAATCACCTTCAATCACTATTCCCCAAACTATCGATCTTAAAAACATTACCCATCCATCAAGCATATTACATTCTCAAAAACGCCCTTTTAATACCACAAATCCAGTATTATTTAAAAACTTCTGGTGCCTTCTTTTTAATTCTTTTAATAGAATACGAACAAAAGATACTACAAATGATGACAGAGTTATAAACATCACACTCTATTCTAACTCATGGCTTCAAGCAACTCTCCCTTGTAAATCAGAAGGACTAGGCCCTAAGATCGGTATTAAGTATAGCCCTTGTTTCCTTCATCTCATCAACCTTATCAGTAAAAAATATTACCTCGGAAATTATTATCATCGATAAAGATAATTTATTAGATGAAGCCTTACGTTTTAGAACATTGATGTCTTACCAAACACAGCCCCACCAGATTCAACGAAACAAAAAGATTGGGATCAAGGATTGGTATCTCGTTCCTTAGCTTACCTCAACTTGAGCGATGTTCATCAATATAAATCCCCCCTAAGATCACTTAATTTCAACAACTCTGGCCATGAATGGTTAGATACATATCCCAGCATTTTAAATAACCAGCTAAATAACGACGCTTTTCGTTATGCAATCAATTTAAGCTTGGGCGTCCCTTTCCTAAACCATTATATTTGCATTAAATGCAATCAATCGGCAGCAGACGCATATGGGAGACACGCTCTCCACTATAAATTTATATCAAAAATCAGCCGACATGATAAAATAAATACATTAATAGCTTCTTTTTAAATAAAGCCAATTTTCCATGTATTTTAGAACCGACATCTTTTTTAGATAAAAAACGCCCTGAGGGCAAAACAATCATACATTTTTTTAATGGGAAAACCTTTAATGTAAGATTCTGCATTGATCCCATGGCCACATCTAATAATTCGCATGATCCCCTTAACAGTGCCGAATCTCTAAAAAATATAAAATACTCACAGTCACACCTAATGTGTGACAACCACTTTGTTCCCATAGCAGCTACATCAACCTGCTCTTTTGGACAAGCGGCATTAGATCTCTTCAAAATAATATCCAAATCAATAAAAAAATCATACCTTTCTCCATTTTATAAACTTAAGCAGAATATCGCCGTATCTATAATTAGCTCTAATTATCAAATATCTAAAACATCATGGTCCGCCCTTGCCACCTTGATATTTTTTTTTAAAATGTTTTTTCATTTTATAAAAATATACATTTGTATCAATCTTTTTTTATAACTTAAAACTTATATATGACATTTTTTATTATATTCTTTATATTATAATGTTAATTTTTGAAATAATATTTTATCATATTTGTATATGAATTTTAATAAAAAATTGAATTTAAAAAAATAATAATTATAACATTTAACTAATGTTAATGCGTAACCATTGTTTAGATGTTGCCTTAATGTATTACTACGCGGTTAATAAAAGGCCTGATGTAGCTAATGTAAATCTGTGCATAAATGTAGATTATCAGAAATATATAATTTTATTAGATAAAAATCCCTCTATATTCGGTAAGATCTACCAAAGCTTTCAATAAGTATCTGATGGTTTTTACAGAACTACGTGGTTCAGGTTAAGCTATGATAGCGCTCGTGGACCTCGTTAGCGGTTAAAATAGAAATATGTAACAAAAATAAGGGTTCTTGTTTATATGAGATGAGGAGAAATACAAGTTTTATTAAACACCAAACCCACTTAAAATTTTTTTTAATAAATCAATCCTAAAAAATATATTAAATAATATCTTGTTTCTTTCATTTTAAAACAAAGACCTGCAACTGCAAAAATATACGGTATATGAGCCAAATTTTAATAAATTTAAGAGAGCAAATAATTCTGGAACGCTTCAATTTTTTTAAAAATTTTCTGATATTTTTTAATTGTATTTTGCTTCGCACTTAACCTTGCACAGAGCCGATCCGAGTTTAAATTCAAACAGAGTGTCGGTCGAATCATGATAAAACATTTCCACAGAGATAGTCAAATTTCTGATCTCGACAAAATTTTGTATATTGACCTATTTAGAAAATAAAATGTCGTAACCAATTTTCGTGTTAATTTTAGACATTTTTCTATTAACTTTTAAAATGAATTTATATTAGTTTTTTCATAAATATTTTATATAATTTATAAACTACTCAAAAGGTTAATGGCAAAATTGTCTCCAATACATAAGATAATTATTCAAAACAACATTTTCGGTAAAATCAGATTTTAAATATTAAAGAACACGCTCAAAAAAATGTTTTAAAGTTGATAAAATAACACATTGCCATAAAAACACTGACGCTAACATATATGTATATCGATATATATATTTTTCTCTCTTTTAGCTTTCACCTTTTCTGGTGGTAAGCTCCTTCAATATCTCTCTCCACTTTATGTTATTCATACTATCTCGTTTATCTAATTTATACTTCTTCATATTGGCTCTAACTTTATGGCCCCATTGAAGTTTTGGCTTTCCTCTTTTACGTTTACCCATCACTTCCAAACTCTCACCCTTATTTTCTATGTAGTTCATAGTGCCTTCTCATTGTATGCCCATACCACCTAAGTCTGTTTACCATTATCTTAGTCTTAATGGGCACTACCGTTAAACTTCCTAGTATTCTTGTACTTCGCACCTTATCCTTTCTTGTTACCCCAGCAATCATCCTCAGCATGCTCATCTCCATAGTTTGTAGACTTCTCTTGTCTGATTCTTTGGTTGGCCATGTTTCCGAACTATATAGAATAGTTGGTTGTACTATGGAACTGTAAATTTTTCCCTTCAATTTGTGTGGGATTCTTTTGTCAAGAGCACCCCAGATAAAGATCTTCACTTTAACCACCCTTGATTAATTTTACTCTTTATCTCTTTCTCTATTGTGCCGTTTGTTTGTATAGTGGAGCCCAAATATTTGCAGCTTTCAATTACCGATATCTGCCATTCATTTATATCAATGTTCTCTGTTTCATCTCCTCCTATCACCATATACTCCGTCTTTTCTCTAATTACTTTTAGTCCGTGCTTTTCTAGGATATTTATCCAGCTCACTAATCTTTCTTTCATTTCATCCTTAGATTCGGCAAGTATCACAATATCATAGGCAAATGTCATATTCCACGGGACTGTCTGTGGTATAGACTGTGCTAATACATCTATTACTGTTATGAAGAGAAGTGTAAAAGCCGAACCTTGATGAACTCCCTCAGCTATTGTGAAGCCTGTTGAAGTACCAGTTGTGCTACGGACCATTGTTGTATGGTATACATATCCAGTATTATTCTTATATATTTTTCGGGAACCTTTTTGTGGCGTAGCGCCCTTCAGATAAGTTTTCTTGGGATTCTATCGAAGGCCTTTTCTAGATCTAGAAAGATCATGTATAGCTTTTTGTTCTTTCCCTGTATTTTTCGCTCATTTGCCTAATTGCGTGGATAGCATCAGTTGTTGATCTTCCAGGTATAAAGCCAAACTGAGTCTCTACTATCGATTATGTCTCTTAACTTTTTTCCTATTATTTTTTCGTAGAGTTTAAGAAGTGTGACATTAGTTTTATGCTCCTGTAATTTTGACAATTGTGTGGATCCCCTTTATTTTTGAAGATAAGAACTAGATAGCTCTGCCTCCATTTTAGAGGGATCTCTTTATTTCCCAGTATTTTATTGCTCAGATTTGTGAGGAGATGTATTCCATCACCTCCTAGTGCTTTAAGGCTTTCTATTGGAATAACATCTGGACCCCTAGCTTTGTTGTTTTTCATATGCTTGATTTAGTTTAAATTTTTGAATAATTATAACAATATTTATAAAGATTTTAAGAAAAATATAGAAATTTATCTCCTTAAAATTTACAATCTAATGATGTACATATCGATATATATTATTTTATTTAAAAAATAATTAATTAAAAATATATTTGTATACAATAAATTTTACAGTTTGATAATTAAAATATATCTAAATTTTTTTTTAGGTTTTTATTTCAAAACAAAATTTTATTTAAAAACATCAGATATTTTTAACAATAGTGGAAATAACTCATTTTAACGATAAAATTATAATCGTATTTAAACGAGGGAAATTTAAGATCGGTATTTTTGATATATTCATTTTGCATCTAATAAATTATAGTACTATAATTACAATTATCGTTAAAAATGGCATCAATTTCACTTTTTTACTCAATACCACATATATTAACACTAAAAATTAATGTAGAATATTTATGATTTGTGAAGATATTAAAATAAAATTAATATATGAAATATAAAATATAAAATTACAGCACCTTCTTTAAGTTAGAAATTTTATAGATACCGAAATAAACTATATATTATAACACAAACATTGTTTCGGATACTCCCCCCATAAAATTAATAAAATTTTTAAAACTGACAAGATTACATTGTTAGTCAGATATTTGTTCTTTTAAAGATTGGGAATTAACATCTGGTGAAATTATTTTTTAAACATCAAAATTTCCAGGATATAGTTATCATGGAAATAGGAATACGATAACGAAAATATACAAGCTAAATCCATGTATATAAAGAGATCGGTGATGGAGTAGGTCATTTAAAACATGAACTTCGGAGGCGTTAACTTTTCCAAAACATTGCAATAGAAATTATTAACGAATGCTTTACAAGTTAACTAACCAAAATAAATATAATAAAAGCACTAAAAATACCAAAGAATCTCGACAAAAGGATAAAATAAAATATGAAATTACCACTGAAATTAAGACAATAAGTTATTAGTTACATATAGTGTTTGAATTTACATGTATATGGTATAGATTAATGAATATACATTTAAATGGTATAAATTATTAAAAGAATTCGGATTCTGTGTAGGAGAGACCGGGGATAGTGTGTTCCCGGGATAGGTATTTCCTTCTCGAATAATTTAAAAACTAATAAAGTTTAAGTTTTGAAATTTAAGCCAAATATATATTTTAATAAGGTGCTTAAGTAGGTCCAAAAATATTTCGGACAAAATTGCTCATGAAAAATTTTAAATGCAAATTTAAATTTTTAAATTTTTAAAATTTTACATTTTCACTAAAAACTTTTTTATAAACGTTGTTTAACTTAATATTAATTCTATATGATAAAGGAATATATATTTTATCATATATAAAAATATTGACACAATTTATGGTAATTTAATATCTTAAAATTAAATTCTAATTAATTGTGAAGACCTGGGGCAGGTTTTGGCGGGGTACGTATTAGCCATTTTTAAGCAAGGATTATTTTGAATAAAAAAGAAATCCAACTAAATTTATAAAAACAGTAGTCACTAGTTTTTCTAGGACCACTAATGACAATATGAAGATGATTGACTTATTTTTTGTAATTATATGACAGATTTAAGTGACAACAAGTACTTCCTGGTTAGTGTTGTTAATTGGTTGGTTGTGTAGTGCTCAGACCCAGGGTTTGAGTCTAAAATATCGACTAAACCAGCTCTGAGCACGAACCCCGAGCACAGACCCGGGGTTTGTGCTCGGGGTTCAGACCCGAGGATTTTTTAATTATTATATAGTCCTGCTCCTGCAAAAGCTAGTTAGCTTCGGTTCTCAGCAGGGCAGAGAAAATTATAATAAATGTATAGAAAGAGAATATATAATTCGGTCATTTGATAATATAGAGAGATTAGAAAAAGATACAAATTTTTTGAATTATTGGGAAAATGTAAAGAATAGTATGCCAGAACTTTATAAGTTAGCTATAACTGTGCTAACAGTTCCAGCTACGCAGGTATCTGTAGAAAGAGCATTTTCTAGCCTTAAGTTTATACTCTCTGGGCAGAGAACTAGATTAGAAATATTAGAAAAATTTTAGTTATCCGTTCTAATTCTCTTTCTAAACATAAATAGTATACATTTCATTATATTTATGTGTTATTTTATTCCTCATTGTATTTGCGCATGTTTGTGTTTATCTTATTTATATATAAAATAAAAAAAATTGATTTGTCTAATTTATATTTACTAAGTTTAATAAAAATATCTATTAGATTATCATGGTTAAATTAAATAAGAAATTATAAAAATATTTTTCTCTAATATTAATATATATGGTTTATTATTAAATTTTTTTTAAATCAAATTTATAAGAACCGGAACAAACCGAAAAGAACCGTTATAAATTATAAACCGAACCGATTTAAATTTTTTCAAAAAAACGAAATGGAACAAAACCTTTATAAAATTTTAAACTAAAAACCGTAACGAACCGAACCTCTATACTTAATGGTTCAAAACCCTGTTGAAAAGGGGTCGGCCAAATCGTGATCGATTTAACGAATTTCATTTAAATAATTATATTTATATTTATTCAAATAACACATTACATAAATATTATATTTAGAAATATTTATATAATAATTTTATAAAAAATCGGAAGTATTTATTTTTAGTAATTATGTAAAGAAATATTTTCTTTTATAAATAAATTTCTCCCCCCATTATTTTCGCTTAATATGGCTCATAAAAAGTTAGATAAAATTATAACAAGGGGAAAAAAGTTTAAAATTTAAAAAAAAAGAGGAGTATAATTATGAACAATCGAAATTAGGGGGGTTAGTAAATTTAAAAAAATAATAATATTAAAGAACAAGAAAACAAGAGAAATTAGGGTGGGGTGGGGGGAGGAGGGTTGGAAAATTTAAAATAATACTTAGCAAAAATTTTTATTCTTTAAATTTTTTATTTATCCTTCATTTTATTTTTTACTTTATCAAAAAATTTGGTTAGGGTATTCAGGGGCAATTATTTTTGTTATTTTTTAATGTTATTTTTTGTTATTTTTTTATGCGATTGTTTTTATGTTATTTTTTTATGATTGGTTCATTTTCTTATTGGTTAATTTTTTATTTAAGATATTTTTAAATTAATATATCTTTTTTATTTAAGATATTTTAAAATAATTTTTTTATAGATATTTTCGAAAATATAGATTATTAAATCGTTTTGATGTTTTTATTCATTTTATTAATGATTGTAGATTATTAAATCGTTTTGATGTTTTTATTCATTTTATTAATGATTGTATAAATTTTAATAGTATATTTCAATTTAATGAATAAATTATTTCGATTGTTATGCTTAAATTTTATTTATTTTTGGAATCTTCCTTTAATTATAGTGTTATCACTAAAAAAAATTAAATTCTTTATACAAATTTTAGAAAAAATTATTCATATTAAGTTTGTATAGAAGGAATCATATTAAGTTTGTATAGAAGGAATCATATTAAGTTTATATAGAAGGAATCATATTAAGTTTGTATAGAGGGAATGTATAGAAAGAATCAACCAAATAAATTTTAAATAGCGAAGTTTCATCTATCAAAAATTTAACCCCAAACCTACCCGCATTGTACATAATCTAATAATTTTACCCCTTACCCCTAGCCTTCCCCCTTTGCCCCCATTCACTTCCTTTAAATAATTGTACGAATTTTAAATTTTAGAAAAAATTATTTTAAAATATCTTAAATAAAAAAAGATATATTAATTTAAAAATATCTTAAATAAAAAATTAACCAATAAGAAAATGAACCAATCATAAAAAAATAACATAAAAACAATAGCTTTCATAAAAAAAAAATCGCATAAAAAAATAACAAAAAATAACATTAAAAAATAACAAAAATAATTGAGGTCCGTGAAGTTGGCCGAACAATTGGAAGCACTAACGATGAATTATATATCATTTTTTAGTGCTTCGTTAGTGCTTGTTAGTGCTTCAATCCGTTTAGTAGCCGAATTTAAGGCAAAAAAGTTATAAGCAAAAATAAAAATTTGTGCCAACTTCACGCTTAAAAGTCGATTGCTTCATAAGTAGAGGTTAGTGCTTCAATCCGGATAGTAGCCGAATTTATAGGAAAAAAGTTATTCGCGAAAAAAATAAAAATAAACAAATATTGGCGACTTGCCAAAACAAAAACTATAATAGTACAAAACATCCGGTTTTCGCCATTATTTAGTGCTTAATTAGTGTATTTAAATTCCGTAATTTATTTTTTTAACCGTCATATGAAAAAATTGTAACACGCTAAGGAAATTTTTAGAGGTCAAATTTCGACTGGAAAATTATGAAAGCACTAACGATGAAACTTATATCATTCTTTAGTGCTTCGTTAGTAGAGGTTAGTGCTTCAATCAGTTTTGTAGCCGAATTCAAGAATAAAAAGTTATTTGCGAAAAAAAGAAATAATGGCTACGTGCCAAAACAAAAACTATAATAGTACTAAACATCCGGTTTTCGCCATTATTTAGTGCTTAATTAGTATTTTTAAATTCTGTAATTTATTTTGTTAACCGTCATATGAAAATATTGTAACACGCAAAAGAAATTTTTAGAGGTCAAATTTCGGCTAGAAAATTATAAAAGCACTAACGATGAAACATATGTCATTTTTTAGTGCTTCGTTAGTGCTTGTTAGTGCTTCAATCCGTATAGTAGCCGAATTTAAGGGAAAAAATTTATAGGCAAAAATAAAAATTTGTGCCAACTTCACGCTTAAAAGTCGATTGGAAGCACTAACGATGAAACTTATATCATTCTTTAGTGCTTCGTTAGTAGAGGTTAGTGCTTCAATCCATTTTGTAGCCGAATTTATGAATAAAAAGTTATTCACGAAAAAAACAAAAATAAACAAATATTGGCGACGTGCCAAAACTAAAACTAGAGTAGTACTTAACATCCGGTTTTCGCCATTATTTAGTGCTTAATTAATATATTTATATTCCATTATTAATTTACTTAACCGCCATATAAAAAAAAAGTTATAAGGTAAATAAAAATTATGACGTCGCGATTTAAGCGTGAAGTTGGCCGAACTTTTGGAAGCACTAACGATGAAACTTATATTATTCTTTAGTTCGTTAGTAAAGGTTAGTGCTTCAATCAGTTCCGTAGCCGAATTTAAGAATAAAAAGTTATTCACGAAAAAAACAAAAATAAACAAATAATGGCTACGTGCCAAAACAAAAACTATAGGAGTACTAAACATCTGGTTTTCGCCATTATTTAGTGCTTAATTAGTATATTTAAATTCCGTAATTTATTTTGTTAACCGTCATATGAAAAAATTGTAACACGCTAAAGAAATTTTTAGAGGTCAAATTTCGGCTGGAAAATTATGAAAGCACTAACGATGAAACTTATATCATTCTTTAGTGCTTCGTTAGTAGAGGTTAGTGCTTCAATCAGTTCCGTAGCCGAATTTAAGAATAAAAAGTTATTATCAAAATAAAAACTATGACGTCACGATTTAGGTGTGAAGTTGGCCGAACTTTTGGAAGCACTAACGATGAAACTTATATCATTCTTTAGTGCTTCGTTAGTAGAGGTTAGTGCTTCTATCAGTTCCGTAGCCGAATTTAAGAATAAAAAGTTATTCACGAAAAAAACAAAAATAAACAAATAATGGCGACGTGCCAAAACAAAAACTATAGGAGTACTAAACATCCGGTTTTCGCCATTATTTAGTGCTTAATTAGTATATTTAAATTCCGTAATTTATTTTGTTAACCGTCATATGAAAAAATTGTAACACGCTAAACAAATTTTTAGAGGTCAAATTTCGGCTGGAAAATTATGAAAGCACTAACGATAAAACTTATATCATTATTTAGTGCTTCGTTAGTAGAGGTTAGTGCTTTAATCAGTTTTGTAGCCGAATTTAAGAATAAAAAGTTATTCACGAAAAAACAAAAATATGGCGACGTGCCAAAACAAAAACTATAGGAGTACTAAACATTCGGTTTTCGCCATTATTTAGTGCTTAATTAGTGTATTTAAATTCCGTTATTAATTTAATTAACTGTCATATGGAAAAATTGTAAAATGCTAAAGAAATTTTTAGAGGTCAAATTTCGGCTGGAAAATTATGAAAGCACTAACGATGAAACTTATATCATTCTTTAGTGCTTCGATAGTAGAGGTTAGTGCTTTAATCAGTTTTGGAGCCGAATTTAAAAATCAAAAGTTATTTGCGAAAAAAAGAAATAATGGCGACGTGCCAAAACAAAAACTATAGGAGTACTAAACATCCGGTTTTCGCCATTATTTAGTGCTTAATTAGTATATTTAAATTCCGCAATTTATTTTGTTAACCGTCATATGAAAAAATTGTAACACGCTAAACAAATTTTTAGAGGTCAAATTTTGGCTGGAAAATTATGAAAGCACTAACGATTGAAACTTATACATTTAGATCTCATTATTATCAATATAATTATGCAGAAATTCTGATAGTTAACCTGATTCATTATAGCATATCAATAATTCAAATTTTCTCATACCTCTTTAGAATCTTAAGAAATCAAATTGATTATGTTTCTATAGATAGATATGAATAATTGTATTCAAACTCTTCTCTAGAAATTATCAAAACAACTAAAGAAGTTATTAATAAAAATGCAAGTCCAACTCCACTTAGAGGTCGAAAATATAATCCTCAAGCTTTATATCTTTTTATTGGAAAACTGTTACTCGATAATATAAATAGATTGTAGAATAAGAGAGTTATATTTTTATTCGAATATTATAACTAAAATATTGATGGAAGAATAAAGAAGGAAAAAATTATAAAAAATGTATGATATAATTTTCAACGAATAAAGCAGCAATTAGCGAAAATAAGCTTATAATCAATAAAACATTCTATATAACAAATATAAACAAATACGAATATAATAGGAATATAGTTTAAAAATCTTTATGGCATAGCTATAAATAATATTTAATTTTTTAATACATATAATGCAATATAATTTTATTTGAATTGTATAGGATAATTATCAATTCACAATTTCTGTTGTCACTGTACCAAGTATGGGATTGATATTTGTTGCTGAGGCTAGTGGGAGAGACTGAATAACTATGGAACTAATAATAAATAAATAAATATATAATTATTAATAATTTCTAATACTAATTCACTACTTTTACTCTTTATTAAACTTCTATCAAATCCAAATTAATAATCAAAATATCGTCGATTAATAAAAAATAAAATAATTTTCGAAGAATTAAATATATCCAAAAACTGTTTTTTTTTTGAATTAACAATGTATATATATATATATAAAAAATTAAACAATTTTCGAAGAATCAAATATATAAAATTAAAATCTCATTATTCAAATATGTAAATCTTAAATCTAGTACAATTATTACCAATTTTCGAAATATAAACATATAAATATTAAACTATTATTATTCAAATATAAAAATCTTAAATTTCGTACAATGTTAAATATACATAATAACAAAATTATAAAAATGTTAAATTTCGTACCATCTTAAATTTACATAATACTACATCTCCCCCCTTTAATTCTCCCTTAACTCCATCGAGTTTGCCGCGGTTACCCTGTTCCTCCCTGGTGCATTCGCATTACTATTCATTGTCAACTCTATACTGGGACAATATCGTAACTTGTGTCCTCCCCCACAAGCCCAACATTCCACTCTCCTTCTTGTGTTGTACGGTGCTATCCTGTGAACCCCTCTCGTTGGCGTCTCTTGTAGCCAATCTCCATATCTTTGTTTTGCTTCGTTCCTAGCAGCTTCTACCCATCTGTTGGACTCTTCTGAACCGTCAACCTCTCGGATCTCTATTTTCATTATTTTGTTACCCACTCTAACATAGGAGGCCATCTAAATCAAATACTTTATACACATATTTATATATATTCTTCGACTTTCTTCTCTAACTCTTTATAAAATATAACTCTCCTAATTAAGTCTAACATCTCTTTTATTTTCTACAACGTATGATTCTCCTACTATATCTATCATCACGTTATTCCTTTCCCAATTATGATTCTTCTACTATGTCTATCATCAATTTATTCCTTTCTAAATTATGATTCTCCTACTATGTCTATCATCAATTTATTCCTTTCTAATTCTTCGTATAATTCTCATTTCTCTCTAAGGCCTTAAGCTTCTACACCTTACTTGCTTCAGGTGCCTTGTAAAGGTTCCTTCTTGTCCTTCAATCTTTACTTCTACTTTTTTCTTTCCTATATTTTTGCTTATTACCCCCTTCCCCCATTTAATAGGCCCATCAAACAACAATACCCACACCAAACTTCCTACTGGAAATCTTTCACTCTCTGGTTGTTCTCTCCTTATCACTTTTTCCTTTAAAAAATCTAATTCTGATCTCGTCTTTCTTCCTAAAAATATTTCAGCTGGTGACTTTCCCTTTGCTGTTTCCGTACTGTTGTATGCTAACAATGATAACCACCATTGCCCTTCTCCATATTTTGCCTTTTTCAACCAACTCTTTACTAAAGCTACCATTCGTTCAGCTTGTCCATTGCTTCTTGGGTAATAAGGTGGTGATAATAAATGTCTAATATTCCACCTATCACAAAATTTATCAAATGCTCTACCTTTAAACGCTGGACCTCCATCTGATACTATCGTTTTCATCAAACCATATTTGCCTACAAAATCCTTTATCTTGTCTAAAGCTACTCTTGTTGATAAACCTGAAACTTGCTGACAATCTATCCATTTTGAACCTGCATCTACCATGATAAAAAATCTTTTCTTCTCATATTCTAAAAAATCTACGTGTATTCTTTCGCATGGAATATCTGTCTTTGGCCATTTATCTTCCTTATTCTTTGCTGGAACATTAGCCCACATGTTACAGGTTTCACAGCTCCTTGTTAACTCTTCTATTTCCTTATTCATCTTAGGCCACCACATATATTCTCTTGCTTTATTTTTCATTCTTTCTATGCCTTGATGACCTGAATGTATTACATTTAAGGTTTCATTTCTTAATTCATTAGGTATCACTAATCTATATCCTCTCAATAAACAATTGTCTTCTATATTTAATTCCCTCTTAACTTTTTTAAACGCTTTATCTTCATTTTTCCATTCTATATCTCCTTTTAAACAAGCTTTAATTCTTATTAATTCTTCATCTTTTTGGGATATCTTATCTACTATATCAAGTGTTATAGGTTTTTCTCTTGTATCTATTCTCACCGCTCTTATAATATTACCATTTAAATTTTCTTCCTCTTCTATATATTCTAAACTATTGATTATTGGTTCTTTGTCTTCAATGTCTTTATTAAACAATCTTGATAAAATGTCCGGTAAGCAATTTTGTTTACCTTCTCTGAATTTTATTTCAAAATCGAAATTACCAACTAAAATTAGCCATTTTTGCAACCTGGGTGAAATCATAAGTTCCTTATTCTCTTTTTTAAATAAATCTACCAACGGCTTATGGTCCGTATACAATAAAAACCTTTTTCCTATCAGATATTCCTTACATTTCGTAAGCCCGAATTTCACTGCTAGAGCCTCTCTTTCTATCGTTGAGTAATTTTTCTCAGTGCTATTAAATCGTCTCGATAAAAATAAAACAGGTTTCTCCACATTATCTATCATCTGCAACAAAACTCCTCCTATACCTTCATTAGAAGCATCTACTGCTAAAATAATATTTAATTTCTCATTAAAACAACTTAAAATAGGCTTCTCTACCATCTTTATTTTCAACTTTTCGAAACTTTTCTCCTGTGCTTCTCCCCATTCAAATTTTTTATTTTTCTTTAATAAATCATACAACGGTGTAGCAATTTCTGCAAAATTTTGAACAAACCGATGATAATAATTTGTTGCTCCTAAAAACGCTTGTACCTCCGCTTTATTATTCGGGGCTCTCATATTCATGATCTTATCTATATTCTTTCCAATTGGCGTAATCTCATTTCCCTTTATAACATGTCCTAAATACTTTATTTCTTTTACTCCAAAAACGCTCTTCTTCAAATTAGCTTTTAAACCATTTTTTAATATAATATTTAACACATTAACTAATCTCGAATTGTGTTCTTCTTCTGTTCTACCAGATATCAAAACATCATCTAAATAATACATTATTCCTTTTATTCCTTGAAATAACGCCGTCATCGTTCTTTCAAATATTGGCGCTGATATTTTCAAACCAAAAGGTAATCGACAGAATGCAAACAAACCTCTATGAGTTGTAATCGTTAGTATCTTACTTGTCTTTTCACTCACCTTAATTTGTAAATACGCATTCGAAAAATCAATCTTTGAAAACAGGGTGTCTCCTCTTAAATTCGCTAGCAGTTGTTCTATTCTAGGTAGTGGATACTTTTCATTTATTACGCACTTATTAACTGTTACTCTATAGTCTATACACAATCTTAAACTGTTATCTGGTTTCCTTATGGGCACTAACGGTGTTGCCCATTCACTATGCACTATTGGTTTTATTATTCCGTCTTTTAACCATTTATCTAATTCTTTATCTATCTCTTCTATCCAAGAAAACGGTAATCTTCTTATGCCGCAAAACTTAGGCCTATAATTTTCTTCTAATCGTATATCTACTTCAAAATTTTTCAGAGTACCTAATTCTTCTTTAAAGACTTCCTTATACCTATTCAAAATAATCTTTATTTCTTTGTCAAAAATATCTTCAACAACATTCTGATCTACCATATTATTAATTTCTTGTTTAATTTCGACTGAATTTACCTCTATTGTCTTTGTATCTCTTGTTTTCTTATTTTCTTCTAAGTTGCTTCTATATTTAATCAAAAATTCTGGTGTTCGATTTTTAAGTTCATCGAGAACTATCTCTTGATTGACTCTTAAACAAGGTAACTCAGTCTTCTCTTTAACCTCACTTCTTATTATCTCTTTAGTTATTTTGTTGTTCTCTTGTATATTTTTGAATAAAGACCACCACTTATAATCAGGTCCTATCTTCTTAATGTCATTCCAACCTAAAATTGGTTCCATATTTAGTGTCGTTATCCATAACTTTATTTCCTTCTTTATATCTATCAATTTTATTATATAAAAACCAAGAATTTTAATCATGCTCCCATCTATCTGTCTCACTTTTATTTTCTTTGTGATGAATCTATCTTTTGAAAAATATTTATTAAATTCTTTTACACTCATTAAACTAATCTCGGCTCCTGTATCTAATAAAAAGCTAATTTCCATTTCACCTATATTTATTTTAATCCTAGGACATCTATTTTTCCTTATAATATTTTCCAATTCAATCTTGCATATGTTTTCTGTTTCGAAATTTTTTTTATCATTTATCTTATATTTATTCGAATATTCTAAATCATTTATATTATTATCATTTATTCCTAATTTACAATTAAAATTATAAAAATCAGATATACTATTACTATTATAATTTATATACTTATTCTCTCTTTTATATAGTCATCTGTTACATGTTTCCTGAACATGTCCTTTTAGTCCACATTTTAAACATATTAAACTATTATCTGCGAAACTTCTACAATTTGTTACTAAATGGCCTTTCCGTCCACATCTCGTGCAATTTAAATGTCCAGTTAAATCACATTGCCTCGAAATGTATTGCCTCGAAATGTGTCAATGCATTTTTTTGTAAAGTAAAACTGCAACAGTCACAAATGCCATAATTTATTTAGGGGTCGTGTAAAATCATTTGATTTGATAAGCTCCTCCCAAGATAAAAACATTCTTCAATCCTAAAAACATATATATTATTTATTTGATATTTTAAGTGAATTGAAAATTATCATATACAATTCAAATAAAATTATATTGCATTATATGTATTAAAAAATTAAATATTATTTATAACTATGCCATAAAGGTTTTTTCTTTAGCGTTTTACAATTTTTTCATATAACGGTTAACAAAATTAAACGGATATTAAATACACTAATTAAGCACTAAATAATGGCGAAAACCGGATGTTTAGTACTCCTATAGTTTTTGTTTTGGCACGTCGCCATTATTTGTTTATTTTTGATTTTTTCGTGAATAACTTTTTATTCTTAAATTCGGCTACGGAACTGATTGAAGCACTAACCTCTACTAACGAAGCACTAAAGAATGATATATGTTTCATCGTTAGTGCTTTCATAATTTTCTAGCCGAAATTTGACCTCTAAAAATTTCTTTTGCGTGTTACAATATTTTCATATGACGGTTAACAAAATAAATTACAGAATTTAAAAATACTAATTAAACACTAAATAATGGCAAAAACCGGATGTTTAGTACTATTATAGTTTTTGTTTTGGCACGTCGCCATTATTTCTTTTTTTCGCAAATAACTTTTTATTCTTGAATTCGGCTACAAAACTGATTGAAGCACTAACCTCTACTAACGAAGCACTAAAGAATATAAGTTTCATCGTTAGTGCTTTCATAATTTTCCAGCCGAAATTTGACCTCTAAAAATTTCTTTAGCATTTTACAATTTTTCCATATGACAGTTAAGTAAATTAATAACGGAATTTAAATACACTAATTAAGCACTAAATAATGGCGAAAACCGGATGTTTAGTACTCCTATAGTTTTTGTTTTGGCACGACGCCAATATTTGTTTATTTTTATTTTTTTCGCGAATAACTTTTTTCCTATAAATTCGGCTACTATCCGGATTGAAGCCTAACCTCTACTTACGAAGCACTAAAGAATGATATATATTTCATCGTTAGTGCTTCCAATCGACTTTTAAACGTGAAGTTGGCACAAATTTTTATTTTTGCTTATAACTTTTTTTCCTTAAATTCGACTACTAAACGGATTGAAGCACTAACAAGCACTAACAAGCACTAACGAAGCACTAAAAAATGATATATAATTCATCGTTAGTGCTTCCAATTGTTCGGCCAACTTCACGGACCTAAATAATTGCCCCTGAAAAGGTACCCTAACCAAAAAAATTTTCCCATATTTTTTTAAAATAAATAAACAAAAAATTTTTTTTTGCGATTTTATTTAATGAAAATAAACAATATTTAAATATATTTAGGCAATCGTTTTGTTTACAATACTGAAATTTATTATTAGGAAAAAAGGCAATATTTTATTGTTTTAAATATTCTAAATTTAATAAGTATAAGCCAAAGCTTATTAAAAACGTTTTAAAAACTTATGACAGCTAGATAATATGATATTAGGCCCTCTGGGCCGCTGGCCAGAAACATTACTTTTTAAAAACTTCCGGCACTAATTTCATAGACCTGCAGAGGTGCCATTTGCACAGCCCGGCCTGGATTTTTTCTCAAATTTTTTTTCGAAAAGGCCCGTCCCGTCTCAGCCTTTTTAAAATAAATTTTCAGGCCTGACTCTATTTTAAAAAATATATTTTCAGACCAGGCCCAGATTTTTTTAAAAATAATATACTTATATTAGATTTATATAGCTAATAATGGCGATTTAAAATATTTGGTTTTAAAATATACGGTCCGCGTCGGATTATTTTTAAAATAAATTTTCAGGCCCGGCCTGGGTTAATTTAAAAAAATTAAAATAGGGGCCAGTGTACTCAGGTCGGGCTGAGCCGGACCAGCAGGTCTCTGACTAATTTATTAAGACCAATAATGGGGAATTATAAAATATATGGAATTATAATTAAATGACCCGAGATAAATTTTTTTATCCCGAAGCTAACTAGCTTTTGCAGGAGCAGGACTATATAATAATTAAAAAATCCTCGGGTCTGAACCCCGAGCACAAACCCCGGGTCTGAACCCCGAGCACAGATCCCGGGTCTGAACCCCGAGCACTTACCCTGGGTCTGAACCCCGAGCACAAACCCCGGGTCTGAACCCCGAGCACAGATCCAACCCCGAGCACTTACCCCGGGTCTGAACCCCGAGCACAGATCCCGGGTCTGAACCCCGAGCACAGATCCCGGGTCTGAACCCCGAGCACTTACCCCGGGTCTGAACCCCGAGCACAGATCCCGGGTCTGAACCCCGAGCACAAACCCCGGGTCTGAACCCCGAGCACAAACCCCGGGTCTGAACCCCGAGCACTTACCCCGGGTCTGAACCCCGAGCACAGATCCCGGGTCTGAACCCCGAGCACAAACCCCGGGTCTGTGCTCGGGGTTCGTGCTCATAGCAAGTATTAGCACAAATTTGGGTCGTATATTTTACGACCAAGCAAATTAACAACACTATTCCTGGTGATATATATGATATAGATGAACCCTTTGACAATTTATTTTTATTTATTTACTTAGAATCAACACTTTTATATAAAAAAATTTGAAAAATCTAAAAATAAAAAAATAAAAAACAGCTATGACACGTAACGTGAAAGGATAATAGGTACCCCGGGTGTTTTCATAAAACTTAAATTTTCATTTTTTTAAATTAAGCATTAATTAAAAACTAAATATTTTTTTCTTTACCGTAGAGATATATGTAAAGAATATAATTACGCTAATACATTTTAGAAATTGCTTTGTCACTTCAATATTTTATGGACAAACTGTCCCCGGTCTCCCCTATATATTATATAAAATAAATCTGGAATGTAGAGCATGGATGTGAACCCTTCGACAAAAAAAATGGTCCAGGTCCGGATACAGGAATAGAATTCCGGGTTCAGGGAACATAAAAATAATGACTCAAAATAAGATTTTCTTTTTATTCATTTATTATTATACTTCTTTACATATTCATAATTTACAAAAAAATTTAAAAATGAAATAATTTATATTTTAAATGTTTTATTTTCGCACAATCATAATATCTTCTAAAATATCATCCTTGAGATTTCCACATAAAGTAGACAATATATATTTCAAAAATGAAAATTCACGTTCTACCCTTACCTAAAATACATAGTTATCTTTATAAAATTATTTTACTTGTGCCGCCGGTACAGCCATGAAGATTCTAGATAAGATATATAATTCTGGATATATTGAAGTTTCTTTCCAGAATTTTAAAATATTTATATCCTTATTTATTCTCTTAACTGCTATTAAAGATGCAATAGTTTTTTGATCCTACTTTCTATCTAATGTTAATAGGATTCTTTTTTCTCTCTAAAAGTAAAATTTCAAGATCATCAATGTTGCTATCATTATTATTATTATCACTAAGACCAATAGTATTGTAGTAGCCTTCAATATATTGTAAATAAAGGAGTTTTGCTTATGCCATAAATCCTTAAAAATGGTCTTTAGCCATTTGTTTTTGCTAAATACTCAATAAACTTGATATCGAGTGTCATATAGAAGCGTATACAACACTATTTTGCAAATATCGTTGCTCTCGAATTTTCATGTTTTCTAATATTTCGTATAAAAAGAACTGTAAATTTTTCTAATCGGCATCTAATCCATATGCCTTAAAATCAAATAAACATAATTGTTCTGATTGTAATCTTAATATTGTTATCTTTAAAGTAACTAATACACTAGTAAGGTCATTTATTTGGCACCAATCATCTTCCGATAAAATGATTTCACTTGCTCCTATAATAAAATTATTACAGAAATCTTTCAAACTTAATAATCGTTCTAGCATCATACAAATTAAGGACCAATGTGCATTAACATTTAAATTAAAATATTATTACTTGTACTACAAAATAATTCACTTTCAAAATAATCAATGTATTTCTATAACATGGCATATTAATTTACATAATAAAATATTATTACACTGAAACATTATGATATCAATCTCTAAATAAAATGTAAGTCCAGGAAGAAAATTGAAAGAAAAACGCGAAGATAAAATAAAAAGAGGGGTGATGTAATATACACTTCAAATTATTATAGCGAGGAGTGATACGCCCCAATATGCTATACTCCTATATCATTTTGATGCACCTTCCTTCTTATTTACCTTGGTTATTGGGGTTGATTACACAAAAAAAGTTTATAAAATTTAAAAAAATTTACATTATTTTTTAAAAAAATATTTATATTTTTAAAAATTTTTATGACACCTAGAACCTTGGGCCCTCCACTATTAAAAGGGTCCGAGTTCGGGTTCAGCCAAAATACGAGAATCCAGGAGGGTTCAGGGTGCGGGTTCGGGTTCACATCCCTGATGTAGAGTCCCGTTTTTAATTATTAAAAATATAATTTATTAAAAAAATTATTTATGTGACAAAATATTGTTATTCGTATATTTTTAAGATTTTTTCCACGCACGTTTTTAAATAAAAAGTTTCTTTTAGATTTTTCTCTGGAATTAGAAAATTGGAGGGAGATTTACTAATTTAAAATAGATGAAAGCAAATTATCTTCCAGATATCGAATTAAACTTGTATTAGAAAATAAAAATTTTACCTAATCACATTTTCCAGAGTTTTAACTACTCTTGCTTGCGCCACTGCCAATTAGTTTGTAGAATGCTAAAACAAATTTGCGGGGTTCCATACTTTAACAATATTTCCCAAAAAATTATTTTAAATTATGTATAATTACAATAATTTTTATTTTGCATAATTCAAAGTTGAAATATAATAATGCATAATATAATATGATTAAATTTGATTTAGAATAATATTAAATATAATATAACAAAATTCCCCAGTATAATCGTTAAAGGATGAAAACATGATAAATGTAAAAATTTTTTGATACATTAATTAATTATTAATTATTAGCATATGTAAATAAGAAATTGCGTTGCTAGCGATGTTATTTTCAGTTTTTGAACTTTTCATCGACATTTTATATCAAGTGGAATCAAGAGATGGCTTTTATATATTATAAATAAAAAGTATAAAGCGATTACAAAAAATAATAAATGTTTTTGTACATTTAAAAATGAAATTTCATATAAATTAAACCCTAACGATTATTAAATATATAAAAAAAATTATTATAAAAAAATATTTATAAAAATAAAAAAATACTTATGGATTAATCCCTATTGAATAAGGAATTCGAACACCATGTAGATTGTCTCGAGCAGTTAACTTAAAACAAATTAGAGAATATAAAGTTTATTTTTAGAAACTCGAGGGAAAAGGAAAAAAGCACAGGGATATTTGAATATGGGCACATCGAGTGAAAGGACATGCATGTTCGCGACTCAATATATTTTGATCGGTAAGCGGAAAATAAATCCCCGGAAATTAATTCCCCGGAAAAAAATCCCCAGGAAAATAATTCCCCGGAAAAAAATTCCCCAGAAAATAATTCCCAGGTAAATAATTCTCCGGAAAAAAAATCCCCGGAATAAAATTCCCCTGGAAAATAATTCCCCGGAAAAAATTTCCCCACTATACATTGAATTGCTAATGCATTGCTAAACTGCATTGCTAAAAGGCAATCAATCATTATCAATTATAAATCAATCAAAAATTTATTACGTATATTTTAATACTGATTAAATGATATAGTATAATATTTTATTTTTATTTAATATTATTAATAAGAAATTTATTTTTCTAGCTTATTAAAACAAATATACATTTTATTCAATTTTAAAAATTAACAAATATATATCCGTAAGAGGGCGTTATATGTTTGAATATGTATCATTTTAGGAAACCGGAATGATGATTGGATAGCACTTTTTTTTTTTTAAAGTAAATATTGCTGGCGTTATTTATCAAAATCTCTTCATTTTTGTTTTATACGTGTATATTTACGTGCTAAACATTATTCTAAAAAATATTTTGAAAATAATTTGATTTGACCGATTGCCGAGTTCAAAACCGACCACTTATTAAATATTTGATTGATCAAATTTGCTATTAAGATAAATTGAAAAATGTTGATTTTTGTTTTATGTATCTATAAATACGTATAAAACATAATCCTAAAAAATATTAAAAATATCGTGGTTTGGCGGATAACCGACTCGTAGCTCACCCCATGACTAAATACTGAATTGCTGGCGTTATATAACAAAATCTCTTAATTTTTGTTTTATACGTGTATATTTACGTGCTATGCATTATCCTAAAAAATATTTTGAAAATAATTTGATTTGACCGATTGCCGAGCTCAAAACCCCACTTACTAAATATTCGATTGATAAAATTTACTAGTAATATGATTCGAAAAATGTTCATTTTTTGTTTTATAATCTATAATTACGAGTAAAACATATACGAGTCGGTTATCCGCCAAACCACGATATTTTTAAAATATTTTTTGGGATTATGTTTTATATGTATTTATAGATATATAAAACAAAAATGAACAATTTTCAAATTATATTACTAGTAAATTTGAATCTAGGAAAATAATTCCCCGGAAAAAAAATCCCGTGACCCGGATCTGCTCTGCAGTATTTAATTAAATAGAAATGTTTTTTAAAGTCAAATTTCTTCGAGGATTTGAGATTTTAAATAATAAAACGAAAGTTAAATAAATCTAGTTCACCTTTACACACTTTCATCAACTTTTAGGTATTTATTGAAAAATTATTTTTACACAAATTTTAATCATTTTTTTAGAAATATGATAAAAGGCTTTTCACAGTTTACTGACTCTTAAATAGCGCCCCTTTTTGTTTTTACAAGGATAAGCTATTAAATAATATAATTTTATAAATTTTGTGGCTAAATAGGAAATTAGCAATTCAATCTGATACCCTCTATTTGATAAATATTATTTTACTGAAGTATTTACCTACTTTAAGAATTTAACTGACTGAATACAAAATCACTATAAAACTTGCAAAATTATATTTTTTACTGCCCAATTTTAATTAAATACTGCCAAAAGTAATGAAAAATGCTGACCACTTTAATCAAAATACATCCAGAGGTGATTATCAGCAGTAAGTATTATATTTTTCTAATCTAACAATTATTATTTTGCTTATGAATTTTTTTCAAAAGTTACAGAAAAGAAATAATTATAATTTTATTAAATGATATATAGAATAATAAATTATATTATTCAAAAGAAACAATTCTAGAACGTATATGTTCTCCAATTGAAGAGAGAAAATTGGGCAATTCTCTCTTCTAAATAATCAATGCATAAATTTTTTAAAATAGTTTGTTTCGTTGCATAAATACGATTTTTTTGGGAGTGTATGTCCCAATATTCCATTGGCCGATTTTTCCCATATCAACCGCTATTTCCATCCTTATTTTTTCGAGTAGTTCCCATATCTTCGGTTTTTTGTTGCCTACAATATGCTTAAATCGGTTATTCCATCCTTCACATACATTGTTTGTTCGATTTTCCCCAGCAATCGTAACATTGAACACATTCCATGTTTCTGGTGGGAACAATGGCTCTACTTGCCTTTGAGAGTTTTTCCCATGTCTCAATTCTCCATTCACATATTTTTATCAAAATAAAACAATAATTCTTTGTTTTCATCCGATACAATGGTTTTTAAATACTCCATACCTCGTTTGACATCGTGTATAGGTAAGAATGCTAATCCATCGATCATAGCTGCAAATAAGCATATTGGATCATTCCGATATGATGATTCTAACCCCAATTCCTGAATCTTTCTATGAGTTGATTGAGTTAGATGATAAAAACATCCTTGGATGTTGATATCTCTACCTAAAAGTTGAAAAAATATAGATTAAAATTATTGTATAGGTTTTATTTAATATTTATGTCTTTATCAATTTTTATTAATTGTACTGTGTGACAAGAAAAATGGGAGAAAAAATAAATAAAAACAAGTTTTGGTGCAGAATTTGACATTGAGTTCGAATTCGTTTTCTAAGTTTTCCCTTCACGTCAAGTTTTAAAAATATTATCGTATAAAGGCAACTTTTCGAAATCTCAAAAATGGTAATACGGATATATTTTAAAAAGTATCAAATGAAAATCCCTGAAAATTGGTGATAGTGTTAGATTTATATTTCCTTATAAATTTATTAATTTTTATAATTTTTTATCGATTGCTTTTTGAGAAAAATGGCAAAGAATTTCGTTTTGGGGGGTCTTAAGTTTTCAATTTAAATTCCCGGCAAGAATCGTATAAATATGTTGGCGGACTACTGCTGGAGTATCTTTTTTGAAAATAAATCATCAACTTCATATTCGCGGAAATATATTTAGATTTACCATTAAATGTTTTTAAATTCGATAAATTTTATGTTATTGTTTAATTTGTTTTAAATTCAATAAATTTATTGTATATTACAAGTTAAATCCTATATAATAATGAAGGAGGGGGTGAGACAACGGACCGATAAAAGGTTTATTAAAAGTAAAATATGAGATAGGTTAGCTTAGCATAATATATTTATTTAAATATGAGAAATGTAACTATTTCATTTAAAATAAATTGTTTGGGAATCGTACCTTGTGCAGTGTAGCGAAGAGAACGAAAGCTACAATAAATATATTAAATGTAAGCTATATTAAAAAAGAATCTAGAAAAATAATTCCCCGGAAAAAAAATCTCCGTTTTTAAGATAATTAAAATTACAAAATTAGGAGAAAAAATTCCCTATAAATAAATCAACGAAATAATAATTCTCAAATAAAATATTTAAAAATTTTGATAAAATTAATTCTGAAGAATTATTAGGATTATGTTTTATACGTATTTATAGATATATAAAACGAAAATCAACATTTTTCAAATTATATTCCTAATAAATTTGGTCAATCGAATATTTAGTGAGTGATCGGTTTTGAGCTCGGCAATCGGTCAAATCAAATTATTTTCAAAATATTTTTTAGAATAATGCTTAGCCCGTAAATTTTTTTTTTTTTTTTTTTTCTCTTTAGCTTTCACCTTTTCTGGTGGTAAGCTCCTTCAACATCTCTCTCCACTTTATGTTATTCGTACAATCTCTTTTATCTATTTTATACTTCTTTATATTGGCTCTAACTTTATGGCCCCATTGAAGTTTTGGCCTTCCTCTTTTACGTTTGCCCATCACTTCCAATCTTTCAACTTTATTTCCTATGTAGTTCATAGGCCTTCTCATTGTGTGCCCATACCACCTAAGTCTGTTTACCATTAACTTAGTCTTAATGGGCACTACCTTTAAACTATTTAGTATTCTTGTACTGCGCACCTTATCCTTTCTTGTTACCCCAGCAATCATCCTCAGCATTCTCATCTCCATAGTTTGTAGACTTCTCTCGTCTGATTCTTTGGTTGGCCATGTTTCCGAACTATATAGAATAGTTGGTTGTACTATGGAACTGTAAATTTTTCCCTTTAATTTGTGTGGGATTCTTTTGTCAAATAGCACTCCAGATAAAGATCTCCACTTTAACCACCCTTGATTAATCTTATTCTTTATCTCTTTTTCTATTGTGCCGTTTGTTTGTATAGTGGAGCCCAAATATTTGCAGCTTTCAATTGCGGATATCTGCCAATCATTTATATCAATACTCTCCGTTTCATCTCCTCCTATCACCATATACTCCGTCTTTTCTCTATTTACTTTTAATCCGTGCGTTTCTAGGATATTTATCCAATTCACTAACCTTTCTTTCATTTCATCCTTGGATTCGGCAAGTATCACAATATCATCTGCAAATATCATATTCCACGGGACTGTTTGAGGTATAGACTGTGCTAATACATCTATTACTGTAATGAAGAGAAGTGGGCTGAGAGCCGACCCTTGATGAACTCCTTCGGCTATTGTGAAGCCTGCTGAAGTACCTGTTGTGCTACGGACCATTGTTGTATGTCCCATATACATATCCTCTATTATTCTTATATATTTTTCGGGAACTTTTTTGTGGCGTAGCGCCCACCAGATAAGTTTTCTTGGGATTCTATCGAAGGCCTTTTCTAGATCGAGAAAGACCATGTGTAGCTTTTTGTTCTTTTCCCTGTATTTTTCACTCATTTGCCTAATTGCATGGATAGCATCGGTTGTTGATCTTCCAGGCATAAAGCCAAACTGTGTCTCTCCTATTTCGATTATATCTCTTAATCTTTTTTCTATTATTTTTTCGTATAGTTTTAGACAGTGTGACATTAGTTTTATGCCCCTGTAATACACGTATAAAACAAAAATGAAGAGATTTTGATAAATAACGCCAGCAATATTTACTTTAAAAAATTTCCATTGTTTTACTATTCTAAACCTACTCATTAAACATCAAAGAAACCTAAAAAAAATTTTTAATTTTTAGGTTTTTCATATGTATATATATACCCAAATATAAAAAAAATGCTATCCAATCATCATTCCGGTTTCCTAAAATGATACATATTAAAACATATAACGCCCTCTTACGGATATATATTTGTTAATTTTTAAAATTGAATAAAATGTATATTTGTTTTAATAAGCTAGAAAAATAAATTTCTTATTAATAATATTAAATAAAAATAAAATTATATACTATCATTTAATCAGTATTCTTCATTTATAATAAAAAAATGATTTAAATATATTTTAAAAAAAGTTTAAAAAATTATCATTATTATAATTGATAATGATTGATTGCCTTTTAGCAATGCAGTTTAGCAATGCATTAGCAATTCAATGTATAGTGGGGAAATTTTTTCCGGGGAATTATTTTCCAGGGGAATTTTATTCCGGGGATTTTTTTTCCGGGGATTTTTTTTTCCGGAGAATTATTTACCTGGGAATTATTTTCCTGGGGAATTTTTTTCCGGGGAATTATTTTCCTAGGGATTTTTTTCCGGGGAATTAATTTCCGGGGATTTTTTTTCCGGGGATTTATTTTCCGGGAATTTTTTTCCGGGGAATTATTTTCCGGGATTCATTTTGATCATCAAGTCTAAAATCTGAAAATTTAATGCTACCAAAAATAATTTGTTATGCTCATAAGCTGTGTAAATAAATTTATTAGTTTCCTTTAAACAAACATATTTATATATATGATTTGCCTAACCATGATGGTATAGTCATTTGATCTTAAATTCTCCATTTTTCTGATTAATATTCTTAAATATTGTTAAAATAATATTTGGAACTATCTGTTAAATAAATGCATAAGAATAATTACCTGCATAAAAATCCGATTAATTTGGTCAAATTTTACGATCAAAGGGGGCTCACCCATTTATATTACTTACATATCTTATGACCTTCTAAGATCTTTGTCCAGTATACAAGCGCGTACGCAGGAATTTGGTCTGGGGGTGGGGGGTTAATAAAATTTTTAAGAAATATTATTGTTTTTTAGTTCAAATAAATTTATTAGAACTAATAACTATTTCTAATACACAATTTTAAATTAATGTGAATTAAAAAAAAATTATGTATAAACCGTCATATAAAAAATTATAAAATAAATGTGAATTAGAAAATATTAAACGGATATAACTGGCGGTATAGAAAAACTATAAAATAAATGTGAATTATAAAATATAATGAAAATTTTTTAAAAAATATCCGGGCCGGCTTGAATATTTTAAAACAGCCTATATTTAAAATCGTTATTATTAGCTATAAAAATTAAAAAGAAATATAATTTATTTTATAAAAATATCAGCCGGGCCTGAAAATTTTATTTTGAAAAAGCCGGGGAGGGCCTGAAATTTTTTAAAAAAAAACCCAAACCGGGATGTAAAAATTTTTTTAAAAAAATCCTGTCCGTGCCCTGCAAATGGTACCTCTGCAGGGCTATGTTATTCTTCTTAAAAAAGAGAATGTTTTCTTATTAGCTTACTAATGGGAAGAGTTGCTAATATATATAAACCTTTTAAAACATTGGGAATATAATTTAAATGTGTTTGAAATGCAAAGCATCTAGCATTTTTTGGGACTATATCACCCATAGTTAAGCTTAAACATAGTTATTCAGATAGTAAGGTATCATAAGATACTTTAAAATCATCATGATAAAAATCTAACAATTAATTTTTTTTCTATCACCATCTGAAAAAGGTTGAGTAGGCTTTTGTGGAAGTAATATTAGCAGATTGGTAAGTGCTGCATGATGAATTAAAAATTCATTTATTTGGGTTATAAATGTATCTGTATCTAAGATATACTCTTCTACTGATCTTATATTAATGTTTTAACGATGAGCTTGCCTCCTTGCTACAAGTCGAGGGAGACAAATATTAAACACTATAGCTCTGCTTTTGACTCAACAATAACATATAAAATATGAAATTCTTCTTCAACATTAGCCCTAATTTCCTTGAGTTCTAATAAGATGCTCTCCGATATTCTCATCTTCTTAATCAAATCTATGTCATGTTTTTGAAAAGTATTACATATAGTTGTATATTTAAATAATATATTCTAATGAGAAAAAAAATTTGGAATAAGCATTGAATCCAATAATTTTCTTGCTTCTGAGGAAATATTTCTTTCAGGCCCTTGTGATATTTCAGTAATAGCAAATAATCGGCTATTATAACTTCATAAAAGCTGTTACTGCATGATGGCGAAGACTCTATCTCGTTGTACAAGCTTGCAATTTCTTTCTCCCTGTTGGACAAGAAGTTTCAGAAATAATTGTTATTTGACTAGAAATTGAAAATGGTAGATAAATATTACGCCACTAGAAATTTAAAAATAATAAGTAAATATCACGCCGGAAAACTTGAAATCGAAATTAATTGATAAAATAACTTAGTAGATGAATGTGATAAATAAATATAAAATATAATTAAATATTTAATATGAGATAGGAATAAATATAAACAATAATATTTTTGAAAAATATCCCCGGCATCTGCATTTTTTGTCTTGAGGAAGGTGTCCCCCTGCTCCCCCCGCTGCGTACGCCCCTGCCTATATGTAAAATTATCAGATAAACTAAAACTATTTATCTTTATAAAAAGGTCTTCATTGCTTATTATCTCAAATGCTATGTGAAAATCTTTAATCATACTTAGCAAAATGGTAAGTTTATCAAAAAGTCCTATTGTAAAACACCTTCCCAAAAGTTTCATGAATCTGCGATTGAAATTTATAATTATCTTTTTCCAGATATAAACCATGATTTCAAAAATATCAAATTATGGAATTTAATAACATTTCCTATAAACAGCGTCTACATGAGAGGATTTTCACTGGATGCAACTCCCCCCCCCTTCTCAAAAACCTATGCCTATTTTCCTAAAAGATATTTACTGAAACGTTTAAATTATATAAAAGATTAGATATTCTATTTGCCCTAGGTCTTTATTTCACAGGTCGATTTATTCAAAAAATTAATCTTATCTATCTACATGCTAATTA
Organism: Gordionus sp. m RMFG-2023; assembly: GCF_954871325.1. Taxonomy (NCBI): domain Eukaryota; kingdom Metazoa; phylum Nematomorpha; class Gordioida; order Chordodea; family Parachordodidae; genus Gordionus; species Gordionus sp. m RMFG-2023. The sequence goes on along the minus strand of NC_088777.1, from coordinate 43,331,863 downwards.
AATTTAGCAAATCAGGCACAAATTATAAATAAATTTAATAGTAAAACCTAATTAAAGGCTAGAAACATGGGTCATGCTGGAATCGGAATAAACCATTGCCAAATTTTTTTAGTTTTAAATTTTATAAAACATATAGATATTTCTGCATTATTAATTACACCTTTTTAATTAATGGTACTCCTTTCATAAATTTTAAAAAGAATAACTTAAATTATTTTGCTCTACTACTATGAAAATATTGTGAATATAAAAGAGTTATTTTATAGAATATGAATTCAATTAAAACTTCTCATTTACAATGAATGCATTATTATTATTGTTTGGCATGAATGTGAGTTTGCTGAGAATGTATAACTATAACCATTTTAAATTACATTTTAAAGGATGGCAAAAAGTCATATTTGGAAAATAATTTCTATGATTGCGTGTTATATATAGGTTTGGTCGATTATTAGTAATATCATTGTATTAAATAAGCTTATAATTAAAGAATTAATTTATACAGCAATATATTTGCCTTGTTTTATCTAAAAATTTAATGTATACCCGCCCTTCCCAATAAATTTCTCCTACTTCTTACCCACTTCCTTTAAATGCCGCCTTACTACAGCGTCTACATGAACGGGAAGAATCTAGGAAAATAATTCCCAGGTAAATAATTCTCCGGAAAAAAAATTCCCTTGGAAAATAATTCCCCGGAAAAAAAATTCCCATAGAAAATAATTCCCCGAAAAAAATTTCCTCGGAAAAAAATTCCCCATTTTTTAAATCCTATAAAATATTAAATTATTTTTATAAAATTAACAATATAGGAAAAAACATCCCCGGAAAAAAATCCCTAAAATATTTTTTGAGAAAATCGTCAAAAATTCCTGTAAAATTTTTCCAAATAAAAATTTTCAAAATAAAATAGTACTTGTGATTAATATTAAACCTAATAAAAATTTAAATTATTAATTAATACTACAAGTTATATAGTTAGATCAAAAAGGTTAATTTGTTTTATTATATCTAATAAAATTTTATTATATATGTGTCCTTATTAAAACTGAGGTTTACAGCCCCTGAGCTTATTGCGTATTTTCCCAATTTGAATAGATCAAATCCATTTAAAGTATACCACCTAAATAATCCTGAAGATTTTTTGGAATATCAAAGAACTTCCAAATCTTTTAACCTAAAGATTCCAAATACATCTATACAGACTTTATAGTGTCAAGGGCACCCTATGACCATATTTTATAAAACTAATCATAAAGATGATATGTTATTAAGTCATTTTATAAATAGCTCTAAATCCATAAAACAAAAAAATGCGAATTTTATATTTTGAATAATAAAACATGAATTTTGGATTTAATATTTGATTTTTATAATTTTTATTTAACTCCAAGACATATAAAACATTTACGAATTTTTTCCTTTTAATAAAAAAAATCAAATTTCTAGCTTACCGCTTTGAAAATAGGAAGACCATTTTTTAAAAACGTTATCCTGTAAAGTTGCAAAATATGGAGATAGCATAGTATAATCCTCAAGATTTAAACTTCATTTTACAATACAAATTCTTCAGAGATAAATCAATAAAGATTTTTTATTTTGAAGAGCATTTCAAACTCTCTTAGGAACTGTCTTAGTATGTTAAAAAAATGTATATATATAAGCCTCAAATGTCAATCAGATGGATTGTAGACATCTGATTGGAGGAAAAAAATTATTATTATTTAATGTAAAAAAATAATAATAATTATTATAATAATATATTTTTTTGAAAATATATATTTTTGTAAAATTAATTCATTGAAAATTTTTTGTTAAATTTATAAAAAAAGAAGAAATAATAATTATATAATTTTAGTTTTTATTTTGTAAAGATTAATTGAATTAAAAAAAATTGTCAAAGTTTTAAAGGAAAAGATTATTATAAGAAATAAAGAAATTTTGAATAATTTAAATAGTATTTTGTTATACTTATTCTATCGTTTAATACAATTCAATATCAACTATGGGTATCCAGAATACACTTAAAAAGGAACAAAATTTATTTTGGCATTTTCTGTCTTTGATTTTCAATAATATATTTGCCATTTAAACATTTTTCTATTAAATTCACGAGCACATAATTATATTACATTAGTTTATCTATATCTTCTATCGCAATGGAGAACTTTTGGGGGTTGAACTTTGCATATATTTTATTTTTATACCAAATTATACAAAATAAATTTTTTTACAAAGTAAATTTTTATACAAAATAAATTTATACAAAATAAAAATTTATACAAAATAAAAATTTATACAAAATAAATATTATACAAAATAAATATTTATACAAAATAAATTTTTATGATTAGTAAGCTGGATAAATATCCTAGAAAAGCATGGACTAAAATGAAATAGAGAAAAGACGGAGTATATGGTGATAGGAGGAGATGAAAAAGAGAGCATTGATATAAATGAATGGCAGATATCGGCAATTGAAAGCTGCAAATGCTGCAAATATTTGGGCTCCACTATACAAACAAACGGCACAATAGAGAAAGAAATAAAGAGTAAAATTAATCAATGTGGTTAAAGTGGAGATCTTTATCTGGAGTGCTCTTTGACAAAAGAATCCCACACAAATTGAAGGGAAAAATTTAGAGTTCCATAGTACAACCAACTATTCTATATAGTTCGGAAACATGGCCAACCAAAGAATCAGACGAGAGAAGTCTACAAACTATGGAGATGAGAATGCTGAGGATGATTGCTGAGGTAACAAGAAAGGATAGGGTGCGCAGTACAAGAATACTAGGAAATTTAAAGGTAATGCCCATTAAGACTAAGATATTGGTAAACAGTTAGAGAGTATGGGCATACAATGAGAAGTATGAACTACATAGGAAATAAGGTTGAGAGTTTGGAAGGGATGGGTAAACGTAAAAGAGGAAGGCCAAAACTTCAATGGGGCCATAAATAGTGTTGCGTAATCGGCTAATTTTAGCCGACTAAAAACGGCTTAGCCGAGATTTTAGGTGGAAAAATCGGCTAAGCCTAATTAGGTATAGCCTAAAAATCGGCTAAGCCTAAAAATTGGCTAAGCCTAAAAATGGGCTAAGCCTAAAAATTGGCTAAAATAAATTATTCAAAATTCTGCATCAATGCTTAGCATTAATTATTATTTATTTATTTTAGTAAAATAATTTATTTTATTTATATTTAATGTAAATATTTTATTATTATCAACAAATAAACATGATATGATTTAATATTTTTTATTTATATTATTATATTTTGAAATGAAAATAAATTTATTTATTTGATGTTTTTTTAATAAAAAAAATAATATGCTGCTATATTGTAAAAATGTAATAATCTTTAAATATAATTTATTAGTGATTTTCACAATCTTCTTTGTAAATACATCTTTTATTGAGGAATTATATTGTAAATTTTATTAGATAATTAAACAATCTTTTAGGTGAAATCTTATATCATTTTTTTAAAATTATCTATTTATTATTAAATGAGGTGGATTTTATGAAACTTTTTTGATGTTATTTTATATGATCTTTTTAAGGATAATATTTTAATGTGATAATTGTCATAATCGTTCTTTTATAAGTTTTTTGAATTTTTTTGAAGAAAGTATGTTAAAATAAGTATTAATAACATGTGTAAATACAAATTTAGTGAAGATGTACCAATGAAAAGTGACAATTGTCATAATCGTTATTTTTAAAGTTTTTCGAATTTTTTTGACGAAAATATGTTAAAATAAGAATTAATAACATGTGTAAATATAAATTTAGTGAAGATGTACCAATGAAAAGTGACAATTGTCATAATGGTTAATTTTAAAGTTTTTTGTTTTTTTTTGACGAAAATAATGTTAAAATAAGTATTAATAACATGTGTAAATATAAATTTAGTGAAGATGTACCATAGAAAAGTGACAATTGTCATAATCGTTATTTTTAAAGTTTTTCGAATTTTTTTGACGAAAATATGTTAAAATAAGAATTAATAACATGTGTAAATATAAATTTAGTGAAGATGTACCAATGAAAAGTGACAATTGTCATAATGGTTAATTTTAAAGTTTTTTGAATTTTTTTGACGAAAAATAAGTATTAATAACATGTGTAAATATAAATTTAGTGAAGATGTACCATAGAAAAGTGACAATTGTCATAATCGTTATTTTTAAAGTTTTTCGAATTTTTTTGACGAAAATATGTTAAAATAAGAATTAATAACATGTGTAAATATAAATTTAGTGAAGATGTACCAATGAAAAGTGACAATTGTCATAATGGTTAATTTTAAAGTTTTTTGAATTTTTTTGACGAAAATATGTCAAAATAAGTATTAATAACATGTGTAAATATAAATTTAGTGAAGATGTACCAATGAAAAGTGACATTTGTCACAATTGTTCTTTTAAAGTTTTTTGAATATTTTTGAAGAAAATATGTTAAAATAAATATTAAAAACATGTTTAAATAAAAATTTAGTGAAGATGTACCATAAAAAAGTGACAATTGTCATAATCGTTATCTTTAAAGTTTTTTGAATTTTTTTGACGAAAATATGTTAAAATAAGTATTAATAACATGTGTAAATATAAATTTAGTGAAGATGTACCAATGAAAAGGGACAATTGTCATAATCGTTATTTTTAAAATTTTTTGAATTTTATTGACAGATATTTTAAAATAAGTATTGATAACATGTTTAAATAAAAATTTAGTGAAGATGTACTCTAGGTAAGCGACAATTGTCATAATCGTTATTTTTAAAGTTTTTTGATTTTTTTTGACGAAAATAGTTAACTTGCATCGATATTGATTTTAAAATAGAAAAAAAAGTTTACCCAAATTTTAAACAAGATTGTCTGATGAAAATTGGTAAAAAAAATAATAATTTCTAACTTAGGATTAGATATTATGATATAAATTTTGCATATTAATTTCTGACCCAATGAACAAATGTAATAAAATGCCAATTTGCTCCTGTTTTTGGGGAAGAATCTATTATTACCATATGTGTTTCTATGGCATATACTCAGGCAATTTTAATTTTACAATCTATATTTTTACCCATTTACATCAAAGATATTTTAAAAATAACGATTATGACAATTGTCACTTTTCTATAGTACATCTTTACTAAATTTTTATTTAAACATGTTATTTATTCCGTCAACAAAAATCAAAAAATTTAAAAAATAATGATTATGACAATTGTCGCTTATCTAGAGTATATCTTCACTAAATTTATATTTACACATGTTATTAATACTTATTTTAACATATTTTCGTCAAAAAATTCAAAAAAATTCAAAAAACTTTAAAAATAACGATTATGACAATTGTCACTTTTCATTGTCTTCACTAAATTTATATTTACACATGTTATTAATACTTATTTTAACATATTTTCGTCAAAAAATTCAAAAAACTTTAAAAATAACCATTATGACAATGTCAATTTTCTATGGTACATCTTCACTAAATTTTATTTAAACATGTTATCAATACTTATTTTAACATATTTTCTTCAAAAAAATTCAAATAACTTATAAAATAACGATTATGACAATTGTCACTTTTCTATGGTACATCTTCACTAAATTTATATTTACACATGTTATTAATACTTATTTTTACAAATTTTCTTCAAAAAAATTCCAAAAACTTATAAAATAACGATTATGATAATTGTCACTTTTCTATGGTACATCTTCACTAAATTTTTATTTTAAACATGTTTTTACTACTTATTTTAACATATTTTTTTCAAAAAAATTCAAAAAGCTTATAAAATAACGATTATGACAAATGTCACTTTTCATTGGTACATCTTCATTAAATTTATATTTACACATGTTATTAATACTTATTTTAACCTATTTTCTTCAAAAAAATTCAAAAAACGTATAAAATAACGATTATGACAATTGTCACTTTTCTATGGTACATCTTCACTAAATTTTTATTTAAACATGTTTTTAATACTTATTTTAACAAATTTTCTTCAAAAAAATTCAAAAAACGTATAAAATAACGATTATGACAATTGTCACTTTTCTATGGTACATCTTCACTAAATTTATATTTACACATGTTATTAATACTTATTTTAACAAATTTTCTTCAAAAAAATTCCAAAAACTTATAAAATAACGATTATGATAATTGTCACTTTTCTATGGTACATCTTCACTAAATTTTTATTTAAACATGTTTTTAATACTTATTTTAACATATTTTCTTCAAAAAAATACAAAAAACTTTAAAAATAACTATTATGACAATTGTCAATTTTCTATGGTACATCTTCACTAAATTTATATTTACACATGTTATTAATACTTATTTTAACATATTTTCTTCAAAAAAAATTCAAAAAACTTATAAAATAACGATTATGACAATTGTCACTTTTCTATGGTACATCTTCACTAAATTTTTATTTAACCATGTTTTTAATACTTATTATTTTAACATATTTTCTTCAAAAAAATACAAAAAACTTTAAAAATAACTATTATGACAATTGTCAATTTTCTATGGTACATCTTCACTAAATTTTTATTTAAACATGTTATTAATACTTATTTTAACATATTGTCGTCAAAAAAAATCAAAAAACTTTAAAAATAGCGATTATGACAATTGTCACTTTTCTTTAGTACATCTTCACTAAATTTATATTTACACATGTTATTAATACTTATTTTAACCTATTTTCTTCAAAAAAATTCAAAAAACTTATAAAATAACGATTATGACAATTGTCACATTAAAATATTATCCTTAAAAAGATCATATAAAATCATCAAAAAAGTTTCATAAAATCCACCTCATTTAATAAAAAATAGATAATTTTAAAAAAATGATAAAAAAATTATAAAAGATTTCACCTAAAAGATTGTTTATTTATCTAATAAAATTTACAATATAATTCCTCAATAAAAGATGTATTTATAAAGAAGATTGTGAAAATCACTAATAAATTATATTAAAAAGAATATTACAATTTTACAATATAGCAGCATATTATTTTTTTTATTAAAATAACATCAAATAAATAAATTTATTTTCATTTCAAAATATAATAATATAAATAAAAAATATTAAATCATATCATGTTTATTTGTTGATAATAATAAAATATTTACATTAAATATAAATAAAATAAATTATTTTACTAAAATAAATAAATAATAATTAATACTAAGCATCGATGCAGAATTTTGACTAATTTAATTTTAGCAGATTTATATAGGCTTAGCCGATTTTTAGGCTTAACCAAATTAGGCTTAGCCGATTTTTAGTTTTAGCCGATTTTTAGGCTTAGCCTTATTAGGCTTAGGCGTAGTTTTTAGCCGATTACGCAACACTAGCCATAAAGTTAGAGCCAATATGAAGAAGTATAAATTAGATAAAAGAGATAGTATGAATAACATAAAGTGAAGAGAGATATTGAAGGAGTTTACAACCAGAAAAGATGTAAGCTAAAGAGAGAGAGAGAAAAAAATTTTTTATTTACATTTAAAAATTTTTAATACTCAAATTTTTTTTTAGAAATGATTCTAGATTTTATTATTGAAATATATTTTATATTATATTTTACTAAGTGGGAGTCTCATATATATACCCTGTATTATCTATCCCTAGTTAATCAGCTATCGTTTAAAATATTAGCAAATGTTTTTTGTTGATATTTACAGATTTTATGAGAGTTACTAAATGCTTAAGATTTGCCCTGATCTCCTTAAATATATCTGGGAATATTATTGATATTTGTATTTTTTTACCAATAAGCAAAAGTTGATATCAGGATCGGTCGCTTCTAAAAATTGAATTCTTTCAACAGTATGAACTCCATTGTGTGGTGCCGTAACAAGCTTCTTATAATGGTCGTGTTACCAATATTGAGGGGAACATTTGCCGTTAAAATCACTGGATCTCCAGCTCCTACACCCGCATTATTAAGCCTTAATACGTGAACTTATATTTGAAAATGTATTTTTATTATTAATATATTGCATATTATAATTTACTCATTAAAAATTTAAATTTATCAAGTAATAATATGTGTATGACTTAGAGGAAGGTGCGGCATATCAACAAGAGTTTTAACTCATTTCAGATTTTTTAAAATATATGTAATAAGAGCACCTATGGCAACTAAGAAAAATATAAAATTTAAGATCTTAAACTCACACATGTGTGGAAGTTATATTGCTAGTGCTAATATTATTATAATATTTACGTTACAAGAATATATAATGTATATGCTGGCTTAATTACTTCTAAATAAAAATTTAACACTTTGGGCGCTTATAATATCTCAACACCTGAGTGAGTTTTAAACCAAAAATTTGATGTTTTTCTTGGTAACTATTAGCTATCCAAAATTGTAAAAATAACATAAAAGGTCAGGATGATAATCATATTTTTGCTGATTTATCGTTCGATATATCTAATTTAGCAATGATTTATTATGAGTGATATATAGTATTTGACTAAAATTAGTTTAAAAAATACAACATATAATATCTGGTAAAATATTTAAAAAAATTAAAAAACGGACAAAATTATAAAAAGTGCCTATACCGTTTAAAATTATAAACATGTATTATTAAGATCTATCAATGATGGTGATTATTAAAATCATGTGACTCATAAATAATAATCAGAAATATGGTCCTTTAAATATCTCTGGCCACGGAAAAATGGCATATTTAAAACTGACTCAGGAAAATCGACTGGAAAATTGACCCCAATTTTTTTTAAAACTCTTTTTTTAATATCCTAAAATTAAAATATTGAATCTACAGAAATTAATAAAAATAAATTAAATATATCTTCTACGGATATTCATATTTTCTTCATAAAAAAAGATAGTAGTGGTATTTATTAGGGAGCTGCTTAAAATAAATTGAGTAACAAAGCACTATCAATCCACAATAATAAAAATGAAGAACTTATTTTTAATGACAAGAATGAATGGATAAGCCATATTTAATAAAAAAATATAAGAATGGCCTGATGCGGTATCTTTAAAAAAAATGATATTAATTTATTTGAGATCAGAAATCATATAAAGTATTGTATTAGCATGTGCAAAAATTCAAATCTTGTTGAAGAATTTCATAGATATATGATTGTTGAGATAAATAACGCAGATTTATAAATTTGATTTGACATAATTTGACTTACACTCATGCTCAATATTCGATTTTAGGGAGCAGTATAAGAATATTATTTAAAAAAATTTTAATTTATCTCATTCACATTTTTTTAGTGTTATTATGTAAATACCTCAATTTAGTTATTTTTTAGAAAACGTCTAAAATTAATAAATTAGTAAAAAATATTATATAATCTTTTCTTTCTGCCAACCTTTGCTATTTTGTTGGCAGGATATTAATTTATCCGTTTAGATTATTATATATTTTGATCACTATACTTGCACAAATGAGAGATTCTTCATTTTATCTAGTTGTAAACGGCTCGATTTGAACTGATTTTTACAAACGGCTAACTCAATATTTTATCCAGAAAAATAATACTCAAGCCTAAAGATTCTCCTCATATGTGGCACAAAGGTCTAGACATCCATTAGTGAAATCTCGATGCTTAGGCAATATCAACACTAATGCTGATATTTATAGAAATACTTGTTAAGAGAAAAGGAAAAAATGGTTTTGATTTTTAATTAATATGTGTGTAACAAGAGTTCTAAGATTCATTAAAAAAGGGTATGAAAATTTAAAAAGCTTAAAAAAAGAAGAATTTGAGGTTAAAAAAATGATATTGTGAAAAAAAGATATATTACAGTTGTTTTTCAATAATGAGAATGAATGAAATTAATGAATAAAAGAGAAATATATTTGAATTTTTTCAACGAGTGTAAGAAAATAATGTTAAAGGTATATTATACATATATGAATTAATTTAGGAGAAAAAATTGATAAAATATTTCAGAAATTATAAAAGAAGTTAGGCGGGATATTTTAGGCAGAAACTGATAAAAGGACTTGGACATTAAGACAAAAGACTAAGATCAAGTTAGGATAAAGAAACAATAGGATCTATCATGGCAAAAACAAACTGTCGCATAAGACATGAAAGTATAAGATCGTAGTTATCGTTACAAGAGATCGTTAGAAACAAGCAACAGAATAGGATGAATTGTCAAGAATTTCATGGTGATACTAGAAGAAACAAAAGTTGGAAAAAAGACTAGAATTAATAGATTATTAGAAATCGTAAATCCTTTTATTTAATCGTATAAATCTTCAATTGTTTACAGAGATGAAGCGCTATTCATTTACAAAAGATCGTTAGAAACAGGCAACAGAAGCTAATACAAATTGTCAAGAAATTCATTTTGGTATATAGAAACAAAAGTTAGAAAAAGGACTAGAATTAATCGTGAATGATGAAGTTCATATCATTTACTTAAGGTTGACAAGCAAAAGAAGCTAGGAAAGAAAATCAACCTGTTAATAGAAGAAGCAAAATTTGTAAAGGAAATGAAGCTGTAATCTGATATAAACAGTCGTTAGAAGCTAAGAATACTCGACAAAGGAAAGCCGTCGTTAGAACTTCTAAGACATAAAGGATTAACTCAAGATATGATTAAAACAAGACATTGGATATGAAATAAAAGAAGATTATATTTGATGGAGATACAAGATCGTTAAAATAGAAATTGATAGGAAATTTGGCTGTTTGAATGATGGTTGGTCGAATTAAGGGAAGGAGTGTTGTGAGTGAATGTTATTTATCTCTTTTTATTTAAATAGTTTCTAGTTGATTTATAATTTGATTTGCCTAATTATGATTCTAAATTGTATGTTTTTTTATAAGAGAATTATTTATTTGAATATAATGAAATTAGAAAGATCGAGAATGTTAATTTTGAAGAAAATTGGCACATTTTTAGATTTTACAATTCTTTAATTTATTTGGTTAAGTTGTTAACTTTTTTATTTTTTAAATTTTTTTTTACTTTTACTTTATAATTTTATGAATTTGCTAAAATTTAAAATAGAATAAATCTTTTTGAACTGGATATTGGATTATTTTGCAATTAACATATTATGAAAATCTTTTATATTTTTTGAAAAATTTTTACTACGGTGAGGGGGGGGGAGTTCTACTCTCTCTGGTTACTCGCATGTTATATGTAAAGTATGATCTTTACCTAATTATATTTATATGAGAGAAAACAAACGTTATTTCAGACTTGATTGAAAGTTCATAAAATTTGTCTTGATTTTAAAATCGATAAATTATATTTTTATTAAACTTTATTTTGCTGTTTATAACTTATTTAATATGTGAAGAGTTTGATAATTAATTAACCCGCCCGGTCGTCCGTTTTAAAATTATTTTACTTTCCCGCCCCTTAGATAGACGGGCGTGGGCTAAAAACTTGCTCGTTTCCCCAAAATAGCTTAAAAATAAAGATTCTGACAATTGTCACTTTACTATGTATGGTACATCTTCATTAAAATTTCAATTTAACATGTTTGCACTTTATATTTTTATTCATTTGCTTCAAAAAAATTTAAAAGTTTATAATGATTTTGACAATTGTCACTTTTCTATGGTACATCTTCACTGAAATCTTATTAAAATGTTTACCCATTTGCTTCAAAAAAGTTTAAAGTTAAAGATTATGACAATTGCCACTTTTCTATGGTTCATCTTTCCAAAAAATTTTAATTTAACATGTTTACAATTTATATTTTTTAAAAAAGTTTAAAAATAACGATTATGACAATTTTCACTGTTACATAATTCATCTTCCCTAAAATTTCAATTTAACATGTTTACAATTTATTTTTTATCCATTTGCGTCAAAAAAATTTAAAAAATAAAGATTATATGACAATTATCACTTCTATGGCTCATTATTAAAAAAAAATAGGTACAAGATTGATTCAATGAGAGTTTTTAATTTTCTTTTAGTCTTTATTAATTTATAAAATTTACTGTAATAATTTTTTGCTATCCTGCTCTATGCGTTTCTTCGAAGTTTTATAACACGCAAAAGGAACTCAGGTTTTACTAATATATTAATCATTGAGTTTTGGCTAAACCTCGATCCTTATTGGCGAAATTGATATATGCGTTGCGCCAATATTTATTGTCTGAAGTTAATGTATAAAAATTTATCAATCATTTTTGCCAATCATTAACGAAGAGTTACTGCCTTTATCAAATTTTGTGGTGATTCAAAAATAAATTACATCTAAGTTAAATATGGGATTTCTCTAATTCAAAATATTTTGAATATTATGGTTTTACGATCTTAGATATTTTTTAATCTTTTCTGAAAAATATTAGTTCAAAATTTAATATGAAACTGAATCTAATATTGCAACCTTAAGCATGTAGTTCGCCAAACTTTTCACACATTAATTCCATAGTTTAGGCCAATATGTAATGTTTAACTACAATACATATAAGTTAGTGCTACAGTATATATTATTATTTTTTCCTTAATTACTCAAAATTAAAACTACTAAAAATAATTTTTACTGAATTCCCAAAATATGATTTTTGCTAAGTAAAAATTTTAATTTTCTTAGAATTGAATTTCTTATAAAATATTATATATATTGCTCAGAAATATTTACTATTTATTTTATTTAAGTGTATAAGCATGTTTTTGCGTTTTCAAATTAATCATTATTCTGTGTCTTAATAATAAAATAATTATGAGAAAATTTAAAAAAATTTACTTATCAAAATCTTGTATGATTTTTAAAAATAATCTGAGAAAATCAGAAAAAATTCTTATTACCTTGATTGGAAAAATTTCTAAGCATTTCAAAATATTGGTTCAAATTCAAAGCACATTTTAAATATTTATGTTGGGGGGGGGGGAATTTATTGGGGTAAAAACCTTAACTAAATATCCCCTTTATACTTACAACTATGTCTGAAAAGAGCCCACAAAGGTATTGGTTAATTTATTTTTCATCATATCCGATAAAGGTTACATGCTCACTTAATATACAATAGGTAACAAAAGATCCATAAAACATTTCGCATTTGTGATTCAAGGAACTTTTCTGAGTAAATTAATATTCAATATGTTGTTTTCCTTTATATAAATGTATTCGCAATATATTTATTGTTTCGCGATAATGAACTCGCGCAAAAACATTCACGGTAAAAAATTCGCTGTAAAGGGTTCGCGATAAAAGTTTCACTAAGATTTATTCGCTCTAATGAATTAGAGATTAAGGTTTCGCGGATATAAATCCGCGATATTGTCTTCGCTATAAATGTTTTAAATTAGCGGAATTGGCTTCGCGATACTAACTTCGCTATAAAATTCTTTCGCGGTAAACGACATTGGCCATAAAAGTTTGGCGAACAAGTGTTTCGCTATAAAAGTTTCGATGAATTTACCTGATACGATTTTATAAGGTGGTAATAATCAAATTTTAAGTGATATAATAAATTTTAGAAGTAAAAGCGGCATATTTAATATTAAGTTGAAATGACTTCCCATAAAAAACAATCAAATTTCGGCCTCAAGTTGGTGGAATGCATTTTGCCCCCTTGCACATTAATAGAAGAGGCTAATATTTTACTAACATTTCTTAGTTCGACTTCTTCTTCAGGAAGAAATAGGTCGGTTTGGGGCAATATTCATACGAAAAACAGAAATCGATTGAAGACATCTACAACAGGAAAATTGGCAAAGTGTATCATAACTTAAGATTGATTAAAAGTATTAAGGAAAATAATGATATTGAATATGAATCGGAACAAGACTCTGCCTCAGAGAGCGAAACATTAACTATGGAATGAATCAAAAAAATATTATGAAATTTAATATTACATAGATTCATTAAAATATTATATATATATACAAATTAAAGTTAATATTGGCGTAAAAAACATTTATTTGAATTTGATCATATTTGACCGTACTGGACTATATTTGACCGGTCAAATGTCGGTCATTTGACCGAATCGTATTTGACCAGTCAGATGCACAACCCTAGTTTTAAATTTATTATTTACTGGATGGCATAATTTTGACACATAATTACTTTTATATATAACTATTTATAGTTTAGTTAATAATTTTATTCTTTTGCAATCTTTCAAATGCTACAGTTACTCCTTTTTCAGAGACATACTATACTGACTTCTTTTTAGAGAAAATAAATCTTTTTTTAATTCTAACTTGATAGAAAAAATGACACAATGTCAATTAAAAAGAAGTATGTTAATGCAGGCTTTAATATCATCTGCAAAATTTTTGTCACGGTAATTCAATTGTTCTTATTTTTCTTAAATATTTATGAAAAAGAGTGGCAAATAGGGGGGGGGGAGGATTTTGGAGGCCAAATTTCCAGAAGGCCAATTTTCAGTCATCATAAATATAATAATAATAAAAAAATAAAATTATCGGTATAGTATAATGATAAAAAATATATTAGCTAAGAATATGTATTTTCTTTACTAGCGCTAAAGTAAGGAAGAGCCGAAGGGATGCTAATCCTTGAGTAATTAGATAAGTAGCGAAACAGTGAAATGGAGTATAAGTTACAAGTTCATCTTGAAAACAGGGACCATTTATCACTCCCGATGCTGGAAATTTTATATTTTATTTTATTTAAAAAAAATTATTTGGTGAATTTTAATAATTAAGATATTTATAGAATGAGATATAATGACTTTAACAACCATTTTCTTAAATTTAGTATAGAGGAGTTTATGGCTGACTGAACAAATAGATGCACTCAATCATTGTTGAAAAAGAGTGACACTTGAGCCAAATTATAAGTAATTTTAAAAATATTCATTAGGCCATTTCCAGGCAGAACTTTTTTTTTCAACGCGGTTTATGGTTAATGCTATACTAACAATTTTACATTTATTTCCAAACAAAGGACATTAACTTGTCGAATTAATTTTTTTAAATATAATATAATATTTTAATTCGGAACCCTATTTTAGTCGCCAATTCTATCTTTATTAAAATCAAACCAGTTTATTTTCTATTTACGATTTTTAAAGGGGAACTGGATTTATTTATTTTTAAAATATCATATTAAATTGTTAACCTTTGTTTGGAAATAAAAATATAATTGCTGGTGACATAACCCAAAAATCGCTTTGAAAAAACCGTATTCTCTTGAAATGGCCTTTTTTAATATTATTATTCTCTAGAGCGTCCATAAATTAAAAAAGAGATGAATCATGAGAGGTATAATGTATAAGAGTTATATTTTTATTTTGTTATAATACCTCTTTGCGTATATATGAAAGTTAAGTTTCTAACAATGCAATCCATGGGAATACTTCTCACACACGGACATATATAGGTTTCTATATGATAATAACAGTTAATAATCTTATTGTATTTATTAAGATTTTTTTCCTAAAATATATAGAATTCAATGTCAAGTCTGATGGATAACTTCCAAAAAAGAAAAGCTTAATAAAGAAGAAAAAATAAATTTGAGAACTTACCAACGTGATTTATGAAAAATTTTGATATCAATATGAGAAAGCAAGTAGACAGGAATGTTGGTTTGAATTTATGCATTTTTTTTTACTTAATTTAAAAAAATATTTTCTAAAATGTAAGTTTTATTTAAAAGGCAGGGAAAAATATGAAAAGTAACAGATAAATTTTTTAAAATCGTTGATAGTGATCGAAGTTGGTATTTATAAAGTTTCAGTTAAACCTTGGAAAAAATATCCAATTTCATAGAGATATTCGTTTGTTTTTTTAGGGTAACTTTGAAATTTTTATCCTTTTTTTAAATATTTAAATAAGAAAAAAAAAACCTTGTAATTCAAGGTTAACTTTAACCTTTTTTGGTGTAATTATAACTTCGGTATTATGCTCATTTTTTTTAAACTTATTTAATTTGTATATATATAAAAAAATGTTTTAAAATATTAATCGTTATATTATATTTCATTTAATTTTTAGGGGGAAGTCATGACAGGTTTAGCAAAGTGATCCTATCTAGCTAAATAATTCTAAATTGACTTGGAGTGAGTGTCTGACCAAACCTAGACAAATAAAATTTAAAAAAACTGAGACCATTTCTACATTGAAAAATTAAAAATCAAATAATAGTCTGTCTTTTATTTTTAAAGCAAGTGCACTATTCGAGATGGCAACTAAATTTTGATTTTTAAGAGAACGAATAGTTTTGGAAAAAGATTCAATTATTTTTTGTTTTTAAATTTATTATTATTTTTTAATAAAATTTTTTGAATTAAAAATATATGTCAAAAAACAAATAAGAATATATTAAAAATTAAATTGAAAAAAATATGTGCATATAATCTATGAAAAAAAACATAAAAAGAACTAAGAGAAAAAAATATTTAAAAAAGGATACATATCACCCCAGAGAAGAGTAAATGCATAATAAATTGCTGGAAATCTGCCGACAAAGGTAAAATCCTTCATTGGGGTCTCCTGAGATCTTTAATTTTTTTGACATATTTTAATTGTAACTGGCGTTACAATCACACTAGAACCTCAGCATGGACCCATCCCTAACCCCTCATTCACAGTTAGAGCGAATTCGCGAAGAATACAAAAATACAGCATATTTCGTAAACTTCGCAGCGCGCTAACTGTGAATGCAAGGTAATTTAAATCCAACAAGAGTGTCGTAATCCAAGCAAAACGTTTTTTCGGAAATATTCGGATTAAAATTTAAGTGGGTATAATTCGAATCTCGACAAAAATTAAATGATTTTTTAAAATATTTATAATTTTATTATTTTTCAAGAAATGACCATAAAATTGTTAATTATACTTCAGCCAATAAAAATAAATTTTAATCTGCCCTCAGAATCTTATTTCTAAGAATAAAATGTCGCATGGAATTACTCGGATCTTTGGGGGAAAATAGACTCGGATCGGTTATTCGAATCTGGTAGGACTAGTGATGTTAAATGGCTCGTTTTAAGCCGATTTATAAAAACGGCTAACTCGATATTTTAGCCGGATAAATATTTGCTAAGTCTCATGATTTCGCTAATGCTAAGCCTCATTATTTCGCTAATAGATGTCCAAACCTTTGTTCCTTCTACAAACAAAATCTTCATGCTTGCGTAATATTATTCTGGATGAAATATTGATTTAGCCGTTTATAAAAATCGGCTCAAAACGAGCCGTTTAACAACACTAGGTAGGACCCGAAAAGAATGGGTGCTATAGAGGGTTCAATCTTATACATAAAAATACTAATTTACATTTATTATAACATTATGTCATTTAGATATTATTTGAGGTCTACAATACCCGATCCATTTCAGCCTGTTATAAATTTTTGCACAAATTGCCCGTCCCGTTAAAATTTTACTTAAAGTCCGCCACGGCTGAAATTTTTTTATAAGAATTTACAGGTCATCACATTTTTTATATATTATATCACTAATTTTTTCCCGATTTCTATTTCTACAATAACATACTTATAAATTGTGTTTGGTATCTGTAGTATTGTGCATTTGTTATTGGATCATTTCGTAAATAATTCGTTTTATTTTTTGTAAATTTCTATATTATTTGAATTTAATATTTCAGTTAGACACCTCTTAATATACAAAAAAATTAACATATTATAATTTATTTGGTAATTAAATAACTTGGAATTCAAAATATATACCATTTAAATGACCGAGTTGTATATTAAAATTTTAAGGAAAGTCAGAGATTCGCGATAGTCTGCCTGATTTTTTATATATAATTTGTTAGGTCAGATCAGAAATTTTTCTATCTAATTGCAAACAGCGGGCCGAACCCGCTTTATGGACGACCACCGACTTAAAATTTTTAGCCCGGCACCTTAATTTTTATATTTATAAAACCTTTGACTTTGCACGTTTTTGCGTCCTAGGTCGGCTTAATTTGGATACTTAATTGCTTTTTAGTATAGGCTAAAAAATATTTGAACCCTAAGTTTATTTTAAGTATTTGGTGGCATTGTGATTTTTCGTATTTTATTCCAATTTCTTTATTGTTTCGTTTTTTTAAAAATCTTTTTTGGCTATTTAGACGATAGTTAAAAGACGTGTAAATAGACGGTTATTAAGTATTAAGCCCACCTAGGAGAAAGCATATTTTCTTTAAATCAAATTTAAATTGGTTTTAACTATATTATAAAATTTATATTATATATTAATAGTAATATATTTTAAAAGACATTCTGTAATCAAGTTACCATTTCATGTGAGGAAAAAAGGTATTGAAATTTTTTTTATTATAATTAAAGTATATATTTTTATCTATATAAATAATAAAATATAATTTAAGAAAAAAATAAGTGGTATCATATGGATATGATTTCCTTTAGCAATAACAGAAGGCTTAGGCAATTTAAAAAGAGAATATAATTAGATATAGGAGAATGTTGCATTGATTGATTATATTTACCACTTATCAAATCTAGTATAATTAAAATTAATAATTTTATCACTTTATACCAATTCTACCAATGGGTCCCTAGACCTACTAGGCTATCATTTTTTTAAATTTTAGGTTAAAAAAACTGGATTCATAGTAGAATGCGATCCGACAGGATTTAGTAGCTCATCTAGTTTTTAAATATGTTCGTGTCAGTTTTTCTTAAAATCAATAATTCTTTGATTATCATGAATAGAATTGAAAATAAAATTTAATATTTTATAAAAAAAACTTGATCTCATTAAGTTTTAAAAATCGCTCAATTTTTAAATCATATCGGATAGAAGTCCACTAATCTAACCTAAATGGTAAAATATAAGAGGGAGAGGGGTCGAACCTAATCAAAATATAGTTCGATTCGAATCAGGGTTAGGGAAAAAGTCGAAAATAGTATCATGTTACATAAGATAAGACTTTTGTCCCATTTTGAAAGTGTAAAGGCCAGCTTTTGTAACTGTTTTATTTGTTTAAGCAACGTAATTTATCTTAAGAATCATAATTTCTTCATTTTCGAACTTTTCGTTGTGAATATTGTTTTCTAAAATCATGGCAGCAAATGAGTAAAATTTTATTATTTCTGACAAAGTATTGAGGAAAATGAATTTAATACTATAGATTACAACATCATATATAAGGACAGATTGTTTAAAGTATCATAAAAATTTAACTTTGACTTTCACTTATTTTAGGTTACATAATATTATATTAATTTACAAGATATAAGCGGTAAAAAAAATTTTATTTTCCGCAGCTGAGACCTTATTTCCAATAATGTATGAAAAAATGTGTAAGAGGGTAGGTATATCCTTGTAACAATATATGACAATCATTTTATATTAAATTTATTTAACACATAAAAGCACATGTATAGTTGAAATGATCAAAATATGCTTAAGTATCACATGGTAATGATAGTGTTTCGGTATTGAAAGCGCCTATAAATTTTACGTGTATTTATAGATATAATATATATTTTTTTATATCAGTTTACAAATATATAATAAATATTAAATACAATTTAAGTACTTATGTTTTGCTCGGTATGTAACATAACTTAAATTTAATATAATAAATAACTTTGAGATATACTTAGTATAGGATGTGTATATTTACTATATAAAAAAACAATATATTCTTCTTTTAACGGCATTCCCAAATTTTGATGGTCTGATCAACGCTTCCAGTTACAACAAATGGGGCTGTTTTATGAAAATCTTCAATTTAATAAAAATTTTTAAAAAATACAAAATTTTAATAAATTTAAATTGTAAAATAAAAAGAGTATAATCTTCGATTAAGAAAAAAAAGAAAGCTTACTATAAAATGTAAAATGTTTGGAGTTTTTTTTTAACAAAACAAGTGGTTATTGTTTTTAAAAAAATGGTTACCAGAACCGTAGCGAATATCGGTTCAGGTAAAAATAAAAGTACATGTTCCAGGTTAGGCTTTTAAAAATAATAATATCGATTTGTTCAAAACCCGATTCTAACCTTTTGCAAGAAAAATATGCCTCGATAAAATTGGCCAAAATATTCAAGCAAGTTTTTAAATAAGAAATGAGTAGTAAATTTTGGGCAGTATTTATTTCAAATGGTCAATATAATCATTTGGTATTTATCTCAAATTTTTGACAAGTTATTAATTATTTTTCTAGTTTTTTTTACAAACTTGGGTAGTATTTTAAAAAAGGGGCAGTTTAATAATTATTAGGTGTATTTCCTTTGGCAAGTTAATTCATTTTTAGACTTTGGGAAATTTTAAATTCTTTTGATTTTAAAACATAGGAATGGTTTGAGTAAACTGCTAATAGGATCAATATAATTCATTTTTACAAATACTCAGGTAAACTGCAAATTTTTTAAAAACTAATTATATTTTCATAAATTAAGTTCTTTTCTTTTCTACATGTAATTTTATCGAACAAAGTTGTTTAGTTATCCTCTATGTAAAACCAATCATTTTACATATTGTCATAATATATTTTGGAAATCCAGCGTATTAAGAGATCATAAAATATCTTTTTATTAATTTAGGTGAATCTAATTAAATTTTTAATCAACTTAAATTAATTTTTTTTAGACGGTGTTCAATTTGTTAGGTCTCATCCTTAAAGCACAACTACTTAGGATTATGGACTTTCAAGTGAAGAAATTTTATTATATTAATGTTTGATCCTATATCGAGTGGGCTTGGATCCCTGGTTAAAAACTAAATCATTTTTAAAACGAATAAAATCAGGAATAATAATTTATAGTAGTGTTGGACTCATTTGAGCCGATTTTTAAAAACGGCTTGGCTAAAAAATATTGCCTACGAGATTTCGTTATGTGCCATCTATGAGAAAAATCTTCAAGTCTGCGTAATATGTTTCGGGATAAAATATTGAGTTAGCCGTTTTTAAAAATCGGCTTAAAAAGAGATGTTAAACAACATTAATATATAGTATTTAGCAGATGCACAGGTTTCGAAGAAATAACTTTTCGCTCGGGATTTTTTTTTGATTTAATTATTCTAGCCTACCTTCAAAAAATATAACAAATTTTAGTTGCTATAAATGAAGGTCTATAGGTGTCTAATATTTATTTAGTCATTATTTACCTATTGATGTACAAAAATGAGAATGAGCTACCAACATTTTTAGGCATCTTTTGTTGACGATATCCCAAATTCTCACCGTTTTGTCGTCGGAGGCGCTCAAAAGGTATTTACCGCCAGGGTGAACGACTAATCCCCGAATCCAGTTATCGTGGCCATGCTAAAAAAATATAAACAAATTTTAAGGAAAATGAGTGCGCCAAGCAATTATTTTTAGAAAGATGTAGGGGTAAAAAAATGTAAGGCTTATTGTCATTTATTTTGCAAAGAATTAGCAACGACGTTACTTGTAAAACAAAATGAGAAGTAACTAACACGTGACTCCTAAAAGGCACCTTTACAGAAATATGAATAGTCACCAAAATATACAAATATATCTTTATAGATAATCAATGAGTAGAAATTGGAATGAAATTTTCGATATTATACATATTAGCACATGCATTAAAATAAAATATAAATGGATCATGTTTATTTATTTAGACACTTGGCTAGCTGTGATGATATCGTTTCAAGTCATATATATATCTCATAATGACTAGTGTTGCTAAAGTTACTCTTCAAAGTAAATAGTTACTTTGTCTAAAATGCAAGTATTTACATAGTATAGTAGTTACCTTACTTGTAATGTTTAGGTATAGTAGTTACTCAGATTTAAAAAGTATCGGATAGGTTTGCCTTATAAATATATTTATAGGATACGATTGATATATTGTCCTTCGAAAGGTAAAATAGATTTTTAAAAAAATGGCACGATTAGCCCCAGTCTCACGTGATAATCAATAAATTCAGTATAATATCGCATTGCAAATTAAATTAATTTATATAAGTTTAATTATACTAATGTAAAAAGGCAATATGCAGAATGCGTGTCCCAAATTTTTATGCTTTTATCCCTTGATCCCGAGATTAGTATATTCAGAGTCGTATTTTGTAAATATTGGTTCTTAGTTGTATCGTGAGAATTCTATGTTTCGTATATACAATATATAAATAAAAATGTAATAATAATAATAAGTGAACTAATTAGTTATACTTTTATAATAAATAGAATACAGTACTGTAGAGTAGAGTAGAAGATAATTTATAAATAGATTAAAATACAGATACATTATCTAAAAACCTATCTAGATATAGATACATTCTTTATCATACTTATATACAGGTCTTATTATGAGAGCACAAAATATACAATATTTTTATATTTGCTCTCATTCAATTACCATACAATATAATAATAAAAAAATGTCAATACTCCTATTTTTATCGTTCTTCCGAATAAATTCTCATTTAAAACGAGCATTTTTTAAAAAAAAAATTTTTATACATTAAACTATTTATTAAAAGTCAGGGGAATATTTATAAAATTATTTTTAAAAATTCTAAATAAATTAATTTGCTAAAAATAATTTTAGGCGTCAATAATGGTAGTATTTTTTATTATTAATGGGCGTCGTATTCCTTTACATGATAAAAATATCCTTCACAATATTGAACTGATATCTATAGATTTAAGTTAAAAAAATATTTAATGAATATTTATATACTATTTTTATATTAATTTTAATATTATATATATTTTTTATTATATTAGTTTTAATATTTTTTAATATATATTTATTTAAATTATATGCCCATATGAAATAAAATGAATTTTGCATCGAAAAATTTTTATTTTAATATAAAAAAGCGATAAATAAAAGTATATCCAAATGTATCTTAAAAAGTATCTAAACACAGATACCACATAGTATCTAGATATAAGTACAGATACTTTTATAATTGTGTATCTAGATATAGATGCCACATTTTTATATTTAGAATATTGGAATACTAGTAAACATTCTAAGAATGATGTTAGGAAGCTATTCTAATTGGCACTTATTACCAATCTGGTAAAACATAGATGTGTGTTAATTGTAAGTCTATAGATTTAGATTCGACTCGAATAATAATTCATAATCCTAATTAAATTTCGAGTCAAATCGAGCCGAATTTTTATAATAAAATGTTCCAAATAAGGCCGTTCGACACTCGGTTCGACACTCGGCTGTTAAACAAACTAAATAAAACTACAAATAAGATGCACGATAGAAAGAAGAAGATAAAAAAATCGTTTTTTATATCTTAAAATCAAGCTGATTTTTAAAAAACAACCAAATTAAGATTTTAACCCATGAAAAAAAGATTAACTAAACCTCAATATTTAGCCAAACGATGGCAGAAAGGGTTTAGGCTTCTTTAACGAAATCGTGAGACTTTGGTAATATTTTTTGGCACAAATATTTATTTAGACTTTTTAAAAAAAAAAAAAATTAAATCGAAGTTTTTACAACATTTAAATGAGGGGCTAAGTTATTTTTAGCGTTATAGACCATATAATAAAATAAGAGGGGAATGGAGAGTGTTGTTAAACGGCTCGATTTCGCCCATTTTGAAATTAAGATTTTAGCCAAAATAATATTATGCAAGCTTCGAGATTTCGTTTATAGCTGTCTAAATCTTTCTGCCATCTATTAACAAGATCTCCATAATATTTTTTTTTGGGTTAGCTTTTTTAAAAATCTGGCAGTTTAATAAGACTAGAAACGAAACACGATTATTTCGGTTTCGTTTATTTTGAAACATTATCAATTTATTTACTTTAGGTATTATTTTCAAAATATGATTTTAAAAAACAGCAACTTTGATTGGCTCCAAATTTGAATTGGAAATAGCTTCTTGAATATATTTGTACGAATTTAAAGGGGCCCATATTATACATTCAACCACGTGGTCGTGGTCTTTCAGTTCTGCCTTACATTCTTTTGATCCAAATGTCCAAATGCGTATAGTCTGTGTTATATATTGAATTAAAGAAAAATCACATTAACATTTTGATGTGAATTAAAAATCGACATATTATGTATTATTTAATGAAAATTGTGAATTGGTGATAATTTTCACTTCTCCAGAATTTTATAAAAAATTTCCTAAATGAAATATAAATTGACCAAACTTTTCTATAAAATGAGATTTTAAAAGGGAAGCATATTTTTAAATGATTCATTGTAATAACTTTTGTAGAATTATTTACAGACCTTAAAATTAGAGTGAAAGAAGAACGGGCTGGAAGTAAGGAAATCAAGACCACGAGGAAGGCCCAAAAATGACATGGATAAAAATTGCAAGGGACAATATGAGGAAAATGGATCTCGCAAATAGCGATGCTAAGAACCGCCAAAAATGGAGAAGGGGAATTAGAGTTTAGAAAACAATCATTAACTGGAGAAGAAGAATATTTAATTTATAGGTAAAAAAATACTTGATCGTTGGAACAAGTAGCAAAATGCGACCCATCCGTGCTAACTTTGACGCACCTGACCCATTCTCTATGACCGTATAAAGTCGTAAGGCAGTATCTATAAAAAATAAATATATTATTATTATTAGAGATGCACCAATGCCATCTTTTTTGATACCAATACCTGAAACCAATGATATATGATATCTAGGCTGAAGATTCTTTCATTTAAAATGGATATCAATACACAGCTGGTGGTACTCCATTTTAGTTTCCCATATAAATTATCTTAAAATTTTATGAAAACATTTTTTTAAAATCAATAATAATATAAAAAAAATTATTTGGGAAACCAAAATGGTGCGCCACCAGCTGATTTGTATTCAACGACCTTTCAAAGTGCATAATGAATGAATCGTCAGTCTAGATAAGAATTAAATGCCATTTCTCGGAACCAATACTTATATATAATATTTACCAAAAAAAGTAACTTTCTTTATTTCTATCTTTTTTTAGAAAAGATTAAATCAGACAATATAAATGATTATAATAGGAACGAAAAATATAAACAAGAAAGCATGAGAAAGGATTTTTTTTTAAAAAAAGACTTTAATTTAATAAAATAAAAAATGTTTAAAAAAGGTACTATTTATGATAAATTATAAAAAGTTATCGATTGTATTTTGCAAGGAAATATATTTTTTAGTGCCAAATTGGTTTAGCATTAACTAAAAATAGAAATAGGAGTAATGAACCGATACTGATATTTGGAATCGATACATCTCTGTTTATTATATATTTTACTAGTGTTGTTAAACGGCTCGAATTGAGCTGATTTTTAAATATTTTGCCTTGCGTAATATTTTATATTGAGTTATCCGTTTTTAAAAATCAGTTCAAATCGCCGTTAATAACAACACTATATTTTACTCTCTAATATATAATAATAATGATGGTAATCTTACCCCGTATTAACTTCCCATATTTTAACGGTTTTGTCCCTAGAAGCCGATAACAAGTAGTCACCATTAGGAGTAAACGTAATCGACGATACGTTATGATCATGCCCTTGGAGCGTCCTAACACATTCGAATGATTGAAAATCCCAAATCTTAATACTCATATCGGCCGAACATGACGCTATCGTTAAGGGGAAAAGTGGGGGGGGGGGGTTGTTATAAAATGAAATGATATAGTAAAGCATATTTAATCTTATCTAGATTGGTTCCTATAATTTGGTTTAAACCGGTCAAACTTTTAATAAAAAAAAATCTTTCCATCAAATTGTATATATTGAACAGGGAAACCATAATCTTCGAGGGGATATATTATAGAAGTTTCACTCTATTTTTATTAATATTTTATTCAAATAAATTATATAATCGGTGAAACATTTCATTAAATAATCATCAACCAATATTAAAAGATATCGCAAATGTGCGAAATCGTTAAATGAACGCTTAGGTCAAGTGAGGCATTTAAATATTATCCATCAATTAAATTTCTGAGGAATATTTAATTTTATGAGATTTCGGGTTCAGGATTCTTGAGAAAACGTTGTGGAAGACATTTTCATAAGTGGAAGGGGAGGGATTGGAGGCTTGGGCTCCATTTTTTTAGGATCTTTATTTGTATAATTATTATTATATCTTATCTCTAAGATTTTATTATTGTATTTGTATGATTTTAAATTACTAATAATAGGTTATAAATTAATGATGGTAAGTCAACAAATAAAAAGTTATTAGCAAAATTACCAAAATTGGCATCAAGATTCATGATAGAACAAATAATATAGAGGTAATAAAAGTAATTTTAATTAAAAATAAATTTTTTTTATATCTGAAATGGCTTATCATTAGATTGAATTCTGAAATATATTTTTTAAAAAATTAATATTATTAATACTGGTGTAGCGTGGATACTTTTATAATTTAGTAGCGGTAGCATAAAAAAAATAATCAAAAAAGATTTGTGGCATCTTTTAAAAATGTGATAACAATGAATTGGTTATGGTGAAAGAGTGTTGCAAATAGCTCCATTTGAGCCGATTTTTAAAAACGGCTAACTCAATATTTTATTTAAAAATAAATTACGCAAGCCTAGAGATTTTGCTCAAAGATGGCTAAAAGGTTTGGACATCAATTAGCGTATTGTCGAGGCCTAGCTAATATTTTTCCAATTAAAATATTGAGTTAGTCATTTTTATAAATTGGTTCGAATCGAGTGATTTTGCATAACTAAT
This sequence comes from Gordionus sp. m RMFG-2023, assembly GCF_954871325.1. Classification (NCBI taxonomy): domain Eukaryota; kingdom Metazoa; phylum Nematomorpha; class Gordioida; order Chordodea; family Parachordodidae; genus Gordionus; species Gordionus sp. m RMFG-2023. The sequence continues at coordinate 43,305,269 of NC_088777.1, read as the reverse complement.
GGTGAAATTGAAAACCATTACAATAAATGATTCATTACCTTCAAGCGCTAAGGTTATACGATTAATTAGTAAAGTAATACTAATACTTAATACTAAGAAGGTCACGAGTCGATCACGAATCGTAGCGTCTTCAGGAAGCGTCCCGTTTCCCAATTTTTTTTAATGTGTAAATTTTATTAAATAATTAAATGTGACCATTATAGTCTTTTTATTTCGCATATGTTTTCACGCACTTTTTTAAATATATAAATAAAAAATTTTAGATGATTTTATAGAAATAGAAAATTAAGGATGAGGGTTTTATTAATTTTAAAGAAATAAAAGCTATTTTTTCCTACTAGATATCAATATAAAATATTATGAAGACAGAATTTTACTTAATCATATTTTGCTTGGGGAAGGGGCGGTTGGCCTAGACTCCCTTTCCCCTCTTTACGCCACTGCTCCCAGGATTTCGCAAATTTTAATTAATTAAAATTCCAATAACTTAATTGTCGAGATAATGATTGCGAAAAGAAGTAACTAGCTTCAGCTACATCATTTAAAACAAGTTTTTTTAAGGAAAGAGGATGTTGCAAAAGACATCTTTAATTTTTTTTAAATAATAATGATTGTTTATCTTCCAGGGCCCTATAACATGAAGCTACAACGCGCATGCGTCATTGAAGTTTTAGAGGATGCCCTATTAGTCAATCAGTATATATTGAATAATAGAATATCCTTTTCTGTTATAGGCAAGGGGGGAGGGTCTAAACATCACTGGCTTAGAAGGGCATAGAGGGCTCTGTTTACGTTTATAACTATCTTTTAACAATTTACTATTCTTGTTTTAAATATTATTATCAGAGATTTGCAAGAGAAGAGATCTTATCTTACCAGGTCCGAATTTTCAAAAAATTCATCTAGCCCGACCTGCTATTTTAATTTTATATGAAAAATAAATTTGGAAACAATCATGACCTGTTCTTTTAATTTTATATGAAAAATAAATTTGGAAACAATCATATAAACGAATAAATATACAGGAATCAAAGATACATTTGTTTTAATGCGATCCGAATTAAATACTGTTTTCTAAAAAAAGTAACTTACCCACTTGCAAGAAAAATGATATTCATAAAAAAAATACGTATCGCTTGGTAAAAATGGCAGCTGTGACTCGGAGGGTTAAGATATATGAAATGGACGATATCAAGTGAAGCATGGTAGATCGGTAATTCGATTTTCGGTAAGAAAGGATCATTTTTTGTATCTCTGAAAGATTAGGGTGAAGATTAAATTATCGAACCCGACCGATAATCATGATATAAATAAAAATCTGAACGGTAATTTGGACCCGGTTTTTTACTATGGGTTCTAATAACTAAAATAAAACAAAGTCATTATTACAAAAATCGAAATTTTTTATTTATTTTGCAAATATTAAAATTAATTAAATATGATAATAAACACAACAAAATTAACAATCATTTCCCCTAGAATAAATATTAGCACCCCACATAAATTCTTCATTTTTGAGTATCCCTAATATTATTTAAAAAATTTATTTTTAAGTGAATTTATAATTGCTCAAAAATTAATTACCATTATTTTAAATAAACAAAAAATTTATGCTTTTTATCACCCTAAAATTAAAAAGACTAAGCTTATAACCCCTAATGATATCTTGGTTTTAATAAATGGGAATTTTTTTTATTTATAAATTCCATTTTTACGCATTAACGTAACTTAAGAAATTGTTTCTTGATAATTTATTTTACTTCTTTGCCACTAAGTCACATATTTGGGAAATAATCGTTCACAAGGAACGGATATTGATTGAATTGCTTATATTAAATTTGATAATTATTTAAAAGATAATATAATTATATAATAAAAAAAATATGTAATTTTTCTTTTGGTTCACAAAACCTAAACCTAAGAGTAAAAGCCATTAATATTCTAAAGACCAAGCCATCCTGGTTCGGTGCAAACCTAAACGTTGTTTAGCACTGTATAAAAATTATCACCCACTCTTGCAATCTAATCTTAATTTTTTTTATTTTAAAATGATAAAATAGTCAAATTTTAAATATTCGTTTTAGAAGGGGTAAAGAAAGTGGGACAGCTTTTGGGTCTTATTATCTTTATTTTAAATATAAAATTTCATATACTTGTTGAAATGAATTGTAATTTTTAATAATTTTTTTTATAAAGAAGGCCCACACAAACAATCACCAACTCACCAAACGATTTTGAATAAAATAATTTATTTAAATTTGAAAAAGTTATAAATAAAAAAAAAGAAATCAAATAATAAAAGATACACTAATACTGATCATGATACTGGCTCAATACCAATGGTCAATACCCAATGATAATTAACTAGGGGTGAAAAAAAGTATTTTGTGGAGAAAATATAAATGTTATTAACCCATAAATATTTTTCTTGCAACGTTTTCATTATCATAAATTTAATTTTTAACTGTTTAAATTTTTTATTAATATCCCTCAAAGATTGAAAAAATAAATTGTCGTACATTGAGCCATGAATTGATTTAACATTTTCCAAAGTTTGTTAATTTTTTCTCCATATTTATTTTTACTTTTAAATTTTGTTGAGATTTATACTTTATTATGAAGGCCAACCATATATAAGAAAATAAATATAAGTTTCATAAAGATAATTTTATGATATTTAATAATAAAAAATATTGGGGGAATTATGATATATTTTTTTGGTATGCTAAAGAGTGGTATAGATGCATCTTGGACTAAAATGGTGGCTAAATATAATGAGCCAGGCAATTCATACATAAATTTTTTTGGCTGGGCTAGATATACATAAAAAATAGGGCAGGTCTTCACAAATCTGATTTTATGTAAAATTTTAATAGGCTACCCTGGGCATTAAAATCTTGATATATATTTCAAACTAATAATTAATATTAAATCTAGTATTTTGATTATACTGTTTAAAATAAATTACATTATTCTTATTTCTTTATATTTTATAACCTGTCTAACTAAATATTGATTCTATAAATATAATAATTTACAAAAAATTAAACAAGTTAACAATTGATTTATAAAATGGTTGTAAAATAAGTAGCCATAGAGGAGAGATATAAGTTTTAATTGATATAGGGGAGAAATTAGATATAGAAATTAAAAGTGTAATGGCCAAAAAATTTGTACAAAAATCTTTTAACAGGCTGGGTTGGACTTTTAGCAAAATTTTAAAGGGCCAGGCCTGAAATAGGCCAGGTTGGAGAAATTTTACAAAAAAATTATGAGCCAGGCAACTTGCACAAAATATTTTTATGGGGCCAACTTGGGCTGGGATTTGCCAATCTCTTGATAATAATATAGGTCATTATAAATAATAATTCATATATGACAACCATAATCATACATTTAAATTTAACTTCAGTTAAAATATTAAAGATTAATTTAGTAATAAAAAATACTTTTCAAAATTAAATTAATTCATATTTTACTTAACCAAATTTATAATCATATTTGTAAACTTAACTTCAGTTAAAATATTATAGCTATAAAAAAATACTTTCCAAATTAAAATTATTATTTAAAGGTTTAGAGGATACAACTCTGGAGTATGGAAAAAGATATTATAGACAAAAAAAATTTATCATAAAGAATTAATATTATACTATTTTTCTGACTCCTTAATTTCTGCCCAGCCACTTTAGTAAACATATTTTCATAGATATTAATTTTTTCTTCATAATTATCAATTATATATAACAATAAATTTTACCTAGGAGCTTTCCTAAACTGTCAAATGCAATATCTTGAACAGAATCAGTATGTCCTTTAAGGGATTTTTCAAATTCCCCACTTTCAAAGTCCCATATTTTAATTGTAGCATCCTCACTGGATGAGACAATGTAGCTATATAGTGGATGAAACAGAACCTGCATATTTTAAAAAATGTATCCTTTTGAAGATTGTCAAATAGTATAACTGTACTTTAGTCACAGGTGCCCTATGGCCTGATAATACATATTTTTCTGGTGGCCTAGGAATCCATTCTAATGGACTTCTTTTATCTCTTGTTGGTGCACCTATTATATATTCCTTTTCTGCTTCATTTAATTTTAACTCTAAATCCATAACTTTCTTCTGTAATCTGACAACAGATGACCATTTCTTTTCTAATAACCCATTAAATTTTTTATTAGACTCCCCATCATTAATCTAATAAAAAAAAATTTTAAATTTAGGATCCAAAATTATACTTGAGCCTCTTTACAAAATTCGGCAAGTGTGTTAAAAAACCCATTGGAATTTAGGTATTCTGCTATAGATAAATTTCTAAATGTTTTATATTTACGATATATAAAAAAGGTATATCTTACAATTCTTCTTTTTGTCGAATAGATAAAACCATTAATTTATAGAATATTAAATTAGTTTATTATCTGAACTCATACAATGTTTGATTTTTTAGATAAATATTTGTGGATGGATGTTGATGACCGATAACACGAGCGAGTTAGGCAAGAAATAGTGATTCGATTGTTTCAGGAATTTTATATGCCAACAAAAAAAAACACAATTTAGTCTTCATTATGGTGCTGTACAATAGTTTATTCGATCTGATTAGTATCTCAGTAATTTATCGGTACATGCATACAATCGATATTTTACACGATAATTTTTCCTAATACTAAGAGTATTTATTATATGTTAAATAAAATTTTGGTAAATTTTCTGATATAAAATTTGTAAGCTAACGACTAGTGTTATTAAACTGCTCATTTTGAGCCGATTTTTAAAATGGTTAACTCATTATTTTAGCCAGAAAAATATTGCCCATCGAGATTTACCTAATAGATATCACTTTGTTCCTCATAAAGACAAAAGCTTCAGGCTTCCAAAATATTATTCTTAATAAAATATTGAGTTCGCCGTTTTTAAAATAGGCTCAAAACGAGCCGTTTAACAACACTACTAACAACGTTCTATTATTCATACTCCATTATTTTATTTGAATTTTAATAACACATTTGTTTATTTTAATTCTTGCCCTTAAAATATTCATCCCCTTGCTTCAACTTCTTATTTATACTTTTAAAGTGGTTTCTTGTTTTAATTGCAAAATTATTTACTGAAATGCAATTTTAATTATTTATCATAAACTTAAAAGATACCGATTTTTAACAAAAGTTAATATCACTTATTTAATTAAGTTAAAAAAACTTTTTTATCTTTTTAATAACTGTTGTTCTATTATTTTGTGCATTATTTGTTCTGATTTTATATAAATGTTTTGTATTGTATACATATATTTATTTGTATTATATGATATTACAATATTAATGGACTCATTGATGATAAATAAATGAACCAATTAACTTTTGTTTTGTGGGGCGATTGTGCAATCTTAATTGGTAAAAAATAAAAATTATGAAAGAGTGTAAAATCATTGGACACCAATAATAAAAGCGACACTTAAATGGAGATAGGTTTTATGTAATATCAGTGGCGTCACTAGGGGAGGGCTAGCTGGGGCTCTCCTCTAAAAAATTTGAATAGCCTCCTGAAGAAAAAAATATTTTTTTAATGACTCTTTAATATCCCCTTGAACTAAAAATAATTTTTTTTTGATTGTCCACTGAGCGATTTCTTTTATAATTCTATTAAGTAATATATAGATTTAATTTTATTAATTAAAAATTAATAAGACTATCTAAATTTTTATTAAATGTATACTATTTTAATTATTAGATTAGATTAATACATATAAATTATATTTTCACTATGTCTGCTTTTCAATCAAATTCTGTATTAAAAATAGAATATAAATATCATTAACTAAATATATATTTAGCATTAACAGTTGAAGCTTAATTGACTTTTATTATTTAAATTATTATATAACCCTAATTAAATAAATGTAATCATTTATTAATTAAAAATTAACAAATTTAATATTGTAATTAACCGAGTTCAAAATCGCTAATCAACTATATTAATCATTTTTAAATTTAATTACTATGCCTCTTCTTAAAAATATTTTCAAGGTCCAAATAAGTATAAGAGTCTTTATAAAAGAAAGTAGACATAAAGTTTATAATCCTCTATTTAGTGGTTTATAAAATATTAGGTAAAATGCCACTTTTACAAACGCATTTGACAGTTATATAATATATCATAGTTAATATAATAATAAATTTTACTAATATATTCTTTTGGTAATAAATATAAGTAAGAATTGGCATTTAATTCTTTAACACCATCTATTTATTAAAATATATTATTAAAAATAAAATATCTTATTATTCATCCAGCAATGGATGTAATGTAATATATTAGATATCTTCCTTTCTTTGCCTGTTTTCAGGAAAGCTAATTTTTTCTTCTTTGAATAACAATTTTGAGTTAAACTTTTAATACGAGTATATTTTTGATATTATTACAAACTACCATTATTATAAGTTATAATATACTAACTATAGGTGGTGACTGGTGAGACAATAATATATAAAATCTTAATTGCTTTCATCATATCACTCTAGTTCTTATTTTAATTTGCAAAATGTTTCATTTCTAATATGGCATCCTTGCCGTGTAAAATACTCTAGGCTTCAATATATTTGCATAATTTCTTCTAAAGATTTTTAGTGTTTTTGTCAATGATATATATAACATTGGTTTTTGTTTTATCAATTTATCTAACATAAAAATTCTGATATAATTTAACATCGTGAGTTTCATGGCTATGACTGCAAATCACCCAGAATCTATTATTTGTGTGTCTATGTAATTTATGATTATACAGCTGCTGAGAGCATATGATTGTAAGTCAATTGTGTAGTAGTTTATCTATATTATAATTTCTGTCCTCACTACGTCATCGTGACCATGTCATCTCTACATCATGTTATCGCTTTATTTGTTGACTTTTTTTTTCTTCAATATCTATACAAACAGATGAGCCTATAATTCTGTTAACTATGCAACTGTAGGATGCCAAAATAAAACCTTAAATATTCTTTTAATTTATCTCAAAATTTTACAACTTATGCAAGTATTGGATGTCAAAGTAATGCATTAAATATACCTTATTTCAAATTATTCATATTATCATTAATATTTTATAAAGCTACCATTCAAACAAATACATTTATTCAATAAAATATCAACAGTCAAAACTATTATTACTCAAGAAGCTGCTATTAGTGAAAATAATTATAAATGTAAAATATAAAATGATACATAATATTTTTATTATTCAAAATTAATTTTATTTTTAAATATATAAATTTCAAGATTTAGTTTTTAAAAAAAATTATTATATTATTAAAATCAAAATATAAAAATAACCTTTTATACTCTAATAAATATTTCAAGATTTATTTGTTTTTTAAAAAAAACATTTTATTAATTATAAAATCAAAATATAATAATAACCTTTTATACTCTGTGAATATTTATACATTAATCATAAAGCTATATGTTATAAATATCATTTACAAAGGGTAGCTATTTTCATTTTTTTCAATGTGTTAGGGATTTAGCACAACGATGTCTCCTACCCCCCTTCCTTCCCTTTTTCAATATACTAATTAGTAATATTATATATACTATTTTCATTATATCAATTATATTACAATATTCAAAGTTAATTTTCTTATTTAATTTATTTTTAAATAGATCAATCGTCATTTAAATTTCAAGATTTATTTTTTTTAAAAGATTTTTATTAATTTATAAAATCAAAATATAATAATTAACTTAATCATAATACAAAAAAGTAAAAGAATTATTTATTTTTATTTCATGGATAACAAATAATGATGCAAACATTTAAGAACTATAAAAAATAAATTGTTAGAATTGTTGCAGTGAACACAATTTCTCTCCATAATTTAATTTTTGGAGTTATCTCCAATAAAACGAAGTAAGATTTGTTACTTCTTATAATAATATTTAGGCAGACCTGTTTTTGTAATGATTCTCTGATAAGTGGTTTGCCCAGGCTTTCCAAGTTTCCCTTATTATGAATTCACGTGTTTTTTATATGTATACTAGGAGTTAACCCGTAGACTAATTGGTAAATCGGAGATTTCCCCTTCATTAACTAGAGTAATTTCTCCGGACTTGGGAAATATTTTTAAAATTATTATGGGTTGGACTGGATTTAGAAAATATTCCTCAAAATTAATATTGGCTTGGTTTTCAAAATTATTAAGGATTGAGCTGGGTTTGAAAAAATTTTTTTACAATTATTAAGGTCTTGAATGCTTGGAAATTTTTTCAAATATTATGGGCTTGAACCTAGCTAGGGATTTTTAATATTAAATGTTAGTCATATGTACAGTAATATTTTTATAAAGAAATATATTTTGATTCAAAAAATAGTTTTCAGTTATCTACAAAATGTAGACATCATTTTTTTAACAAAAAATCAGCCTAGATTTATATGGCGGAACAACAAATTTATTAAAAAATATATAAATAAATTGCATATAAGTTTCATTAGTATTGAATGACATTTTTGTAATTTAAATAGATAGCATTTTTTTTACTTAACATATAGATATAGATAGCTTTTATAAAATTCTTTGATAAATAATTTCGGAAATGCAAGACATACGCTAAATTTATCTGAAAAACAACAATAACACAATATAATAGACAACAATTTATTTTCCTAACCTCAACTGATCTTCAATTAAATTACATGGGTATTCTCTAAAATAAAAAAACTCAACATTTAATCCAATAGTAGTACATAATATCATTAAATTACTTTCACCCAGAAATTATTCAGAAACATAGATTGCTACAACATCACTGAAACAAAAATCATCAAAATTATACCCATACAAAATATTCCATACTTATATCTAATACACCCTCAAATATTCAACCAAATAAGGTCCACTGCCTATATATAATTGCCAAAAAAACTTATCACACAGATTCCTTTGACTCAGTCAAGAAAATACATCTTTCAATCATAGTTTTAAGTTAATTTATCTATTTGATTAATATTATTATAAAAATAAATTTATTTTTAAACATTCCTCAATTATTTAACCCCCAATCATTTATTAGAATATCTAATTTATTTTATACATATTAATTGCAAATATCAAAATCATTTATATTTTTATATATATTTGTTAATTTTTTTAATAAAATTAGTTTTTATAATTTTATCAAATTCACTTGATGTTTCATTAAAAATCTTATTATCCACTTATTGTTCATTTATGGAATCCTTATTATTAAATATAATAATATTTTATGATTCATATCTTATTAATAAATAAAAATGATGTACTTATATTTATTGTAGTTGCTGGTACTTTTAATTTTAGGTAAGTAATTTATACCTTAAAATAATAATCAAAATTTATACAAAAAAAGAGATCTGTATAGATATAATTAAATAAAATCTACAATACTCTAAAAGTAGATGAGGATTAATTAATTATGTTAAGAAAATAAGATTTTATAAAAAAATATCCTGTCAATTAAAAATTATTTTGGATTATGTGTTCTAGATGAAATAAGTTAAACTATCTTAAAAGATGGGTTGAGAGCTCATCTTACTTAATTTTTATTGTAATAATCATTTATAATTTTTTTTGTTTTAATTATTTCATCTTAATTATAAATGACAAATGAAAACATCTTTTATTTTTTTTTCAATAAAAACATAGTGTAATAATAACATTTTTTGCATGAGTTTAAATTATTATATAAATCATTTAAATAAGGTTTATACAATAAATATATAAAAATATAGAGTACACTTTAAAAAACAAAATGTATTTTTAACAATGTGATGATTCACATTCATATTATCTTTGATTATAAACATTCATCCTTTTTGATTCTATCATCACCTATAAAAAATAAAATATATTTACATTAGCATAGATTATATATAATATCATAATTTTTATAATATGTCTTATATAAGGCCTGTTCTTTATACAATATAATTTTTAAAAAATAAAAGAAGATATAAATATTAATTTACATGACTTATTGATTATTAAATTGTATTGCTTTTGTAAGATTTTGCCTCATACCAGTTCTCAATTCCTGGTTTCTCAAGTCAGCAAAATGAAAAAATCTAATATTTAAATATCTTTAAAAAAATAGTATAAAACTAATAAATGATTACCTTTGAACAATTAATTTTACAAGAATTTGAAAATGGCTGTAACCAATCTCATGTTCATTAATATGTTCAGTAAGATCAATAAAAATATTTGTACCAATTATTGTGGAAAAAACCAACACTTCCATTTTTTTAATAATATTTTTACGTTTAATATCATTTTGATAAGTTCTAAATGAACTTTCACAAATTCGGCATAATATAGACATACTAGATGAAGGAATCACTAACCCCCCATTATTTTTAAAATTTATGAGCATATTATTTATATTATTATCAATATATGAATCACTGACCATTGCATTAATGCAAACATCACATCGTACCTTTTTTTCTTTAATAAGTTGTTGTACTATATATCCCGAAATATAAGTTGTTACATTATCTAAATATAATGATAATTTTGGGATATGAGGATTTGTTTGGCTAAAATAATAAGATAATGCCTGGGGTATTATTGGATTTGAAATAGTTTTGATAGAATTAAAATCATCGTCATGATTATTTTGAAAATTTGAACATATTAATTGAGTATTATCTAAGGAAATGCAATTTCCTGTAATTGTAGCATCCAATTTTGCCATTAAGGAAATGCGAACAGCAGATCGAACCTGATATGCTGATGGATTATCATTAAATCCACCTCTGCTACAAATACTACAAAAATATAATTCTAGGTGGTCTTGAGAGGTTTTATATGTTAAAAAGAACCTTAAAAAATTGTTATATTATAGCTTTATGAATAACTCTTGTTATAAATTAAATATAATACTTCATTTTTGGGGTTTCCCCAGTTAATAATTCCTTCCCCATTTCCAGGATGCTTTTCATAGAAAGAATTAACCCTTCTACACATGTTTTTTTATTAGACTTATAGACATAAGTTCCATTTGTTAACTTGAGTGATTTTAAAGTTTTAATGCACTTGTCAAAATGATTTTCATAATCTGCAATTGTATTATTATATAAAGGGGCTTTATATCCTTTACCAAGACAATTTCTTGTATTAAGATAATCAAACATTCTATAAGTTATTCATAAATTTATACCATAATTTTTATTTTACTGATCTATCATCAATATAAAATTAATTGTACCATCACAATTTTCAAATCCAGGAATCTCCTGATGCTGGGCAAAAAGAAGGCTATTTGCAACAGATGCACTAAAAACTTGAACAGCAAGTTTTACCTTAAAAAATATTTAATAATTATATATTTATTATCAAACTTTCATTTTTTGTTTTTGGAAAGCAATATGTGCTTTGCGCAATTTATTTGCAGCACGTAAACCTTCGCACTCCTGCAATTTGTGTAAATTTTGTATTTTCCAATAATTCTTTGGATTTTAATGGAAATCTATATTTAAAAATAGGTGAATAATAATGAGTAAAATATAAGATATATTTATGACATTGATACAAAGATAGATAGTATATAACAATCAATATTAATATCAGATCAGTTATTAGTAATATAGTATTGAATCAGTGAAAATTTGTTGATTGGCAGAGCCTCTATTAATATATATATGGTTTAAATATTTCTTACAAATATTTAAAAATGAAACTGTATCATAGTAAATATGTATTTTAAAAATGGCTAACTTAATATTTTATCCAGAAAAATATTTAGGCAAAGTTCAAAATAGAAATCTTATAAACTCAAGAGGAAGAAGCATTATTTGTCCTAGCAGTAAAAATGAGAAAACTTTATATTTTTACTAAATAAGGATTTTTTTTCAATGTTTGTAGCTTATTAATGCTTTATGTAATAAATATGTTGCATATAAAAAATAATATATATACTTATGATAAGAAATATGTGTATTAGATTCCATTTTATTTGTTTTATTACAATTATGAACACAGCACACTCCCATTATCTAAATAAAATAATAAATGATAGTGATATTAAAAGATCTGTTTTGCATGTATCCTAAGATGCATTAACATAAGATTTATAAATCCGTGCAGAATTAAGTTAAACTATATTTTAAAAAATTAAAAGGTGGGTTAGTCTTAGATTCATTTTTTAAATATAATCACCTAGTCCACATTCATAAAAAAAGTCTTATGAAAATTTAAGAATAAAAGATACTATAAAATATTATATCATAAATCGAAACCTTTAAAACTAAATTATCGTAGTAGACTTGTTTTCTATATATTAATATTTCTTGCTGACAAATAATGGATAACCAAACTACAAAATGGCGCTACAGCTGATTACAATGTGTGGACACTTTTATAATGCATTGAATGAATGAATCGTCAATCTATAGTTATATATATCATTGATCATAGTACAAAAAAGTATAAGAATCATTTATTTTTATTTCATGGATAACAAATAATGATACAAACATAAATCATTAAGCATTATAAAAAATAAATTTTGTTAGAATTGTTGCAGTGGACATAATTTCATTGCATATTTTTCTCCATAACTTAATTTTTGGGGTTACCTCCAATAAAACGAAGTAAGATTGATATTTCTTATAATAATATTAGGGCAGACCAAGATTGATATTTCTTATAATAATATTAGGGCAGACCTGATTTTGTCATGATTCTCTAATAGATGGTTCGTCCAGACTTTCCCAGTTTCCCTTATTACGAAACACCTGTTTTTTTGCATATATAACTGTGAGTTAACTTGTAGACTAACTGGTAAATCGGAGATTTCCCCTGCATTAGTTAGAAATTTTTCTCAGGGCTTGGGAAGGTTTAGAAAATATTCAACAAAATTAATATTGGCTTGCACCTGACTTGAAAATATCTTTTACAAATTATTATGGATCGGGGTAGGAAAAATTTTTTAAAATTATTATGGGTTGAGCTAGGCTTGAGAAATTTTTTTAAAATTATAAGGTCTTGGGTGCTTGAAAATTTTTTCCAAATATTGTAAGCTTGGACCTGGCTTGAAATATTTAAATGTTAAATGTTGGTCTTATGTAATCCTAATCCGTAATATTTTTACAAAAAATTTTGATATGGGGTAAAAGCTCATTTAAAAATATTTTGACTAAAAAATTTTTCCCACTCTTAGTCATAATGGGTTGAATTAATGATATTGGTTGAACTTTGCCTGAAGGGAAGGGGGGGGGGTGGGTTAAAAATATAAATTGGATAAGGTTTTTAAATAAAAGGTAACATCGTAAACGAATAAAATTATCATTCCCCGTCATTTTTGACGAACTTTCTACTAGTATATCATTAAAAATAGAAGATAATCTTTTAGAAATTTAATATATCACAATAATCTTCTTTATTACTTAAGTTTCCATCATGTAATCTAAGAGGAAGCTCTAGCCACACTATAGTTTTGGATCGGTTGTTTATATTCTATTCTTCTAGAATTATTGATTTGGTTAGGCCTATATATTTTTCCTTACTAGTCCATTCTATAAAACATTGTCTAATAACAGAGTTTCATGACCTTTTGTCAATGTAAGTTGCTAAGAATTATATTATATTAATTTGTTTTTTAAAACCATTATCAATTGAAGCATATGTATGAATTAATTAACCTTTTTTATAACTTGTAATTCTTTAGACGCAAAATTTTTTATATCAGCAATTGAAAATATCTTATACTGTAATAAATAGATTTTGTATTAAAGAATAATATATTAAAATAAAACCCAGCCAAAGGGGCTTTGCCCCCATGCCCCCAGAAGATTTTTTTAGTTAAGTCCCCTGGAATTGTGAAGCCTAGCGACGCCCATTTGTAATATAATAATATATCTTTACACATAACTATAAAGTTGCCATAGGGCTATGGGCTAGTTAGTAACCATAGTCACCATAGATGTCAAATTGAGAAAATGAGGATAAAGTGGAGCTATAAATTAGCAACTATAGTTACCACCTTTTAATCGATTAAAAATTGATTCGATGCGGTCCATCAAAAATGTCTTAGGATAAGCGTCCAGATAAAAGATTGGTCAAGATTGTATTCGACATTGTCCATCAGATATCCAGGTAGTTATCTAGTCAATTCAAGTTAAAATAACAGTCCATTGGTGAGGCCCATGGTTTTACATTGACTTTATGCTGGTTCAAGTGATAACGAATTTTTTAATTACCGTTTAACGTTTTTCACCACGCGTACTTTCCGCAATAATTGATGAAATGATTGGTGCTGAATTAAATATGACAAACCTGTGGCTGTGCAAGTAATAACGGATACTTGAGGACCGTTTAATGTTAAGCGCTATTTAATTACTCAAGATTTGCGACTGCACGTTGATGTTTGCTAGAATAAAGTAACCATCGGCTAAGATGATGAAGGATGAATGAATCCAAAAGGGAATAAAAATATTTCTACAATTATTTGATAGTGAATAATGTATATGTTTCGTATATATTTTTGTTAAATATCTATTCACATCTCGTACATGTGAAATATCGTATTTCTGTCAACTTTGATAGATCACTAGAATAGAAAAGTGATAGGTATCAATTGCTTAATTTTATCAAAAATTTACTATTTTTATAGAATTTAAAAAACTAAACAGATGTGTAGTAAAGTTTTAGAGCTCTATAGCGGAATTGGCGGGGTTCATTTCGCATTTAATAGTAATTTAATGTAACAAAATTCTCATTATATTATTGCAGAAGCTCAATTGAAATATGAAATAGTTTTTGCAATTGATATTAATTCCAAAGCAAATATGACTTATAGTGCAAATTTTAATCAAACAAATATTAAATCAAAACTCATTGAGGTATAGTTATATATAGTTTCTTATGTAATATAATATATCTTTATAGACCTTTACTGTAGATCAGCTTAATAAGCTAGATTTTGATACCCTTACTTTAAGTCCCCCATGTCAGCCTTTTACTAGGTGATGATTGATGTAATTTAATAAAATATTCTCATTCAATAAATAGATTAGGTAATTACAAGGATGATGCAGATTTAAGGTGCAAATCATTGCATTTTATAATAGATATCATTCCACAGTAATTATTATAATTATAAATCCAATTATTATTTAGATTAAAAATTATTCCAAAATATATTCTTTTAGAAAATGTTAAAGGCTTTGAGCAATCTAAAACCCATCAAAAGTTAATTTCAATGTTGAATTCACTTAATTATCATTATCAAGTTAATGTTAACAATATTTAGTAATCTTTTTCATATCAAATTAGGAATATTTATTATCGCCTAAACAATTTGGTATCCCTAATTCTAGATTAAGGTACTATTTGATAGCCAGGAATTATCCCTTTAAATTTTCAAATACATTTGAACCTAAAGAGGACCAAGAGGGCATTAACAAACCAGTATTTTTTTAAAGTCATATTATATTTACTAGCTTTAGTGTACTATTTTTAAAGAATTTCCAAATATGATATTGGAACAATTACTTAACAAATTTCCAGATAACTTTAGTGGTAGTTTGAATTATGGAAATGGTCTAGTCATCTATAAAGTTCCCAGTAGTTTGGCCTATTATTTAAACTTAGATAAATCCCAAAGAAAGTCAACAAACAAAATAAGAGATAATACCTTGAATAATATATCATTGAATATTGATGAAACTTATAATTTGGAAGCAGAGACTTTAGCTAAATACATCAATGTGATAGACCTTGTGTATCCATCTGATAATCATAGCTGCTGTTTTACTAAAGGGTAAATATATGTTATTTTATCAACTATTAATATATTACCACTCTTCATTGATAACAGCTGACCCTTTATTTTTGGCAGAGATGCATGATAGTATTTACTAAATACTGTTTGTTTTTAAAAATATTTCCTTGTTTTTTTTAAAAATATGTAAAAAAATTAGTATAGAAGAATTAAAACACTATTTTACTTTTTTTTTAAACCAAAAAAAAAAGAGTTTACAATTTGCATGTTACCACTTGAAATGCATTATTAGAAATTTAAAGTAAAGCACAAATGCTTCATTTTGAAAGCACTATTAGAAAAAAATGGCTGTTAATTTTTTCCTTATTTTTTAATACTTTTATTAGTTAATTATAATTAATTAATTAATTATGATTGATTAATCAATTATGATTGATTAATCAATTATATTAAGATATTAATATCGATTTTGGATCAGTGCCTATATCCACTCTAAAAAAAATCAGATTGGTTGATGTTTTCTAAAACTGATTCAATATTGTATTTAATAGGTTTTTGAATTTATATAAGGTTAAATTTTTCTTTATATATATTTTTTTTTGTAACAATTATTGTTGTATAATAACTATTTGAATTAATCATTATTATCACTAATATTAATGATGAGCCCAATAAAAAAAATTCAAAAACAAAGAAAATCGTTATAATTTTTTTCTTGTCAATTTTTCTTAAATTTTTTTCTCAATTTATACTTTTCTTCCCAATTTATATTTTTCTTCTCATTGCTTTAAGTCATTGTAAATCTTTATTTTTCTGATCTTTTCTCAATTTTTCCTTCTCAATTTTCACTTAATATTTTTAGTATAACCTAGTAATAATTAATATTGATAAATAATTTTATAAGCGAATGCCACAATCATTAACAGCTATTAAACACCAAAAAAACACAATATACTTACGAAAAAATATTCGAAGTAATAATATCTAAATGTAAAGAACGAGATTTATTTCCTGATTCCGAAAAAAAATTAAGGGTTTTTTTTTCCAGGGGGTTTTTCCGGGGTTTTTTTTCCGGGATTCAAAAAGTATATACTTGTTAAGTTCGGGGCCAAATAAGCAGGCTTCACGAACCATGCGGCGAGGTTGGGATCGTCAATAGTTGATGGTCTGGGCATTTTGGGGATGAGGACAAGGGAACTAGGTAATTGGTTAAGAGAGATATGATTGGACAATTACGAATGATACCCGTTTTGGTAAATATCACACAACCTATTAGGGTTACTTTCGGAGGTTGAAAGAATATATAAATAATTAAATAATTTTGTTAATAAGTCTTACAACTCCTGTTTTTCACTAAACCAAATTTTATATCTTGAATTTTGCACAACCACTAAGTTTCTTCAAATTATAAAACCAGATAACTGACTTTTATTTTAAATTTTTTTCATTTATATACATTTTTTTAATATGCAAAAAAAATTACAAGTACATTAAAAATAATAAAAATTACAAGTATTCATAAAAATAATAAAAATTACAAGTATATTAAAGTTCATAAAAAAATTAAATTCCTAGACTGCATATTCAAATTAATACTTAACAATCGTCGATAACATATTCACAACTAACTAATTATATAAAAATATAATTTATATTCAAATGATTTACGCGAATATAACACCCCCACCCTTAAGTCTAACCTTCCACTGCATCTTTCGTTAGTTCCCCATTCTCCCGCACCGAAAACGCTGTATTGTTACTTGAGGTCTCTACTGCTATTGGACATAACCTCAACTTATGCATCCCTCCGCACGACCAACATTCTAGACGGTTTTTCTTCACCTAATATGGTTCAATTCTTCGTTCGAATCGTTGTCTCTTGGGTACTTCCTGCAGGAGTAGTTTATATCTCTGTTGCGCTTCCGTTCTCGTAGCTTCCATCCATCTGTTAGATTCTAGATCCATCCACCTCTCTAATTTCCATCTTTATAATCTTATTATAAGCGGAAGTATGACGCCTTCTACAAAAATTACTATAAAAATATATACATATTCCATAATCTTCTAATGATCTACAATACATTGTATTCTGTCTACATGATAATTCTTTTAACCGTTTTAACCCTTATAAATTATGATTCTTATGATTAGGTCTATCATCAATTTTATTTCATCAAGAATTATGATTCTCCTAATTAAGTCTATTATCAATTTATGCCTTTATAAATTATGATTCTCCTATAGTGTCTATTATCAATTCCATTTCATCCGAAAATATGATCCTCATATTAGGTCTATCATCAATTTATCTCTTTATAAATTATGATTCTAATCATGTCTATCATCAATATGATTCTCATAATTATGTCTATCATCAATTTATCTCTTTATAAATTATGATTATCATCATTATGTCTATCATCAATTTATCTCTTTATAAATTATGATTTTCATAATTATGTCTATCATCAATATGATTATAATAATGTCTATCATCAATTTATCTCTTTATAAATTATGATTCTCATAACTATGTCTATCATCAATTTTATTCTATCTGAAAATATGATTCTCATAATTATGTCTATCATCAATTTATTTCTTCTAATTATATCCAATCTTTCTTGCCCTAAGCTTCTAAGTCTTGCTTGTTTCAGGTGTCTAGTAAAGGTTCCTTCTTTCCCTTCAATTTCTACTTCTACTTTTTTTCTTCCTATATTCTTACTTACTATACCCTTCCCTCTTGATGATAGACCTAATCATGAGAATCATAATTTATAAGGGTTAAAACGGTTAAAAGAATTATCATGTGGATAGAATACAATGTATTGTAGATCATTAGAAGATTATGGAATATGTATATATTTTTATAGTAATTTTTGTAGATGGCGTCATACTTCCGCTTAGGAAATAAGATTATAAAGATGGAAATTAGAGAGGTGGATGGATCAGTAGAATCTAACAGATGGATAGAAGCTTCGAGAACGGAAGCGCAACAGAGATATGAGGGACTCCTGCAGAAAGTACCCAAGAGACAACGATTCGAACGAAGAATTGAACCATATTGGGTGAAGAAAAACCCTCTAGAATGTTGTCCAATAGCAGTAGAGACCTCAAGTAACAGTACAGCGTTTTTGGTGCGGGAGAATGGGGAACCAACGAAAGATGCAGTGGAAGGTTAGTCTTAAGGGTGGGGGTGTTATATTCGCGTAAATCATTTGCATAAATTTTATTTTTATATAATTAGTTAGTTGTGAATATGTTATCGACGATTGTTAAGTATTAATTTGAATATGCAGTCTAGGAATTTATTATTTTTATGAACTTAAATATATTTGTAATTTTTATTATTTTTATGAATACTTGTAATTTTTATTATTTTTTATGAATTTTTAATATACTAGTAATTTTTTTTGCATATTAAAAAAATGTATACAAATGAAAAAATTTTAAAATAAAAGTCAGTAATCTGGTTTTATAATTTGAAGAAACTTAGTGGTTGTGCAAAATTCAATTTAAAATTTGGTTTAGTGAAAAACAGGAGTTGTAAGATTTATTAACAAAATTATTTAATTTTTTATATATTCTTTTTTATTAATACCAGGTTCCATTAAGTTTATTAAAGTCTCTACCACAAGTCTTCGACAATAGATCACAATTCAAATAAGGAATCGTAACAGAAATTATATGATCAAATTAAGTTGAATCTAAAATAAGTATATCCCATTTTTTTTACTAGCATAAAAATTTTGTCCAATATATTAAAAAAACAATAACCAACTTATCGCATCTGGGTATTCTCAAAAATAAGACAAAAGTTATGATCATAATAAAAATACAAGTTTATTTTAATCATATTTTGATGATAACACATACTTTATGATGAAACCTTGATAGGAATAGGATGCTAAAAGGTAATATAACATTCAGGAAAAAATTTGTTTAGAAAAATTTTCCTTAATAACATGTTCATTCAGGTATTTCAAATATATTTTACAGTTTTTTTCCCTTTTATGCCACAACTTGGGATCTATGCTCAAATTATAAATGATTACTTTATGATCCAAGCTAAAAGCAACTTTGTATAGGACCATGTTATTGTCTATCAAGCCGGTGAATATTTTTGGGACAAACGAAAAAATCAATTTTCGACCAAAAGTTGTAAGGAGAGCTATGATTGTAGATATATATGAGATCAGGAAAGAAATATTTATCAATTCTAAAATCGAGATCTCTACATAATTTTGAAAGAAGTTTACCTCAAGTATCAGGAATTAAATTTGACTTTTATAGGAAAAACATCACTAAACATTTCTGTTCAATCTTTGAGCATTTTTACTTATTTTTATTCAAAAAAAAGGAGATTTTACAAATCAGGATTTTCCCGAAAACAATTATATAATTAGTATCCAGCTAATTAATGTTTAAAAATACTGGGATGGCCCAGGAAAGTCGTTATTGGACTCGGCAGATTAGGTCATGCATAAAAAATATGCAGTTCAGATAATTAGATAAAAAAAATTCGAGCTGAACATGCCAATTTATTTATATATGGCATTATTTTAAATCTCTGAATTTATATAAAATTTTAATAGTCCAGCTAGGGCATTAAAATTGTGATATATTATTTTGAATTTCAAGCCAATATTTTGATTTAATATTTAAAAATAAAATACAATATATTTATTTATTTGTATTTTAAAGGACGTCTAACTAAAGTAATATAATATTAACAAAAAATTAAACAAGTTATTTATGATATAATCCACTCACTTACTCGCTCACACTAAATGATAATGATTAAATAATGATACGAATATTAACGGTTTATTGCATCAAACTAGAAGTATTTTTTCTAGTTTCGCCATTTGCACTATACTTAAGGTAGAATCATATCCCTATTGGTTTTCGAGGGATTCAAAAAACTTATTAGCTTAATAGGGGCAGGCTTCTTAGTAGAAATGATTAAACTTAATAAAAAAATATCCCCCATGTATGGCTGAGTGGAAGTAAATAATTATATAAAGAAAGGGATTTACAAACTAGCCTGGATAATTGATTAAACAAATTATTTATAAAACATTTATTGTGTATGTTATCTCTGATTAATTCAATAAACTTGTTATTATAAATATTGAGTTCATCAGATATATTTATATCAAACGCTATATTCAAATTTTTAATAAGTAAGATAAGAATATAATTAAGACAAAAATTATAAATCAATGTAAAATTGGTATTGGAATTTGAAGTCTTATCAACAAATATTGGATTGATATTGGCCAAAAAAGTAAATTACATGCAGCCCTAAATTATCCTCTTTGTTTCTTAAATATACTACAATATTATTTATACATCCTGGTACTGGCCAATACCAGGTTAATAATGGTCTTGGTATCAGCTAAGGAAAAGTTGTATCACGCATTTTTTTTTTGGCCAATCAAAAAATATTTTATAATTATTTGGCTTGATTTTTTTAGCTCATTCTGGTTTTAATTCTTCTTTCTTATTTTTTATCCTGGCCCGTAATTAATTTTCTGAAGAAAAAATCATTAATATGCATTATTAAAGGTTTTAAAATAAGTTATGTTGTATTTTAAACCAGTCTTGCAAATTTCTTCATTGAGCTAAATTATTTTGTGCTATGTCAACTAATGGCTGTGCATTCTGTCAGCCTTAATCTTAATGCCTATGATATATCATCTATAACCTACTTTTTTTTAGCCGCTAACATATAATTTGTGAAAAATATTCGAAGATTTTACAGTAGAGAGGAAGTCGATAGGTAGTTAATTGTAGTTGTTTTGGAAGGGTTGGCCGAAGCGGTGGGGGGGGGAGGAAAATCTTTATTTATTTTCCTTTTGGAAATTTTATTTATCTACCATCATCCGACCCTGGTCATAATAATTGATTGGCCGAAATAAGGTCATTAAAATGAGAGAAAAGAACTATTTAGATTACAGATGGTGATTTCAATGCCAATCGTAACTTACAATTTTTAGCAACAAATACAACGATAGCATTTATTAAAAATAGAAAGATTCGGTTTAGCTATACCAGGGATATTATTAAGGCGAAAGACTGCGAGAATTTATAGCCCAATTTCCTATTGATTTTGTTATAATTGAAAGTTAGTCCTTACTGAAGTTAACCTGGATATAACCATGCGAATTTATCAAGATAACCAATATAGACTCAGAAAACACCTATCATCAGTTTACAAGAAAGGTAGAGTTTACATAATAAGGTAATGGTATGAATTACTTGAGTGAAACATTATAAACTAATAAATAATTTATTCCTGTATTTAAACATATTTTTTTTAAAGTAATGCTCTTCACATTTGAGCATTGTGTTAAATGGCACAGGTCAATAATAATTCTTCTAAGATCATAATGCCAATTTTTTGGAATCCGCTTCCAGTCCAGGTTTAAAACTTATCTTAAATATATGAATAAAATAGCCGGGCGAACTTTTTGAATAATGAGGCGATAATTTACACATCGCACTTCGAATCATATATTTTAATTATTGATATTTATGTTAAATTGGTATATATTTATTTTATAATATTGGCAAGAAAATAAAATATGGGCGGGTAATAGGCGGATATCAAAGATGTATGGTAATATATAAAACATTTTCTTATCACGATATTAAAAGAATATTTTTATATTATTTTTTATATATTTATTTTGAAGCTATGGTAGACTCTTCAAATATTCAGGCTCATTTCTGATTATTGACAATACATCCCAAAATGATGTAAATTATTACATTATGATTTTTTTAAAAAAAATACATGAAAATACAAACTATCGAGGAATGTAACCATCTGTCCCGTATTTTATTTTCAGGATGGGTTTTTAAAAAATATTCAAAGCAGGACAGGAACCCTTTTTCATAGGTACAACACAGATATAAATCAAATAGTTTTAAATCGAGATTTAAATCAGCCCGATTTTTGAAATCAATGATTTAAAATGAATATTTTTAGTTTATAAATTTCACTTACTAAATTATAAATCAAAATATATTTTTTTTAAAAAAAATAGTTTATTCACAAAAATCAAAACATTAATAAAATATATATAAAGTCTATAGTTAATTGTTTATGCACTAAAAAATATAATATATATATATATATATATATACAAATCGTCTAATGCCATGCACCCATGTTGTTTATAGAAATTACATTATCCCGACACTTCTATTCCGATTTTTTGCCGAATATAGAAGCTCTCAGCAGCTACCCCTATTGTGAAAAATACATCCATTGATTTTCAAAGATTCATGAAGGACACCACCCAGACTTGTGCTAATTAATTGGAAAAAAAATATGATCTGAAGGAATATAAAAATAATTGATTTTATTTTAAAATTAGAAACCATTTTTTAGGTTAATGTCAATCTCATGGTTAAGGGGGGAAAAGGATAAAGCATGAACTCCTATTTTTTGGTGCAATTATAATAAATATTATAAAATATATTATAAATTTTATATTTTATATTTAGTAAGGTAAAAAAAAATTTTTCAATTGAAATAGGAAATTGGTTCAGATAACATATTTAAAAAAAATAAAGTATAAATATAAAATTGGCATTATTTAAAAAGATTTAAAAGAAATAATTTTTTTATTTTTATAAAAATACTTTTAAAATACTATAAATCTATTTTAAATAATAAATAAAATTTAAGAGGTGGTGGTGTGCATTTGCATTGTTTAAAAAATTATTTAGAAAATATTATTAATGTAAAATAAATATACATAAAATAACAAAAAAAGAAAAGTAAAAAGATCGGATCGGTTTTTACAGGTATCTGCCCGATCCGATATTTTTGGAAAACTCGAGATATCAGTGCCTATCCGATTCGATATTTAATATCGGATAGTAAAAAAATATTTATAAAATAAAAATTAATAAAAAGATTAGATCAAATAATAAAATATAATAAAAAATAATTTTTTTTATAAAAATTTTTTTTGATGTCCAAGTCCACTAAAGGTGGCACTGAAATAACCATCAGTTCACCTAAGGACTAGACAGAGGCCTCCTTGTCTTTTCCGAAATATATCTGTACTCTTATATTGCTAAGGTTAAGGATTTATTCGAAACTAGTAAGCTTAGCATTTACCTTAAAGTATTAAAAGGTTAGGGCCATTTAACAGATGTGGACTTTAAGTCTCCAGACATTTTTTATAAATAAGCTCAAGCTTTTATTTCCATTTAAAATTAGGATTAAAAAAATTATTGAATTCTCTAATACTACACAAGCTAAGGGGGGAAAGTTTGCCGACTGGGTGGCAAGGATTTGTAAATTAAAAAGCGAATGTAATTTTGATAAATCGATCGAAAAGATTATAGTCTCATCTTATTCCAAAACCATTCCATAGTGAGAACAATAGATAAATTAATAAACATAGGTAGTAAATTAGAAGATATCGAGATAGATACTAGTATAGTAAATAATTTCTCCACAAAGCTTATAAAATAGGAGTTCCAAACCACATGAGAAAAACCATGCCACAGGATTTAATTTCTGTACACTTGGGAGCAGGTAAAACTAAAGCACTGGCAAGGGATTACATATGGTGGCCTTACATGAACGCTAAAATAAATTTAAATATTAAAAACTGCAAATTATGCAATATGTGGCCAGATAACCCGAAAACCATACAACATTTATAGGCTCCAACATCTAAACCTTTCCAAAGATTACATGTTGATTACGCAGGTCCGTTCTATCAAAAATATTAGCTAATAGTAGTGGACGTACAGCAAATATCCTATCATCACCCCGGTAAAATCTATAACCACCGAGAGAACATTAAACATTAGATTGTTGGTGGTAAGCTGATGTTAAAACATGTCTTAGCTGCCACCATGCTGAATTAATATCAAAGTTGTGGTCTAAAATAGTTTTCTGTATTTTATTTATTAGCGAATCATAGGACATAATAGTAATCAATAATCATAGGAAGTAAATGATAGATATAATACATGATAAAATATTCATAATATACAATACATAGTTCTTTTAAGTTTAACAAAATGTTCTTTATATATCTACGAAAAAAAATAATCAATTATTAAGTTAAGCAAAATAAAAATTGAATTTAACTTAAGTGACAAATAATAAAAAAAAATGTAAATTACAACGATAAAATAAAACTATAATATAAACTTATTTTTAAGTTAAGAAACAAAAATAAGTTTATATTATTTGCCGTTAGATATAAAATAAATATTTTTGAAATAAAACGAAAACTTAGGATAATCCAGTTATGAAAATATAAGGCGGGACAGATTTTTATATGCCTTCTCTATAAACTATAATATATAGGCACTGTTTTTTTTGTTAAATATTAGATTAAAGAAAATTTGAAAAATGGTAAAGATAAGATGGACATATATGGGGTCGATTATCGTATCAGATATTTTAAGCCCATGGAGATTGCGCGATTGATGGGATTTCCATCTGATTTTAGTATAATTATTTTATTTATTAATTGGTTAGATGGGGTGGGTGGGTGGGGATCTGTTTATTTTGTATCTTATACCCATATATCTAATCATCCTAGGATCGAAGAAATACGCATCACAGTTGCTAATTAAATCTTATGCTATAACAATACTTAAGATACACCATTTATTCATTTTAAAAAAAGCATTTTAAAGCGGTTGTTGAATAAATAAGCTAATGACACGCCATTTTAGTTTCCTATTGATGGAAATTGCTCATATGAGAAAAAAATGGCATCCCACCAGCTGATTTGTATTGATACTCATTTAATAAATATTCACTATAGGTATTATTAATATGTTATATGTAATAGCATGATATAGAGGTGTACCGATACCACTTTTTGGAGTCGACGATATTAAATTGATAGCGGCCGATTACCGATCCGATATTATATCTGATTCTATTCTGTAAACATACTAAGTTTTTTAATTTTTAATGCACAATACATTTACTCATGTACTTTAATAGTATAACATCTATAATTACTTTATCATAACATAAGTCAAAATATATATTACAATGATCAGTTATCATTTATATTCATGAATCTAAAAGTATGTAAAATATTTTTTATTTTGATATATCACTTATTTATATAATAACATTAATCTATTTGCATAATAAGTAATAAACAAACATATTATGAAATTTGGAATAAATAAAAAAATTAGTATAAGGATTTCTTTTCAGAAATACCAAAATTTTTAGTTTATAAGAGGGTCTACTTCGATAAGAACTGTCAATATCACCAACATTCACTAAAATCAGATTTTGATGAAATACTTGTGGCAGATGTTGCTACATAATGAGGACTTTTATAAACAGAATGCGAAAAAAATAACAATATGACCGTATGTTTATTAATTAATTATTATCATATTAGTAAAATAACATAAAAATAGATTACAATTTTATTAATAAAAATAAATATTTTTTTTAGATATCACCTTTTAAAATTTTTTTATAATATATAATTATCTAAAAAAAATTTAAAAATTAAGACGCCATTTTATCGGATCGGAAAATTTTATAATATTTGCCGATAGCCGATATTTTGAAAGAAATGAAATATCGTCCCTATCCGATAAGAGATATCGGTACATCTCTAGGGTTTCTTTATCGTAAATCGTCAAAAACTAAAGTTATATCTTAGGAAACTTTTGAGTTATAATATAGTATATAAATATAACAATACATTAAAATTTCGCCTGCATTTTAAATAATTATTTTAAATTAACTATTTTATAGCCATTCCCGAAGGATTAACAAGAAGACAAATATACTCGCTATTGGGGAATAGCGTTAGCGTTGACGTTGTAGCCATAATGCTATATATCATGATAAAATTATAAATACTATATCAGATTTAAATGATAAATATTTCTACATATTTCATTCGTTGAAAATATTGATTCAAAACTTCATGATTGTCAAAAATAAGGATTAGACATTTATATTTTATTATTATTATCGTTTAAAATCATATATATGTTTTCCCTCTAAATAATCACAATTTAATAAATAAATATGTTCTAACTGACCTTTTAAAATTTTGACTCTTTTCCTCCTCATTTACATTTGGACAATACGAATTTAACTAAAGTACCCTAGAAATTATTGTAATTTTGAGTTTTAAAACCGAGGTGGGAAAAAATTTTCAAAATTATATTGGATACGACTGGGCTTGGAACCTCAAAATTTACATTAGCTTGCACCTGACATGATATTATCTTTAACAAATTATTAAGGGTTGACTGGGCTGGATAAACTTTTTAATAATTATATGCTTCCTAATAAACATAGTAAAAAAATGAATAAAAATCTCATTCCCCGTCATTTTTGACTGGCTTATCATAAAATCTTTTAAATTCAATTATAACTGGATATTTTTTATACTATGATAATTTAAATAGTAAATATAAAGAATTAAACAAGACATCTTCCTACTTAGTTTATAGCATTTATTATAGGGTAACATTTTTTAAAAATTTAATATCTTCGTTTCTGTTTGCGTGATTTTGTATTTAAGTTGAACTCTATATCGAACTTCGTTTTTAATGTAGTCTTGTAAAATGATGCCAGGAATATTCTTTGCACAAATGAAGGACAATTGTATTCCTTTAAATAGATAAATTATGACTTTTATATTTTATAATATATCAATAATTCAGGAATTAAGAAAAATTATAGCCATAGAAATAAAACCTGTCATTAATATATTACTCACTTAGTTCAGGGCCATTAAATATATATTTTGAAATAAAGTATACTCTAATATTCTATGCACTATATAGAATATTTACAAATAATGTACATATTTCAGCACAAAATTTGCATACATGCCTATTAGAGTACCAGAAGAAATTCAAATTGGAAGCCCAGCGTCCCTAATCCTAGCCACGATGCTAAGGTAGCTTTGGTAGAGGATTTATTATCACTAGCCATAGACTTAAATATTTTTAATAGATATTTACTACCTTAGGAGGATGGCATTCTCTGTCCAAGAACGAAAGATCAAGCTACTACTGGGAAAGGCATTGAGCCATGGCTTTTTTCAAAATTGAGAATCTTTTAGTAGTTTAAAATCAGTTTTACCAGCAGACTAAGTCAGATGTTCAATGTTCATGATTTGATAACCAATTCTAATATTCAATCTGGAAATTTAATTAATATTAGAATTTTCTAAGAATAAAATAATCGGGAGAAATTGAAGCTTGAAAGGGCGATCAGGGAAAGCGGAAGAGGATGCCTTCGATCTTTCTGGGTAGCGAGGCCAACAACCAATTTCTCTCTGAAAAGATTAAATTGGTATCTTTTTTTGAAAAAAAGACTCTTGGCCAGAATATTAGTAAAATTGGGCATTAGTTTGGCCATAAGGGAAACCACTGCTGAATAAAAGCCTTCGGTAGAAGAAGTTAAATGTATTAGGTCCTGGATCGTAGTTATTTTAATTAGAAGTTGTGGAAAGAGTGTTTGGGAGAAGGAAAGAATAGTTTGGATTTGGCTCTATTCAGATGAAGGCATAAACTTATGGATTATTTCACAATGAGCGTGATGGCACCTAAAATATTATAAAAGGAACTGCAAAGTAAAACGTCACACATAAGTAGTACCTACATTGAAGATTATTCATTGGAAGCATAACCCCCCCCCCCCTCCACCTTTAAACCCTACATTAACCCCACTAAAAAATTCAGCGCCTTCGCAGGCGATGTTCGCACTAAATTAATTACAAATTTTTGATTGAAATGATAATCCCTTCATATATTTTGAAATGAATAACTTAATTATTAATACTCTACTGCTAACTATCAAAAAATTGTGAGTCTCAATAAATTATAAATTAAATTAATTCCTGCAGAAATTAAAACGTCAGGCCTGATGTTATTGATTTTAAAATACAGCTTGCAGATTACCTTATCCTCTTTACTAGAATTTAGATTTTAAGGGAATGGATTATAATGAAATAACATTCTTTAGCAACAAAGGCTAGTTTGTAGAATGCAGTAATTCTTACGATGCTTATATTGGCGCATAGTCTTCTAATAAAAAGACATATCCCACTTTGATTATACTAATGGTTGGAGTCTAAAAAGAATTTTATGTAATTTTGAAGAGTCGTAAGTTATATCGAGGAAATGTCAATCATTATTGAATAGTTCTTGAGGTGATGTAGATTTTATGGTTAATCATCACTTTCCATTTACATATTAACTTTCTAGTCGTGTTTCATTCAATCTCTCTGCAAATTTTCAATACTAATTACCTCGAAAATGAAGTAATCCTATATCTTTCACGATCCATCATTTGAACACAATATACAGCATATAATAAACAAATAAATATTTATTCATTAAAATATATATTTCCAAATTTTTAATACTAATTGCCTAAAAAATTAAGATCCATCATTTGAAATCAATATGCAGCATCCAATAAACAAATAAATATTTATTCATTACAATTCCACTCCCTTAGAGACATTCGTTTTGCATATAAAATTAATAGATAAAACAAGGAAATGCAAATAATGGTGAATATGATTAATATTATCATATGCATAATTGATCATCTCTGATTGTTACTTTATTCTAATAAGCTTCTGTTATAATTTATATACTGCCTTTTTATTTTATGTTTTACAGAGGAAACAATAAAATTTCTTATTGCATTTTTTGAGTTAAATTTATTCTTATTTTTAATTATGCAACAGCGCTTTTTTATTAGCACCACATACATCATTTATAAGGGTAGCTTAATCGTTGAACCTACTTTTGTGGGATGGTAACAACCATTAGCGTCAGTGGGATGGGGGAGGAGGCGAGGGGGGGGCAGGGATTCGAGTCTCCTGAAAAATTTGAAGAATTCTATCAAAATTTTGAATTTTTTTTATACAACTAAAAATAAAGGGTAAGTTAGCTAAATAAAAATGAAGGTAATTTAGAATAATGTTAGCTAAAAAAGCTAATTTTGAATAATGAAGGCTAAAAACAGTTTAATTTAAAAAAAATTTTGAGCACTTGAGATTGTAGTGTTGCTAAAAAGTCGAGTGTCGGAGTCGAAAAATTGGCTTAGGCTCAAGCCGGCTCAAAATTTGGCTCAAGCCGGCTCAGGAGTTGGCTCGAGTCTAACTTTGAGCTAAAAATTTATTTAAATATCTTAAAAGAATATAAATAAATATTTTTTTGTTTTAAAATTTTTTTTAAACATAATTTATATTTTATTATGAAAATAGATTTATTTATTTTATGTTTTTTTTAATAAAAAAAATGTTATGCTGCTATTGTAATATTATTTTTGTTACAATTTATTAGTAATTTTTATATCATGCCCAAAATTTAAGCAAAAAAAAATCTTTTGAAAAAGATTTTTGAACATTTGATAAGAATTTTAAATTTTCTTTGCATTTGAGGAAATTTTTTGAGAATTTTATTATAAATAAACAATCTTTTAGATGAAATAGTTTTTTTTATCATCTTTGTAAAATTATCTATTTTTATGTATATTAAAAGAATTGGTTTTTTCTAAATAACTTTTTTAAAAATATTTATATTAAACTTTTTTATGTTATTTTTTTTATATGATCTTTTTAAGGAAAATAATTTAATGTGACAATTGTCATATTCGTTATTTTTAAACATTTTTGAAACTTTTTGACACAAAAGGGTAAAATAATATTTATATTATAAAGATGTTAAATTATAAATTCAATTTCCTTGGAAAATTAGAAATTATCATAATCGATATTTTTAAACATATTAGATTTTTTTTGACGCTAGATAAAAATATGTATTTTTAACATGTTTAACTAAAATTTCAATTAAGATGTAACATATAAAAGTGACAATTGTCATAATTGTTATTTTTACAGTTTTTTTTGATGTGAATGAGCTAAAATAAGTATTGCTAACATTTAAATAAAACTTCAGTGAAGATGTACCAAGTGACGATTGTCATAATCGTTATTCTTGAAGTTTATTGATTTTTTTTAATGCAAATGGGTAAAAATATTTATTGTAAACTTGTTTTAAAATTTCATGAAGATGTACTATAGATAAGTGACAATTGTCATAATGGTTATTTTTCATTAAAAAAAATTTAAAAACTTTAAAAATAACGATTATGACAATTGTCACTTTTATATGTTACATCTTAGTCAAAATTTTAATTTAACATGTTAAAAATACATATTTTTGTCCATTAGCGTCAAAAAAATCTAATATGTTTAAAAATATTGATTATGATAATTGCCAATTTTCCAATGAACATCTTCATTTAATGTATGATTTAACATCTTTACAAAATAAATATTATTTTTACCCTTTTATGTTAAAAAATGTTAAAAATAACGATTATGACAAATGTCACTTTCCTACATCTTCATGAAATTTAAATTTGACATTTTTACAATATATTTTAACCCATTTGGGTCCAAAAAATTCAAAAAGCTTTAAAAATAACGATTATAACAATTGTTACTTATATATACTGAAGTTTTATTTTAACATGTACGCAATCTATATTTTTGCCAATTTGCGTCCAAAAAATTCAAAAAACTTATAATAACGATTATGACAACATCTTCATGAAATTTTAATTTAACATGTTTACAATATATATTTTTACCCATTTGCGTTAAAAAAACTTTAAAAATAACGATTATGACAATTGTCACTTATCTATAGTACATCTTCACTGAAATTTTAATTTAACATGTTAGAACCTATATTTATACCCATTTGCGTCAAAAAAATTCTATAAACTTTAAAAATAACAATTATATGACAATTGTCACTTATCTAGGGTACATCTTCACTGAAGTTTTATATAAACATTTTAGAAATACTTATTTTAGCCTATTTACATCAAAAAAATTTTAAAAACTTTAAAAAGAACGATTATGACAATTGTCACATTAATATGTTACATCTTAATTGAAATTTTAATTTAGCATGTTAAAAATACATATTTTTGTCCATTAGCGTCAAAAAAAATCTAATATGTTTAAAAATATTTGATTATGATAATTGCCAATTTTCCAGGGACATCTTCATTTAATTTATAGTTTAACTTCTTTACAATATAAATATTATTTTACCCTTTATGTCAAAAAGTTTCAAAAATGTTATAAAATAACGAATATGACAATTATCACATTAAAAAATTTTCGTTTAAAAGATCATATAAAAGAACATAAAAAGATATAAATATTTAAAAAAATATACTAAAAAAATAGATAATTTTACAAAGATGTTTAAAAAAAACTATAAAAGATTTAGCTAAAGGATTGTTTATTAATTTATAATAAAATTCTCAAAAGAATTCCTCAAAAATTCTTTATTTACAAAGAAGATTTAAAATTCTTATCAAATCCAAATATGTTCAACAAAATATATATATATGTATAAGGTAAAATCTTTGTTGATATAGAAGATAGAAATATTAATAACAACTTAAGCGATTGAAAGAAGGTGGTTAGACCAAAAATAACATTAAAAAAGTCCGGGACGGGTACGCCCTGAGTATATAAATCACTGACTATGTCTAAATATTTTTAAAAAAATCCTTGCCAGGCCTAAATTTTTTCTTTGAAAATAGGATCCTGGACGAAATTTGTCCATTTTAAAAATTCGGGCCGTGCAAATTACCTCTGCAGCTATCAGATATAATATTTAAAAAAACCACATTTAAAAATTCATAAATAATACTTAATATTAATATAAACCACCTTTAAAAATGTTTAATAAAAAAATTTATTTAATTTATATCAAATTCTATGAAAAAATAAAGAAATAAAATGTTGAGTTAATGAAAGATTATTTATCTAAATATCTTTAGCTTAAAAGAAAAAAATGATTTATATTTTAATTTATATACCTATAAACAATGATTATCATTGCCTATAAAATAAAATAACATGTACAAATAAAATTTAAAAACATAAAAATAAAATATTATTAAAAAATATATATGAGGGGTATAATTTATTTATAAATTCTAAATTTGTGTTTTATTCCATTTATAGCATGGGTATATAAGCATAAATATTATAAAATAATTAATATAAGATTGCATTAAACAAATTCAATATAATAAATAAAAAATATAAAAAATGAATCAATCCTTTTTTTATGTTATTTATTTTTTAAAATTAATATATCATTTTTTAAAAGATATTTAAAATAGCTGATTCCGATTATTTAATATCCATAATCTTTTTTTTTAAAAAGAATATTTTTAAAGTAGGTGTTATACTCAAAATGATTAAGCAACTTGTGAATGAGTTTATAACAATTATTTTCGTTAGGAATACAATATACTTTTTGCAATTTCATAATTCGGGTAGGAAAAAAACAAGAGTCTGCCGTACCGTTGCAATATGTGTCGTAGATCTTTTTTAATTATGAGATCTTCCTTTGGCTTGAGCTTCAGTCAATTTTTGACTCAAAAACAAACTGAATGTAGGGCTAAGCCGGCTTTGCTCAGACGTTTAAAAATAAATTTCGGCTCAAAAGTCTACTTGAGCCAAGTCATGAGCAGACTCGAGTTAGCCGACTAATTTGGCTCAAATGAGTTAATTTTTGACTCAAAAACTAGATGAGTTTAGGGCTAAGCCGGCTTGGCTCTGCCGTTTAACAATACTAATCTCAAATAAATAAATTTTGGGTAAAAAGAGGGCTTGAGGCAACTCCTTAGCCGGCTTGAGTCGACTCAAACCAGCCAACTAAAATGGCTCAATAAGGGGGCTTGAACCTTAGTCAATTTTCGACTCAAAAAGCTGGCTGAGTTTAGGACTAAGCCGGCTTGGCTCAGCAGTTTAGACACTAACACTAATCTCAAATAAATAGAGCTAACGGCTTGAGCAACGACTGGGCCAGCAGGCTCAATGAGCCGGCCTGAGCCTGAGCTCAATATTTGGCTCCAAATCTGGCTGAGTTTTTGGCTAAGCCGGCTTGGCTCAGCCGTTTAACAACAATATTGTAAAGTCTAGTGAAGCCCCTGATAACAACCTTTATACTTCAAGTAACATTCTCAATCCTGATCACTTACTAGTTTGACTCACCCTGATTAAAATTTAAGAAAACAATTAAATATAATTTGTTGAATGGCTAAAAACATTTGATTCTGCTTATTGAATATTGTGTTGTAAACAAGGCACAATATATAATTTTATAAAGAAGCTAGTCATATTTTTCTATAATATTATTAATATTTATACACATATAAAAATAAAAATTATATTTACTATATGAATCTGTTTCTATTATTATTAAATACGAGAAACATTATCCAATTTAAAAATTTATAGATAGGTCATGGTTTAGCACAAACCAAATAAAAGAATATAATCTATCCTAAATAAATTTTTAGAACCCATTTTCTAACTTATCATTTTGATTAAATATGTATAACGGTATTGGGTTAGCTACCGCAAGGGGAACGGGAACTAATGGCTATGTGCAAAAAAATTTGTCTTTTATCAAACGAGTTAGAGAAAAAATTGAATACAAGTAAATTAATATTAAATGTTTATAGAACTAATATTTAATTAGGCCGCTTGCTAAAGAAAACGTAGAAAATTTATTGCTTAAAAAGGCGAATCAAGAAATATTGCTTCATGATAACAAAAGAAAACTAGAAATTAGATGTGTCGAAATGAAAGAACTCATGGAAGATCAAGGGTAATAATGTGTGTCATAAATTATATTGATACTATTATAGAATTCATTTAATTTATATGTGATAGGTTTGATGAAGAAGAAATTGAAGAAAAAGTTTCTATGTTCAGGAAAATGTTGATGCAAACGTTAGATGAAGGCAATAAAAGTGGTGTTTATGCTAGTAAAGATGAGATTGTAGATGAAGATAATATGGGAAGGCCAATGTAAACTTAATAATATTTTAATTAAAATAATTATATTTTATAGTACTAAAAATAGCCATCAATTAATTAGAGCAAATGAACAAAAGAATAAACTATTAAAGCATGCATTTGGTATAAAGGATGATTATATTATTGGATCAGCATTTAATGTATTAAATATAAAGAAGGACGAAAAAGATAAAATAGCACATCTGGAGAAAATAAAATTGTCTACTGATACTGCAATGTAAAACTATAAATTATATAATTTTATTATAAATTTACATCTTATAAATTAGGGAATCACAACCTAATAAATCACCCCCACGTGCAATATCAGAGCCAAAAATTATCGCTCATATTAAAAATAACCAGAAACACAAAAAGTGAATGCATTTTAATATCTTAATAAATATATTATTATGGATTTAAAATATCATTAATTCCTATTTTCTTATAATTTTTTATTCTCTAAAATATTTTAATTTTATTAATCATGAAAAACAGTATTAAACCAGTTCCACCCCTAAATAGCGAGCTTCATAATAGTAATGTATCAAATGAATTAAAATTGAAAGAAAACTAAAATATAATATATAAATTATTTTATAAATTATTAAAATGCAAATCATCTTATAAATGATTAAATAAATCATTTTATTAAAATACTATTATTTATAATTATAATTTTACACATATAAGTTTTATATATTAATGGGAATGACTAAAATACACGTCCCCAAAAACTACGCGTCCCCGGTCAAAACGACTTATTTTTATTATTATTAATAGGAAATTTTATTAAGCTTTATAAGATGAGTTAGAAAATGTTTTTTTTTAATTTAAAAAAAATACGGTAACTATATAAAATTTATACAAATTTATTTTTTTAAAAAATAAACTACGCGTCTCCGGTCAAAATACAGTTTTTTTTTTAAAAATAAAAGCAGATTCATATTTAACTCATTAAAAGAATACAGAATATGTAAATATTATATTTTAAAGTATTTTATAACTTAGTGATTTTTTCAAAAAACACTTTTTTTTTCAAAAACACTATGCGTCCCCGGTCAAAAAACCGTTTTTTTTAAAAAATAAAAGCAGATTCATGTTTAGCTTTTCAAGGAGATTCAGAAAATGGTATTAATAAAAAAAATTTTTTTTTGGCTAAACTACGCGTCCCCGATCAAAATACAGTTTTTTTTAAAAAATCAAAACAGATTCATATTTAGCTCATTAAAAGATTACAGAATATGTAAATATTATATATTAAAGTATTTAATAACTTAGTGATATTTTGAAAAAACAGTTTTTTTCTAAAACATTTCGCGTCCCCGGTCAAAAAACCGTTTTTTTTAAAAAATAAAAGCAGATTCATGTTTAGCTTTTCAAGGAAATTCAGAAAATGGTATTAATAAAAAAAATTTAAAAAAAAAATTTCCAAAAAATTTTTTTTTGGCACTACGCGTCCCCAGGCAAAATACAGTTTTTTTAAAAAAATACAGATTCATATTTAGCTCATTAAAAGAATACAGAATATGTAAATATTATATTTTAAACTATTTTATAACTTAGTGATTTTTTGAAAAGACACTCTTTTTTTAAAAACACTACGCGTCCCCGGTCAAAAAACCGTTTTTTTTTAAAAAATCAAAACAGATTCATATTTAGCTCATTAAAAGAATACAGAATATGTAAATATTATATTTTTGATTTTTTGAAAAAACACTTTTTTTTTCAAACACTACGCGTCCCCGGTCAAAAAACCGTTTTTTTTTAAAAATAAAAGCAGATTCATGTTTAGCTTTTCAAGTAGATTCAGAAAATGGTATTAATAAAAAAATTTAAAAAAAAATTATTTTTCGAAAAAAAAATTATTTTGGCTAAACTACGCGCCCCCGGTCAAAATACAGTTTTTTAAAAAAAATAAAAGCAGATTCATATTAAGCTCATTAAAAGTATTCAGAATATGTAAATATTGTATTTAAAAATATTTTATAACTTAGTGGGCTTTTGAAAAATAACTTTTTTTCTTCATTTTTTGACTAAACTACGCGTCCCCGGTCAAAATACAGTTTTTTTAAAAAAATAAAAACAGATTCATATTAAGCTCATTAAAAGTATTCAGAATATGTAAATATTGTATTTAAAAATATTTTATAACTTAGTGATCTTTTGAAAAAACACTTTTTTTTTGGAAAACACTACGCGTCCCCGGTCAAAATACAGTTTTTTTTTTAAAATAAAAGCAGATTCATGTTAAGCTTTTCAAGGAGATTCAGAAAATGAATTTTGAAAAAAATTTCCCCAGCCCTACCAAAGATCATGATAATTTTGGTAGTTGAGAATTCAAATAAAATATTTTAAAAAGCCAATGTCTAACCCATATTTAAAATTAAAAAATTTTCAAGGATATCTATTTTAAATTTTACCCAAGTTGATTTCTATCACAAATGTAAATTATGATATTTCTAATACCCTTACATTGCAACATTTTTACCTCTTTTTCTCCTAAATATTAATATTTTTATGAAATATATTAATAAAGCATATTTAGTATCGTATACACCTAACTAATTAGTAATTACCCATCAACCCCGTCATTCTGATTAAATTAAATTAATTTTATAAAAAAAAAAATTTTAATATAAATATACAAATATATCAAAATATAATATTGAAGGGGGGGCTCAATGGTTAGAACGTTTGCCTTCCGAACGATAGGTTGCAAGTCCGAATCCAGTGTTGCCATAAAAAATTTAAAAAAATTTTTTTTAAGCGAGATAATAATAGCTTACGATTTATTTAACATTAAGATGATAGGAAAGTTGATAGAAAAAAAAATTTTAACATTAGAAGATAGGAAAGTGAAATTAACGTTAAGAAGATAGGTAAGTTGATAGAAAAAAAATTAACATTACCAAGATACGAAAACGTTCATTTCTTGATTACGGCTATTATATATATAGATAGATAGATATATATCATATATTGATGAATTAGAAAATATTATAATTATAATTTATTTTTCATTTATGTTAGTAATAAGTTTTTTAAAATAACTTTCTAATCTTACATTAATAGTTAAAATTTATTTAAAAATTTATCATTTTACATGTTTTGTGGGAGACTGGGGTTAGGACCCCGGGGCTTGGAAAACCACTTAATCTCATTTCAAAATTAAATATACCAGAAGGTTAATATTTTATCCTAATATAGTTTTTATTAGTTTACATCTATAGACAAAAAATCTTTTGAAATATTAAATTATTAAAAATTTTATTTAAGAAATAAAATTTTGATGAAGTTTTCAAAAATTTTTACATGATAGAATTTTAATTTTTATTATAATATATAATCATTTATATGTAAATTAAATTTTATAGCTAATTTTAAACACTCTTCTATAATTTGATATTATTTCAATCATAATTAGAGCTAGCGGCGCTTGCTAAACCATACAAGTCAATTAAAGCAGTTAATAATGAAAAAAATTTCAAAATCTTGTAAAGGCAATTCATGTCTGTTTTATAATTGGTATTTAGGATTTATGCTATCATAATCTCTCCTTAAGATCTTTATTTTTTATGTCCAAAATGTTTATTAAATTAACCAAAATTAAGTTTCAATTTTTATATATAATTAGCCTCAATTTATAAGTATATGATATATACTACAATACAACAAAATTATTCTATTTGTATCATTATTAATAAATAAAAATACATTTCAATTTATAATGGCCTTAAAAAACCAATGGTTTAGGAAGCCCCTTGAAGTGGTTTGCCTCACCCCGCTATTGGGGATTGTTAGACATAATTTTGACTTTTACAAAAAATAAAATTAAAAAAAAATAAATATATTCTTAAATTTTTTTATAAGGCACCTTTATAAAGTATTGTTTTCGGTA
This sequence comes from Gordionus sp. m RMFG-2023, assembly GCF_954871325.1. Taxonomy (NCBI): domain Eukaryota; kingdom Metazoa; phylum Nematomorpha; class Gordioida; order Chordodea; family Parachordodidae; genus Gordionus; species Gordionus sp. m RMFG-2023. Next base: position 43,266,704 of record NC_088777.1, on the reverse strand, counting down.
TCTAATCATATTTTATTTTTTATATTATGTAAAAAAAACAGAAACTATAGCCAATTTTTTAAAAATAGGTTAGACTAACCGCAGTCTCTCCTACTATATTCACCAAATTTATAAAACAAATAATTTTATTAATCAGATAAATATACTATAAGAAATATACAATTTATTAAATATAATAAGATTACTAAAACATATTTTTTAATAAAATACCATTTATATTACATATTATTATATACAATCGTAATAGGTAAAAAAATGTAAATATTCGTTTGTTGTAAAATAATGTGAGTGTTTCAATCACGGTAGTCTTTATAGAATGTTGTTTCCGACGTATCACTATTTAGTTTTCCAATTTCAATCATTGACCAAACTATAATATGATGTTGTTTTCATCTTCGATATCTATTTATAGTTTATATAATAATATAATATATTTATTTTTATATGCCTTTTTACCTTCAATAATTATAGTCAAAAATTTCAAATTATAGGACTTTAATAATTGGTAATATTTAAACTTAAAAATAACTATTTATATTGTTATTACAAAAAAATAATTGGATGCATTGTTCTAACTGTACAAACTTTCTCTAATATTAGCTAAACAATATTACATTATTTATACTATATTAATGATTTGTCCCGCTATTGCTTTTGATCTTATATTTAATATATTTTATAGTTATAATATTATGGTTTTAGCCATAAAAATATGAAAATTATTAATTTTCATATTTTTATGTTTCCGCTCTTAGCCACGTGGAGGCAACCAGTTGAAAGAGCTTTTAGGTCTTAGTTTAAAAAAAATACCAAGACCATGGAAATATTTTAAACCTGAAATATAACCAAAATATAATATATTAAAAAATTTACATTAATTTAAAAAAAAAAAATATTAAACAAAAAATTTATTTGTCCTAGTCTAATAACTCATCTTCTATATGATGGTCATTAGACGTGACGTTTAAATCAAGCATATTAACCTCCGACGCCAAGTCAACCTGTTAACTTGGGCTCGGTGGTGTTGCCGATACGGGAATCGGCCCGGCTGGAATGAGCGCCCATACGTGAATCGGCAAGGCGGGAATCGGCACGGCTGGAATGGGCGCCGTTAGGGAGGGGGCAGAAGTGCGCCATGTCGTTTGTCTCCAAAAAGTCACGATTAGTTGGGCCCACTCGGGTGAGGTTTGTCTCCAAAACATCACGATAGGTTCGGCGCAGCTCTGGACAGTATCTTATATATTGATTTCCCTCACATCTTCAATAGCCCGAGGCTTCCCTGGCGCCTCCCGAGAAAGACTCTCTTTCTCCGTACCTGTAGGTACCATAGCCCCTTCTTGGGCTACGCGACCTACGAGACCGTCTGTCTCGAGTAGGTCTCGCTATATTAAGCATTTGCCAATATAGCCTGAAAGCTTCTAGTCTGGCCTCCTCCAGCCTATTGTCCGACTCCAATGATCCGTCAATCATCCCAAATAATTGTCAACACGGAATGTGGATGTCATATAAAAATAATAAAATAAAGGAAATATATACAAACTATTTAAAAATTAGCATCCATATGCTTTACTTTAATTTTTTTATACTGTGTCGGTTTTTTAGACCCTTTAGGTTTGGTTAATTTTAATTGACCGCAGGTCGATATAATATCATCATCATATATAATCCGTCCTTTCATCATTGCGATGAGACGATGAGACGATGACGACGTTCTTCGACACTTATTTTATCCCAATTTTTTCCCAAAATAAATTTCTTATAACTGTCAACAACAAAAAATTGGCTCAATCCAATTACTGCCCGTTCAAGTTCTTTTTCTTGAACCCTATTCTTATTGGCTATTTTTTCAATTAAAATGTGTAAAGCCGACGTCTTTCTATCTACTAAAGATTTTAACATACTATTAAACGATTCACAATCGTTATTCGACCATAAATTTATAATTATTTTTTTCTGTAATGGCTTATAAATATAAGCAAATTAATTATCCTGTAATTTTTAATTTAAATAATTCATAAATGAATTATATATTTTTTCGATGCAATATGATTTTAATTGCAACAATCTACGATTATACATCTCATCATTTATCGAAAATACTAGTCCCTCTTTGCCAAATATATCACGTAAAATTTTTTTGCGATGATTTACATCGACTCCCTGTTTGTCTCTTAAATATCTTATGATATTTCTTCTCACGTGCACGTAACATAATAAATGGTCCGATGTTTCAAAATTATTTCTAATTGCAGCTATCATGGCGAATTCCTCATCGCTACCAAATATTAGATTATCAACATTGATATCATGTTTGGTAAAGAGGTGCCGTAAATGCGAAAAGAAATAATTAAATGTCTCGAAATTAGATTTACCATGCAAAAATATAGGGCCCATATATATAGGATGGTTTCCGCCTTGTTTTCTACAAACTGCTCTATGTTTGTATATTGTTGCCGTAACAAATAACTCTGATAAATTGTAAGTTTTATCTACACCTAATATACATGGTTTATTTCGATGACACATATATTTCATATTTTGTATCATAAATGGTGTGTATAATATAATTGAAATAACTTCCTGCGAAGTTATATTTATATTTTTCACCATCGGATATTTATTCATATCCTTAAGAATTAATAAAACTTGATCGGAAAAATTCGCTGTATATCCTTTTTGATTTTTACATTTAATATTATACTTAATATTCCGAATTTGTTTTATATCTCTAGCAGACTCATTAATGTCTTCATTAAAAATCGAATCTTTATAAATGTCTTGAACACCTTTATCCGCAATTTTCTCTTTTATAGAGTTAAGGACATTTGTCGGTGTTTTAGTATACACCTCATCATAATTTTTAACATTACCGTGACGAATATTTCCGGGATAAACCCCAAAATATTCAACTATAAATATATCCTCTAATTTAATATTTACATTTGGCGACATACCTATCAGGTAGGATATTCTTCTAGCATAATTAGTATCTCGTTTTAAACTAGTATAATATCTATATAATATAATCACATTAGCTGATGATAAATCGATATCTATACTCAATTTTTTTATAACTATTATAACTTTTATACAACTTATTTTCCATGAGGAGATACGGTCCTTTTATCGTATCTTCTATTACAAAATATCGCTTGGTAGAGGACGTTTTCTTTCCAGTCCAAGCGCCGCAATCATCGTCATATGATGTTTGCATTGTTTTTTTCTTAGTTTTCCTAACCGTAAAACATTATTTTTTATACCACGAGGTATACATTGCACTATATTTGAAAGGTTTATTAACATCTCTATTAAGGTAAGGCTGTCAAAATTTTTAAAATGTAAACCTACCAATTTTTCGTCTAATATTATATTTTCAGGAATATTAACGTCTAAATTATTTATCATCTATTCGTTTATTATTCGATATATATTCTGAGATTTTCAGCTTAATATCATCATCTCCATTAAAAACGTCGTTTATATCATTATCTGATGAAATATCTATATCTTTTTCTTCATCCTTAACTAGATTAAACTCGTTTATATCATTATCTGATGAAATATCTAATCTTTTTCTTCATCCTTAACTAGATTAAACTCGTTTATATCATTATGATGAAATATCTATATCTTTTTGCTTATCCTTAACTAGATTAAACTCGTTTATATCATTATTTGATGTAATTATATCATCTTTATTAAACAATACCGCGAAATGATATTTGTTTTTTTAGTATATTCATATGATGTCCAAAGAATAGCTATATCGTTGTCTCTAGATATCTAGATATAACAACTTTGTAAATTAATATCTTACTTATCTTTTTGCTAAAAATCCTGAGGCATTAAGCATTATTCACACAAAAAATTATAGCTTACAAGTTTTATTTTAATAGAAATATAAAGGCAATGAATTTTATTAGACAGATGAGTATTCTCTGGCCATATATTGATTGGCCTTCTATGCACACAGTCACACCATTTGTTGAAATTTCAAATTATGAATAATCTTATAATAAGGATAAAATATTAACCTTCTGGTATATTTAATTTTGAAATGAGATTAAGTGTTTTGCCAAGCCCCGGGGTCCTAACCCCAGTCTCCCATATACAAAACATAAAATGAAAATTTTTAAATAAATTTTAACTATTAATGTAAGATTAGAAAGTTATTTTAATGAAAAATAAATTATAATTATAATATTTTCTAATTCATCATGATATATATCTATCTTCGAACTCGCAACCTATCGTTCGGAAGGCAAACGTTCTAACCATTGAGCCCCCCCTTCAATATTATATTTTGATATATTTGTATATATATATTAAAAAAATTTTTTTTATAAAATTAATTTAATTTAATCAGAATGACGGGGTTGATGGGTAATTATTAATTAGTTAGGTTTATACGATTAATATATTTCATAAAAATATTAATATTTAGGAGAAAAAGAGGTAAAAATGTTGCAATGTAAGGGTATTAGAAATATTATAATTTACATTGTGATAGAAATCAACTTGGCTAAAATTTAACTTGAAAATTTTTTAATTTTAAATATGGGCTAGACATTGGCTTTTTTAAATATTTTATTTGAATTCTCAACTACCAAAATTATCATGATCTTTGGTAGGGCTGGGGAAATTTTTTTCAAAATTATTTATATTAATACCATTTTCTGAATCTCCTTGAAAAGCTTAACATGAATCTGCTTTTATTTTAAAAAAATTTTGACCGGGGACGCGTAGTGTTTTCCAAAAAAAAGTGTTTTTTCAAAAGCCCACTAAGTTATAAAATATTTTTAAATACAATATTTACATATTCTGAATACTTTTAATGAGCCTAATATGAATCTGCTTTTATTTTTTTAAAAAAACTGTATTTTGATTTGACCGGGGACGCGTAGTGTTTTTGAAAAAAAAAAGTGTTTTTTCAAAAAATCACTAAGTTATAAAATATTTTTAAATACAATATTTACATATTCTGAATACTTTTAATGAGCTTAATATGAATCTGTTTTTATTTTTATAAAAAAACTGTATTTTGACCGGGGACGCGTAGTTTAGTCAAAAAATGAAGAAAAAATGTTATTTTTCAAAAGCCCACTAAGTTATAAAATATTTTTAAATACAATATTTACATATTCTGAATAATTTTAATGAGCCTAATATGAATCTGCGACCGGGGACGCGTAGTGTTTTTGAAAAAAAAAGTGTTTTATCAAAAAATCACTAAGTTATTAAATACTTTAATATATAATATTTACATATTCTGTATATGAGCTAAATATGAATCTATTTTGATTTTTTAAAAAAAACTGTATTTTGACCAGGGACGCGTAGTTTAGCCAAAAAAAATTTTTTTAAAATTTATTTTTATTAATACCATTTTCTGAATCTCCTTGAAAAGCTAAACATGAATCTGCTTTTATTTTAAAAAAAAACGGTTTTTTGACCGGGGACGCGTAATGTTTTTGAAAAAAAAGTGTTTTTTTAAAAAATCACTAAGTTATAAAATAGTTTAAAATATAATATTTACATATTCTGTATTCTTTTAATGAGTTAAATATGAATCTGTTTTTATTTTTTAAAAAAAACTGTATTTTGACCGGGGACGCGTAGTTTATTTTTTAAAAAAACAAATTTTTATAAATTTTATTTAGTTACCGTATTTTTTTTAAATTAAAAAAAACATTTTCTAACTCATATTATAAAGCTTAATAAGATTTCCTATTAATAATAATAAAAATAAGTCGTTTTGACCGGGGACGCGTAGTTTTCGGGGACGCGTATTTTAGTCATTCCCTAGACATAATTTTTATTTGAATATTATAGTATTTTATAAATTTTAATATATAAATTGTTTAAAATTATAAATATACACATATATCTTTTATAAATTATAACTTACTGATAACAAAAATAATTAATATCTAAAATGGTTTATTACTTTTATTTCAAGTTGTATATTAGATAATTTTTAGGTTATCTGTGACAGTTGAAATTATATCAAATATATGGCAGCCATTTTTGTGAATTTTTTTCTGGACATTATTGTGAATATTCACATTTTTTGCTATATTGATACTCGCTATTTGGGTCTCTTTCCATTAAACCAGAGATGGACTGATATTACTTTTTTTGCCAATACCATTACAACTGATGCATTTTTTTTAAAAAATGGAGAAAGTAAGTAGGGCTATGCTAATATTAAAATGATATAGTTATAAATTTGTATATCTCAGAATTGCCACAATTTAGGCATTAAAATTTTAATGGATAACCTTATTGGTATGTTAATAAAACTTTAAAACAATTTATCAAACAATATTTTATGAAGAATCAGCATCGGCATATGAAATGAGCCTATACCTACAAAAATATGAATATTCGATTCGAAATGGAATTATTTGTATTCGTTTAAATCGAATAATTTATTATTCGTATTCGTATGAATAATAAAATGATTATTCAATTCATCGAATATTCGATTCGATTCTAAAATTTTATTTACCATGAATTAAAAAAGATCTATTATAAAATTTATTTTGTAAAATTTAACTTAGGATAAAGACAAACAAATTTTATTAGTGAGACAAAATAGAAGCATACATATATAATAAATTTATATACAATGTGGAAAAATCAATATAATATTCATATCTATAATGTAGAAGATAAATCTGACAACAGCCAATTTTTCAAACATAAAGTTTTTCGGATTGTTTCCTCCTTTAACGACATTCTGTATTTTGTAACATGAGCTCCAACAGAAAAGAGTCGCTCACATGGAGTTGAAGATCCCTGTATCGACAATATGTCCCTCACCATTTTAGATAACACGGGAAAACGGTCTCCATGTAGTTTACACCATTCTAGTGGGTTTTTATTTGACGTTATTCTCACTTCTTTCAAATATGTGTCAATTTCAGAAATTGGCATAACATTCTGTTTAAAAATGACATCCATATTTGATTGTATTAAAGGTTTACTTTTTGATACATCATATTTAATTTTATATACATCAAACATTTTCTCAAAATTATTAAATATAGTTGTAACGTTTATAATATAAGATATAGGTAGGCACTCAAAAAATTCCAGTTTAAGTCTTGGATCTAATATTGCAGATATAATTGTTTGGAAATCTGTTAAATTATAATATGATACTATTTTTTGTTGCGCATTAATTGCATTTATAAGCGTATTATCAAAGAGACTTAGGTGCTCAATTAATGATATATAAAAGGGGATGACCAGATTAAGTGTAGGATATGTTTATCCTGATATGGCACCAGTAAAATCATAAAATGTATTCTTTCTAAGGCGGTCCATTCATCTTATATTAAAAAATAAAAATTAGATTTAAATATAAATAAATACTTCACTAAGTTGTTTCTCTTGAATAATAGATATATCATAGATCTATAGCTTTTCTCATTTGTATTGCTCGTTCTATCATAGAATATGAGCTGTTCCATCTGATAGGTATATCTAATTTTAACTTCAAATATGTAATAGATGGAATTTGTGAATTACAAAATCGAATGCTTTTTATAGTGCCTCTTAATTTTATTAATTGCTCATCAATTTGTTTTATTATTTCTTGAACAACAAGATTTAAAACATGTGCAATACAGCGAATATGTGCAATTTTTGATCTTGGATTTTTAATTTTAAGGGTATTTATAAAGGTAGTGTTTGATGCGGCATTGTTGCATGTAATAGCCGTTGTGTTTATATGCTATAATTGTTAATGATTCTATAAAATGTCTTATATATGTTTTCCCCAGACTGGGAATTTGTAAAAGGAACAATGTCTAATAATATAGATTTTAGTACCCATTCATCATCAATGTAATGGCAGGTTAATCCCAAGAATGGGACATTTGTTGGACTTGACCAAATATCTATTGTAAAATTTATTTGTGTATTAGATTTGTTTATTATCAATTTAATTTTTTGGAATTCATTGTCAAAAGATTCATTAATGTATTGTTTTAATGTAGGAATTGAACATATTTTAATGCTAGGATTTAATGCTTTTAGATTTGATCAAAAATTTTAATAAATGGTGTTTGATATCATTATTGTTGTGCATATGATTTTTATTTATATCATTATCAAAATATGATTCAATAAATTTATTATTATAAGTTTTTTGATGGAATCGTTTGTAATGATTAATCAAAGCTGAAGTAGTTTTTTTTTACACTTAATTTCAACCTGACAAATCTTATATCTTGCAGTTTCTGTTGATGCTTGGTAAATATAATGTTTCCAAATATCTGCATTTTTTGGTCCTCCCGAGCCTGACTAGAATTTGGGGTGAATGATGAAGATTGGCTTTGTTCTCCAATGCTTTCTGATTCAGAATAATAGATTGAATATCTATTTAATAAATTAAATATTATTATAATATTTATAGCATAGCCAGCCAACCCAATATGGCAATCAATAACTTAGTCAGTAATATATATATGTCAAAATCATCAGATCCTATAATCATCATATCAGAATTTTCTTATAAAATATTTTTTACAAACTGCTCATACAATTGATAAATTATCCAAAAATGTAGATGAGATGATAGCTTATATAAAATTTATCACAAAATTATAATATATATTTTAGTGAATTTGGATATAAATGAAAAATAAAGTTTAAAAATACTATTACATGTACTTATATTAAATTTTATATAGATTTACTTATAAAATATTTTTTACAAAAATGATTTGGATTTATAGGTTTTAATTCCAAACACTGTTCATAAAATTTAATTATATTGGGAAAAGAATCAAGAATATAATTTTATAAAGATAATATAAATTTTTGTGAATTTTGATTCATAGTAGAATAATGAAAGTTTAGAATATTTGATTTGGGCAATAAGAAATTCCTACTGAGATTCAATGATGATCTTTAATCCCAAACACTACTTTGTTGTTATTAACATAAACTAAAATAATATATAAGTCAAAGTAATATTCTTTTTAATGTAGGGAAATAATAAATTGTCAAAAAGCTATGTAACTTAAATAAGTACGAAAAACTCACATTAGCAATATTTTACAAATAAAGTGGTAAAAACTTTAGGCAAAAAGTCAAATTTATGATTTCTCCATCATCAAATGAAAGAGAAATATCAGGTTTGCCCGTTATTCTTGATGTGATGGGATTAACAGTTTATTATAATTGTATATGTTATGTGTTATATAAATTACCTTCTTCGTCCATCTCTATCATAAAAGAAATTTCTAAAGTATGGTCTATTATGAGATAAATTAAAATGGAGTTTCAAAATTTGGCGCAATTTTCATTATTCCACTAAAAGATTTTATTAAATTGAAATAATTCCTAATAATAATATATTATTTATATATGATTTTTTTGCAATATATATTAATACTATAAATTATTTTAGTCGAATAATTCGATCGAATAATAGATAAAAAATTATTCGACGAATAATATATTTTCCTTATTCGATTCGAATATCGAATAACAAATAATTCGTTTTAGGTATAAATGAGCCTATGATTATAGCAATCTTTTGCTGATCCAAATTAAAGCAATTATGTATATTTCAAGATATTTATGCTTATAAAATTAATTGCCAATCTGGTGCAAATATTAGTTACACAAATTTATAACCAAGACATTTCAATATTGACAAAATTAGCACAGCTCTAATTATAACATTTTTATTCATCATTTTCACAACAATATATTTTATCAAGAAAAATGCCCTTCAATTTTAATGAGTATTTAACATAATTTTAAAAGTGAGAAGAAATAGGAAGGATTTAATACTTTATTATTATTATTGGTTTATATGTTAAGTTTAATAATGGAGCCAAATATTTTGAGTTTCATTCTTTTTAAAAATGGTCATCCGAAAATTGAGTTATTTTAGTTGATATGACATTAATTAGATAAGTTATATATTGTAAACTTATTTTGTATTTAATATAGTTATCATAATTTTTTCCTCATTTATAGTAAAGAAATCCTATCCATACCCCAAGCAATCTCCTCATCAAACTCTGAATCTAGCGATTCAAGCTTATCCACAGCATCCCTTTCCTCGAAGGAATTGAAGAAACGTAAACATAAACACAAAAAACATTCCAAACATCACAAATCAGAAATTGAGTGAGAATATTAAATTAAATAATAGATACAATTTTTTGCCATTAGGAAAAAAAGAATGAAATATATTACTTTTTTTGCTTCCAATCATGAATATTTTTTTTATATCCCATACTTTTATAATCCCAAAATCTTAAATAATAGTATGATTAGTGGGCTGTAAATTATTAGTTTATTTAATCTCAGTTTCAAATGTGCTTTTATTAGCCTTCTGAATTGAATCCTGTGCTGTCTACAAATTCCACTTTTTGTTGGATACATTTAAAATTCTTAATTTAAATATAATTATTCAAATAGTTCAGTTTTTTTAAAAAAATTTCATTAGCGAACAAACTAAATTAATAATCTTGTAATGCATATTATTATATTTATCAAAATAATGAAAATTGCTAAATTGTTAGCATTTTATATTAGTTGTTATTTTAATAAATCACAATATCCAGTATTATAAATCTTTATGTTGATAAGTTTATTATGTAATAAAAGAAGATATTTTGGACTTTATTTTAAAATCATACATATATTAGGTTATTTTTTAAATTTATCTAACTAGTTAGATTAGAATTGATAAAAATTATCTTCATCCTTAATACTTTTGCTTAGCTTTTTTATGTATTGCTATGCTATTTAAATTATAATTATTAATGCTGTCTCGATATATTTTTATATTTGACATAATTGTGATTTGTTTATTTATTATCTTGTGAATAAGTAAATATCGAAGTTAACCTAAAATAAAAGAGAGAAGCTCTAGACAAGCTCTTATTGAATTGTAATATCTTTTGGCTCTAAATCAATACCATTTGCTTTATCTGACATTGGATCTTTAATTTTATATAATTATATTTGATTAGCCCAATATTAGGTATTTAGATTTGTATTTCAATTCAATATTAAGTTTGCCCTGAATAATCATTAACACAAATCACTTGTTGTTTCCTTCCAATTCTGTTTTGACACAGTAGTATTGTTAAATCACCCAATTGCAATACAGCTTAGCTAAGTTTCATCCTAAAAAATGTCTTAATCTCAAGTTGATGCTCAACTAAAAGTCAATTTTTTTTGGCTGTTGGCCAAAGTTTGTTGATTTATCAACATTATATCAAAGCTCGAATTAATCTTAACATGTGGCTTATGAAAATAGTCCTTTTAGTTTCTAGGATCACGCTTTTCTTGACTGTTTTAAAAAGCAATTATGAAGGTTGTTTGCAGAAGGGTGGCCACTTAAAAAATCCTTAAAATAGCAGGAGTTAAGCGAAATTAAAATTTAAAACCAGAAGAAGTGGGGACTAATTAAAATAATAATTAACAGTTTTCTTTAAGATAGGTATATTCAAAAACGAATGTGAATCAAATAATTATTAATATTCCTAATCGAATATCTTACTATACTATTTCATATTCATATGAAAAATAAAATTTACTCTTATTCGATTGGTAAAATTACAAATAAACTATTCGATTTGTATTCTTTCAAGCCTGTAATACAGATGATTTATTTTTTTTTGGAGTATTAAAAGTTTAATATATTTTAAAGTCGAATTTAAATATAAATTGTTTAAAATCATATGAATACATCTCCATCTTTTTTTCATATCAAGTAACAATATTATAATAGATATTTTTAATTAAACATTTTCATTTTTTTTTCAATTTAAAAATATTAGTTTTTAAAATTGAAAAACTTAGAGAAGAATTAATTTCAGAAATCAATGAAAAGTATAAAAAATATTTATTTTAAAAGATTTTATTGTTGATAGTTTTGAACAGGTGATTTTTAAAAGGCTAATTAAGGTAAGAGGGATTAAGATATTACTAAAAAAAATTAACTTAAATTCTGCCTAATTCCTATATCCTCGTTACTCCTCACTTAGGCTATAAAAATATATAAATTTTTATTAGCATCACATTATTTAAATATTTTAAAAAGTTGTAACAGCTTATCGTTAAGCCCTCACGTCACGGGTTATTATGAAATATGTTATTTATTTTCCATTTTAGAATTAATTTTAACAATTAACTTAATTATAATTTTAAAAATATATATATCTTGCCAAAGAAGCGATAAAAGGTAGCCATAAAATATTTATAAAAAGATAACTAGAAGTCATCTTGTTATATTTTTAATATTTTTTTCTTAAAAAGGGACCAAACAAAAATAAATTCCCGTCAACTCAAACAAGTTGAAAAATCGAAGGATCAGGACAAGAAGAAACACGAAGCCCGAGCTGAAGATTTTTTCGGTGTTCCGCCTGAAACGAATACAAAAAATCGTAGAGATGAAAAATACGAGAAAAGTAATATCGAGGACACACATTATTTGGATAATAAAAAGGTAAGAAGTGAGATTAGAAAAATACCAAACGCATCGGGATTACAAGATCATGATATTTTTGGGCATAAAAATGACGCAACTGGGGATGGAGACGCGAATAGACCCAGCCTTAACACTCGTAGAAAAGACGTTAACTCTAGAGATGAAAGGATGAATGAATCAAGTAATTTGTCTGCTTAAATACATACTAGTGCTCAAAAAACATTCTAAGATCTTAAATTTAATGTTCAACTGGCGAATATAATTTTTTAAACTTCTATTTAATAATTTGTGAAATATTATTTGAATTAGAGATCTGCAAAGTTAGGCCCAGCCCGAATGGGCTTCGGGCCGGGTCGGGTCGGACCTTGGAAATTTTATTAAATATATCTAAATTTATCAATTTTATATTGAATTTTTTATGTAAAATAAAAATTTTTGATTTAATTTATTGAAACTAAACTCTATATAACATATGTCTTTTATTTTAAGTAATTATAAAAATAAATTTCTATATTTAAATAAATTCGGGCCTGGCCGGGCCGGTAAATTTATTAATAAATTTCGGGTTCGGGTCGGGCCGGCAAAACTTTTTAAAATAATTTCGAACCAAGCCGGTAAAACTTTTTAAAAAAAATTTCGGGCCGAGCTGGGATTAAAAAATTAGGCCCGATGCAGATCACTAATTTGAATATCAATTATGGTAAATTAAAATAAAGTTAAAAGGTATATTGAATTAAATGATCATATTATCGTATCGATCTAAAACTATTTGTCCGTTATTTTTAAATTCCGACCGATCAGTCACCTGCCATTATTTATATTGTGATATTGTATCATAATATTATATGCTAATGAATTTTGATAAAAATGATAGGCTCGAATTATTATAGATATGAATCGAAACCAATTTTTCTATTGATACTGGACCAATTATCATAAATATTTATTTACTCTTTATATGTAAAGTGTCCTCACATGTTTTTCTTAAATTTTTTCATCATATCCATAGAATATATTGGCAATTTTCTAAAAATTATGATATGCAAATATTGCTTATATTTAAATTTCGATGAAGGAATAAAACTTTATCTTTTTCTGCTCATATCTGACATTTTGAATTTAATTTATATAATTATTATAATGTGATTTTTTTTCAATTTAAAAATATAGAATTACCAATTAAATATAGAGATGAAAAGAAATATTGTAGCGATTCATCTAACAATGATACTAATAATAACCGACGAAATGAAAGTCGATTATTCGTCTCAAAATACGACGGAAAACAATGCGAAAAACGTCTGAATCATAGTAAAACTGTTCGAAAACACGAAAGGTCTCATTCTAATTCCAAACATCGATCAAATAGGGGTGGAAAATCGAATAACTCATCGAGTGACAGCTCTTCAGGTGATGATAATGTCAAAAACGAAAAAATGAATAGATCGAGAAACCAAATAATCAAACACGATAAAAAAGGGGATGGTAAAAAACGTACAAATAATAAGACCAAACGAAGGGAATCATCATCTGATAGTAGTTCTTAATAAAACCATCTTTAAAGTGGATGGAAACTGAACTAGACATAAAAATCAAACCGCTGCAGATTAAAAGATTAGTGAATAAAAATAATTAATTATTTATTGACTATGAATATATTTAATTATAATATTATAACTTAAATAATGTAAAGTTATTCCAAAAATGTAAATATAAATTACATTATATTTAACGAATCAAATTTATAACATGATTACTCATTTTAAGATTTATATTAGTCATAAACCAATAAAGAAAAATAAAAAGATATCTAGATGCCTCTTAAAAACTCCTTGGAACATGGTGATATTGTAATATTTTAAAAAATAATTTTACCTATTTTAAGAAACGTCGAATTATAATTAGATTTATATTATTTTTTAATTTTGTTTTTTGAGACTTTAATGTTAGATAATCTCAAAACTGTATAACATATTTTAGAAATTTTTTGAAATTACGCTTATTACCTGAAAAGTTTAACATAATTGAAAAAACACACTAAACTTATTTATATTATTTGATATTATTTATGAAAATGTATTATATTAAGTTATATAGTTTTACCTTATACTAATATAATAGTATATTGATAATCCAATTAAAATTTCCTTGGCGAAAATAATCATGGAAAAAAGGCCAAGATTCTAACGAAGCGAAGAATTTAATATGAAAAAATCATCTCAAAAATACCAATCTATATAAAATATCTCTGAAAATCTAAGTAAAGGAACAATAAATTTTCCTTTCTTCTAAAATTAAATAAATACTAGGTTCATTTTTTTCTCCATTGCAAGAATTGTAAATAAATTTACATTTTTAATAGTAAACATAACAGGAATGAATTATAAATATTTGAAGATTATACGAATTATAAAATTTGGTTAAGTGAGATGTGCCGATCTCTAATTGACATGACATCTCGGTTAACCTTGCAGTAATTAGCATATAACCTAAAATTAATGGTATAATATAAGATTTTTTCTTCTAATAAATATTATATCATATTTATCTTAGTCTTTTAACATATTAGGTTTATAAAAAAGCTTTAATTTAGATTTTTATACATTGTAGATGTGAGTACTGCAGATATTATAATTGGGATAATTAATATAAATAAAAAAATGGGGACTGGGCAAGATGAGAAGGTAATATACATTCCCAGGAAAATAGTTACAGAAAAAAAATTAACTTAAAAATAATTTCCCCTTATTTTTGATCCTATAAAATATTAAAATATTTTTAGAAAATTAACAAAATAGAAAGAAAAAAATCCCCAAATTAATATTAAAAATTTTTGAGGTTATATTTTTCCAAATAAAATTGTCAAACAAAATTATGAATAATAACTTGTGATTAATATTTAACCTAACCAAATTTTTATTAATTAACCCTAACCAATATAATGTATGATGTTATGGCCTTATCCCCCAGGTTTGGTAAAATTTAAAAAATCAATGTTTATAAAATAAACCAATTGGATACCTAGTTTCTGTGATATTAAGCAAAATATTATTAAGCTAAGTAATAATAAGGGCAGATTTTTTATTTTGGCTCGGATTTATACATTCATACCATTTTTGACCCGGATTAGCACTAATTTAATTAAATTCAAATTGCTTATAAGATTTCAGGTTTTAAATAATAAAACGAAGGTTAAATAAATCTAGTTTACTTTTACACATTTTCATCAACTTATATATTTATTGGAAATCATATTTTTATATAAATAAATATTTATTTTTATACAAATTATTAATCATTTCCATGAAGTTTTTAGAGATATATTAAAAATGAGGCTTCACACAATTGCCTTCAAAAATAGTTGGCCAATTTTTCAATTGGTATCATTTTGTTATGCAATATGTGAAGTCTTTTTCTGATAGAATATAAAATAATAATGTATTCTATGTCATAAATTTGATATTTGTCATTAATTGGCATAATAGCATGACTTTTACTAACCCTTAAATAAGGCCATTTTGTGTTTATGCTAATGATGGGCTATTAAAAGATATAATTATATATATAAATTCTGTGGCGAAATAGGAAATTTGCAATTAAACCTAGGCTCCTCTATTTGATAAAAATTATTTTATTCAAGTATTTAATGTTATTTCTTTCTAATCAACATAAAATTGCTAAATTATATTTTTTACTGCCCAATTTAAATAAATACAGCCAAAAGTAATGAAAAAAACTGACCATTTTAATCAAACTTAATTTTCATCTATTTTATAAAAATATAACAGGTTTTCTTTTTCTTTCCAAGATGTCACATATCTATACTTTTTATCTGTCGAAAATTATAAAGTTTCATAGCTATCAACCGATTTATCATTCTCATATTTTAAGATTTATATCGCTTAGAATTAAAACAGAAATAATGCTCAAAAAAATCCTCAAACATCAAGAATAACTCAACGTTCAGAAAATACTGAATATAATTTTTTAGAAATATTTTCCTTATTTTAACGGCGGTTATTTTTGATAATTTAAAATAAAATTACTCAAGGAATTTTTTTCCGGGATTTTATTTTCACCTATATTTTATTTAAAATCTAAAAATTGGGTAATTAATTTCCGGGGAAATTTTTCAAGGGAAAAATTTTCTCCGGGATTATTTTTTCCGGGTATTTATTTTCCTAGGATTTTTTTCCCGGGGAATAATTTTTCGAGGAATTATCTCACAGGGGATATTTTTTATTGGGATATTTTTCTGTGGAATTATTTTCCAGGGGATTTTTTTTCCGGTTTTATTCAGGGAATTATTTCCCGCTTACCAGATAAAAGATTCATCAGATTGTGAAAACCTGAGCATAAATATTCGCAATATTTTTTGTGGTAAACTCCAAAAAAATTGAATAGAAATTATTAATTTACAGTGTCTTGCCTTTCTACTGAAAGTATTGTCGTTTGCATTTTAAAGTAACTAAATGAGTTAAATATTAATTCAACGAATATAAGGGCCAAGAATATGATGGTGCAAACGTCATATCTGACCAAAATGTAGGAGTGCAAACCCAATTTCAGAAAAAAGTCCCTTTTATACATTGCTACAAAGTTGCATCTTGTGGTTCAAAATTGGTAAAATAATGTTATTATTTATAATTTTTTAATTTATCTAATTTATTGCATAATTTTTTTAGGAGTTTTAACGTATGCTTTAAATATATAGGTCATACTGTTAAGAGAGATTTAGACCAGAGGTGGAACGGTCTTTTAGAAACATCTCACAATGTTTACAAAATATATTTTTACCCATTTGTCTAAAGTTTAAAAATGACGATTATAAAAATTGTCACTTTCCTAAGGTACATCTTCAATGAAATTATAATTTAACATTTTTAAAAAATATATTTTCACCCATTTGCCTTAAAAAAATTCATAAAAGTTCAAAAATGACGATTATGACAATTGTCACTTTCCTATGGTACATCTTCACTGAAATTAAAATTTAACATGTTTACAAAATAAATTTTTACCCATTTGTCTAAAAAAAATTCAAAAAAGTTTAAAAATGACGATTATGACAATTGTCACTTTCCTAAGGTACAGCTTCAATGAAATTTTAATTTAACATGTTTACAAAATATATTTTTACCCATTTGCCTTAAAAAAAATTGAAAAAAGTTCGAAAATGACAATTATGACAATTGTCACTTTCCTATTGTACATCTTCAATGAAATTTTATTTTAACATGTTTGCTACCCATTTATATTTGTCTAAAAAAAATTGAAAAATGTTCAAAAATGACGATTAAGACAATTGTCACTTTCCTATGATACATCTTCACTGAAATTTTAATTTAACATGTTTACAAAATATATTTTCACACATTGGCCTTAAAAAAATAAACTTCAAGTCTAAGTCGAAAAAAATGACCCATATTTTGGGTCGAGGTCATTTTTTTCGGCTAGAACTCTGGTCGAGGTCGAAAAAAAATACAAAAAAATTGGGTCAGCTCTGTTCGAGCCGACTCGGCTAAGCCGATTAACAACACTATTCATAAACCGATAGTTTTTTTAAAAAAAACCAAGTTAGATTTAAAAAAATAGGTTAGATTACATAAACCGATAGTTTTTTTAAAAAAACCAAGTTAGTTTTAAAAAAATAGGTTAGATTACATAAACCGATAGTTTTTTTAAAAAAAAACCAAGTTAGTTTTAAAAAATAGGTTAGATTACATATACTGATAATTTTTTTTTAAATAAACCAAGTTAGTTTTAAAAAAATAGGTTAGATTACATATAACGATAGTTATTTATAAAAAACAATGTTAGAATGTACAAAAAATAAGTTAGATTACATAATTCAAAAGTTTTTAAAAAAAAACAAAGTTAAAAATAGGTTCGATTACATAAACCGAAAGTTTAAAAAAAAAACAAAGTTAAAAATAGGTTCGATTACATAAACCGAAAGTTTTTTTAAAAAAACAAAGTTAAGAATAGGTTCGATTATATAAACCGATAGTTTTTTTAAAAAAACCAAGTTAGTTTTAAAAAAATAGGTTAGATTACATATACCGATAGCGTTTTTTAAAAAAATAAAGTTATTTTTAAAAAAATAATGTTAGAATGTACAAAAAAATAGGTAAGATTACATAAACCGATAGTTTTTTTAAAAAAAACTAAGTTAGGAAAAATAGGTTAGATTTCATATACCGATTGTTTTTTAAAAAAACAAAGTTATTTTTAAAAAACAATGTTAGAATGTACAAAAAATAGGTTAGATTACATAATCCGAAAGTTTTTTTTAAAAAAACTAAGTTAGGTTCGATTACATAAACCGAAATTTTTTAAAATAAACAAAGTTAAAAATAGGTACCCCCATTTGGGGACAAGCTGCCTAATATTTTCTATTTACCCCATTTGGGAGCACCTAGCTTATAATATTCTTATTTACCCCCAAATGGGGGCACGCTAAAATTTATTTTCTATTTGCCCTTAAATGGGGGCGCGCAGCCTATGCCATTTTGATCCCGCGATATTTTAATTTTGAAATGCCAACTCCTAATACATTGTCATATTTTATTATACCTGTGTATGAAAAATACATAGGGAACCTTGAAAGGTTATTTTTCAGGAGGGTATTAACATATATATTGATTGCTTCTATTGTAATTTAGTTTCAGATGACACTATCATTAATGCAAGCTTATAAATTTTCTACTAATTTGAAGTTTGGATATATATAAAGCCATTAATTTAAATTTAGATTTGTACAAGCAAAATTAGCACTTGATGAAGATATAATTTCATTCCATTCTTCAGATTATATTGAAGTTTTGAAATCATGCTCAAAGTCAATTAGAGATTTCAAGTCAAGTGAGGAATTTCAGCTTAATGATTTATTTTTTGATGAATATGGATTATGTATGATATTTTTCTTATATCGATTTTTTAAACTTATTTTTAGCTTATGATTGTGTTTTATCACCTTCAACTTATTTATATAGTTTAAATGTTGCTGGGACAAGTTTGGCCTGTTCAAATATTGCAAATCTTTATACATATTCAAAGAAAAACCAAAATATTAATATACCATTACCCATTATTTTCAATTTTTTGGGAGGATGGCATCATGCTCAAAGGTACAAAATGATAATATTTTAAAATTAATTTTATATAAGATCATCTGCTTCTGGTTATTGTTATGTAAATGACATTGTAATTTGTATTAATGACTTGAAAAAAATTCACACTCAAATTTTATATATAGATTTAGATCTTCATCATTGTGATGGTAAGTTTTGAAATCCTTGGATTTAATACCTGACATTAAATTTTATAGTACATATATTTTTATTTAAACCAGTTTGAGATTTTTTTAAAAAAGATTTTGGTTTTTAGGTAAAATTTTATCATAAATCTTTAGTATGTGCACAGTTTGACATTAATAAACAGTATATTATTTGAAATGTGCCATAAAAATGTTTCAATTTGTACACTATTTAGAGATTATTATATCAAAAGGGTTTTATTATTTAAATGTAATGAAGTCAAATAGAGAGTGAATAATTCATTACTTTTTGAAAATGGTAGTAATTAATTTGTTTTTAGAAAAAGTAGCTTATAAACAAACATAATGATTTTTAATAATATTAATTAATGTTGAATAAAAAATTATGTTAGGAGTGGAGGAAGCATTTTCTGACTGTAACACAAATGGGACAATCTTAATAATATCCATTCATCATTTTTCTCCTGGATTCTTTCCTGGAACAGGACAATTACCACAACAAATAAACATGACAAATTCAAAAAATAAATTTAATATAAATATTCCACTTAAAGAAGGAATTTGTGATACAAATTATTTTGCATTGTTTAAAAGGTAATATTTCATGTTAAAACCTTTTATATAATTATTTTATGTGAGCCAATGGGAATTCATTAATAAGTATTATTATATACATATAAAAAAAATTAACTTAAACATAATATCTAAATGGTTAAATTCAGGGCTTCCTACCCAAATTCAAAGATATGAACCTGGTATAATTGGCATATTAACCCAAATTCCTTCAAATTTTATAAACCCAGAGATTAAAAAACAGTTTTAGTTGTAAGGCAATTTTGAAACCAGTATTTATGAAAAGGTTAAGATTATATTGCAATTCATGAATTAATAAGACCAACTTAATTTATTTTTAATTAAATAGCTTGTGATTTAAAAAAAATACATTCATTAATTTTATTCATATATATTTTATATAATGTGTGTTTTTTTTCTCAGAGTTATAGAAAGTATATATGATTTAAATGGTGATCAAAAGTCTTCAGCTAACCTTCCTGATGTTATAATTATTCAATGTGGAGCAGATGTTTTGGTAGGTGACCCTCATAAAGTTTTCAACTTAACTCCTACCAGTATCATCAATTGTGTTAATTTTATAAACACACACTTTTGCCAAAAATTAAATATTCCTTTGATAATTCTTGGAGGGGGTATATTTTTTAAAACTATAAACTTATTTTACATATATTTTGGTTTAATGTTTAGTGATATTATAATGGATAAATTATGATTTCTAACACCTTCTATTATGCCTAATAAATATTATATTCAGGTGGTTATAATTTTGCTGACACATCTAGATGTTGGGTTCAATTGGTTGCTTCTTTAAGTAATATGACCTTAGATAATGACATCCCAGAACACACTGTAATGCATATTATCATAAAATTATATATTATTTTAATCAAGTATTTCCCGTTGTATGGGCCAAGTTATGAACTATCCATTACCCCAGGATTAAAAAAGGATTCGAATGATCAAGCATATCTCAATTTTATTGTGAATAGCATAAAAGAACAAATTAAATAATAAAGATTCATTGCATTAATGATATGTGATGGAAGGAATAATATTCACATTTTTGCTATCTTTTATCAACTTAGAGGATTACTGTAAATATTTAAATAAAATCAAACCTAGGGGTGTTTAAAATCATCTGAGATGACCTAAATCACAAAGACAAACGTTATTATGGTTATTCAGCTCCCTAAGCCTATTATTTTAAAAAAATTGAGATTAAAGATAATATGAACAAATTATAAAGTGGCTTTAAATATTTTTTATAAATCATTTTGCAAATTTTAAATTTAAAAGCAAGGAGGGTTATCTCCTATTTTAACTCAGGATGCTGGTCGGAATGATGTTTAAAAGAATAATCGATATTGTTCTGTAAATCTTAAAAAAATATTCAAGGCTGCATTTTATTTAAAAAAACAGCCTTAATATTGCAAATAATTTAGAATTTATCATGCTCAATTGAAGGAAGATTTCTAAGATTCAGTTGAAAGATTTAATAAGACTCAGTGATTAATCAATAAGATATACGCCGGCCTCTTAGCCTGAAAAGTATAAATGTCATATTTCCTTTATTTATTCTACCATTTTTTTGCCTTGTTAATTATCAAAATTATGAAATATTTACAAAATAAGAAAAAAAATTTCCAAAAAAATCAGCATTTTTATATCTTATTAACGTTTTTTTTAAATTCTCATGTTCTATTTTAATATAGATTTATATGTAAATGATTAGTATATATTTTTTTAAATAAAAAATGAATTAATAAATGGATTAGAAACATTAAATTATAAAAATTATTTCGGATACAACATTTAAAATAGAGAATTAAATAAATGGCTTTTTTTAAATAAAATTCGGGTTACGAGACGGGCATAAATCTAATAAATATTTGCCACCATGCTGCAGGCGAACTCGGGTCGGAAAAAACGTTTTTGCATCTCAGGCATTAAATATTGAATCAAGTTCGCTTATAAAATCCTGATAATATCATTGTTATTTTTTTCGTAAATAGTTATTCTTGTTATATATGATAAACTATCAAAAAACGCCCTCAAAATAGTATGAAGATTTACCCCGGACGAAAATAAATTAAGTGGCCCTTAAAAAACTTAATTTATCTAAGTAAGAAAAGAAAATTCAAATTAGGGAAATAATAGGAAATAAAATCAATGCCATAATTTAACAGCCACTAAAATAGTCTAATTACTTCCTAGTTTGCCCTTGCAAACATTTTTCAATCCTTATTGATTGAAACATACCTTTATATCAATTGGGTGAGAAAGTAATGATAAAAAAGTTTAGCTTGACATATCAACATTAACCTATTGTGGGAAATAATAGAATTAAAAAAGGAGTAAAAAGTTATGTGTATATACGATACTCTTATAGCAAAGAAATGATAAAAGTCACATATATTTGTATTTTTAAGGACATGCCAAACTATTAGCTTTGCCCTTATATGACTCTCCTTTGAACTATTGATGCTTTATTTACTTTTTTTATATTTAGCCCTACTTATCTCAGCTATATGACAATATGTTTTTATTAACTGAAATATTATTTATGACTTGAATATAATATAAATTTTACGCAGTAAATGCATATAAATTTGGATAATAATAATAATTTGATGCATTGATTCGGCTAGTTGCACCTTTAATGGTAAAGATTTATAATAATAATCACATTCTTTGATGATTAATTTTTATCAATTTATTCAATAAAATATAAAATAATTGTCTATAAAAAAAGTAATTTCAATTTTTTAGCATTTATCTCAAATAAAATTTATGATATAATTTACAAATTTCAGAGGAGACAAAATACTGATGCAATATTTAAAAATAATTTACTATAATTTTTTGATGTTTTTATTAAAGACAAATACAAACTAATATTGAGAAATGCGATGTGTTAGACTCACATATTTATGCCTTTAATTATAAAGAATATATAATATTAAGACTTGCCTCCAAAAGGCAATATCGTAAAATCTATATCTTTCTTTTTAGAGCTGATGAATGTAGGTATTTCCTTGTTCAATAATTCATGCATGCTGACTCCATCACTGGCATAAACCCATTTGATACCGTTGACAAGATCATATCGTTTTGGCCCGCTAAAAATGGTTAAAAACAAATTACCAAATTAAAATACCCATTTCTTAATTTTACAAAAAAAGTAGCGCACTATTAGCTATCCACTTTAAATATTTATATTCCATATATAATTAGCCTTTCAAATTTAAACATGTAAAAATATAATTAAAAAAATGTTTACATTATTTGTTTTAGTATTCTAATAATGAAATAATCATCATTATACCTAGTGTTGTTAAACGGCTCCTTTTGAGACGATTTTTAAAAACGGATAACTCAATATTTTTGTCAGGAAAATATTGCCTAAGCTATAAGATTTCATAAACAAAATCTTCAGGCTTGCGTAATATTATTTTAGATGAAATATTGACACTAATTATATATAACAAGTGATGATGCAATCAGATTGATAAATTCGGAGTTATCAAACAAGGAAATTTGCCGAACTGTATAAATGATAAAATTAATTATGATCAGATAATTTTTGATAAACATCTGGTCGGATGTTGTACGAATCAAATTAAATGGATGTCGCCCCTTCTAGTCCACCAAAATTATCGATATATTTTTCAATAATTAGAATTTTAGGTGCGGACATTCTAAATTTAAAACATTAAATTTATGAATAATATCTTTACATCAAAACTCCTTGATTTATTTATATATTGTCCTTGGCTTATATTAAGTTAAAAATATTTTACAAATTTAAGCTAAAATTCCAGAATTCCTTTTCTTGTGTAATGTCAGTTATAGTTTGTCTTAAAATTCACTTCCACGTGTATCACTATTGGCAGCATTTTATATTTTTATTTACTTAATAAATTAGATTTATAAAGCAGGTTTCGAAATACAAATATAAAGATATAATGTTAATTTAAATTATAAATAAATTTTAGTATTTTTTATAGTACAATATATTATGTAAAATTTTTAAGTAGTGAAATAGTATACTACTTTGCTTCTCCCCAAAAAGGAGGCGTTATTATTGAGGCCTGCGAGGGATGCTCAAAGCCTGATCGGAGCCTGGGTTTGGAGTCTTTTTTTCTCGGGTTCGGGTCAGGTTGTAATAGGTGTCCAACCCGATGCCCAATAAATAAATATTAATAATATAAATCAGGGATATGGAACGGAACTTTGAGTAAATTTATATTTTGAAAGTTTCTAAATTTCTTATTTTTATAATTAAAAAAATAAAAATTTTTAATCAATCAAGTGCATATATTAAGTTATTTTATTTTCTTTTATAATAATTAGGGGTGTACCGATACCACTTTTAGGAGACCGATCCGTCCGATATTAAATAGATCCGATATCATATCTAATTTTGTATTCTGTAAAGATCAATGGTTTTAATTTAATATACTTTTTATTAATATAACATCTATAATTTAACTCTATCATAACTTATGTCATTTGAATATATTATAATAATCATCAGTTATATTTTATATTAAAATTGCAATTCTAAAAGTATATAAAATATTTTTACTGTTAATTCACTTTTATATGCATTATTCTATATAATATAAACAAATATATTATGAAGTTTAAAATAAATAATTAAAATAATATTTAACATTAATATATCGAAGATTTCTTTTTAGAAATTCCAAAATTTTCAATTTATCAGATGTCAGCCTGAGGCGATGGTAACTGTCAATATCACCAGCTTCACTAAAAAGAGATTATTTCATACTTTTTTAAACAGAATGGGCAAAAAAAATAACAATATGATAGAATGTTTATTAATTAATTTTTATTATTAAAAAAATAAACAATGGATTTCGATTTTATTTATAAAAATAAATGATTTTAAATATTTTAAAAAAATTTATAACATTTAATTTTTGTTAAAGACGCCATTTTTATCGGATCCGATATAAAAATTTTATATTATTGGCCGATAACTGATATTTTTAAATAAGTGAAATATCGACCCGATCCGATATAAAATATCGGTATTCCCTAATAATAATAAATAATTATAAATCATATTAAACTATACAATATTAGAAAAGTAATAACAATAACCATACAAGTAGTAAATTAAAAAAAATAGAGGGGAAACATTTTTATCAAATTAAAAAAATTTATTTAACTGTTTTTTTATATAAAATTAATTTTTTTTTATTAAATAAAATTTTAAATTAATAAAAAAAATTTCTAGAAGACTGGAAATCCAATAAAATCGTGTTAGTAATATCATGTATCCAGGTAAGTGTTTAAGGTTGTTTTTTGACACTCAAATCTATACTAACACCAAAAAAACCAATATAAATGATAGTCTTTTGGAAAATATATTTGTTTGATGCAATATTTGATTCATTTAATGATTAAATAAAGACTAATTAAAATGTGAAGATTTAAAAAAAATGTAATTTTATATTTTTCTAGAAACATTCCAAAAGCTGGAATGTAACAATTTTTTGGGCTGGAACAAGAAAACAAAAATGTCCTTGTTTTGGGTCCCTGATACAAATATCTTCAATAATAATTTTGCTATAAAAACGTCAATCAAAATAACTGATATTGATATGTCTTTTTAACATGTTCAATATTATATTTTTTAGAAATTTTCTCTCTATATAAATAATTATATCCTTTTTAACATCAATAATGCAATTTATTTTTATGTAATTACAATAATTTTTAAATTCCATTTTATTTTAACATTAATTTTTATATTTAAACTGAATAAAATTTATATGTATACATATAAATAAAATGAAACCTTAGAATTTTATTTATGGTAGCAATATGTGAATAAATACACATAATTTCTAACTGTTTCTTAGATATTATAATATTTAAACTTAAATTATAAAAAAATATTTAGTAAGGCAGTTGGGTTGGACCAAATGTTTGCTTGGGTTCAGACAAATTTTTTTTAAAATATGGGCTTGGGCTACTATTTATTTTTAGAAAATAGCCCAATATTAGCAATCATTATTAAAAATAGTAGTGTATTACTTTAACAAATCTGGTGCTGACTAATATTGTAACCGTTTTTTGACTTACATTGTGAAACTATGTATTTAATATCAAATATTTATTTTAAACCATTTTTATATATAAACACATATGCTGAATTCTATTATAAACTAACCAATTTTAATCTGACCTTATTGGGCAACATTTTACAAGAAAATTACTCCCCAACTTTGTTTACTATTAAATATATTAGTGCCTAAAAACATAAAATTTTGAAAACCGCATTGAAAAAGAATATTGGTTTATTGCAAAAAGAGATTTATTTAGTCAAACTTTCTAATTATTCGAATAAATAAAAACCCAATTATTTATAAATTAAAAAAGGAAGAAATGAGTTAAAATGTTAAAATTTTTGACCCAATTATTTATAGTTAAATAATTTAACAAAAAATTTATATTTATAATTTTGTCTAACCTGTAAAAGTTATTTTGAAAAATCAAAAAATATAAAGGTATTATAAACCTAATAGGAGATGATAGCCATATTTGTCTGTTTGGAGCCTGTTTATTTATTACATATATTCCTTGTTTTTGTGGTAAATTAATGGTCAAAACACCATCCTATATTTAAATGGTTTAAAAACACTTAGTTAATTTGCTTTACACTATAAGTGACATCATAATTTGAATCGCAATGTTCTTCAAAAGATTCAAAATATTCTGCTAATGCTAACAATGTCTCTTCACTAATTGATGGATAATTAAATCTATATAAAAATAGAATTTAAAAAAATATAAGTTTTAACTCTTCCTTGTTCTTTTGATTTGAATTACACTTAAATTTATAGTTTTGTAAATTCTTATGAGTTCGGTCATCACAATTTGAATTTCCATTTTTATATTCATATGAGTATTTGTGATAAATTTGAAGTGAATAAGATGGTTCCATAAACATAATATGTGACAATTGGGGCAAATTTTTAATGAAATATTGTAAATTTAAATGTTTAATGTGTTTTAACATGATAAAACCAGACATAATTACTGTTATTGATTTTGACTAAGAATTTTTATGATTTTGAATTTCTCCTGTATATAATTATTGATGATAATTAATTATTCATTACTTTTTAGAATAGGTAAAATATCTTGCTTTTGTTTTTTAACAAAAATATTCAAAAAGGGCAAGTTATAGTATATATCCTTTATTTATAATTAAATATAAGAAAATTAATATAAATACTACATTTCTATCTTCCTTCAAACTTTCGAGTTCTGATTCTAATATTTTTAATTCACTGGCCTATAAATAATTAATACTAATAAATTGCTTTTTTTATAAACCGTGTATTTCGTAAATAATTCAGAATTTTTTTGCATATGGTTTGTCGATAAAAAGCCGTAAAATATTTGTCCAGTTTTATTATTGGTCAGTCTAATATAATTGCTAAAAGCAGAAAGAATCTCATTGAACTAAAAATAGTAATACTGTAATTTAGCGATATGTTATATTATTTAAATTATATCAGCATGTGATTAGAGCTCTAAGCCCTATAGTGTTGATAAGCAGCACAGCTACGCTAGCTTTTGCTCATAACCCATAAAACTGAATATTTAATTTAGGGGAAAAAAATGAGGAACCCTTCCCACATTTGTGGGCAGGCTGCATGTACGCACGACAGTCTAAGAACTAGACGTCGATAACATAAGAGAAAAAGAGTTTGGTAAAACAACAGCCTATACCAGAGGTGTCCTAGCCTTTAAATTCGCAGGGGGCTTCAAAAATTTATTATTTTTCATTACGATTTTTATAGCTAACATTATCTAAAATTACCTTTTTGTAGCTAACATTATCCTAAACTACCCCCTTTTTTAGTGGTATAAAACAAATTCAAAATTTTGAGGAGGCTCTTCAATTTTTCAGAGGGCTCGAGCCCCTACGTTTCCTTTCTAGTGACATAACAATTCATAGTAAAAATATAATTTATAGTATTGATCTAACAATTAAAATAGCACTCATTTTATAAAATTATATATAATCTTATTAATTTTTTTGAAATAATATCAAATCTATATCTAATATACATAATAGAACTATCTGAAATTTTTATTTCGTTCAGGGGGCTATTCAAATTTTTGAAAGGGGCTTGAGCCCCTGTATGCACGCTTTTAGCGCTACTGGCCTATACCCAAGAACTTCAGTATAATTTAAATACTTAAAGGGTGGGAGAGGCGATTTTAAATTTAAATTCCTTTGTCTAAGTCTTAAATGGTTGAGAAATAAGATATTCCATTTAAATATTCTAGTTCAATTAATATGGCTGAAAAATTTTGGCTGCATAAAATTTATAAAATCTATTGATTAATATGACGAGAAAGCCAAATGAAATGGATAACAAGATATTAACTAACAAGAAAATAGCGACTTTAATTGCTAATGTTGATACACGATAACAACTTTATGTGGTGGGGGGACGGTTGATTTGAATTTCAAACGTCTATGTTTAATACATAAGTTCTATTCGTGATGTTAGTATTTTGAATAAATTTAAAGTTTTTAAGTCATGTTGATTATCTAAAATATATATGATTCAGAGTTGTTAAAAGATCGAATCAAAAGATCGACGATCCTGGATTCGATCGCAAATTTGTCAATTTTACGAGATTTATGATTCTGACTTAAATTGAGGATCGAGATCATTTTGTTTAAAATTCGATCCCGATCTTTTTAAAAATTAATTTTTTACTTAAAAGGCAATAAATAAAATAAAAATGTTGAAAATTAAATTAAAATATTATTTTTAAAAAAAATATCTATCTTCATATTTTATCAACTTCCATTCCACTATTTATTTTATAGATATATTTATTCATTTCCTAAATTTTACGAGATTTAGAGCTCTTACGTTTAATATAAAGTTATAATAATATATTAATATTTATTTTAATAGGTAAATGTAAATGTCCATTATAGATTTAGATTCTATTGCTTCTACTGTTGATGTAACAGCAGATATAAGTGAGAATGAGAATCTTTTACCATTTTTGAAATTACGTAAGTATTTTACTTTATGTGAAATGGATGAAAGCAACTCTTATAATATGATCAGCACCAAATGCCGTCTCTGTAAGAAGATAATATCATCTTCCAAAATATCATCCTCGACATTTACAAGTAATTCTTTTAAAAATTTTTTATTTGATAATCTTAATGTCAACATGTTTAAATTTAATTTATTACATTCCTGAGTTGAGCAGGTCCTACAGAAAATCTAGATACAGATTCTTTATAAAAAAAATGAATTATTAGATACAGTATAATTAATAAAATATTTGATGAAGAGTTAATCTTGGTTTTGTTATTTATGTATAATAATTAAGCATTTATTTTTTAATATTACTATTATATTAGTTTAATTTTAAAAAGAAGAGTATTTATAATAAATGGAAGTGTAATAACTAATAATTAAGCCTTTATAATGCATTTTGACTTTCTTTAATATAATTAAAACATCCAGTTCAATGTTATTTGTATTGAACTTAGCAATGTTTCACCAAAAGAAAAATAAATATCTATTCTATTATTTCTTAATTATAATATGTTAAATCTAATCAATTAGTATTATAGTTTCAGTTTGAGTTTGATTATATAATCCTCTTGACAACATTTTTAGGGCTTTTTTTAATAATATATTTTGAATTGAAAGTATTTTTTGTATCATTTGACTCAATCCATAAGTTCTTAAATGCCAAAAAGCCTCATTATATTCATAATAGGAAAATACTTTATCAAAATCTTTGGCCCATATCATCTTGGGCAACTTTTAATAATGATAGACAATATTGTAAACTTAAATTTTTAAGATAACCTACCCCCTTTTAACCACTAATAAAACATACTTTAATATGTTTAACAAAATTTGTCGAACCCTTAATCCATAGTTCTTAAATGCCAAAAAGGCTAATTATATTCATATATAGGAAAATATTTTATCAAAATCCTTAGCCCATATCATCTTGGGCAACTTTTAATAATGATAGATAGACAAAGACAAAATTGTAAATTTAAAATTTAAAATAACCTATATGAACCTTTTTTAACCATATATAAATTAAATAATATACTTTAATATGTTTAACAAAATTTGTGTTGAACCCTTTATCATTTTTTTGTTTATATAGGTTTTACATTCAGCCTGTACATTGTTTTTTTTAACTTTAAATTTCCATATAAAATTTTAAAAATGAAATTTGATTCAGGAGAAGTTATTTTCATCCAACTTTGATACATACTATTTTTTTCTTTTATAAAGAAAAAGCACAGTGAATTTAAAAATGAGATTACCAAACACCTCAACGAATTCTCTACCCAAAAAAATATATCACTGCAAAACCAAAGTGGTTCTGGTTGCAAATCCAGACAATCTAAATTAAATTTTAACAATCTAAACATTCCAGCTGTATCGCAAAAAACAGCAGACAAGGTTATCATGGATTTTATTATTGACACCTTCCAACCACTGTCTCTGGTTGATGATCCTTCATTTGAAAATATGATTAAAACTTTTTCTCCTGCGACAAAAATTATTTGTCGCCAAACACTGGGCAATAGGATATCTACTTCCTTCTCTTATATGACGACAAATCTTATAAGAGATTTGTCTAAAGTTTCTTATGTATGCACCACTGCTGATTGTTGGAGTGGTCATCGAAGGTATATTATATTTATATGAATTTTATAATGTTTATTTTATTAGGGCTTTTATTGGACTTACTACACATTGGCTGGATCCGTTAACCCTCAAGAGAAGGTCAGCCGCTTTGGCACTGAGGAGGATAATTGGGAGGCAAACATATGATGTTTTGGCCAACGAAATCATGGGTATCCACAAGTTCTATAAAATTCATAATAAGGTGGTGAAGAAGGTGACTGACAATGGAACCAACTTTGTCAAGGCATTTAAGTAATATTTATATTTAGCAAAAAATATTTAAATAAATTTATTTTTTCTAGAGTTTTTGGAGAAAATGAAGAAGATAGTAGTGAGGATAAGGAATTGATAAATTTGGATGACATGTTATCTATCCGTTGATGACCCAATTATTCCTACTATCAGCCTACCAAAACATCAACGTTGTTGTTGCCATAATCTTAACATTATTGAACAGATGCGGAGATGGCAGATAGTGATCTCAATTATAAACGAATATCTAGATCCACTTTTGCAAAATGTTTTGCTTTAGTTAATAAACAAAATATGAACGAAATTTAGCTGCCTGCGGTATTGTCAGCCCCTTGTAGATAGTGTTCTTAGAGGTATTGATAAAAGGTAATATTTTTTTATGCAATTATTTTATATTATCAGATATCTGCAATATTAAAAAATTGCAAAGATCTGGCAAATTTAGTAAAATATTTTTAACGGCCAGTTCTATAACTCTGATATCTAGTAAAATATTAATGGGCCTTTGAAGACATTAAGAACTTATTAGATTATTTGAATTTTAAGCTAATATTTTGATTAATATTCTTTGTAAATAAATTACAATGTTAATTTCTTTGTATATTAAGTATTAAGTTTACATTTAATCAATATTTATGATATGACCCAAATATAAATAAATACCATACAGATGATGTGCCAGACTTGACTGTAAAATTTAAAAGGGTTAAGTTTTGCAGATACTTGATTTGATTTATATGAATAAATTGAACACTTATTTAATAATAAATTAATTATCATTTCATAATATAGATTTCCTTCACTGTATGAAGACAGTAACATTTTGGCAGCCATGATTCACCCTAAATTTAAACTTAATTGGCCTTATATTAATCTGCCACAAAATATGATGGTAAAAGAAAGATTAATTGCCCATTTGGAAAATATGCAGGAACAACCATATGCGTACCTCATATGAATGTATGGATGACATTGATACTTTTTTGGGGAAAAATACTGTACAAAATGCTTGTTCCGTTAAAAATAATTTTTATTCAAATGATGATTCCATGAATATTTTTAATATTTATATTAATTTTAAAAAAATATTTATTGAATATAATACACCTCTGCCATCAACCTGTGGGTTTAGTAAAGCTAAACATGTTCTAAATGAAAGACGCGGATGTTTAAATGATGATAATTTAGAAAAAATTTTATTATTAAAAGCTAATTTTAATTATAAATAAATATATTATAATTGTTATATTTATTATTCAATTACAATAAATTTCTACCATATTTAATTTATTTTTATATTAGTTAATTTTGCATCGGTTATATTATATTATTATTCAATTAAAATAAATTTATAACATTTATTAGTTAATTTTGCATCGGTCAGAAATTTCCTTCAGAAATTTAAATAGAAAAAAGGTCGATCCTGGATTTCGATCCTCTTTTTTTTGAAAAGATCGTGAACGGGATTCGATCGTTTTAAAAAGATCGGTTAACAAGCCTGATATGATTAAATAAATAATTAAGAACTTTTTAATCTTAAGATTCCATTATTTGCATTTGTAGCATCAACTTGCACCAGATAGCCGAAACTTGACAGTTGTTATTTTCCTAAATGTTTTTCAGATGATTCTACTACACATATAGAGCTTTAGATTACTTTCATTTTTCTTACTAAGATCATTATCAATATTTTTCTTACATCCTTTATCAATCGGAATATTGATTTGATATTTTAATCATTTTTTAAATCTAATTTTTTTATCATTTCTTTTTTTGCTCACTCCGATTCAAATGCAAGATTGCTAATAACTCTCCCTTCTTTACTTAAATTCCCCAGATATCGCCTCCAAAAATTCCTTTCGATATTAGGCTAATCCACTTGAGAATTATTTTGGATGATTTTTCCGATGGCTTTTCCAGTAAGGAGAGTTTCTTTTTATCTTCGCCAACATGATTGAACTTAAATTAATAGTGTATGCCGGAATATTGGAACCTCTCTACTAGAGTTTAATGGACTATTCCCTACAGTAAATGTAAGTAAATCAAATAAAGAATTAGAATTTTCGCTATTTTAAGGCTATTTTAAATATATTATTTTATATGATCATTTTACTGGATTGAATAGTAACGCGATAACTTTTATTTGAAATATTTTAAAAGGTATTTTGAATTTATTACAATTTCGCGCCTTATTTTTTATTATAAATTGGATTATAAAATAATGTAAATCCACATTTATTTAAATATTGAATTTGTGACCCAAATAGTGAAAAAATTAACATTTTTTCTCTTTTTATTTTAAATAGTATTTACAAAAAAACTGAAAATATGACTAGTTAGTTATGATGTTTATAAAATTAACAGCTTGATATTATGTCAATTATAAGATTTCAGATTATCTGAAACTCAATATTTCTTACATGGTATCTATCATTATTATACTTAAGTTTCTTCAAAATATGTTATGAGTTTCTAAAAAGTATTTATAATTAATTATACTTGAAATTTTTTTATGGTTATTTAGTAGTTAAATTTAATAATACTTGACCCCTAAATCTCCGATTTTTTTGGCCCCTTGAATTAACCTCCAAAATAATATTTCCAATTCTAAAATTTAAAAAAAAAATATTAGTCATTAAATTTCCATTCACAATTAACCATACCAATTATAATATCTCATTCCACGATACTCTTATGTTATGTAAATAGGTTTGTAGTATTGTTAATGTAACTAATTCCAACCAGTTGCTTTTCTTTTAAAAAGTTTTCACAAAATTTGAATATAAATTATTAATATGGGGAAACTATATTGGGTATTATTAGAATATGAATGAAAGAATCATCAGTCTTATAATATTATATGTCATTGATAATATCTACTTTAAGTAAAATAACTCTCCTGTCCTAGATAATATATTAGATTTTATTGTTTTGTAAAAAATCAAGAAATTTATTGTTTAAATTGAACAAGTAGGAGAAACTGGGTGTGTAGGATAATCAATCGTATCACGTCAATACCGAGAAACATTTTTTGCAAAATGCTTTATAAAAAATTCATTACCGCGAATGTTAATTACCACGAAGAGATATTATAGCGAATGCATTTCCCTGATTGTTAGTTACCAAGAGAAGATATTATAGCGAATTACCGCGAATGTAATAAAGCGAAAACAATATCACGAATGCATTATAGCGAATGTAATTGTGAATGTATCATCGCGATGCGAATGCAGTGTAACAAATGCATTAAAGCGAAGACATTATCGCAAATACATTACCGCGAAAATAATAACGCGCATATATTACATCGAATGCATCATGAATACATTATAGCGAATGCTTTATCGCAAATGTATTATCGCGAATGCATTCCAGCGAATGTATTACAGTTAATGCATTATCGCGAATGTAATATCGTGAATGCATTATCGTGTAAGCAATAGTGATTTATATTTGAAATTATTTAGACTCTCTACATAGATTCTAGTTCAGACCTTTTTCGAAAAATTAGCGAACCAGCATAATTGACATTTTTTAATTTATTTTGCATAAGGTTTTTAAATCTATATAGCTCTACTTGCTATTTATGAAATTTTGTATTTTACTATAAAAATATATGGAATTTAGTATCTTCAATTTTTTTTAATAATTAGATTTATAAGATCCTCATTTATTTTTATTTATTTAAAAATGGGCTAGACTTGCTCTCATTATGTGATCTATAACCAACGTTCGCATTTTTTCAAATTTTTTCGTAATTATAAATTATAATGCAAAACACAAAGCTACATTGAGTTCCATAAAATTATTAAAATAATAAATATAATTAATGTAATCAATCTATTCTTTTTTTTCTTGTATAATACCTAACAAAAATCGCCAATTTGATTATTTCTTGCGAAATTAAAGGACCATATTTTATCAATTTTTCTTTCAAGTTTGTAAGATTCAAAAGGAGTGGCCTATTATATGATAATTTTTCGGTATATGAAACCGGTATTTTGAGGTCTCTTAAACTCGTTGAGCTGGACGAATATTCCACATTAAACTTGGGTCATTCCCAATGACATAGTCATTGGTCATTTTATGACGATTAGGCGACCCCCTTCGTATTTTAAAAATTTGGTAAGCAAAGAAAGGTTATTGTAGTTATAGCCAAAATTTTAGCCTCGTAACATTTATATTTTTGGAGATATTAGGTTTCAAAGTGGCAAAAATGACGTATTTTTACCATTATCTGCCTTCATTCAATTAAGCATATCTTAAAGACTACTACATAATTGTAATTAACAAATTTAATATCAAAATTACGTACAAAGATTCTACTGATCATTTTATTTAATATGCAAGGACTAAAAACAATTTTTTGGAAATAATACCACCTTCAATTTTTTAAAA
This sequence comes from Gordionus sp. m RMFG-2023, assembly GCF_954871325.1. Taxonomy (NCBI): domain Eukaryota; kingdom Metazoa; phylum Nematomorpha; class Gordioida; order Chordodea; family Parachordodidae; genus Gordionus; species Gordionus sp. m RMFG-2023. Next base: position 43,230,988 of record NC_088777.1, on the reverse strand, counting down.
ATATTTAGTAGACATTACCAAACTCTTCTTTTATATTTATAAAAAAAATTGGTCCGGATCTTCATTTTCAAAATCGATAAAATGTTTAGAAAAGTGTATAAATATTTTCCCAAAAGGGAGCGTCTTTGTATGAAATTTTATATTAATCAGTTTTTAATGGTTTTTCTTGAACTATTTGATATAATTTAAAGGATTATTCATCTTGTAAGTGAAAATAACAATAAATGGGGCTTTCATTCAATCATAGAAATTGTATATGCATATGTTTAAATTAAATCGTCAATATGATACATTAAATCATCATAACACTGTAGTACACCATTTTCATAAAAATAATTAATATAAAAATGTAAAAATATGGCATTTTATTAATTTGAAAAAATGTTTTAGATATTTAATTAATTTTTTATATTTTATCCTAATTCTATTGAATATCATTCATATAGATTATTTATTTATAGAGATTAAAAATCATCATATGATGGTCTATTTTCCAATGTGAAAATATTTAAATTATTAATAGAGCCTTTGAAGTGATCTAATTTATAGGATTTTAAAAAGGAATAGTTTATGAATTATTTAAAATTGACAAGTTTTGACCAATTTGAACGTTACCATTTAAAAGATTTGAAATAAAATTCAAAACAAAAAAGATTGAATTAGTAAGCACTATTAGATTAGAGTTTAAGTACATGCCTTTATTTAAATTTGCGGAAAAAAAGCTAAAAAATATAAAAAAGGATTAGGCACATTTTTTTTTATCATTTAAAAATTATGATAATATTTATATATTTTTTTGAAATAAATGCATATAAAAAAGAAGCGGGAAAATGGCTAGTTGCTACGATATTTCCTACCTTGTAAAGAATTTTTTTTTCTAATTATCAAAAATCATTTAATTTATTATCAAATTTTTTTATTATTCTTCGAAAATTCCTTGCCTTGGCCAAAAAAATGATAATTAATTGGGTATAAATATAAAATAATATTTGTTTGATGTTTTCTTGCTGTAAATACGAATAGTTATTCGTATTTGTACAAATAATAATTATTTGGTTTTATTCTTAGTTTCTTATTCGTATTTGTACAAATAATAATTATTTGGTTTTAATCGTCGAATATTTGATTTGAAAATTAAATTAATCCTTCAAATATGAAAAAAAAAATTGTTAAAATTTTAAAATGAGGGAAAAAATGTATAAAAATTCCACATGGAACATGTTAAATTAAGTAAAATTTTACGAATAATTTAATATTTACAAACTTTTTCGAATAATTTGATCAAATAATAGAGAATTACTTGACAGATAATTATTTTCCTTATTCGTATTCGATTCGAATTTTATAATCGAATAATTTTTTGTTATTTGTATTTGTAAAATACTAATCGAAAAATTCGTTTGAGGTATAGGTATTAGTGATCTGCATCGGGCTTAATTTTTCAAGCCCGGCCCGGCCCGAAATTTTTTTAAAAAAGTTTTGCCGGCCCGAACCCAAAATTTATTTTAAAAAAATTTACCGGACCGACCTGTCCCGAATTTATTCAAATATAGAAATTAATTTTTATAATTACTTAAAATAAAAGACATATGTTATATGGCCTTTAGTTTCAATAAATTAAATCAAAAATTTTCAATATAAAATTGATAAATTTAGATATATTTAATAAAATTGATATATTAGATATATTTAATAAAATTTACAAGGTCCGACCCGACCCGGCCCGAACCCGATTATTTTAAATAGAAATAGGCCTGAGCCCGGCCCGAAGCCAGTTTGGGCCGGACTCAGGCCGGGTACGGGCCGGTCCTAACTTTGCAGATCTCGAATAGGTATATTATACATGGGGGGAAATGTTGTCATCAGGAAATACGTATTTTTGGCAACGATTGTTTGTACCTGTCTAATTTAAATATTAAATTTAAAAAATGAGAGTATAAGTCATTTCTAATTTTTAGACATTATTAATACCGCTTCACACATATAAATGATTGTCTTTAGAGAATATCTTTAAGGAAGTTTAGATGTAATTATTGATCTATAAATATAAAGATCAAGATCAACATTATTAAATAAAAATCGAAGTAAAATTTGATATTTTTTTTCACTAACAAATTAGCCATTTTTTTCTGTCTTTTTAAAAATGTGTGGTAGTAGATTTTTAGAAATTTAAAATAAAATATATGGTAGAAGGGGTAGTTTGGCCAATTGTAATGTGGTATTATTCTATATATATATATATATCTTCTTTTTTTTTGAGAAAAATGGGGGTTTCTTTTACCCTGCATTGGCAGCTAATCTTTGATAAACTAAAAATAAAAACAATATTTTTTTTTATTATATATTATAATCATCCAGATTGATGAATTGTTTATTTTCATTATAAATTTTAATTAATACAAAGTCAAAGGATTCATTTCATACTTTTTTTTTTTAAAAAAAGGACAATCAAATTTATATGTAAACTCACAACAAAACAAACACATGCACGACTCGAGTTAAATTTAAAAAAATATGTTTAAAAAAAAGCAAGTAACTAATAATCAAAGGAGTATAAAAATTGTAAAAAGGCATTATTTGAAAAAAAATTAACAATTAATATTATTGTAACACTACTATGATAATATATTAAATATATATGGAAAAAAATAAATAAATGTCACTAAAATCGATATTGAAATAAATTAAATATCGGAGGACGAAAATGCCAAATTGCAGAAAAATTGAAATTGACAGATAAATATTTTTGTAAAAATTAGAGTATTTCTGTCCGGCGTTTTGTTCAATGTCTTTTAGTTTATCATTATACATAAATATTTAGAATATTCAATTATTTCTTAAAAAATACTTTTCTGAAATATGACTAACTAATCACTTTATAATAAAATCTTAGACATTACAGTATGTTACTTTAAAAAAAAATATCATTGTATATAATTTTTATTTACTATTATAATTACTATATATAGAGAAGACAGGCGTCAAGGGACCTATGAATCCAATTCCATTAATTTTGAAATTGATTGAAGCGGAGGTTTTAAATTTAATACTTCTTTAGATAATTATGATATACACCCCTCGGCAAAAATAATAGTTTGAATCCCCTGTTCTAAAATTTGTTGCTTTAACTCGGGATTTTATATATTTAACCCATAATTCATAGGAAATTATATATATCGTATTTGGATAAGGAATTCATAAGGTCTCTTTTTAAATCATTTACTAGAGATGATTTCTAATTTAAAATGTGTGTGATGTATTACAGTGCATGTCTAAAATTTACAGAGCGTGTTGGGGAGACCGGGGCTAGACAAATCAATTTTTAATTAAAAAAAATCATCTATAATTTCGGTCTTTTTATATCTTGGGAACTGCTATATATTGATAAATATTAAATACTTACAACTATATTTTATTAAATTTGTGAGCATTGTCACATTTATTTATTTTTTTGTCAATTTTAATTTTCTCCAAGAATTTTTACACCCCCCCCCCCTCACCTTGGATATGGTGCTTCCAAAACCATTACATTTTCTGCCATATAACGGAAATAAAAATGCCATTTCTTAAGATTGATATATTTACAGAACAATTTTAATATCTTAGCGGTTAAATAATAATTCTACCAAAATAATAAAAATTAACGTATAATTTTGATAATTTTAGATACATTTAGAAACATATAAAATAATTGATTCTTTGGGGTGCGTCCAAAGTCAAAAAATTTTTCAAAACAAAAATAAATGATTCTCGCATTTATTCATTACCTTGAATAGGCGTCCAAATTCGATTTCGAAAATTTCAATAATGAATTTATTTATTAAAAATAAAATTTGTAATTTGGAAACCCTTTTTGCATTTTTTTATAATATCTTATGAAATTTGTAAGAAATCCACAAAATAACCAAAGATACTATAAATTTAAAAAAAATAAGAAATATTTTATAATACATTTTCGGTTTCGCAAGCCCAATTAGCACTAGCTTTAATAATCATGATCAAAATAATATATAGACACACAAATGTTCGTAAAACTTTCTCAAACTATGAAAGGAGGTTTAAACTTTGCTTTAAAGGTTAAATTATATTTTTTTAAGCTTAATATAAATTATAATCTTGTTTTGCAAAAATTTTCCAAATTTAACTTCAAAATTTTATATGGCTTAAATTTTAAAATGGGCGCAAATGGTTTGAAACGCCCAACGACTAACCCCGTTCTTCTACTCTACACATGCTGGAATAAACTTTTATTGATAAATATGTTTTAAATCTAAAATTGAGAGATTCCGAAATCCCATAATCTATATCCCAATGCAACATGTACACTTTAAATATCTCACTTAGTGTCAGACAATGTTGCTAAAAGCTACTTTAAAAGTAGCGCGCTATCGCTACCGCTAACATTTTCAAAAAGTAGCGCGCTATTATCTACCTTTTTCGTTACTTTATAATTTTTTACAAAATATTTTCTAAGCATCTCTATTTCCACAAATTAAAAATATTAAAATTTCAAATATATATACAATTTTTTTTTTTATTGTGTCTCAATAATAATAACATTTCCATACTGTCTTCCTCAAGTCTAGTCCGACAATCAGAAAGTATAAGCTATGATTAAATAACCGTTCAATTCTAGCGCGCAATGTAGTATTATTAATATACATACTTTTTATATAAGAAAAATCGTCATAAAATTCTTTTGAGTATTTTTAGATTTAAAAAATGTATCTAAAGGAGTTTCAATAGTAGTATAATTTATGGTAGGTGGCGTTTTTAATCTGGCTGATGTCAATCTAAATTATAATAGTAATAGTTAGAATAAAAATTATGTAGGCGATAAGTATATGGCCATGTTTGCCAACAAGCCAGGTCACCACACTTTTGGCTAAAATGTGAAAGGATTGAAATATGTATATTTTAGCATGTTTTGATAAAATTTGAGTGGTTAATTAAGCATGTTTAACATTAAAATAATTTATAAAATATTATCATTAAATATATGCGTCTAATGATAAAATGAATGATGAATTATTTAATGTAATTTTTAATTTTTTTTTTTTTTAGTCGATATATACTTTATTAATAAAAATATTTAATACATTGAACGTTAAAAGTAAAACATATATACGTAATTTAAAAAAATATATATATTAAAAATGTCATGTAAACTATAAAATCTATATAATAATATAATTCTTGAATAAAATCTTATGGACAATGCTTGGACTGAGCCAGAAAATCAGCTTTCACATAAACTCATATAGCTCAAAATTTATTATAGATACAGCTTTGATTCAAATTTTATTTTAAAGATTTAGGAATGGGCTACACATTGATATTAAATTTGTTTGATATATTACTTTTAAATGTTTCCTCGTTGAAGCTACTAGTCTTGCTTGATAATAAAACCTCAATTAAATTTATAATCTGTGTTAATTATTTTTATCGAGATTAAAGTATTTGCAAATTCAGGAAAAAGAAATTCAATATTCTCATCATTTTCTAGGGAAATTACTTTGTCGATATGATCTGTACTAAAATTATCTATAATATTAAGTCTCTATCGTCATTTTAAATTATTTTGAAAACTTTAACGCAGATTTTTAAATATAAATTTCAAAATTAAATAAAATATAAGAAGATTTCATTTTAGAATTATAAATGCTAATTCGCTTTCTAAATTAGTGGCGAGCTACCGCTATCGCTAATTTTTTTTAAAAAAGTAGCTCACTAAAGCTACCGCTACTGAAAAAAAATAGCGTGCTACTTTAACAACACACTGACAAAATTTTTTTTGTTAATATTTACAAATGTTATTAGATTTTTTTTTTTACAAAATCCGGTCCGCAGTTCCAAGGTCTCTCTTATTCTATTCAACTTTTTATGATATCTTTCATTTTTTTCTAAGAAAAAAAACGAATCAAGTCAAAACAAGGATTTAGAAAATTAATTATTTATTTATATCCGGGTTTTCAAGTTAGTTTTAGAAAAATTAGAGATACAAAGAGGGTGGGAGAGGGGGGGGGGATTATTTACAAAAAAAACTGCTCATAACATTATTCTAATATTCTTCGACTTTTGAAATGAAAAGTTTTAAAATGATTTAATAAATTTCAAAAAAAAATTGAAATTTAATCTCTTTAAGGACAATTTTTTACTTTACTTTTTCTATTGATATCGATCACCTTCTCAGCTAACCGCATTTAAAATATATATGTGATATATTTACCAAACTAATTTATTATTTTATTATGATACTTTTATTTACATTAAAAAAATATCTCATTTTACAAGTTTACCAATCGCGATCCCATATTTTTTAAAAAATAATTATGGTTTAAAAAAAATATCAAACAAAAGACAGTATTAAATTTTAATATTATGATAAGGACGTCTATTTTTCTTTCATAAACAAATTGCAAACTTTTAATAGTGTAAGTAAAAACTTAATCGAACAACTAAATAGCACACAAGGAATTGTTGCTATAAAAATTTTTTTTTTATTAATTATATTTAAAAAAATGTAATTATTAATTCATAAAAGTATTAATTGTCATTTTTTTTTCTTTCTTTCAAATTTTAATATTATAAAATAATAATTTGTATAAAACCATTAAAATGTATAAATTTATTTTATTGGAACTATTCCAGCTCTATTTAGCATTATTGTATTGTAAATGCGACAGTGAAACTCAACAAGTTAATTTAGATTTAGAAAAGTTGCTGGTCAAAATTATCAATCCGGCGATCGCGATTGACAATTTATTTACTATAACGAACGATTTTAAATTTAACGACAAGAATCCTAGAAATTTAACTTATTATATAAGTGAGGAATGCCGTGCTGATCTTAATTTATACCTAAATGGAATTCAACATAGTAAGATTTGGGCCCTACATATGGTTCACTCCTCGGGAAAATATCCTTCCCATTCGATATACGAAGGAAACTTTAATTCGTTAGGGTCTTTCGATAGGTGCCTACTACCTTTGCATAGTCTGATATCGCCCAGCTTAGGATATTCTACCATGTCGACATCGTATTGCGTCGCGTCCATCGACATAAGTCGGTTTATTTTTCCGGATACGAGATTGTATCCCGAAAGTGTCATAAATTCTTTAAAAACCGAAGCTCCTATTTCGGATTCTTTACCAAGTTTATACTTTCGTTTGGGACTATGCTTACCATCAACATGCCTACCCGCCGACGTGCAATTGTTAGTACAATCGACGATAAACCATTACGGGAAGTCGTTATTAAGGGGCGCTATAAATATGGAACAACATACGGGTTTAAAGGAATTGAACGTGGAACAAGTGTGGTGTACAGGGCATTCCTATTTAAACATTCCCGTTGCCTTAAACAAACAAGGACCTATCAAATTCCAAAACAACATTCCAGTGTTGATAAATGAGAGCGGAAGAGTTAAAGCAAAAATAGCTCACTTGCATAAAATAAAGAGAAACGATCTTTTCACTGGCGTCATCTATTTTTCACTTTTTGCCTTAATTCTTTTAATAGCGAAATTTAAAGATGTGGGAATAATAAATATAACGCATCCTCCAAAAATATCAAACGCTGATAAAATTTGCAGATTAAAAATTTTTCTATATAGTCACTTGATATTAATTTTAGATGCTTTTTCACTTGACAAGAACTGGGCCAAAATATCTGACGTCAGTAATAAAGAAGCATTTCTTCAAATTCATAGTAATGGTTCCTCCAATAAAAACTTTATGAGTATCAAAAAGCAGCCATTAAACCCCGGTGGGATTCTGCGAAATCCAACGCATAATGAAAAAAATAATACTGCAATGATCCCCACGAATACCATCTCACATAACGCGAATAATCGAAAATATACTGATGTTATATATGGGATACGCGGGTTAAGCATGCTGCACGTGGTATATGCTCATACTTACCTATTTTCTTCTTTCATTACTATGAACATCGGAGAAATATTGGGCCCAAGAATGCTGGAAGATCCTACGATAATATTTTTGTATTCAGGGTTTTTCGCCGTCGATACCTTTTTCTTTTTATCTGGATATTTATATGTAGTATCAACAGCGCCAAAAATTGAATATCATAAAAACACCTCATCAAAATCTATTAGAAGTAAACTTATAGACATGCTCAAATTATGCTTTAGTCGATATATGAGGTTGGTACCTGTCTACGTTAGCATTCTGGTATTTGAAATTTTTCTGGTACCCCATTTAGGTACATTTACAGCTGGGCCTCCTTCATTTAGCCTGCTCAACACTCAATCGTATGAAAATTGCCGGAAAATGTGGTGGACAAATCTTTTATTCGTCAACAATATCGTGGGATGCAGGAAAATGTGCGGTGTTTGGACCTGGTATTTGGCAAACGACATTCAGTTTCATTTGGTGGCCCCAATAATAATGGGTTTAGTTCGGAGATTATCCAGAATCAATGGAAAACTTTTTCTTTGGGGGCTATTGGTTCTTTCGGTGGTATCAACATTCTTGATAAGCTATTTCAATCGTTATAGGTAAATGATCTGAAGGATATTAATTTTTTAAATATTTTTTAAGTCATTAATAGCAGTTAATTTATGATTTGGTAATATTGATTTGCTTTTCTATTTAATTTTTTAAAAATAATTGCTTAAATTTTATATTCATCAACAATATTTTTAGACCTTTAGGTAGAGTACTGCACGGGCTGTCCGTAGCCCGACCTGACCCTCGGGCTTTACAAATTAAATAAAATGCAACTTAATATATATCTTGAATAGATTATGGCCGATAAATAAACTTTTATTTAAGGCGATGAATAAATACACATAAATTTTTTTTGGCTATTATAATATTCAAACTCAAATTGCAAAATTTTATTCGGGCTCGGGTCGGGTTGGACTAAAAAATGTGTGCTCAGGCTCGGGTTGTGAAAAAATTACTTTGCAGCCCTCTACCTTTAGGGGTCATGATTTAAAAAATTTTCTTGATCAGTTATTAAACAAAATATTTATTCCATTCATATTTTAAATGACTATTATATTAATAACTAATCTATTTAGTTTATTTGATGATTTGTAATCAAATAATTAAATTTTTTTAAAATAATTTATCTTAAAAGGCCAGGCATATTTCCAGATGATCCTCAAATACTAAACTTTTTCTACGACTTCTACATTAAACCTCACATAAGGATAACTCCGTATTTAATGGGATTTATATTGGCTTATCAATTATCATCAAGTAAATAAAATATAACTTTTTAAAACTATAATTTATTCTTCGTCAGGTATACCTGTTTAAATAGCAGCGCTCATTGATTCTAATTATATTGATATGCTTTACCGATAATAAATATGGAATCGGGGTCGGCATTTATCAATGTTAGATAAAATTTGATATGGCCGATATTATGCTATTTTATGATTATATATTTTTTTTTTATTTTATTAAATAATTTTGTAATGTTTTGAAGAAAAAAAAACGGAATTAATTTAAAAGAAAGATCATAAACGTTTCCTATATTTTAAATGAGATGCTTAACTTTTTGGGTGAAAAAAATCAAAATGCACTAGAATCGTTTTGGCCGTGAGAAACGGAAAATTTATAAGTGTTTCTTGTTTTACCTCTATAGGGTTAGTTAAAGAAAATTTTGCAAAGAAAAGATCAGTTTTTTTTATCATAGGTTCAAAGAGAGAGATAGCAAATAAATCAATATCGGATCACTTTTGTATGAATGTCGGATCCATGATATTGTGGATCGGCATAAGCCCTACCCGATTTTTAAAAATTTATTTATAGGTCCTACCTAGCCCTGCTCGAAATGTTTAATATTGAAAAATATAAATTAAAAGCATTTTTTTTAAAGTTCAATAAAAAAAAATCATTAATTGTTTTAGCCCTTCGAAATCGTTGTAAAACATTATTTCTCATTTTATCTCTGGTTTAGAAGGGTAAACAGAGACCTGCAGGCCCAGCACGACCCAAAGCCCGGGTACACGGGTCGCACCCTAATTTTTTTTAAAAGAAACCCTTCCCGAGCCTAAATTTTTTTTTAAATATCCAGGCCGGGCTGAAAATTTTAAATCGCGATTATACGTATATAAAATAAATAGATGAAATAAAATAATATTATATATTAAAAATTGTTGTATAATTGATTAATATATAATATTCATTCCTCCTCATAATTCCTATATCATTTTAAAACATTTCATTGGGAAATTTTTATACACACGGGCCAGACCGAAAATTAAAAAATCCGGGCCGGGCCTAACAAATATTTTCTTACAAATCAGGGCCGAGCTGTGCAATTGATACCTCTGCAGGTCACTGATATTAAGTCAATTTAGTTGTTAAATTTATCATTATTTAATAAATAATTATGATTATCAAAATCAAAATACACTATTTACATTTGTAAATGTATAATTAATCATAAAAAAGAACTACTTTAAAAAATTTTTTTTTAGATGAGGACGTAACCATAATCAAGCCTAAAAATGATATTTCTACTCCAACGGAACCTCGAGACTATACGAATGTAATAACTTGTCGAAAAATCAAAGAGCTCACTTATAAACACAAATGGGCCTGCCTAACCCTAACGACTGTTCTGTCCATCAAAGCTGTAACGTTCCTGATAAAAGAAATGCGGTTTTTTTTAGAGAGTGATCCTACCAGAGGCCCTGCATTAATTCACGCAATTATAAATGCCACTGGTCGCGTGATATGGTCTCTTATTATAGGAGCCATCATAATGTGTTCTTATAGGCATTTCAAAGAATCACCGAGTGAAGAAACGGACTCAAAAGAAGCTCCGACAAGTAAAAAGAATTTACTATTAAATATTCTGTGCCACCCATTTTGGGTGCCCCTGGGTAATTTGGCTTATTGCACTTACATGATTCACCCATCTTTAATGCAGTTAGTTTACAAAAACTTGAGAACGCCGATTTATATGTGCCACTTCCATTACCTCGTGTTGTATTTTGGATTTTTAGGACTCAGCTACTTATCGGCATTAGCCTTAAGCCTTACTTTTGAAATTCCTTTCAAGAATTTGACGAAAATATATCTCAAAAACTAATTTGATCCCTAGGAACACACCAATTTAGTTATTATTTTTATAGCATTATTAATCTTTATCAATAAAATTTGGTAAATTTTTTAAAAATAGTATATATGTTTATTGTATTTTTTTAAATAATAATTTTAATTTATATCATCTAACATATAATTTATATATTAATTAAATTAAATATCTATATATTAATTACTATACATATAATATAATATAAACTATGTTTTAAAATGGTTTGTTATAATTTATCGATATGTTATTTTTCATAAAAAAAATGATTGAATCACGAACTAGGAATTTCCCAATTACAAGAATGGCCTTTTTGATATAGATCTTTAAGATTTTGAGCAAATTTTTCAGCACTCAATTTTTCCGTTAATTCTAAATAGAGCTTGTACAGCTTAAGGGTGCATACCGCATCTTCAACAGAATCATGTGTTTCTTGTTGGATAATTTTACCTATAAAAAAAAGGTTTTAGTAAATTAAGAAGATTATCATTCAGTATGATAATATTTAATAGCTAAAAATAATAAGTTTCAATTATTAAAATGTAAAACTAAAGAATTTATAAAGAATATATCATAAATAATTTTTTTATAAAATGTTAATCATAAAAAAACACTACAAGAAATCAATCCTATTAATGTAACATATTACTTTAAAAGAAAAACTAAAAATAATGCTTGATCCCTCCAACCCAAATTCAAATAATATTATTTATATTTACGCATACCGAAATAATACCATACTAAAAATTTCAAGGAAATCGAACGTTTTTTGGGTAGACTAAATAAGATAGCCGTATCTATTATTTGAGTTTGTGGTACCTTAATCAGCCAAAAAATAAAATTGTTAATTTATAGATAAATAAAGCATAAATATGCGTGATTATAAATAATCTTATTAAAATAAAATAAATAAATATTTTTCTCGATTCCGACGTGCGTTATGTGAAACATTCTCAAAAAAAACTATAATATAACACTTCAGAATAGAGATGATAAATCAAACCGACTCAAAACGTTCCCATAAACTGAAGAAATTTTTCAAAATAAAGTAGTAGGCTGCATTGAGATTAACCACTTATTCATAGTTAGCGCGAATTATAATAAAATACGCTGCATTTTTGTGTATTTTTATATATTTCGCCGCGAATTCGCGCTAACTATTAGGGTAAGTTTAGAAACCAAATGAAATCTAGTTAATTTAAAGGTCTGAAAACCACTCCGCCAAGAGAATCGTATACCGTGATATTGATGATTTGAAAATCCTTTGTAACATTATGACCCAAAAACGTGTAGCCACAATCTACCAGGTACCTTAATTGAATGTAAACCGATTTAAGTCCGATGGGATTTTTAGAACTAGTATGAACTTCGAGGTCGCCGTGCCTAATTCCGCTGTATTTTGTCACGTAATCAGCCACTTGATTACCGGGAACGCAAATGTATTCGTCCAAAAAGGGAACTCCTTCGAGCTTATTTTCTTCGTTCTTGACCGCGGACTCATTATGTTGTTGAGGAGTGATATTAGTGAGTTCTTCTTGGGAGTTCCTAGAGGAAGAGTTGAAAAAACCCCTAACGCAAGTAATACGAGCCAATGCTAATCGACCGGGCTTTATAGTGGTGTGACTGCCATCGCTATGAAGGTGAGCCTCTTGCTGCAAAAAAACGTAAATTTATAACTATTCATAATTGCACAAAAATTTATTTTCGCTTGTTGGCAATATTTATTGTTTTAAGAAGAAAAAAATAACAATAATTAAGTGCTAACGAAATTAATTATTAATAAAATATTTTTTTACAAAAAGAAATCTATGATTTTCTCCATAAATCCCTCATGTCTTAAGAAAATCTGTCCCGATTCCTTATATTACTACCCAAAAATCTTCGCAAATTAAAAAGTATCATTTTTTAAATACTACATTACATAGGCGTAGCTATGGGGGAAGGTGGCATAAAGGAAATTGTCCTAGAGGTCTGCATTGGGTAGGTTTTTGGACCATAAGCACGCCCACCCAATGTTATAAAAAAAGTTGAACCCACCAGCCCATAGTTTTCAAAAAATATAGCCCATTAGTCTAAATTTTTTTACCCGTCCACCCATTATTTATAAAAAATTTTTAACCAAAGCCCGATAAAATTTAATTATGGCCATTCTTTTAATTTTTTAAGCATCCAATAAAAAAAATTTCAGCATTATACCTCTACAAAAAGTTTTTAAAAAATTATTATATTAAATAATTTATTTGATCAAATAAAATATTATGAAAATAATATAAATATAAAATTGAAATTATATGTAATTAATAATGCTAAAATAATAATGAATCGACATCTTCTGGATTCAAACACGATCTTCTTTGTCTAAAAACCCTCTAGCAAAGCTAAATCCTCGTTCAGTAGAAGCATTAGTTCCAAGAATTGCCAATATTTTTCTTGCTAATCTTGATAGCTTTGGTAAATCTCTTTCTTGTCGTTTCCACCAATAGTTTTATATACAAAGTTTATTTATTTTGAGAAAAAAGTTTTTATGATACCAAAAAAGGGACATTTTAATTTTTAATATCCAAAAAGGTTCATAGAAACAATTTTTTATTAATATTTAAAATGATTTTAAATTTTTTTAACACGCCGACCCGGCTGCCCGTAAAAATTATTTGCCCGCCTACTTAAATAAACGACCTCTAATTCGCCCCTTCAAAAATATGCCTGTTTCACGTAAATATCATATTAAGCGAATAAAAATTCTACTATACCCCCCCCCCCCCATAAATATAATATATCACCACGAACAAGAATTCGAAAGAAAATACGTAAAAGTCTAATTTTATGGTTAACGGCCTACAATATTCCACCTAAAAGTGCTTTCCCCCACCCTTTAGCAAAATTTTGGCTACGCCTATGCTAAATTTTAAAGTTTGTTTTTAAAATAAGTTAAAAGAGAAAGAAAATTGGGGAGATTTTTTTATTATTTATTATTGCTAAGGCTGTGTCCAAAACCATTTTAAAATTTTAATGAAATCGTATGTTAAATATTTATAGTTTTCTAGAATTATATTTTGGACATGTTTTTTGTTTTATATTTAAAATAGCATATTTATTTATTTTCATTAAAATTTCGAAAGTTTGTTAATTTAAATTTTTGATGTTTTGGACACCTAAAACTAAACATATTTGAGAAAATAAATGACATGGACAAAAAATACAAACATTGTTTTAAAAATACCTGATTAAGCACCACAAACTCAGCATCAAGCGATATAAAAAAATGTGCCGGGTCGAGGTTAGTCTCGACCTTAAAATCAAGCGGGACAACTCCGGGGTTTAATATCCCTTTAGCAATCGTTGGACACGTTTCTTTGTTTTTATTAAAATTAGCGTTATTAGTGTCAGCATTGTTCGTTGATTCTAGTAAATTAGGGCCCGATAAAAGGCGAGAGACTGTAGAGAAATCGATTGGATTTTTGACGCTAACTGATACATTTTCGTTCAACTGACTTTTAATGTAGTAGAGAGCGCAAGGGTGTTTCCAACATGGGGAAAAGTCTAAGGCGTTTTCCTTGAGGAGTTATTTTTATTCGTGGAAAATAAATTAAAATAATTTAATTTAATGATTTTAAATATAAAATTTAGTCACCTTATCATTTTTTTCAATTTAAATAGCGATAAATTTTAAATTAATATCTGAACTGTATTATCAAAACTATTAAGATTTGAAAAATTTTTAAATATAAGATTTAATATAATTTAAGGAATAATATATTCATGAAAAATAAAAAAACCTGGCTAACTTTGAATACGCAAAAATCGTTAAAAAGGTACCATGCTTTACTAACGGGATATACTTCAGGTTCCTCTAAGCAAATCAAATCCACTAAATGAGAACCTTATATAAGATAATATCAAATAATTTATAATGTTTTGAAATGGTCAAAGTAAGAATACCATTCCCAGCCAGCGAATCCTATGGGAGATTAAGAGAATTGATAAAAAAAATTAATAAGAGTGGAATATTAAATATTTGTGTGCATTCACAACACGTTAAATGAAATGTTTTTTAACAAAGAAAATATTGTATTGGTCTTCCTCATTATTAATCGATGATCAGATCAAAAACATTAATCATAAGGCAAATATTTGCTTCACAAATTAAAAAATGAAATATAATATAGTTTAATTAGACCTGTGGGCCGTATCAGCGCATTGCCTGATAATATTTTAAATAAAATACCTGCCGATTAAGGTAATTTTAAGTTATTATATAACCTTTTTCGGGCTCTGAAACATCAGCGATTATAGCTAGCAATTCGTACATGTAAGGTTCATTAAATTCGTTAGACTTAAGTTCCAATTTAGGCAATATCCAAGAATTACAATTAGAGTCATGAGAATTACAAATTTGTTCGCTTTTTGAAGCCCAAAAACCTAATTTCTCAGGAGTGTTCGCTTGGCAATTGAGAATTAGAACGTTAGCTAAACGGTCTATCTTTTTGACCTGAGTCTATCAAAAGTTGTGCAGAAAAAAAAGAACAGTGTCTATAAAAGATATTATCTAGGGTCTTGGATATTTGGTTCGGGACCTATATTTTATCTAGCATCGATAGAGAAGATAAGAATAAAATTGGAAAACAAAGATCCTCCCCAACAAAATTAAAATATATTGGTTGCTATACAAAGTGCCTTTTTGTTTTTTTCTTCTCCGAAAAATGTAATTTGTTTAAGGCAATAGGAAAAATCAACATTATGGTGATAGGAAACATTTAATATAGCCATAGGAAAAAAATAAATAGAATTAAGGATATTATATTGCTTCCCGACTCTACAATAATAAAACGAAAAATGTAAGTATATTAAAAAAATGTGAATGCTGAACTTCGAATATAAAATTTTGTTATTCATTTGGAGGATAGTAAGGGAGAGGTCTTATAAATTTATTATAAAAGACAAAAGTTGAATATCCTCCTCCGAAGCTAATCAAATCGAAATAAAATCTATTTTTACCACTGGTTGAAACTTTTTACAGGATTCGCAATAACAACGGACGTTTTGTTCGTAAAGAATGGCCTTTTCAACGAAATCCTCAAATGTTCTATCATTAGTTTCTGCTTAATATTTATTTAATTTTTTCGTTATGTTATTAAGTATTCAAAGCAGTTAGGAAATATTCACTCACTATTATATTAGGAATTTTTAAAAAAGATATGTAATGACATGAAGCATTCCAAAGAAATTGAAAATTAAAGAGCAAATCAAAATTAAATTTTTTTTTTTAAATATAATTTTAGCATTAATATTTTTTTAAAAATCTATTTACAAAAAATATATATGACCAATAAAATTAAAGCCAAAATCGTATTTCCTTTTATATATTTTTTTGTGTATAATAATAATAAAACCATCTATGCTACTATTCCTATAAGGCGGATATTTGAAAGTAAAACAATAAGGGCGAGATGTGATGGTAAATGAAACATTGCATTCGCAACAAGTCAGGACATTTTCCATTTCCGACATAAATAATTGTTGAATGGGAGATTTCGATTGGATCGATGAATGATCGGGTTTATTCTTTGGCGAATCGCGAAAGTCCGGGGATCTATGATTGAATATGATATAATAAGAATTATTTATAAATAACAAAATAAAAAAGAGCAATAAATAGTTTAAACAGTAAAATAAATGACTAAGTAATTGCGCAAAATTACACGTTGTTAGTTATTACGTTGTGCGGAGAAAAGCAACGATATTAATACTATTAAACGGATAATTCATTTATTAAAAGTGTAAATGCATTGAGGTCAACTATAGTCAATGTTATTTATTGGATATAGTAAACGCCATTGAAAGATATTTCATCTAAATGCCTTTTACATTATGTCTTAACATTTCAGTGGCCGATTTAAATGTATGTACTTTTTTAAGAACAAATCGTCATTTTAGGTTTAGTATTAATGTCATCGGAGAAAGGGAATCAATATACATTTTTATATAAATCATAAGTTGAGCTTAGAAAAATGATTAGAAAAATAAGTTGAATTTATTTATTTTATATTATTAAACATGGATAAGAAATAACAAAATAAGTAAAACATAACAATATACTATTTATTTTTTAAATAGAATTAAGAACGATGTGATAAAATGTATAATATTCAATTTCATATTGTGCGCAGCGTATAAATTTGGGATTGGAAAATTTTCTGGCTACAGAAAATTTCGCTTAGTTGGAATTACTAGCACATTTACAATTTACAAAGTTTCAACCTAATTCACCTTTAAATCTTTCCGATAATTTAAAAAGTTAACATCTTTTCCTAATCCTTATATATTATCAAATGCCCAAGTTATTGATTTAACGCTTCTACTAGTTACTACTTCTCCAAAATTACTTTATTTATCATTACTCGTGACTTAGAACTTTTTTCAAAATAATTAACTAAGATTAAAGTACCTTCGAACGTGTAGTCATTATATTCTTAATCTTAATGAATTCTTCTTTTTTAAGTAAATGCCAAACTTTCGCGAGTTGTTTTATTGCCTCCTTTTTTGGCAATACGTTTTTAAGAGACATTATGCCCTTGGATATAAACTTGCTGCATAAAATACCTTATTTGTTTCAATTTTATATTAGAAATGGAAAAAGGGCTTATATAGGTTTTAAATTAGAAGTGACAAAGGAGTATTCGTTGCTCGTTTGCATTGAACATTTGATCTCAGGCTACATAAAAATCCCTCGGTCATTTTTTTTACTGGGCAAATATATCGTCAATAATAAAAATATAGAAAGGATATAAAGCTTTTTAGTATATCTTCAATCGTCCACCATTTGTTTTCTTATAAATTTTTCCCGATCATTACCCTGAAATAATTCCAAGCAAAATTTTCTAAACTCTATAAACCATTCCGACATTGAATAGGCAGGATCCATTCCATTTAGTAAAACTAATTTTTAAAAAAAATTTCAACGTAAGCAATATAGCTATCGTTTGTTTGATTATAAATTTATTTCAACTTTGATAAGTGAAATGCAATGCGAAGCACATTAACTGTCAACTAATAAAGATTTCATATTAGAAATATTAATTATATATATTATTTTTAAAAAAATATATAAATATTCTTAATGCATGAGAGAAAAGATAATTACATCCTTTGCTAAATTTCTAGTTCCATCTAAAAAGCCAGGTTTTTTAAAAAAATAATGAGGTATTTTGTATAATAATATAGATCCAAGAGCATGTTTTTTAAAAAATTTAAGAGAAGGAGATGCAAAAAACATATAGGATAAACTTGTAATTTAATTTAAGTTGAAATAAAAAGTTTTAAACAAAAACAAAAAAATCTCATAAGAGAGCTACTGCTATTTTTAAACAACATTTAAAAAGACATAAAAATATTTAAAATTTAAAAAATATATATTACAAGATAAAAAGGAAAAAGGTAATAAAAACTTTTCATTTTGAGTTATCGCCACCGTCTCTGAATGCATCTGGGGTAGGATAAAACGATTAAAATTTTGGATGAGAGTTGAAACGTGATCCGTTTTCATTAATTTCCCGACTCTGTGTTGTTCTTTCTCTTCTAGAATTAAGCCTAAAGCCGAAGTTTCTGGAAGATTTTTAAAGGCGCGTACTAAGTTAAGTGGCTTTTCCCGATGTAATTTGGGATTAGAATTAAAAAAAAATATAATAACAATGCTTTTTTTAATAAGAAATTTAAATATTTACCTGAGAAGGTTCATTATTGGATGCCATGTTCATCATGTGAAATAGAAATGCTAGTTCGCAACTCATGCAATACTCCTTGGTGCATAGATGGTTGAGGATATGAGATCGGAACGGGACTATGAAATATAGGATCTTAAATGAATCAATTTTTTAAAAAAAAGTAATTAAAATACTATTAACTTTCCAACTTCCCCATAGGTATTTTTATTTATCATCTAAACAATTTTTTCTTTCGTTATATCTATCTATCTTTCTAAAAATTACAATTTGCATATCATTTCTTCTTCCAAAGATGTTCAAAAGTTCGTGACAAATATAATATTCATTATATTTGCTAATGAGATAGTTCTTATTTGACTCACATCACAAACTATTTATGCGAAACCAACAAAGAGATAATTTCTAACAATTTTTAAACACTCGCAATAAACTATAAGTCTGGATTTCTTTAATTTCACTTTTTTAAAGGGTGTTAGAAGTGTTAAATAAATGAAATGGATACTACAAAGCGTTATTTTATGAAGAACACAAGGTTAAAGAATTTTTCTCGATATGTAAAAACTATCAGCCCGAATATCGTAATATAACAGGAACAGGGTATCGAACTAAAAATTACTTTCGTTTTCAACTTTAAGCAGAGACCTCCATTAATATTACACCTTTTTAGTCACAGCCCAGATTTATTGTAAATGGTTTCTAAAATAAATTTTAAGTGAATGAATGTTTAAATGATCCATTATGACTTTTTAACTGTTTAAAAAAATGCCATGTTCGGAGGGGGGGGGGTGTTAAATACAATTTATTTTTTCCTCCCTTTTTAAAGATAAAAATATAACATTAAAACTATCATTTCAAAAAAGATAATAGGAATAATTTTTTAAAAAATGAACGAAAAGAGAACATGATTAAAAATTAAAAGCCAAATGAGCCATAAATGCTCGAACGTAGCAGGTATGGCATTTTATGTTTGTTCCAACTTGTATTAAATCTAGATTTTTGCATTTTAAAATTTTATTTCCTTGTATTGATAACCTAGAAACATATCTGCACTGGCCATATACTGGCTACATGAAAATACTCGTTTATACTGGTAACTGGCCGTAAATAAAACTCCTCTCTGTATTCTAGGAGTGAATATCGCCGGTATATCTTCCTTGGGGGGAAATAAACTCCTTAATGGCTGATGGTCTGTTTATAACGTGAATTTTTTTCTCATATATATGAATTGTTTGAATTTGGTCCCCAAATATGATGGGTTAGGATTTCTTTTTCTCTCTAACTATAATTCTTCTGTGCAAGCATTTAACGTTCTTTCTTGGCGCAAATAAAATTGACCCCCCCCCTTCTTTACACGAGATTATCGTTCTGATTCCTAAGGTCGAAGAATTATTGCTAATATAATTGGTGAATTTGGGTCATATGTTGCAGTATTGAATATTTATTTATTTATTCTTAGGTTTGGCCAGGGTTAAGAGAGTAAGATTATTTACAAAGTTTTTAAGCATAATACTAAGAATATTAGATGATATGATAGAATAAAATCCCCTAGTGGCATATTAGAAACCCATTTACATATATACAACTGCTAAAGTTCTTCAATCCCTTAAAACTAAATCTCGATTGCTTTTCCACTCAATGAGATATTCAAGGCTAGTTTTGTAGTAACTAATGTCTACTTTATTAAGTGAAAAGTTGGTTTTCTTTCAACTATATTATTGCTCACAAAAAGTTAAAAAAATACTGAATGGAATTTCTTTAAATAAATATATAGATGTTAACTTGTATAAGTGCGTTGATATAAGTGTTATGCGAACTAAATTGGAGTGTCGGAAATGGGGTTGGATTGTAATTGCGAAAATTAATCTTTTCGCTATGGGGCGGTTTCCATGCGGTGCGTATTTTTTGCTTAAAATTAATTTGAAAAACTATCAATTCTAATTTGACCTTTGAATGAAAGGTTAATTACTAATTAAGTGAATATTATTCATTTTTATAAATAAAATGGAGCTTAGAAATAAGAGATGTTTAATATAAATAGTGTTAAAATTTGCCATGGATGGTTCATTTAAAATGGTATATACGTAGAGAGAATGGTTAAGGTAAAAGGGGCGATTACTAAATCCTTTTAACATTTTAAACCCGTTAAAGTTTGCGGATTACATAAAGCGTCAAATAATATTAAATATTTATAAGCAATAATTTAAAAAATTACTTTTCCGTAAATCTGGGGCACTAAGATTAAAGATTTTGAATCTTGAGCAAGTGAATGCAAATTTTTAGAATCCAGAGAATTCGAGTCTTTGTTTCCCAACCTAGATGTAACTTCAGGTTTACTTAATTGAAATTTTGAACATAAATTAGTTGTTTTATACAAATTCAGGGGCGTAGCGCAAAAATTTTTGAAAAAATATAAAGGGCTCCATGAATTGTGAAATGCAAAGTATTTTATTTCAAATAGGTTATATTCTAATTTAAATTTTAGCAAAAAGTTTAATTAATTTTTATATTTTTTTTCCTTGTATATTAATAATTTTTTTTCCACGAAAATTTGAAGCATATTTTCTAACATTTTATTTTAAACCTAAAACACTAATGGATATAGGAAGATTTTATCAACCAAAAATTTAAAAAATAATATAATTTAATATAAAATATATATAACCCAATAATCGTTTAAGAAATTGTAACTACTGATTATTCTTCGCACTACAATCTGATGTACATGATTGCAAATAAAATTATTGAGCAAAATGAAGAATCTAAAAAGATAGATAATGAAGAAATAAGGTCTTCAGGAGATTAGTAATCATTAGACAACATTTTCTGAATAGAATTATTTAAAAAAAAGAAAAAAAATGCAAAAAGAATGTTCGACACGATGGAGTCTTCCACATCAAGCTGTTATAGCATTTTTGGATCTAGAAGAAGTACCAAAATGGTCTAAACCAGATATTTCATCTGAAGCGGATACATTATTAGATTCAATAGGGCAGCCGATTTTCTCTTCTCATTGGAATGTATTAATAAATTGTTCAATTAAATAACAATTTTATGCAATATTTTTCAAAAAAAATGATTTGGATTTGCCTATAACATTTAGGTCGATTTTTAAAAACGGCACAATTAAGATTTTAGCCAAAATATTATTATATAAGCCTGGAGATTTTGCACTTAAATGGCAGAAAGGTTAGGACCTTTATTTGCCAAATCTCGAATCTTACATAATATTATTTTGGTTAAAACTTTAATCAGGCCGTTTTTTAAAATAGACCCAACAACACTACACGAATATGATTGTACTACAACTCAGAAAACTAAGAGATAATATCGAACAATAATTTCACAAGATTTATATTAATGTTGAACGAAGCGAGATTATATGATTTTGAGATTCGACTTGTACCTAAACAAGCAAAAATTTCAATATTAAAGTGGGCTCAATTGAGAATTACTATAAAAATAATCGTTTTAATTCCACCTTTGGATAATTTTTTACTCAAATTAAAGAACGATTTGTAATATATCTAATGGCTCTGTCTAGTTTATAAATATTATTACCTAGAAATCCGACTTGAAAATATTGCTCTTGATATTGCAGTTATATTTGGCACAATTGTATTCATAGAATATAAATGTATCTGAAAGCCATAGACTAATTAACACTAGAATTTAAATCTTGGTAAGAAAGATTAATTTTAATAAATAATCCTCCAAGAAACGCCATGGAAGAGCATTTAATTAAAATATATTTTGTAATTTTTGGTAAGCGGAAAATAATTCCCCGGAAAAAAAAATCCACAATAATAATTCTTAAAAAATAATTCTCCGGAATTGATTTACTCAAAATTTTTAAATATATTATTTGAGGATTTTAATTCCATGTATAAATTTATAGGGAACTTTTTCTCCTATTTTATTAATTTTGTAATTTTTAATATTTTATAAAAAGGGGAATTTTTTTTCGGGGAATTATTTTCTTAGATTCGTAATTTTTCCCAAATCAATTAAAATTACTGTATATTTTGGCAATAAACAAGTATGAATGAGAGGGCACCTTCCCTTCATTACTGAGAATAAAAATTTATCTTAGAAGTATAAGAAAATCTGAATAGACTAGTTTTACTTAATATAGATAGAGATTTATTTCTCAATTACAAAAACAAATTATTAAAATATTGACGAAATCGCAGAGAAGATAAAATTTCGATTTATAAACGATATTTTGATTATCTTTTTAAATCATCATATAGATTTTTAATTCTATATTTTATTGTGATTTACATATCGGTTTATAGTGGTATAATATTTTTTTTAGCAATATTAAATTTGCCGATCCAACTGTATTTCTAAACATATATCTTTAAGTCCTACCGATTTAATTTGTATAATTATTGTTTTTACTATCTTATAGATAGTACATATTTTACAGATGGTATATATTTTATATGTATTGGTAATGTTAAACAGCTCGATTTTTAAATACGGCTAACTCAATATTTTAGCCAAAAAATATTATGCAAGATAGAGCCTTTTACTCATATATGACAGAAATTTTAGACATCTATTAACTAAATCTCAAGGCTTGTGTAATAATATTTTGGCCAAAATCTTAATTAAAAATAGGCCAAACCGAGCCGTTTAACAACACTAAATATGTTTATTATAAGCTTATATTTATTTGATCATAGAAATGTGTATTATACAAATAAAAAAAATTATCTTTTTATATACAATAATGAATTAATATGTAAATCTAGAAAATTATAAATATCTGAAAACCTAAAAATTAAAAAAAATATGTTTACCTCGTTTCCTTAAGCCTGTTTACCCCAACAAATTCGTCGTAATATATAGGAGCTGAAGGAAAGATTTTTTGATATAGAGGATCGTAGTAGGCATAATTTTCTGCTTCTCTATTTATTATTATTGTTATGTTTACAAAAGGTCAATTCAAACTAAACTCCTCACAAAAAAAAGGTAATAAATTCGTTAAAAGTATACTTATGAACTTATAGTAGTTCATCTAATAAATAACTCGCGGAAAAGTAAAACAATGGTAGAGTGAATAGGTGGGGATCGTTTATGCATAACTCATCTTAATTAATTTGTCTTATTTTTGTACGGTTCATAAGGAAAAAAGAGGTTATATTTGTTCAAAAATCGTAGTTTTGTATTATTCAATTTAACTAATTCTTAACAAATAAACAAACTCTGTAAATGCGCATACTAGATTCAAAAATAAAAAACGAATCTTTATTATATAACCCAATTAGTGTTGTTAAATGTCTAGATTCGACCAGATTTTTATAAAAGGGCTAATTCAATATTTTAGCCAGAAGAATATTGCTTACACATCGCGAATAGACTAATACATATCCAAACCTTGGTTGCCATCTGTGATCAAAATATTCCTCGCATAATATTTTTTCGGATAGCGCATTGAGTTAGCCGTTTTTAAAAATCGAGTCGTATAACAACACTAAGAGCCCAATAAATATATATATTTTAAATAAACAAAATTTGGTAATATAATAAATTACATAATTATAACTAAGGTCTGAGAAGGCTTTTAGATCCAAAATAAAGTAAAAAATTTCTATTATAGAAAAAAACAATCCTAATGTAACTTGTAAGAATATTACATTTTTTATAAAAAAAAAGGCCAATTCTGTAGCTAATATATTCAAAAAATAGACTAAAAAAATAGGTAATTTTAAAAGAGTGTGGTCATAAATAAAATAAAAGTTACACAGTAAAATCATCTTGTCGCAAAAAGAAGTGAACAAAATATATAATTTTATAAAAAAAATTAAAAAAAAATAAAACTTTTCTTGCAGAGATAAAATGGCTTTATCATAAGGGACAAGATTTGTGATTCTACCTGGAGGATTGGGAACATATCCTACAAATTGGGATACCTTCATGTTTTTTAATAATTCTTCGTCAATGGACAAGCTTTTACTACAATTTTTATAATGATTAAATCAAAAAAAATGAAAATAAATAGTTCGTTGGAAAATAAAGGGCTAAATAATCTTCTCTTCATTCTTAATTAATTTTCCCCCTTTTAATTTTTACACCTATCTCTATCTTATTTCTTATTTACTAATTTTTTTTTAAAAAATCGAATATTTTATAAACCGATCGTATTTCCTCACAAACCGGGCTGGCCAATCGGAAGCCAAGGGCGCGCCAGATAAAATAAATTCCGGGGGGAGCAGGTAGTCTTGAGGAACAAGACCAGAATGAGATTGTCGGGGCTGCGGGTCAGGAAATAGGGCTGGGCGGGAAAAAGAGTTGAAGGTAAGGGGAGTGGAGATTGTTTTATTATGATCCGTGTCGTGGGTTCGAACCGTTCCTGTTTTGGGAGGAAGTTAATAAAAGTATAAGAGAATGACCCTTTTTTCAAATATCACTCCAAATTTTAACAAATACTCTTAAATGTCAATATTTTTATGATCCAATGCCACTGAATATCTTAAAATTAATTCAACTAAGAATTTTTAGAAGAGTCTAGACTCGAATTATTTTACTATTAGCAAAAAATTATAGTTTTCGGGTTCGTTCTAACTATAACAGAATTTTAACTTTTTTGATCAAATGAGGCTCGTTTAAAAAAAGGAGTATTAATTCGATACAGGGTCTATGCAGGGGGCTATAATAAAGCATTTACAAATACTTTTAAAGATATCTTAAAAGAATATTTATAAACCGTTTATATCCCCTAGGGCTAAAACTCGATTGTTAGAGGAAAGAGCAATGGAAGTTAAAAGAGAACCTCGAGTGTCAAAATTGTATATAATAGATGGCGCATTTGAACCAGCTTTTGGATCTATCAATTGATAGTTACCATTCTATAATTATATTAAAATTTTTCAAAATAAATAAAATAGTAGTGAAATGTGATATATTACAAATTGAAAACACTATAAACATCATCCAATACATTAAAAGAATTAAAAATATATTGAGTTTATTAAAAATATTAATAAAATGTGAGCCTTTATATATATATATAATGGCATGATGTATAATATAATTATATAATGTCAATAAATCAGACAAATTTTTTCATATTTTTTCCAAGACAAAAAAGTTTATTATTTTTTGCAATTATCCAATTATCCTTGGGTTAGTTTAATCAAAATTATTTATAGATACTATAATTAAACAAGATCATAAAATCTGAAATCAATTAAATATTAATGTTTGATGAATAATTGAAATTGATTTTTTTTTTAAATATTACTATAAATTATATAAATTAATTATAACTTGAGCTAAAACCAACAATCTTTCAGTGTAGGTGTGCAGAAATTTGAGAGTAAATGGATCAATATTTATTTGAATAGGAGGTAAAGTTTTATAAGTTCTTATGTCAAATACTTTTATAAATCTCTCATAATTTATCATTCCATTTCTTAATTTAATATATACAAACAAACATGTAATTAAACAATTAAGGTTGATAATGGATAAAAACAAAATTATTGTTGAAATGATTAAAATTGAATATAAATAAACCTTTCATAAAATCCACAGGCAACAATGGTATTGCCAGAAACATCAAAATCTAAAATGGCACTTTGATGAGTTGAAAATTCATGTTGAACTTTGAAATCAGAAGCATCTCTCACACATATCTTTTAATTGTATAAAGAACCTCATTACTATAAGTATATGTGGTAAATTAATAAATAAACTTACAAAATTTAAAAAAAATATTAACAAAATCGAAGTTACAAGTTATAAAATTTGGAACTTTTATAAACTTTTTTATAAATTTTAAATATTTAATTCAACCTTCCCATTTGGGTGTGAAGTAAAAATACTTTTATCATTCATTTTCATAAGATCACATGAATTATATGATTCTTCAAGCTCATACTAAAATAAAATATTAATAAGTAATAACTATTTCATGTATCTACTTCTGATTTTAAGTTAAGGTTTATTATATCAATAACAAGTATTTTATTATTATGACCACCTATTAAGATATATGGATAATTTAATTGGGCAATATCAACCATGCATTTAGCATCAAAAATTGTATCATTACTTAACCTGCAATAAACAAAAAGAATAGTAATTCAAATGTCAGTTATAAATAGAGTAACTTTAAGGTCATTTGAGGAATTCCTTGTCTTGTTATTAATTTCAAATTATTTGAAGTTAAAGCAAAAAGTCCAAAATCATTAGTCAATAGGACCTTTATATCTTCTGAATGGTATACTTGAAATGATGTATATTTTAGTAGATGGTCACTAAAATATGATGTTACATGACCCTTAGTAAAAACCATGAAATATTATAATATTAAGATATAATCGATTTACCTCTTGATTCCCAACCCATAATAACTCCTCATACAAATCAAAATGTAATGCACTTATTCCATATCCAGAACCTTCATCATTCTGTACTGTATATAAATATTGATACTCGGGGAATTTATTTTCAATATACATTGAGTAAAGAGCACTCATTTATGTTCTCATTTCTCAAATCTTTCAAATCATCTGTTCGTTAATTCTTTTAGAAAATAATGAAAGACATTTTGCTGACTTTGAATATTTTATATAACTATTTAAGCACATTTAATTATTAGTTTTTTTCATATATGACTTTTTTATTTTAATTAATGATTACAATTTATAGTTAAATAAAATAAAATATATTTAAAAAATATTCATATAAATAATTATTTTCCTTATGTGGGTGGCATAAAAATTAATATGGAATAATAATATAAATTATTAAGCATCAATTTTAATTTAAATAATTACCAATTTAAACAACTCAAAATTAATTACCTTTGATCTACTTATATTTTACTATTCATTTATTTTATATTTTATTTTATTTTATTTTATTCTAATTTTCTATACTTAAAATTTTTTTATCTTGTATATTTTTAATATATTGACCTCAGATATTTTTATAACAGTAATATTTTAAATTTGTCACAATTGGATACAGGTTTAAGAATATTCTAAGTCTCATCATGACGATTTTGAAAATTAGAATATATTATATGTGTATTATCTAAGGAAATACATTTTCCTGTAATTGATATATCCAATTTCGTCATTACGAAGTTCAAACAGCAGATCAAACTTGTTAAACTGATGGATATTAAATCTAATCCTGCTATGTATGAATAAATATACCAATTGTTTTTGTGGGGTATATGTTGAAAAAAAAAATCTTAAAAAATGTTATTATATTTTTTTTATTTTTATTTTTTTCTCTTTAGCTTTCACCTTTTCTGGTGGTAAGCTCCTTCAACATCTCTCTCCACTTTGTGTTATTAATACAATCTCTTTTATCTAATTTATACTTCTTTATATTGGCTCTAACTTTATGGCCCCATTGAAGTTTTGGCCTTCCTCTTTTACGTTTGCCCATCACTTCCAAACTCTTAACTTTATTTCCTATGTAGTTCATAGGCCATCTCATTGTGTGCCCATACCACCTAAGTTACCATAAACTTAGTCTTAATAGGCACTACCTTTAAACTACTATGTTATTATATTATAGTTTAATAAATAATTGTTATAAATAAAATATAATACATTATTTTTGGGTTTTACCCAATAACTCCATGATCTTCAGGATATTTGTCATGGAACTAATTAGAGTTTCTTAATATGTTTGCCTTATAGATTTATAAAATAGAGTTCATTTGTAACCGATTTATCAAAATGAGATTAACATTCCGGAATTGTATTTTATAATAATGGGGCTTTAAACAATGATATAATATTTATTTTTCGCTATCTATTAACTCAATATTAACCTTAAAGATTGATTTTTTTTTATTCTTTAATATTAACCTTACGGACTCATTTTATGATATTAACTCAATAGTTTGATATAAATTATATAATAGATTTTTTTATATAAATTGATATTGTAAACTATATAAAGAGAAAAATTATATTGTATTTTTAGTTAAATATTTTTAAATAAATTTAATAAATAAAAATATTAAAATTAATTTTATAATCTTGTCTAATTCCCTGCCAACCTTAACAATAATGTTGGGCAAAAAACAGATTATTGGTAACAGATATACAAAAAATTTGAACAGCTTGTTTTACCTATAAAAAATATTTTATAATTATATATTTAATATCAAACTTTCTTTTTTAGTTTAAGGAATGCAATGTGTGCTTAATTATTAACAGATGATCCTTCAAGCTCTTTAGTGAAAAACATGGCCAGTAATGAGGTTTTATTCATTTTGAATAAAATAATAAATGTTTGCTTTACGATTTCAATAATATTTCATTAAAACAAATTAGCAATTTTCAAACTATAATATAGCACTTCAGCATATTCCTATGTGTGAATATTTTTTTAAATATATTTAATGAGTTAATCACCTATCTATATTATATTATATATCATTGCCCTTAGATAAAAAAAAGGATGACTTTAAGCAATTCCAAAATATATTTATAAGAATGTAACCTCTTGGATTTCGAGAACTTATAATCTAGAAATATGTACGATTAGATTTTTAAATAGAGGTATAACTACATTAAAGGAACGACACTCAACAATTCCTCTCGAATAAAGAGGAAGTATTTTTACGTTTTGATTATAATGGTACTCCCTTCTTATATTTTAAGAAGAATATCTAAATTATAACACTAACAAACAACTATTAAAAAGTGAGTCTTAAAGAATTGACGAGTTTTATATTCTTTTAGGATCTGACTATTCCTGCTATCACTTAACAAACTGATATCCTTTCAAAACCAGTTCATCAACCGTATGCTTTTAGAGGGAAATTCCCTCAGTTAATTTCAAGATTTTATATGGGGACAAGCTTAAGACTCTTCATAAATCTAACAATGACGTTAAATATATAGCCTTTGCATTAACTGACATCGATTACCCAAATTTGTAATGAGTTGGATGCAATTTCAATATCATGCAATATACGCTTCAATCAATTATAAATTAACATCAAAGTCGGATGTGAAACAATTCTTCACGTGGTCCGAATTTAAGATATCAATCCCCCTGATGACATCCTTAGCAAAATCAATTTCACTAAAGCATTCAATGCCCTAAAACGTAGTGAATTCCTGAAGCCTGCCCACTCTTACTACTTCAATTGATTTTGAAGTTAAATAATTTAAAATTATTTTCCCTGCTTGAGTATTCGATTTTGTCAATCAGGCAAGCAATAATGCTCATCTTCTCTTGCTTCCATTATTCAAATCAATCATATTCTTAAGTTCAGATTCTACTTCTCTTCTTTTATTATCTAAATCTTATTAAGTGTAATTTAAAAAACGTAATATATTTTCAATGTACTTAGTTAATCAGCATTTTGTAGTTTGTTTTATTAAGGGGTGAAAATTATCATTCTTTAAATTTTTTGGCAGAGTATTTTCAATATGGTAAATTTGTTGATACAGTTGATTGGGTATCTGAAATGTTATAGTTGACTCACACACAAATCAAAATATTAAATTGGGTTTTCGCTTTATTTTAATTAATTAATTACTATTTATTTTATTAGGATTAATAATATTTCTAATAAAATATTATAATTTTTTAAATAAAATTTCTAGAAAACAATAGGAAATCTTTAATAAGTAATAATAAAAAATTTAGAAAGAATTTTTATTAATTTAGTGGACTATTTAAATTATTTAGGGGGCTTGATCCCATATGCGTCCCCTCCTAATGATGCTACCGTTAAACAACTGATTTGGTTTTCATAAATAATAATGTAATAAGTCACAACTCAGAATCGATTACGAAAAGTAAATTAACTTAAAACATAGATTACACATGTTAAATAAACTATAAATTTATGGTTAATAAGATATAATTAATAGTTAAAGATTAAGTAAACATGGATTCTCATCCTTTGAATATGAAAGTTTTAGATTTCCTGCTCCAATTATACTTTTTAGGTATAATATTCATGATAGACATAACCGGGCCTAACACTGATGTTAAAACGTTTTCGTAATTATTTTGGTTTCTTTTATAAGCTCTATTAGGGAGTTTATTAATGTAAGGATTTTGATTTTGAGAATAAAGCCAATTTAGATCGTACTTTTTCCGATTGAAATTCTAAAATATAATATATTATATAAGGATTTTTTTAAAATTATTGTACCGAGATCTAAAATAGTCAAGACTAAAGAGATAATATAAGAAGTAAATGTTGAAAATTTAATTTAACATTAAAATTTTATAGATGGTCATATTTTTATTACTTACGATTAAATTTTTGAGTTTCCCCGTGTTTAATTTCGCTTGAGATAGTATAAATTTGCTGTTCAAATTTCTGAAAATCTCACCGTGCTGCTTCAAAGAAAACTTATCTTCCTTTTCCCTATTATCGCCTATCACCAAGGGAATGCCGGGTTGAGCATTAACACTTTCTCCAGGATTTGAAAAATAAATATATTTTTTATTTTGATCTATATAGTTATTTGTGTATTCTTTTATCATATATGGTAAGGTCAAGGCATTATCTTCTTGAAATAAGTCACTTATTGATAGTTGATATTTGTCATTTGTGTCTCCATCAAAATCTGGCCAATCTAAAGTACGTAAATTAATCTTGTACTGTTTTTCTAAATCGGTGTTAGGGAATCGGTCCTTGTCATAAGTACCCAGTTTGCCCATTTCATCTAATTCCATTATAGTTATTGCGTTATCAAGCAAAAATATATTTCCGATCATATATATTATTATTTTAATGGATAGGCTTGTTCTATTCTAAATTTTGTAGCAGAGTAAAATTGCATATTATTATAAAAGATTTTAAGGTTAATTGTTTTTTTAAACTAATGACTTATTTGATAGCATGTCAATTTTTAATGACACCAAATCAATTTCAAAATCCCAAAATATAATATTCTTGTTATTCTATTATTAACAAAAAATTAGAGATATGGCTAAAGGTCTGCACGGGCTGTCCGTAGTCTGAACCGACTCGAGCTCGGGCCGGGTCGGATCGGGTTCGGACATAAAAGACTTCTCATTTTTGGGTTAGGGTTTGGGAGGTGTCCGACTCTATCTGATAAATATATAAATATCAATTTTAAGTCATAAGTCAATTTGATTAGCATGTCATTTACAATGATTATTTTACTAACATCCGTTCACCAAACTATCTTGTTATTATATTTTTGTGTCATTATTTACATCATATTTTATCAAGTTAATTAAAATATATTTATCTAATTTATAATTAATTAAATAGCTTCAAATTTTCAATATTTAAAATAGGTTGTCAAATCTTAAATTAGTGGAAGATCTACCAAAATGAAATTCTCAATTTATGTGTTTTGACTCTTAAATTCCTAGCTATCTCTGTTTACTCAGCTAGCTGTGAAAGCTGCGCTTTTAGTGGTTGATAGGACCTTTTTTGAAGATAGGAGGACATATTTAATGCCTGTCAAACTAGGCCTTTACTTATATTTCACAATTATTCATAATGTGTTAACTATTGATAATGATATTGATATATCTTTATAATATAAAATAATTTTTAAATTCGATTGTAATTCAACTTTTTTAATATTTAAAGTGAATAAAAAGTATATGCTTTCAATTTAAATATAATGCAACTTAATATAAATATTGATTATATTATGGCTGTCAAATAAACTTTTATTTAAGGTATTACACATAATTGTTATATTGGATATTATTAATATTCACACTCAAATTTAAAATAATTGGG
This sequence comes from Gordionus sp. m RMFG-2023, assembly GCF_954871325.1. Classification (NCBI taxonomy): domain Eukaryota; kingdom Metazoa; phylum Nematomorpha; class Gordioida; order Chordodea; family Parachordodidae; genus Gordionus; species Gordionus sp. m RMFG-2023. The sequence continues at coordinate 43,198,458 of NC_088777.1, read as the reverse complement.
TTAGTATCGGGTTGAAAAAATTCAGCAGCTATAGTAATAATCTTAAATTGCATAGCTACACAAATAATAGATAAGATTAATTTGCAGTCATAGCCATGACACCCAAGATGTTAACTCATATCAGAATTTATTATGTTAGATAAATTGATAAAACAAAAATATTAAAAATAATTAGAAGAAATTATGCAAATATATTTAAGCCTTGAGTTATTTACATGGCTAGGATGCCATATTAGAAATGAAACATTTTGAACTATAAAATAAGAACCAGAGTGATATGATGAAAGCAACTAAGATTTTATATATTATTATCGCATCACCTCTAGTTGGTATATTATATCAAATAATAGTAGTTTGTAATAATCAGAGTTGTACATTTGCTCAAAATATCTAGATCTTTGAAGATCGTAAAATTTGAAGATCTTTTATTTTTTAAAAATTTTGTGATCTTTAAAGATCTTCATGATATTTATTTTTTTACCCCTTTATTAAAAGCCCAGATGTTTTTCAATTTTATTAATATAATATTTCTTTTATGTTTGCTCAAAAATCTTCAAAGAGGATCTTTTGTACAACTCTGGTAATAATATAAAAAATATACTCGTATTAAAAATTTAACTCATAACTTTTTTTCAAATAAAAAAAAAATAGCTTTCCTAAAAACAAGTAAAAAAAGATAAGAAAAGATATCTAATTTATTACATCCATTGTGGGATGAATAATTTTTAATAATATTTTTAAATTAATAGATGGCGTTAAAGAATTGAATGCAAATTGTTACTTATATTTATTATCAAAAGCATTTTTTAGTAAAATTTATTAAAATATAAACTTCAATATATTATATAACTCAAAAGCATTTATTAGTAAAATTTATTAAAATATTAACTTTAATATATTATATAACTGTCAAATACGTCTGTAAAAGTCGCATTTAACCTAATATTTTTTAACTAATTATATATAAATATAATAAAGGATTATAAACTATATGTCTACTTACTTTTTATTTTTTATAAATAAATCTCTTATACTTATTTGGATTTGGATCTTGAAAATAATTTTAGGAAGAGGCATGTTAATTAAATTTAAAAATCAATAATATATTTGATTAGTGATTTTGAACTCGGCTAATTACAATATTAATTTATTAATTTTCAATTAATAACTGATTATATTTATTTAATTAAGGTTATATAATAATTTAAATAATAAAAGTCAATTAAGCTTCAACTGTTAATGCTAAATATATATTTAGTTAATGATATTGATATTCTATTTTTAATATAGAATTTGATTGAAAAGCTTACATAGTGAAAATATAATTTATATGTATTAATCTGGTCTAATAATTAAAATAGTATTCATTTAATAAAAATTTAGATAGTCTTATTAATTTTTAAATAATAAAATCAAATCTATATATTACTTAACAAAATTATGAAAGAAATCGTTCAGGGGGCAATCAAAAAAATTTATTTTTAGTTTAAGGGGATATTTAGAAGCCATTAAATTTATTTTTTTTGCTTCAGGGGGCTATTCAAATTTTTCAGGGGGCTCAAGCTCTTGCGCGCCTCTCCCAAGTGACGCCATTGGTTCAACGTTCATCGACAAAAATCGAATGCTTTAAACTTTCACATTCAATCCATTCAAAACTTTGTTAATAATTTTTTTTTAATTTTTATTTAATATAAATAAATAGCATATATTAGTCATGTTAAAAATTAATAATTTAGTGAATAAAAAAATATTTTTAATAAATAAAAACTTTTATATATCATATAAAATTTAATTAATTTATAAAATATAAATTTATAATACTTTAAATGTGTTCAACTATTAAAATATAAAACCCTTAATAAAAACAAATTCCAAATCACATTAAAAATGAATAAATTCTAAAAGATATTAACTATTTTATATTTATGTATATGTCGTATTGGGATTCGGAATCCGTGGGGATTCGGAATCTCTTGATTTTAAATCCTTTACCAAGAGTCATTTAAAAAATTTTAAAGTCCGATTTAACCGGAAATGTATTCTAGCATGAGTAGAGTACCCAAACTGTAAATTTCAAACAATATAGCCATGAACTTTAGAACTACTTCTAATTTATATTAATTTTTATATGGATTTTTCATATAAATTATAAAAACAAAAATGTCTATCGCTGAAATTGGCTGAAATTTATAGGGTAAATACTCTACACATCCTGGAATACAATTCCTGCAAAATCAGATTTTTAAAATCTAAAAATCGCCATTAGTAAATTATTTAAAATTGAGAGATTCCGAATCCCCATACGACATATACAATATATATTATTTAATGATTTTTAATTTATGTACTATTATAATATTTAATAAGCCTATAAAATAAAACAATTTAAAAATTATTAACAGGTTACTTACAGTTATATTATATAAAATAATTAATATTACAATCAAGTATCTCTTTAAATTAGAACTTTAAGATATGAAACTGATATTATACTTTTTGGATAAATTTTACATTTGGTAATGATAGAATTTGTATATTGAATATATGATTGTTACTCTTATTTATTATATTTGGGCCATGGTAATATTAATTCAGAATCAGATGATGATTATGAAATAACAACATCTATGCTTACGAAATGGATATTCAATTTAATAAACTATGCTAGAACAGAGGTTGGTTAAATAATTCAAATGTGATAAAGGAAACAACGGATTAAAAAATAACACTTTTTTCTTAAAAAAATTTGGATTTACATTATTAATTTATTTTAAAATTTTCAAATGAATAAAAATACGAAGATTTTCTAATATTGTACGAACGTAAAAAACGAACGTGTTAGTAAAAATATAAAGAACGTCGTTCATCATTTTTTTCAAAAAAAACCGAACTTCGTTCACGAACGCTTAAGTTGCATTTATTTTCGAGTTATGATAATATAAAAAAATAAAATTTAATCGATAATATAAATGAAATGTCCTTTTTTAAACCTGCGCTTATTTCTCAGTAAATATGCATTCCGAGACTTCCACTAATAATCTACCCATCCCCTCAATCCACCAGATTGCATGGGTTAATATTCATACTAAAACTGAAATCTATTGAAGATCTCGACATCAGGAAAATTTATTAAAAAATATTAAAGAAATGATAATATTGAATCACAACAAGACTCTGACACGGAGAGCAAAAACGTTATAATGACATAGAATTTAAAAAATTATAGATTCATTATACTATTATATATAAAATAAAGTTATTGGCCATATTGCCCGAACAAATATTGGTGAATTGACCGAATCGTATTTGACCGGTCAAATGCACAACCCTTATTCTATCTCAATTTTGATGTTAGTTCAGAAAATCCTATGAACCATTGAGGTTTTAATTATTTTATAGTTAAATTAGAATTTCTGGCAATTATTTAGTCTGGTTCCTCAACTGCAATTTTTTTTTAAAAAAAAGATTAAAATATGCATGGCATGAGAATTGTTTTATATTTTATTTATTTCATAGAAGAATATGATATAATAATATTTAATAAATTTAAAAGTTAAAAATAAAGATTATCAAAATGATTATATATTTTACCTGCATCTTGAAAAAAGTGTATTTCAACGTTTACTTTATAGTTATTGTATAGACATATTTGATGATGGGAAGAAAAATAAAAAATATCATGATTGTTTTTAATTAAATTTAAGTATAATTATTACGAAATTTATATATATTTCTAAGACACTTTAGTAAATTACATATATAAACCGAAGCCTTGGTAAATTTAAACAATTTATGATGAGAATTTTAATATTCTTAAGAAATAGTTTATTCTAATAATTTATTGTACGGATAAATTATTTATGTAATTTATTGATGATTTTTTTAAAAAAAGAGATACCTATTTGATTTTATTCTATACAAACTACATAAATTATTTATTAGGATTAAAAGTCAATCAGAGGAATGACTTAAAAATCTAGGAGCCTCCCGCTCAAATTTTTTTTATAGACAATGTTTATTGAGACCCCTGGAATTTAAAAATTTGGCTTGGGTCTCTCCACGCCACTGGTTCTTGTATTAATAACTACTCTGACCTCATTTCCGTATTATTATAATTTTGGGAACGTGAGGTGGGGCGGGGCTCCTTCCAATTCCAAAGATAATGCTGTTTTTTATAAAAAAAAATTCTTAAAGTTATAATTATCAAGTAATCAAGTATTTTGTGAAGTTAGGGAAGTTATAAATGTTCATAGTGAAATGACAGAATGACCATAAAGAGACTTTCTATCAGAAGAAGACATCTTACTAGATTCGATAAATGAACCCAATTTTTATATTTGCATTAAATTGAATCAAATATCTCTTTAATTATATACTTAGTGTTGTTAAACAGCTGAGCCAAGCCGGCTTAGCCCTAAACTCAGTTTTTGAGTAAAATCGACTCCAAGCCGTTGGTTCAAGCCGGCTTATGAATTAGCTCAAGCCGACTTTTAAGTACAAATTTATTTATTTGTGATTAGTATTTTTAAACGGCTGATCCAAGCAGGTTTAGCCTTAATCTCAGTCAGTTTTTGAGTCGAAAATTGACTCAGGCTCAACCCTGCTCATTGTGACATATGAGTCGGCTGACTCAGAGTTGGCTCAAGACGGCTGAGGAGTTAGCATGAGTTTAATTTTGAGCCGAAATTTATTTATATGTGATTGAGACATATTAAGAATATAATTAGGTAGAATTAGTGTTCTACCGCCATGTTTTGAGTGAAAAAGTGAATTCAGAATAAAGCTAGCTCAATGGGCAGCATGAATGGGCTAGCTGAAGTTGTTTCAGAACCTTGAGATCGGTCATTGTTTATTAAAAATTACAAGTAAATATATTAAGAAACTATACTCTACCTGGTGTTAAACGGCTCGATTTTTAAAAACGGCTAACTTAGAAAATATTGCCTAAACCTCGAGATTTTTCACTAAAAGATGTCAAAACTCTTGTATAAAAATCATCTCCGTTCGGACTGGGTCGAGCATAATATTTTTTTATTCGGTCTGTGGTTTAAATGCAATATCATACTGATATATTCTAAAATTCTTGCAAGAAACAAGGCGATAAATTTTTTATTTGTGGAATATTTTTTTCACAATAAAAAAAAAGAATAAATTTTTGTAATAACGAATTATTTGTTATTCGATATTCGATTCAATTCAATTCGTATTTTACGAATACGAATAACACAATTATTCGATTCGAAAATTCAAATCGAATTCGAATAAGGAAAATATATAATTCGTCGAATAATTTTTTATCTATTATTCGATCGAATTATTCGAGATTATTCGATTAAAATAATTTATATTCATAAATATGGAAAAATAATCATATATTATTATTAAGAATTATTTGCAATTATTCCTATTTAATAAAGGAATAATGAAGAAACTTTTTATATTTCTAAATGTTGTTAACGGCTGTTTTTATTCGAATAATTCATAATACAAAATTAACTTCCGAAAATGTTTTATGATGGCCAAGAAAGTATTTATTTATATGTAATTTATAACACATATACAATTATAAATAACTAGTAACTATCCCGTCAAGAATGACGGGGGAACCAGATATTTCTCCTTTGTTTGATGATGGAGAAATCATAAATTTGACTTTTTGCAAAAACTTTGTGTTTAAAAAATTTGTTGTTGGTATATTTGTCTTCTACATGATATGAATATTATATTGATTTTTCTACATTATATATAAATATACTATATATGTATGCTTCATATTATCTTACTAATAAATGTTTGTCTTTTATCCATAGTTAAATTTTACAAAATAAATTTGATGCTATCTTTTTTAATTTACAGTTAAATAAAATTTTCGAATTGAATCGAATATTCGACGATACGAATAATTCCATTATTCGATTCGGAATTTCGTCTTATTTTTGTAGGTCTACTTACGATTAAATTCTTATTAAAAGTCTGATTCATTTTTCATCATTCTTTCGTAATATTTTTTATTTCGTTTTTTTTATCGTTTATTGTGATTTTTTTAAAATTATTATATTTTATATTAATTATTTATGGCTATGTAAGACAAATTAAAAAGGAGTTAATGTTTAAAAAAAAATAAAAATAATGAAGGCGTGAAGAAAATTTAATATTATATAAAAAAAAAAATTAAACTAAAATAGATAAAACGCACTAAGAAAAATTAATCTTATATGTTTTTGTGCTATTAATATTTTCTTAAGATATATAAGTTATTTTTAAAGAGAAGAAAGAAATCAGCGAGAGGATTCTGCAACAGAAGACAATTGATTAAGACTTTTTAAATTATAATTATGTATAAATAGTGTAACATCGCCATTTTGATGAAAAAAAT